>NC_046337.1:19239671-19894507 GCF_000738735.6 Corvus cornix cornix
AGTACAGTCCCAGAACACGCCTACCAGTGGAAAGACAGAGAACCACACCACTAAGTGGGAACAGAAAAAATTGTTTCAAATGGTTCCAGCCCTGCCCAATGTACAGCACCACATTCACAGGCATCTCTAGAGCAGATGGATGAAGATGGAAGATGTAGAGGGATTCCTCATGGAACAGGGGCATATGATACCCCAGGACAGTCTGGGCACCCCAGGGCTGCTGCAGAAGCACCCCTGAAGGGGCCTCAGGCTGCAGATAGGCCAGAAAGACACCTGGCTGCAGGCAGCCTTGAACAGCCTTGGGAAAAGCTACACGCTGGTCGGCTCCCCCGCTGCTTAGAGGCTGTCCCGTGGGAATAGGGCGTGAAGCTTTGTAAAGTAGATATAAGTGAGTGTAAGTAAACAATAAAGGGAGCACGATGCTCAAATCATATCCGTGTTCGTATCGTGACTCCAGCCGGCTCCCCTGCACTCAGAACCCGGAATCCCCCCCCGCTAAAGGAAGAGTGTGGTCTCTCAAGGTAAAAGAAGTGTTTTAAAAAGTATTAGAAAAATGTCTAATTAGAATGGAATTTTGAATTATCAAAATGCAAACCCTATTACAGTCGACAAGTAATGTACATGCCATTAATAATACAAATAAAATTACTTTTAATACTGAGGTCAATTCAAGCTTTAAATTGTTTCCTTTAACATAAAGAAGGTTGGGGGTGGTACTTAGGCTTCATTGTTATTTTTTGTTTCTCCTCCTTTTTTTTTCTTTTGTACATAGTACAATAAAATTTCAGAATGGAATAAAAAAGCTCTAGCCATTTTAAAATTTCAGTATCAGCAACATCCCCAAATGCAATTCCTGCATAATTTACAACCACAGCTGTGCAGGTTAAAAGCCTAATTCCTTTTCATCTAATTATTTAGACATGCAAATCTTCATAACCTAAATTTAATAAGCAAAAAAAATATATTGATTCCTTAGCTCAATAATTATAAATTTTACATACAAGAATTGTTTTGATAAACAAATATACCATTTCTTTATTAAAGAAGTGATGGTATAGCAATTGCATACAGGATAATCTAGGTCATAATTAAAATAAGTTTTTCAAATTTTACTTTATTTTCAATAAAAATACAGCAAGGCATAAAAACATGCTTAAGTAGTGAATAATAAATACATAATTTATCATTTTTAAAAAGCAAGCTTTGAAGGAAATAATAGATGTAAAAAGAAAAGGCAGGATTAGAATCAATAGTTTAATCAAGGGTTCTGGCTTATTGATTTCAGTCATGATTTAATCATGGTTATACAGGCTATTTAAATGAAATCTCCATGCTGTGAAAATAAAATTCAGTTCAGTAGCCACATCCCACACCTCCCTGATTCCCAGGACAAACCCTTAGAGGTGATGGCAAAATAAAGCTCAATACTGTAATTACAGGTACATTTATTTCAAGAATCCTACAAATGGTTTTGTTCATGATGTTTTTTAATGGATCAATTCCCAGACTACAGAGAAGTTTTGTTACTTTACAGCAGTAAATCTACTCCACAGCTGGGAGTTTGTTTGTGGATTTTGTCATTAAATATACTTGATAAAAGAAGCCACTATAATAGCAAAAATGTTGAGAAATACCTATTCTTGGTGAAAGATACACACCAGCCCCACTTCTTACAAAAGAGACTGAAATGATGGAAGTTTTTGCTTAAGAAAACAAAACTAGGAGGATAAAAAAATAGTAATAATAATAAAAAAATTCATTGAGAACTTTGACTTATGGTACTAAGCCAATTATCAAACTCATCCTGCTCCTAGCCAGAACAGATTTTGGGGTTAGCTTGTTTATAGTTTTTAAAGGTTTACTCCTATAAATGCAAGCCTCAAACTTACGTACAAACTTAAGCTCTAATAGGTACCTCCAGCCAAGTACATTTTTCCTATGATTTACACGTAATTAATTTTGTAAGAAAGAGGTCAAAAAACCAGGCCAGTACAAAAGCAGGAAGATCAGCACTTGAGCTCCTGCTCAGACTAGTGAGCAATACCTCATCATCTGTGTTCTGGTACACACAGGAAATCACATTTGACTCAAGTCCTAACAACTCCCCTGCTGCAGTGCTGAACAGGCAACCACCTGCTACCAGCTACTCCTTGGACTTGTGTGTGCCCAGATCCCCAGAAGGTGTATTTCTCATCAAATGCCACACAGTTTCCAGCTACATTAGCAGAAGAAATGTTTTCTATGAAATACACACACAAACATTTGTATGTAAATAACAGAGTGACATTACAGGCAATTCTGCCTTAGCATTTTCTCTACACTTCATTTAAAATAAGCAAAACCAGAAATATTCCATTTGCCAGTAAAACATTTCCATTTTCCCCTTTTATTCTTCCATAGGCTTAATTCATCTAGTGTGCAGGAACTGTATTAAATTAGATCCTGGGACATTCCAAATTACTGTCAATAAATTATCTTCCTGTCACAAGAGTTAATTTAACCATCTTAGATTGCTTCAGATAATTTGCAATTCTTAACTATTGACCATTAATAAGTCTCCTACTTTAACATGAAATATCTCTGTTATTAATCCAAGTAGTCAAATCCTCTAATACTGACTTTCCTAAATCTGTAACGGCAACAGCTTGGTGGTTAGATTGGAAACTTCAAATCAAGGGTGGTAATTCCTCCCCATTTCCTTTCCCTGGTGCTGTGAACAGTCTTGTTGGAGGACTAAATCACAGACAATTGCCTTCGGCTCCTCTTTGCAGAGCTCCTGCCAGGGTCTGCTGCCAAGACACACGGTGTGCACAGCCTTACCGGAAAAAATGTGGATTACAGATTTCATTCCTCCCTACTCTCAAATACCACTTCCTCCTGAGGCTGAGGATACAGAAGCATCAGCACCTCAATGTAACAATCGCTCTGTCTGGGTCAGAGTTACATGCTGTGGCACTAGATCAAGCCAGTGAGAACCAGTATTTTCAATTCACTGCAAAATTCAAGGACAGTCTCTTAACTACACTTGAGCTTTAAAACACTAATGGCCTGTATTAAGCATTTAATACTAGAGCCTTTCAAGAGCTTTGCATGGAATTACCTAAAACATACTGCTGATAATTTCCCTTCTGGGGCAATGTACTCTAAGACACAATAGTGCAAAAGATAGAAAATAAATTGGAAATTGCTGTCTCCAGCTGATGAAGCAACCCTGACAGTAGAGAATTTTTTAACAAGTTAGTTCACACTGAGAAAACTATGAAAACAGAAAGGTATTAAATACAAGTTAAGGACAGATGAATCAGTTAGTCTGGATGGTTTTCAACTTGAGTAAGGGAGTTAAATACCACCACTTGTATAAAGAGTACCATGGGATTCTTTAAAGATTATTTCAGACTGTGAGTTGTGCTTCTGATCCACAACAAGGCATTTGCAGTAACAGAGGATGGTGTTAATTTAGCACTGAATTACTGAGTGAGTCCAAGCCTGCTCTGATTGGGAAAAAAAATAACAGAACCTGACTCTCCAGGTGAAGAATTACTTAAATGTAATTGTTTCTTCTGCCAGAATTCCTCCTTTGTGCAAGTAATTTTTAATTTTTATGGGTACTATTAACCTTGTTCTGGAACATACTGCTAGGAAAAAAAGCAATCATCTGAAATGTGATGGGCTGTCATAGAGTAGCCTCACTGTAGAAGAGGAAAAAAGAGCAAAGCAGAGGAGCACTTTCTTCCTGCCCAGCCCCCACCACCTCTTGTTACTTTTTAAGGTTGCCCATCTCTCTACCTTTTGCCATGTCCCAAATCCCCAGGCACTACTCTTTAAACCTTATGGTCCCTACTCATGAGCCTCATATTAAGTTGTTTCTGCCCAAAAAGCTCTAAATGTTCGCATCAACTTCCGTGACAAAGTCTCAACAGTGCAGAGGGTCAACAGTGAAGAGGAAGTACAACTCCAACAGTGCTATCAAAGGTACCTTGCTAAAGACAATATATATAGTCAGACAGTGGCTGCCCTGAGCTTTGGTGAATGTTCCATAAGCAAAATAACTCTTGCCTTTACATTTAAAGAAATTCTGAATACTAGCTCTGAATCTACACTGCTGAGCAGAGAGAGCTTGTAGCCCTCATGGTCAAATAAGCCCTTCGCAAAGTGCCAACCAAAAGAAAAGTGCGGTACCTAGTGCAGCCCACAGCCCTACCCTCCCCCCAAACACACACACAGAGCTCAGGTGCCAGCTCTGACCCTACTCACATGCTCAGGCTGCCATCAGAAGCAAAGCCTGTGCAAAGATTTCTAACCCTGCCCACCTCCTACCACTGAGACAGGACATAGCCAGAGCTTACATTGGACAGAGGTTGGCACCATAGAGCATTCCTCCCTCAAAAGCAGGACAGTTAAGTTAACCAAACTCTACAAATTACACATCAGATTTTTGTTTTTTTCAAGACACAGGCTCCAGAGTGTATCTGCTTTTCAAGACTATTTTTTTCTGTTTAAAGGAAAGTTTCTGATTCCTAAAACTGAAATTCTTGTTTCTTCCCCCTCTACCAATAATCACCTAAACGTTCAAAAGAAATTAATCTAGTTACTACAGCTTTGCTTCTAGGGAGTGGGAATCTTTTCCACCCGGGAATTAAAGAGTATCCTTAAAAAGAACAAAAGTTCATTGTGGAAATGGAAACTCAAGTCTCCCAGGATCAGTCCTCCTTCACTCCTGGCTTAAAAGCTGCAGAAAACTGAAAGGACAATCACTGATGTTTCACTATACTTGCAGGTCTAAAATGTCTGCCCTCTGAATATGCCAACACTGCAAATAACTGAGTAGAAGCTAATCACTCTCTGGGTTTCATGATAATTTATAAATACCCAAAGCACCTCGCTGGTACATCCACATAGCAGTACAAATTGGTCTGTTTGTAAATGGTTTCAGCTACCTGTCAGCAGAAAGATGAAAAAGAATATTGATAGCATAACTGGGCAGTTATGTAAATTGGACAACTAAAATGATCCCAAATAATCTCTAAGTCTTCCCTATCCCCACAATAAAATTCATTAATCCTCCCTTCTGTAAATAACCTTTGGCAGCCACGCAATTTTTTTGCAGCTGTCTCTAGAAAAGTAGTCAAAGAAAAGGGAAGAAAACAGATTTTGAAAGTTGGCACTCATTCTGTGTAATTGGTTTTTTTTCTGACTACTAACACTTGAAACCAGGACACTGACAATTTTTGATGTTACTGTTTTAAAGCTATTTGTTATGCATAAATCTGCTATTTGTTTCTAACATACTGGTTGTAATTTTCTAATTATTTCTGACTTCTTAGCTTTTTATTAGCATAAATAATATTTAACTTTTCTCCATAGCAATAATTAGGAATTTATAACCCCTTATAGATATCCTGTCAACACAAACTGGATGTAAGCAAGTCTTAAAGTGAGTGGTAGTAAGTTTTTTAAGAAAAAACATTAAAAAGCTATCATACACATAAAAAGCTATGAAAGTTTCATATGAAAAAATAGTTTTATCCAAGGACTAGACTGTATAACTAAGCAATTCAAATCTTAGTTAGAAACTGATTTTAATTAAAGGTAATCTGACTCATTTTAACTAAGTAAAAATTTAAGTCCGACAACATATTTGTACCCATTTTCTAAAATGCCCATCACTTCTCCATACTGGCTGATCAAACTTGCCAGTGAAAAACATTTTAAGTAGGCAACTTGTAATACAGCTATGGTTTATTTCTGTCAGAGGCTGACTGCTGAAGTGTGAAAGAAACTCATTAAAAACTTCTCACTGTGATTCTACATTATAAGGAAAAAAAAAAGAAAGAAAATACTTAATGAAGGGTACACTTTGCCTGAAGACACATTCATATTCTGCTTTTCATTTTATACTATTTCAGTAAACAAAAGACAGCTATTACTCTCAGAAACACTATTCATACTGGTCATACTGGGAGATTATGCACTTCAACACTGACTTTATGTTAATATTATGAAAGTAATGACGGAAATCAAGATAATACTGCTAAATAAATAGAAGGATCTCTTACCTTAATCTTAAGACAAGATTCACCGCACATGGAACTTCACTATATTCCTCACTAACAGCAGGCTGAGACTATTAGAGAAAAAAGCAAAAAGTCTTGTAAAGGATGCCAAAGGGAAAAAAAAAAATCACAAAAAACTTTCCATGCTAACAGTCTGAAGTTAGCACAGAATATTTAACACATTCTCTAACTCTCAGGAACCCTTTAAACACTTTCAGTACACAGTCTAAAATACAGCTGATACCAGTAAAACTCCCATATTTCAATTACAGACAAACAAGTAATAAATAAGGCCTGCATTAGAGCACTGAGTGTAAGAGCTTATAATCCACCTTGCATCGAAGCAACAATTACCTATTAAATAATATGCACACAGAGAGAATTCCAAACTGCTACTCACATTATTTTTGTGTAACAGTTTTGGTTGTTAAGGAAGTCGTACATCTACCCATATTCAAGGAACTAGCAGCGTATCATAGCAGGTATCACAGCTCAGAGGATGTCTTTCACAGAGAAAAATCAGGAACACTGATATCTTTCACATTACCACTCCTCCCTCACACTGCAATATCCTCCCCAGCTCACAACTAAAATCTGTATGAAGCCTCAAGCAAAAGTGTATTCTACATACAGAATGCACCAGGCTCCTCTACCCTACTATGATTTCATACCCAACTTGGCATATTGTCACCACTCACAGAACAGCCTGTTCCGAGGTTACAAAGGGTTCAAAAGCCCTCCCAAAATAAAGACTTGCATCACAAATTTCATTTGACATTTCATTTTTTTCAACAGTTTTCCATATCAAAGCTATTAAAAAGTTACACAAGATCCATATTTTATATTCTGTGTTTTCAGCAAACATTAATGAATATTTGGAAAATTATTTTTCACAATCACTAAAATAAGAGAAGGATTTTTTCTGCTTCAATTAAATTCCTTGCATTCACATAAGCTACTTTATACTTTATACTATATTATTTCTGCATCTTCAACAGACATGTTATGTCAGTGTATAGGAATGTGCATCCCAAAGACCCAAGAGGCACACACCAACAGTGACAAGATGCACTAGTCTTATTTCCAAGTCATCTTCTAGAGCATTTCAGATAAAAATCAACAGAAGACTTCAAGCAGAGGATTTTTTTCTCCTTCATAAATTAAGCAACTTTTTTTATTATGAGTTACCTATATAAACTGAGGCACAAGCAGTAGAACTCTCAACATCTAAGACAGAAAGACTGTGTGGTAAAAGCCTTTCCTTGTACCCAACTTACATAAGGTAGCTCAGATGCTGAAGAACTGTGTAAATTAGGTCTGCAATGGAGAGACTGGGGTCATCAGAGGAGCTAACAGGACCAAATCCAGCAGGAAGCTGCTAGGTTTTTAGAAGATTTCTCTGACACCAACGAAAATCTGAGAATCTAAAACTACAGGTGAAGTGGCAAGGGTCACCCACCCAAAGAAAAGACATTTTTAAAGACCATTTAGTCTGTAAGCCATAATCCTATTAAACAATTGTTTGTAGCAGTGATGCTTCCCACACTCGGCACAGGGCCATGAAATTCTATATAGTATTTTATTCTTCTGAATTAAATCTAATATGCTTCAGTACTGAACTATTTTAATGTGTATGGAAGGAAATATTTTAATTATAAGCTACATGTCATGATACAGATCCTAAGAAGAAAAAATTATTTGGAGATGTTCTGGCTACTCCAATGCAGCCTGCATTACCCTGACAGACAGCAATTAGTGTGATCCAGTTATGAAGATTCATTTAAAACAACCAAACTACCTATCTTCATTAATTCTCCTGGGCACAAACATAACATGGTTTTTAAATTCCTATCCATCTTATCCACTGTGTGCTGAAGTTCATTGTTACAGGCACAATGGCATACAGCTCTATCGTCACAAGCACCTGCTATACAAGGCTGCAGAACAACACTTGCACCTCAATTCACATTTTTAACAGCAGACATGAAAAAGAAATCCCTTCACTCAAACGCTTGGAAGAAAAAAAATTGATAAAGACATTTTTACCTCTGTGTTCTCCTCCTCTTTCAGTCTTCGTGACTGGAAAACAAACACAGTGAGATATGAGCTATGCAGCTTTATGCAACAAAGATCCAGAAATACTAACAATTAACAGAAAGAATATCTTACAGAGTATAAATGTCTTGGCACAAACAGAAAGTACCTTTTCCTGAGAAATAGCAGCTTTGCCTTCCTCACTCTTCTCATCCATTTCATCATCACTCCATTCCCAGTCCCCATCTTCTGTTTTATGGAGGTGACCACTGGAACCTGGCACTCGTCTGACCTACCAAAATATTGTTTACCATTACACAGATACCTTTAGTCTATATTGGTGTTCTGGTTAATCAGCAATTATTTGCTATTTTTATTCTATGTGCTTTCATTAATTTGCTGCAGGAGCCACTAACATTCTAATATCTGACCTCCTTAAGCCAGTGGGAATAGCTAAGCTATAGAAAATTCATATAGGGCAACAGGCTTGGATATATTTTACCACCACTTAGGAACAAGCTCAAGTAGATGACAACTGTTCGCTGCTTGAAAGGAAAGGAAGCTATTCAAGGAAGCAGAAGTTACACAGACAAGGTTGCTCTTGGGACGCAAGTCTCAAAAATGTGATTGCTCTGCTAAAAAGCTTTAAAACATGTAGAGGTTTTAAGAATACCTTAACAGCAAAGTTATCCTTATGAAAAAAAAAAAGCACCGGCTGTATGCAGCCTGAGGTAGGCAGGCATGCATCACACCAGACTAGCTGGGCCAACTCTTGTAGATAAACAGACCAATGAGGCATCATAGGACTACCCTGCAGCTAAATCTGAAAATCAAATACTCTTACGGTGCCACATTGCTCTTTTTCAGAGCTGGACAACACGCTTGTTTTTCCCCAGATCATGTTTAGCCCACAACCATTCATCCAATAACTCTTCCCACACCTATGCATTTTGAGACCCTTGAGATGTCTGGAAGCACAGCACAATAACCAGCAGCCCCGACGGTGTTCAGATTAGAATCAGTTTCTCTAATTATTTCACATCACTGAACCAACATACAGTTCCCACTGCAGAATTTCAAATCCTTGTACGGGTAAGCTCCACAGTGCTATAATTTTGTAAAGCTTAAAGGATTTCCTCCTGCTTTTCAAATTTAAGAAAGGAGAAGAAGTTATTTCAGAAAACTGCCTGTACATTGGTAAGAGAATAAAAGGAACAAAACATTCACAGCACACAAAAGAAAGAGCTAATTTGGCAGAAAAGCTGTTTCAGGCCAAAGACAACTAATGGAGAAGATATCAGTAAAAATAACTTTAAAAAATAACTAACTAGATGGTCTTAGCACAAAATTGCATATCCTGTTTACCAGTACCCACAGCATTATACAACTGCCTGGTTCAACTTTGGTTTTGCAGATTCCCATTTGTGGTGTTTTGATGTCTTGCATAGTATGAACACTGATCAGCTTGCTTCTACATACTGTTGGTTGGTGGCAGTGATGGAAAACCCAAAAGAGGGGAAAAACCTAAATATAAAAATCAAATTTGTGACTATAAAAATTACGGTGTTTTTCATCATAATGAAACTTAAAAGAAAGACTAAACTGGTATTAGCACTGCTCTAAACCCCTCTGGTTTGCTGCATACCATAACGCGCAGAGAGATGCAGCATGTGACAAATTCCAGCTGCTTCTAAATCCCTTCAGGTACCATATCAGCAAGATGCATGGCATGAAAATAATATAGAACACTTCAAGTCTGAGACCATGAACTTCCAAAGAAACTGTAATTCAGGCATTAATACAATTTTTCCAAAGCAGATTTTCATAGAGAGCTGGGTACTTAGCTATTTCTGTACTGGCTTTGGGCCAAGCACACTTTGGAGCTGGCTGGCCTGACACCACAAGAGCATCAGTGATAGGAGCCTTCTTTCAAAACCTTGTCCATACACAAAAAGGTATCTTGATGTCTGTCTGGACTCTTTTCCACTCTCCTTTCCTTCACTTCCCAAACACCCACCTGCTCCTCTCCCTTCCCTTCTGCACATGTAAGACTAAACCAGAGGAAAGGGTGAAGTTTCCAGAGCCTCACCGCACTTCTGTATTTCCTTCAGCCTTTATGATATTTCTCCCTTACATTTCTTCCCTGTACAACCAAATTAGAGTGCCCTACTCAGTTTCTCCATATTTTGTTCTCATTTGTAACTGAGAAGAGGGGAAACCTATGCAGGACACTGGGAGAATACCCTACTCCATCTCTTGATGGACAAATTCTGCACTATTTTCCCCATTTCCCATACCAAGCTCCTATTGCACCAATTTTAGCCTAGCTGCCTCCAAGCTTTGTAGAAGAAGCTTGTGTGTGTTTGGGAGGAAGGACCAGGCAGACATCAAAGGAAGCAGTAGCACAGCAATTCTTTACTCAGCTGCAATCAGCCCAGGCACAATCAGTGGGCTCTTACTGTCTACATCATCAGGGATCAGTACAGACACGAGGTAATCTAGCAGGCAATGTGCCTGCTGCTTGTGGATGTAATTTATTATCCTTCAAGGACTGAGGCAGGCTTTTGTTTAACAGCACAGACATCTCCCAAATGGCTCTACACAAACCTAGGAGAGGACATCATCCACAACTAAACACATGCTGTTCCAGCACAATAGGATATATTGGTTTACAGACACATTCAAACACTGCATCGTGCACTAATCAATGTATCTTTCTGCTTCCATTTTCAGTTGTTTTGAAGACTTATTCTACACAGAATGATTTTAATGGGGCTTAATGATGCTTGTATCATTTGCAGAGAGTTCTAGGAGAAAACTTTACTGATGAAGATGGAGTGCATTTCAAGTTTTTAAATAGACCGCCTTTAAATAAACAATAAACAAATGGCTCAAGGACAAGAAATGTAGTACAAAGCAAAATACCATGTTAAATCAAAGTATTTTCTTGAGAGGTTTCTGAAAGCAGAAAAACAATTTTACTGGTAGTCTGTTTCAATCAGACTGATTTCCACCAGCACACATTCACAGGAAAGAAATTGTAATTTCAGCTAGAGCAAAGTACCCAACCTATTCAACTCTCAAAAATGTGAAGTTGCTGTCTACAAAGGTTTTTTTAATTGGTGTGCGTGTTTAACACTTGCATCACTTGGTGAACTAATTTGCACAATTTTTTGACTAACAAGCCTGGCTTTGCTTACTCAGTTCTGGTTAAAGCCACATAGACTCAGTTAGATATGGAGGGCATGTACCCTCCCTAGGTGAAGGAAAGAGCACAAGTGGCACACCACGCCTGCAAATAAATTGTCTCTTTGGTCATCGTAAACATCTAACTCTAGTATCAGATATTGGATGGAAATATATATAATTTATATAACATATTAAATTTCTGTTCTGGCTATCATTTGAGATACTGCTAGCAGACTGATACCACAGGCAGCATGCTTGCGTTTCACTCCAATAATTACAGCATTAAGTCAATTGAGAATATTCTATATATTTTTACTGATACCCTGCGCTACAGATCTTCCATTTTACAGAGAGAAATAAAGCCACAAACAAATGAAGCTATTTATATAAGGGCAAAAAGCAAATCCAGACAGAGCATGGAACCAAAACAAACTTCTTGTGTATCTACAAAAATAAGAAGCAAGTTAGTTTAAATTTTACATTGCATGCAGTAGCCATACAAATGCAATTTCCCCATCAGTTTCAGTCAAAACACACAACATCAGTAATTCCTTATGCTAAAAATCGTGTATCTCTCAGGAAGTATTTCAGAGGGAAAGGAAAACAAATTAAAACATGCTCAATTCTAATTTGGGTTTTACTGATTAAAATTTTAAATGATCCTTCCAAAATAGGAACTAAACTGAATCATAACTTTAGCTAATAAAAAAAAACAATGAAAGTTCAGTTTTACAAGACAAATTAACACATATTAGAAAACAGATTTCACGTAAGTCAAAAGACACCAGAGAATAAAAAATTAACTTGAATGACTGGCAGTTAAGCTACAGCCAACACAAAAGCAGCTCAGAGCATTGTAATGTAGCAGTTTCTAGGAGGAAAAGCTTAATAAGCCACTGCAACATTACCCCAGCTGCAGAAGAAATATATTATGAACATCAGTTAAAACAGAGAGTGCTTGGACAAATCAGTGCGTCATTATAATGGAAGTAGCAGTATTGTTGTATATGTTGTTCCTGGTTAAAGCTTACTGCAGAACACAATACAGTCACAAATATTTAAGTATAAATTAAACTGCTGACAGAACTATTTGTCCCCACTCTTTTAAAGCAGGATACAGACAATTTAACATTCCCTGCCAATACTACCATGCACTAGCTTTCCAGGAGAATGTGTGTTTACAGATGAACTCAGCAGCTGTAAATCCCACCCAATGAAGGTCAGCCCTAATCACCCTAACACAGAGAGAACTCCATTAGCAGAATGCAGAAGCTGCCCACACTTCCCAAGGCTTGATGAAAAGAAGGCTACAACACAGGGAAGCAAAACATAAATTGTTGTCTTCTAGGCACTGAATGCTTGCTGTATGTAGATGTTAGAGACTGGGATAAGAAGAATCTATTATTCATTACTGATTCTTTAGCTGCTGCACTCTCTTTACAAATTTATTTTTGTTATGTGACAGCGAAGGGAATGAACACTTTCTGAACATTAAGAATTTTCTACTTCCTTATTCACAACTGCTCAAAACAGCAAAGAACTGGGCCCACTTACAGTTTTATTATTTTATTTCAGTGTCTAAATTTAATAAATAAATTAAAGGATACACTGTGGGATACCAATGCGTACACATAAAGCATTACTGCATTTCATACATGGTACAGCACATGATCTTAGACTACATTACAAATCCATTCTGTCAGTAAGAGCAATATTATACATCCACTGTATTTTTTCTCATTCTGCAGGAAGATGACTGAACTAGTAACATTGATTTTCCCACTATCTAAATTATTTAAGGTATTCTTATTGAACCTCTGGAAACTGAATATTTGCGATGGAGTCCTGGATAAATTTAAACCAGCATTTTTAAACTTTATTCCACAGAAAGAGAATGGTGACCTGAAAGCATAGGAAGTAAGATGCATTTGTGTAAGCAAAACTGATGGCACTAATAAACATTAGTATTGAGTATCGTGGAAGATGCCTTGCCACCCTCCATATACAGGTAACATAGAGCCCAAATGTAATTTGTTCCTAAACTCCTGGAGAGCAGCAAATGTGTAGATTCCACACACTTGAAGAGCATCTGCAAAAGTCTTTGTGGAACCCTGACACTGCTTCCTATTAGTTTCTAACTAGAGAATGATCAGTGCTGTTGTTTGTTTTTTGCATTTGTGTATCTCTACAGAGGGCAATCTGTACTTTTTTATTTTTTAAACACATATTCTTCCAGAAATACTGCAGCTTAGCTTTATCTGGAGATAGAGTTGTCTTTTATTTTACCACGGATGCCCTTCAGCTACATATGCCAGTACAGTAGTCAAGATACAACCAATCCCACATGCCCTTGAGAGCAGTAATGACAAGGTGGTTATTTAAAAACCTCATCTTTTTAATTTTCTGAGTCTGTCCTCATAAAAGCTTAAATTTGACTTTCAAGCAGAAAAAAAGAAAGACCAGTCACAACTGATGCTGTATACCTTCACCTCACGCTGGTTCTTATAGGAGACTGGACTCCCACTGTTACAGAATCCCAGAAGATCTTACAGAACAAATATACTTTTCAAAGTATGAATATTTACTTGGTAATTGATAAGGTGAGGGTTTTTGCATAGCCAGTGCTCCCCCTTTTTTTTTTTTTTTTTTAATCACAGGTTACAGAAGCTTCACTTCTCATACAACTTCATGAGAAGTATTTATAAAACCAGTTCCCATGCCAGTTCCATGCTAGTGATTTTACAGAAAGAACAATGATGAGGAATAGGACATTACTGAACAATTTTGGTTTTAGCACCACACTTTGCTCTGTATATTATTCTCTCAAAAAAATCCCTAGACCAGTTCCTTCCATACACAGCTTAAGCCTATAGAGCAAACAGATTTTATAATTTTTACCTTTCACCATCTTGCAAACTTTTCCTGAATGTTTCCTAAGACAAAAAAGCAAATTTCAATCTCCACCCCTATGCATTTATTTTTATTCCAACGCAACAAAAAAAATCTGCCTATCATTGCGTATCCAATCATGGCACAAGCTTTTTGCTTAAAACAGTTACATCTTTAATCACAGCTTACCACCTGAGGTTAAAGGCATGAAGTCACTTTATACAATACATATGTAAGCAAAAGAACACTGTTCTTTTTGTATAAGAACACCTGCAATGTTATCACATTTTTGCAAAAAAAAACAAAAAAAACCCCTGAGGTCCAAGACCGCTCATGAATTCCCACATGTTCACATCATCCTTTGTTGAAGAGTTGAAGCACTACCTCAGGAGAAGGTCCACGTCCAACCCAGTCTCACAGGTCAGGTGACTATCCTAACCCCTTCACTGCTGACTGTTCTTAAACTCCTCTGAATTCATTATATTGTGAAGTCTTATTTTTATTCTGATGGAAGCCACAAAACTTCTGCAAACCTGAATGTGTTTTATGCATTCAAACCCTTGTTTTTTCTCACCACAATTTAGGGAGGCTATCATTATTAATGGGATGTACCACTACCTTTGTAAAAAACACTCTGGCATTTCTGCTTCGTAGAACTCAAAAGGTGTTAAGATATCACAGTAATTTGGTGTTAGTGTCCCCTCCTCTTAAACCATTCTGCATGCTGCAAATATCATCATGGAAAAAAAACTTAGTCTTCCTTCGCTTTTCCTCCTACTTGGAGAAAAAGTTAGACAGAACTTGCAGTGTTTCATACTCATACGCAGAAACTACTGGAATACTCCCTAGAGGAATCAATTACACTGTCATCTTAAAGTCAAGAAATGTAAGATCATTGTATCTTTCTTCATGAAAGATTACTGAATACAGGAGTCTGATAATTCTGCATTGAACAGGACTTCTTCAGCTTTCTACTGGTTCTGGAAGAGCACCCTTTTTAAGGGATAACACAGCAGAAGTCAACAAAAAATAGAACTCTGTTTAAAAAAAAAGACCCTTTGCTTTAAATATTTATGGTACAGGTTTGTTTTTATAAGCCAAACAGTATCATGCTTGCGTGATGACAAGTGTGACACCCAAGGGCAAGGCCATCAATTGAGAAGACTGCCACGAAATCTTACCTACATTCCCAATCGGAGCTATCAGTGAGAGGAAAACAAAGCCATTATCAGCTGAAGAGAGAGGGGATGAGGGAGCACATTCCTGCACCTCTAGAGGAAATGACAAGAAAAGTACCAGTGAATGTAGCAGTGTACCAAGTCCTCACCCACCCTGGGGGATTCCTTGTCCAACACCCTCCCCCTTTCCACTCTTCACCAATTCTTCTACTGCTGGGATAACGCTGCTTAGAGACAGCAAGATGTAGTGGCTCAAAGTAAGACACTATTTTGTTACCAAAACATCTTGTTTACAAGTGCATGTATTCCCTGAACTCCTAATTCTGCTTTCCTTAAACATGAGGTTTTACTTAAATACTGCAACATATTTATTATCTCTGCTTTCAGCCTGAGTCCAAAACTGGACTCTGATTTTGCTTTGAGAAATTGCAGTTTTGCTGAAATTCCTGCCACATGGGAAATGTGCAAATTTAGTAACTCAGTATGATTTTTGGTTTTCAGACATTATTTCTCCACTTATTAGTTCCACTACATAAACTTCATTACTGAATGTTATTAGCTGCAAATAATGCTTTCATTCACATTTTAACAATAGTCCTTTCAGGCATGAACATGCACCTGTGCTGAGGAGGATGTTTTCAATTAATTCTGCAGAGGAGATACATTGCTCCACAAAAGTATCACTTCACCTCAAACACAAGGAATCCCAAATGGCTATCAGGCATGACCCGACAGCTAATTCACACATGCCGAGCAAGGCTCTTTTCTATCCTCTTTCTTTTCCCTGCCTGCTTCCCTCCACCCTTCCAATCAAATTAAGGTGTCAAAGCCAAGAGGATACTGGCAAGAATCAAAAAAAAGCAAATCAAAGATACAGCAAATTGGTGAAGTAACTTAGTACTCTGAAAGATGATGAAGAAAGATCCAGATCTTCAGAGCTTTCTTTTCTGGCTGCTCAGATGAATGCACATCATGACGGTGAATCACTACTAGAAGACTTGCCACTAGAGGGATCACTAGATCCACCTTCATAATCATCATTTTCCAATTCCACCATGCTTTTCTACCATTCAAACTGCTTACTTTCTTAAAATAACCGGAGGTGAAAAAAAAAGAAGACAAATACAGCCTCATGTAGAGCTTTCATTATTCAGTAGCAGAAACCTCTTATTATAAGGTAGATTTCACTGTCAGCATTAGAGATACATTAAAAAGTATTTAGGAAAACAATCTATTACTGTAGAATTCAAAGAAGAAATTATTATGACTTTCACTTACTTTCAAACTCATAGGCTTGAACGCACCATTTCAAGGTGAAATTCTAATTTCTACCCTTTTCTATTTTTTCCAAGGTTTCCATTTGCTTATGTACATAACAGAAATTACTGTAATACACATTCTGCATTCCACACAGATTTTAAAGAGACGAGAATTTATTCAAGACAATTTTAGAAATACTACAGTGATCAAATTAAAACTTGAGTATAGTTCTCCAAAAAAAGTTATAAATTAACATGAAAATAATTAACAGATCTGTCATTTTTATAAAATCCAATTTTCTAAAACCCCAGTGTTTCTATTTAGCCAGCTATCAAGAAGCAGCATGCATTCAACCAGCCTACAGCATTTAAAACTCCAGAGCTAGAGACAGACTTCCAGCCTGTGACTCCAGACACAGCTCAGGCAGGATGGATCCCGCGGGCTGCAGAGCACTGGCTGTGGCTGCCCTCTGCTGCCAGTAAATCCCACACAGCCCTGCTGGGATGTGCATCCCTGACACTCACTTTCTCTTCACATACTGTCTGACTTTAGCTGCAGATGGACTGCTGGAATAACCTTCTCATGGAGCTGTTTTTCAGAGCTAAACAGAAACGAACTATTACTGTTCCAGCCCTTCCTTCTGCTCTGCTGGCCTTAATCTACTTGTTCTGGTTAAAACCTTGAACTTTTCAGCTCCAGCCATAATTTTAACTCCTTGACCCTAGAGCACTTTTCAACTAAATTAATTCCCCTATAATATCACTGGGTGACACCACCTCAAGGATGTCCTGCTACCTCCCTTGCAGCTCTCCCCAGGAGCTTACAAGAATATCACCAGTATCAAGCTCAAGCGCAGGGGAAAACGAGTGTCAAAACAAATGACACATAATTTGTTTTGGTACTGAATTTCTGAAACCTTTACAAGGTCTAACCAGGAAAACATAGTTACTTTACACTTTCTTCAGATGCTTGAGCCTGGGCTCTTTTTGTTTTTAATTCCCCCCCCCCCCTTTTTTTTTTTTAACTATGAGGGCTAAATATTTAGTTTCTCCACATAAAAGCAAAAATTCTCACATACCTATTCCATCAGTCTTTAAGCAAGTGGCAACAGGTGGGAATGCTGCTTCTGAGCCACCTTGCTTTTAGAGAATCCTCTTTGTAATTCATCTGCCTGCATGACTTTCCTAGCAAACTTCCCAAAAAAATACAAAATTACAAGTAACACACATGCTCCCAGAACTCCTTGTTACCTTTATGAACAAAGACAGGCAGAAGGGATGTCTTTTCCAGAAAGGAAACCCCATGGCACTAAGGTGACCCAAGCTAGCCAGCTGTTGCTGCCTGCATTGACACAGTATTGATTTGGCCTATAAACTGGGAAAGTTATTAAATAACAACTAATTCCATTAAGACACTTTCACTTAGGGAGCTAATCCAAATCCAAGAAATGCTTTCTGGTATTGGATGTCATGCGAATGAAATGTTTGAGGTTTAATTTCTCAGAAGGTAAACAGGTAAAACCAGCACCTTCCTGCATATTTTCAGCGACAGAAAACCAAATCCTTACAAAACAGGCCAATAAAATAGGATTATCTTCTGCTTACTTGAGAGGTGTACTTCCTGATCAAAGACTATCACCAGCATCATACACACCCGGACTTCCTTTATCCTGTCTTAATTCTTTAATCACGAGTCCTTCAACAGCACTTTTAAGAAATCCTCCTCCAGTTCTGCAAGTTTCAACAGCTTCGATAAATACTAAATACTTAAAGCTACTGGTCTAATCAGAGAAGTTCTCATTATACTCCAACCCCACATCAGTCCAAGTTCAAGATGGTTTTGAACAAGCCAACAGGTCATATACACAACATTAGCTAAGGAGCAGATCAGTGCAGTTACACAAGAGACAGGGACTCACTGCAAAAATGAATTCTGAAGTGGAACCATAACAGCCCATGGACTGGAACACACCTTCCAATAGAGAACAGGGCTATGTTTTAACAACTAAGATGAATCATGTCCGAGCTTTTAAACTCTGCCATAATAAGTAATCCAAGTTATTTCAGATGTGCATATGGATATCTGAAATACAAAGGCACTCAACTAAGCCATGGGCTGTTTCAAAGCTCACCTATTCTGTAACAATTAGATCCATTTGAGAAGGCACAAAATCCAACCTCACAAACAACCACACCAATAGTAAAAGCACCCTGTGAAAGAAAAGATGGACAAACCCATATACTGCATGAAGTTCCTTGCATCTAATGGCACAACTACATGCTGGCAAAAACACTAACCTATCTTCTTCCTTTATTTGAAATGTTAAAATAAAGCTGGTGCAACTGCATGTTTCTGCCCCTTAAAACACTTTCCAATTCTACTACCCACTAATGCCGGCACTGCATTCTGATTATGTGAATTTCTGTCAAATTTACATTTTCGGAAAAAAAGCTTTCATTAAATTTCCCTTCCAACAACTTCTTGAAAATAAAAAAATCACCTGACGTGTTGGGGTCTCCCTCCCCACCATGTGGTCCTGGGAGAGGGGCCCTGGGGGGGAGACATGGGGTTTCCCTACTCCCTGGTCAGCCTCATTCCCCATTGGTTGTTTTGTGTTCCCCCGTGTGGGCAAGGACCCTCGGGTCCCGGGATTGAGCAGCTCCTTGGCAGAGCCCCGGCCATGCGGCTGGAGAAATAAACATCTCTCTGAAATCAAGAGATCGGTCCATAGATATTTCTTTTCCACAGGCCTCGTTGTCTGATACACGTGTTGCAGTATCCCCACTGTAACAGACATGGTCTGAGTGGCAATTTTTCCTTTTTTTTTCAGTAATATTCAACCATATAAACACAGTTCCACTATTTATATTTTTAAATTTGTAGCAATGTTCTGGATAAACTGAACAATTAATCCTCTGCAATGGAGGGCCCTCCCTCACACAAAGCCTTGCCAAACACATATTTATAGTTCAGCTGCTGCTTTCCAGAAAAAGGGTTCCAGTATAGCACGTGTGTTATACGTTAACGTTATTTAAATAAGCTTTTTTTTACTTGCAAAGAAAAATTAATATACAATTATATTAACAATCTGAGCTCAAGATCATGTTGCTCTTTGTTTTTCAACTCAGCTGGAGTCCAGCGGTACTAACATACATCACTGGTAGGATGTATCTACCAGATGAAATCCATTACTGAAGCAAGGAAATGTTGCACTAGTATATCTTGCTGAGATGCAATCATGCTGTTATAGCTGTCCAGGAAATCTGTGATATAATCATATTTTTCTCATTAAATGCATGGGACTGATGATTTCTTATATAATGAAACATGACCATCACCTTAAAATAGCTGTACTGAGGAGCTAGAATTCCAACCCATCCATAAGGGCATTTTTAGTGAAGTATAATAAAAACTGGTATCACTCACACTAATCATCATTTCATGCTGTCACAGGTTTTTCCCTCTAATGTAAAACTCTCAGCTATAAAAAAAGCTTTTATTCAGAGCACAATGCAATACCACCATTCCAAAAATAGAATTTAAGCCCAATTATTGCTTAGGTGTTTTTCTTTACTAGCAGCACTTCAGACAGCAATAAAATGAAATGCAGATACATGTTTTTCCCTGTTGACTTTGTAGAAGTGGCAGTCATGCAGGAGATTTTAAAAATTAAAAAAATAGGATTATAAAACCATAAAATTGACCCAGGGCCTTTAGGCATATAGAGTACTTACAGTTATAATTAATTTTTTAGTGTGACAAGATTTGAAAACTGATGGTAGAACTCTAAAAGCTGTTTCAAATTTCAAATTGCTCTATTCCAATACAGCAATCCTAATCACAAATGGAACAACTTAGTGTTCAGTTCAAATTAAAACTGCTTCAGCACATGTTAATAAATAGTATATGTAAACTCTTGGTGAGCTGTTTTATGCCAGCAGTGCACATGGCTCTCATCCAAGCAGGACAGGGCAGGCTGCTCTGCCACCACACCACCTAACCAGGCAGAGGCACGGGCTGTCAGGGCTCCTACATTTATATCCATGACAAAAGTGTGGCTTCAGAGCACGTCCCTGCTTACCAAACCACACTGAGCTTGGACCATTCATCACAGCCTTCTCCCCAGCTCTTCTTGACACCAGCAATGCTCCCACAGGTGAGCAGTCCCATTAGTGAAATCCACAATTGCCAGTAAGAAGTTGCACGGTGTAACACTCACTCCTGTGGGTCAGCACCAATATACATCTAACCAGGTCCTGCACAGGAAGAGGCAGGACATGCTCCTCCTGGATGAGTGGTTCAGCATTATCCTTGATTACTAGGCTAGGGCAAGCAAGAAGGACATCATTTAAAATTTAGCAGAATCAAAAGCAAATGAAAAAATGGAACAGGGGGAACATGTGCACAAACACTTAGCTTACAATTCTAATGTCAGACAGTATTTTAAACACACAGTGAAGACATTGCTTAATTATCAAATTGGGGCTTAAAGCAGGCCACATCTTTACAGCACCAAATGTTCTCCTCACACATACAAGACCCGTGGACCTGCTCTTAGGATTTCACAAACAGACCCAAACTCATATTTAGAAAAAAATAGTCAACTATAAAATTTAAAGGCAGAAGCAAAACATGGGAACACTGTGTCAAGAGAGAAGAATTTAGAGTTAAAACTAAACTGAGGCAGGAGTTCTGGGCAACAAGGCAAAGCAATTATACAAGTGGTAAATGGAAGAAAAATTAGATTACCAGAGGGCAGATCTGACATCTGTACTAGCAGTGGTGCTACAGATCATTAGTCATAGGCATTTTACACCAAGTGCTACAGAAGATAATTTAAGCAGTGATGACACCAGCTCCTTCCTATCTATTGCCCCAGTGACATTAGTTTTTCAATTACAGGGGTTACTTCTTCCAAGAGCAACCTCTTAGACATTTTACATGTTAATGTTTAAGCAACCAAACTCCACTTACACAAGCTTTTTAAACAAAACCCCAGAGTTTTATTATTAAAGTACATTTATATTTTATGGTGTCTTAAAACAGCAGCTACATGCAAAGTTCTAACAAGTCAATTAAACTTTAAATCCCCAATGAATTTTAATATTGTGTTCTTCTAAAATATAAATAATTTAGCATTTTCAGTAGCTAAAAACCAAATACTTCTTCCATTTATGATGTAATTAAAGACATATTAATTTGTCTCCACCACTGTATAGCTTTGATTTCTTAAAATTCACACCTCTTTCAAATTAAAAAGAACTGTCAAAAAAGTCATTCAGAAAATTATTTCTGGTGGTGTACAGGAGGCTATCATACATTCCCTTCACAATTCCAAGTGCTGTGTTATCCAAATAAATAAGTATACCTGCGTGCATGCAGAAGTTAACACACAGTATCTAAAGCTGACCCGAGGATACAGCTGGGACACGAAACCTCAGGAGCCACACACTCTGGCAGAAGCCTGGCTGGTACCAGCACATGCCTAAATCACTCCTGCACACCAGAGGTGTAAACTGAAAA
Source organism: Corvus cornix cornix (assembly GCF_000738735.6). Lineage (NCBI taxonomy): Eukaryota > Metazoa > Chordata > Aves > Passeriformes > Corvidae > Corvus > Corvus cornix. Next base: position 19,261,798 of record NC_046337.1, read on the forward strand.
CCAGAGCATGGTTTTCTCCAGCTGGATCATTTTTTACGTGGGCATTGCTGCCACCACACGGCCAAACCCTGAACTCCTCCTCCGCCTCTCGCAGGGGCGAACCTGCTCAGCACAAGAGCCCTGCCACAAACCCTCTCAGTACCCCTTCCTTCTCCAGCCTCTTAGAGCCCACCGTCAACAAGTTTCCAAAATTCGAAGGAACTTGGAGCACTCAGATCTTGCTGTCTCTTCCAAGTATGAGCCAGCAGCTGTCAGAACATTTCAGTGTTGTAGAATTACGCCAAACCAATACTCCCAAAGACAACAGAAAATCGTACAAGTGATGGTCCGGGTAGCTGCAGCCTAACTGATGTGCCAACAAAGGCTCAAACACCTCCTTTGCTGAAATACCCTCCTCAAAATATCCCCCCAGAAAGCCTGCTTTTAGAAGGCTGGATTCAGCATACTACTCTGTCACCTGCAGAGGCTCAGGAGTCTCCGAGCAGGTACCTCATACTGAAGAGACATGGTGTGTGAAATCACGACAGAAAAGAAAAAGGGAGTTCCATAATTTTTCACACACAACAAACAGGAGTCTACATTCATTCCTGTTTCTTAGCTCTTCTGAACTGCTTCATATTTAAAGGTTTTACAATACTTACCTGTTAGGAGTTAATATTTTTGTATTCTGCTGCACATGACTTGGTAAGCTCATTTATACAAGTGACAAAGGCACCACAGAAATACCAGCATATGCCACAGCTGTGGGTTTAATTCTGTCACCCATGGACTAAGGCTCCACTGGTCTGAAAAATTCAGCAGCACTCCTGCGAAGTTTCGACCTGACTTTTTGGGAATAATATTTGAAACAATCCAAAGAACCAGGCAGTTGTCAATAAATACCATTTATAGTATCTTCACCCTTTCTCTAAGTGATCAATGAAGATATGAATTCTGCAGTTTATGAACCTATATGTTTGCAGGCCACCTTTTTTCCCCACAACTACTTCACCTGCAGCTTTCTAAGAGGAAGTGAGAAAAAAATCGTATCAAGCATGACAAACGTCATGTATCATTTTGACAAGGCCAGAAAGGAGGTCAAAATGCCTCAGGGCTTCCTAGAGAAAGCAAGGCTGCAGAAAACATTCATTCAACATTCACTATCTCTGAATATTACATTAAAAGAATGGCTTAGTCAGCCAACTAAAAATGTAAGGCAATTGAGGAGTCCTTGCTTTCTCCTCCACACCAGTCAAGAATAATATGTGAATGCACTCACCTTTTTTGCTCTTTGTGCTATATTGGGTGTTCTAGTGAGAAGCTTTTCAATCAGGTATTCTCTATTCTGCAAAACCAACATTTGTTAAATTAAAAATCATTACAAGGAAAGAAGAAATTTCACATAGATTTTAAGGCAGAGCAAAATTTACTCATAGGGTTAAACGTTTTACCTTGGCTTTCTGGAAAAATTTGCATTTTAATAGTTCTGCTGCTGTGGGCCTGAAAGATCAATAATAAATTAGAACAGAAAACAAAGACCCCTCTCAGTGAATACAGTACAAGACGTTAGTTAAACGGTACGTCTCTAATACTTTTGAATTAGTACTGTATGAATGGGGAATGAATGATCATAGCTACAGAATTAATTCACACGAACTCACTTACCACACATGAAAAAAATTAAGCCTCTCTATGGCAAAAATACCAAAAGAGAGAGGAAAAAAGTCTCTTAAGCTGTCAATTTCCCCCCCTTTTTTGTTCAACACAAATGCATTTAACCTTTAAAAAAAACAAGTAAGACAAACAAAAAAAACCCCACAAAAAAAGTCAGGTATTGTTTTCTTCCCCAAATGACTCTACAAATACAACTAAAACTTTGCTCCACAGCAATAAAAGCATAATTACATTTTCCAAACAGCAGCATCAGTACCTCCTATGGGCATTCTTTTACTTGACTGATGTCAGCAGGTATTCACAACAAACTATACTGACACTATTAACATGATGCATAAACCAAAGAGGGTCATCAGGATCATCTTCCACTCAAACACACAAATACAAATCAAAGCAACAGCTGTAAGGTAAAAACTGGCACACTTCATTTTTACTTTCAGTTCTGTTTAAGTCTGTTTCAGCATTACCAAGAGATAACCACAATCTCACAGCTACCAAAGTGATTCCAACAGCAGGTTTTGTCTCCCTAGCTGCAGGGATCCAAAAAGCTACTTATTTAGCCAAAGCCAGACTCTGGTACTGAAGCAGACTCTGGAGAGAAAGCAATGCATCTCTTGGAATGAGGTAAAATCATCAATCATTTCCATTAGGAGCCCATACCACCATCCAGGACTAATTTTGACACAGCTAAATTTAGGGAAGTCAAAATCTTCAAGATTCATAATTTCTAAATAAGCAGATGCAACATCTGCTCTAGTTTTCCATTTGAATTCCAGCAAGAGATTGAATATAGCACAAACAAGGTAAGACACTGAGAAAACTTCCATTTGGAAAAATCTCAATCTCTAACAACCCCCAAAATCTGACCTAGTTTATTTCTTCAAGGACAGATCTGAAAAGTAAGTGAGCAGAAGAGGAGTAGTAAATAGTCTGTACATATATATCAGCTCACTCCTGCAAGAAATAATGAAACAACTCTTGACATTAACAAAAAGAATTCAATTTAGACATAGACAGTAGGTTCCATAGAGCATGTATTTTTCTTCACCTCCAAAGTACCAAGCTCTACAATAAAGGAGTTCTGATTAGTGGTTCTGTGGAGACCACCAGGCTCAGTAGTAATTCAGACATGTATCTTGGATGAGCAAAAAGGAAGGGAAACTATTAAAAAGAAAAATCAGCTTCTGCGTCAAAGTTTTAAAGTTCTCAAAGTACAGTACCATCACATCTCATAACATGGCTATGCACACTTAAAAGCTACATTTTAGTAAAGTTTTATCCAAACTAGTGTTCTCCATTCCTCTACCATTAATTATGCCAGACACTTCTGAACTGGTCTGGACATGCTTTCTGGCCCTGTTTTTCCACACAAGCTGTGGCAATGAATTGCAGCTGAGGACTGTGAGCAGCATCCTTGGCACTGGAGAGAAACACCCACACACAAATCCCCAAAAGAAAAACATCATAGTCTCAGACAACAGCAGTGCAATGCCAGTCCTAGAATTTGCCACAAAGAGCAAGGACTTCTCCCACAACTGACATGACAGCTACTGGAGGGATCTCTGTGCAAAATTACATCCTGGCTTGTGAGAAATGTGAAAAATAGTGATGGTCCCCTCCATATAAAAATAATTGCTCTATACCAGTACAGAGTAACTGGCACACACATCTAAGCATCTATCTGCTAGCCTAATTGTTCCATTCAAGGCAATCCTGAGTATGAATATATTGCATGTGTTTTAATAAATGTATAAACTCAAGTAAGTACCTTAAAAACTAATGTTTCAACACTGATGCCTTTACTGCACGTCAGGTAACTCAGCATCATGTATTCAAGGAGACAAGAAAAACTCCCTTTATTTACTTCTCATTACGTCATACCAATTTAATCTTGCCCTGAAAATTTCTGGATAATGGAAACTAAAAGAAGGTTGATTATCAAGAGCTCGATTATCCATTATTATTATTATTCATTCCTATGTGTAAGCAGCCAAACTGCAATACTAAGCTTAAAAGCATCAGGACTTGCTACTAAGACCAACAAGGGTAAAGGGTTTGGGAATCTGAAAGCAGTAAACAAATGATCTTCGAGTGAAATAAAAATTTTCAAGTATTTAAAGAATAAAGATGTTGCCACAATCTTTTTTCTTAATTATACTGGTTCTCTAGCATTCCTGCTGTCACTTTTTCAATTTGGCTCCCTAGAACCACATCCTGGACTTAGGCTAGTATTACCTCAGGAAGTATACACCATAAACGACACATACAATCAGGATTGCTCTCTCAGAAAAATCTTTCCCCAGAAATACTCTGAAACTCTAGAAAACAGTGATATACTAAATACCTTAGGAATTAATGTTAATTAGAATGTGCTTCCTAGAACTCTTCAGAAAAAAAAGCCTAAAAAAATGGGTCTGCATAAAAATGAATAAATAAATTAATCACTCAGGGAACGTGGGACGTCAACAATGGTTTTAGAATAGATGTTTAATACTTTCGTCATCTTGGCTATTCAAAAAACATAGCAAGAAAGAACAAACAGCGAAGATACCATGACATGCAATTCCCTACATAAGCATGAGGAAAACCCAACAAGCTTGAAGGCCCTAACTTTACAGTAAAAAAATAAACACATCTTAGTAAGTAATTTTCTCTGGAAATATCCCAGTTAAAAGCAACAATAAGTTTATGTCACAAAATGAGAAAAATCAACATAAAATTATTTATTTTTAATTTCTTTTAAAGGCCAAGAGAATGATATATTTGGTTACCAACAGTTCTGCTGATCAATCTGAACAGTCTTGTTAGACTTGTGCACAGTATCAAGATTTATATCTTGCTTCAGATGAGAAATTAAGATGTAGAGCAAGGACTTTTGTTTGATCGGAGTTCAGTTCAATACTGTGTTTAAGTATAAACATATTAAGTTAACAATCAGAAGAAGTAAACTTAAAGAACAGTTAAGAGGCAATTTCTTCTCCTCAGATGGAGGTGACTGAAGGCTGCCATTTACAAAATTCAAATCACACATTTAAAGATTATGTCTTAACTGTAACTTAAAAGTAGTCCGTATATTTTTAAAAATAATTCCATTTTACATGGCAATAGTGACCTACCTTTTGGAAGGATCTTTTTGAAGGCATAAAGAGATTAGTTTTCTAAAGGATTTGCCATACTTTTTCATCATCTCCTTGTCCTCTACACCTGTCTCTAAAGTGGGAGGGTCATTTTGAAGCGTTAGCATTAACACCTAAAATAAACCCAAAAATGAGGTGTGAACAAAAGCAATCTGAAATGTAGAAATTAGAAGAGAAAAAATACTACACAGAATACATCTATTTAGATACCCTAAGTTGCTATTGAAAATGAAGTAGTACTAACTACTAGCAGCATTAATAATACAGCTAACAGCAGTAAGTAATACAAAGTGACTGTTACTTTCATAGGAGGGTATTTGTGATAAGGTGCTGCTCCTGTTGCTAACTCAATGGCTGTTATCCCAAAACTCCACATATCGGCCTTGAAGTCATAACCTCGCACCTGAAACAGAATCAGAAGGGAAAACCAAGGTGGTAATGTCTCAAGTTCCGAAATTAAAAGACAAAATGTTTTGAATTTTTTATTGGCATTAGAAATACCTGCTCCATTACTTCAGGTGCCATCCAACAGGGAGTACCAACAAATGTTTTTCTTACTTTGTTACGAGTAACATCACCTCCAGTTGCTAAAAATGCACTAACACCAAAATCTGGGAAAGAGGAGGAAAGTTGAAATCTGTTAAACTACCAATAACAAAGCAAAAGTTTTACATTTTAGAAATTAAGTCAGCTCCTAAAGGTATACTTATAGAAACTCTCCATTGTAGAGCTGACCTTTGCTGCACAACAAACTGTTCATGAAATCCTATGGAATAGATGGTATAGTTTTATCACCTCACAAAAACATCCTCTAGTTTAACCTCTCAGTATGTGCCTTCCTGAATAAGGTTGCAAAGGACCCCAGTACATCTGTCACTTAAGGTTTTCAAATATGCACTTTGTGCCAAGGTTTGTATCTGCTGTTGTTCAAACACAAGGAGCTTCTTCTGCATAGCAACTAAATATGAACATGATTTGAACAAGAGGGAACACAGTATGTAATTTAAATTCTTACAGGAATTTGACAAATCAAAGACAATCAGCAAAGTCATCAATAATATGTATTTAATAGTAGATCAGGACATGAATAGCTTTTTCCAAATTCTAAAATAGAAGGGGGGAAAAAAAAAAGCTCAGTGTTCTGGTAACTCATTACTACATCAGCGATGGCTGTAGGGGAGAGGTAGGTGTGTAAGTGGAAGAAAAAGCAGGTTCCCAATGTATGCAGAAATACTGCCAATTTTTAATGGAGCTATATGTATTTTCAACTGTACTATTTACAATCCAGTTATACTGATACAGAGTAGTTTACTATAGACTTCAATTTATTTCCTACTGCTTTCCTATTGTTACCTGATTTTAAGGCTGAAAAAAAAAGCCCTCCAGTAACTACAGAAAAATGTAGTTTTATCATTATTTGACACTGGCATATTAAAGCCCTTAAAATACATGTTTACATGGTACTTTGAAAGCATCATTTATACAAAAATTACAAGTTCTGTCTACAGTCATTTTTATTAGCGAGGGCTTTCAGTGCTCTGTCACCCACTATAGACTGTGGAAGGCCTGGCACTGTGCTGGGGGAACAGGCAGGTATCACCACCTGCTCCCTCTGTTTTCCAGATAATCTGATACCATTCTGAGAGATGGGATATGAGCCTTGCTCTTAGGAGGCCAAATAATCTTATTCTTACAGACTACAGCTCAAGAAGCACATTAAGGCACTCACAGGACACTGAAGATGCTAAACTGCATCCAACAGACAGCACTGCCAGACAAATGGCAGATATGCCAAAAATAATTCCCAGCGAGATATATCTCATGCATCTCAGTGACTAGTTAACTTATAGTCAAAGTCCTTATGAAGGGCAGTATACACAGATTGTTGGATCCCCAAGAACTATTACAACTACTTGCAGAAAAAAAAATGAAATCAACAGAAATATCAGTTTCTACTATTTGCAAGCTGTTTAAAGTTCATGGGTGGATCACATGGAAACACTAAGAGGACATCAGAAAGTTCCCTTATATATTTGATGGGACACAGAGAAATACTGAATAATTTCTGAGTCAAGTATCATTAATCAAGAATCCTGAAATCTGAAACTGGGTAACTTGTGGCTACAGCACCCCAAAAGGAATAGTTAAAAGCCAACAGAAAAACTTCTGCCTTTGATATCAGTTGGTCCAGCTTGCAATTACCTTTTTCTTTTATTTATCCATTACTCTACCACCAACATTACCTGCTATTTGTACAGAGCCATCCTCACCCAGAAGAATGTTGCCAGCCTTCAAATCTCTACAATGTACAAACGGGGGTTAGCATGAAAGTGCATACTGCACATTTTATGCAAACAAATAGATACTGTACACTTGAATAGTTTCAAAAGACAGCATATTCAGATTTAAACCAGAAAAAGGAAGCTGAAGTGCAAAATATAACTGAATAACATTAAAACAGAATGCAGAACTCAAACTCACAAATTTTCAGGTATAGAAAGACCAGAATTCAGCTTTAGCATAAAATGAGCAGAATTCAGGGATAGTTTTTAAGAAAATAGGTATTTAGGTCCAAAGTCTGTTTTACCACCTTTTACAAATATATTCTCACAAACTGAAAGCTTCCAGAGCTTTAAACGAAGAAGTAGTGCTTTTTCACATCCAAGTGCACCACTAATAAAGAAGAAAGTTGAAAAAAAATTCTCCTCTTTGATCTCTTCAGAGAAGAGACCTATCTTCAAGAAAGGTAAATGCACTGTACATTTCTACCCAATTAAGCTGTTAAAGCTCAGGAATCGCAGCCATATATTGCTATAGGGTATAGTGATGAAATGTTACTTGGCATTGAATGTGTTCAAAATTTAGTATGTGCTTAAGAGTTAACAATATCCATTTAACACACTCTTCACATGTAATGTTCAGAAGAAAACTTTGTGGTTGTTTTGGTTTGGTTTGTTTTTTTTTAATAGAAACATGTACCCCATTCTTAATGCACATTTTAATACTCTCATACAGAATCTATCATAACAAGACTTGAGAAAATTAATCTTTCCAAGTTTTATTGAATTTACATTACTACTGAAAGGTAACATAACCTGTTTCCTCATATATAAATACAAGATACATATATATATATAAGCATATAAAAAAGAATGTACTGAAACAACAGAACAAGATCCCTGAATAATTCTGAAAACATCTCCAACTAACAAATGCCACCTGACACAGTATTCTGTGAACAGTACCACAGCATTCACCCATAATGTACATAGGAAGTTGAAGGCACAGTTTTCAACTTCAACAGGACTTCTGCCCAGTTTAAAAAAGGAGAAATTTCAGATGTATCATACAGATCTCTCTTTTTATCTTAAGGTACTTTAAGAATAGACAAGGGGAATTCACAAATCTGACCTCAAAGAGTCCTGTTATCCTTAAAATCTCATGAATGTGCCCTTCACAACAATATCATCTTAACAGAATACTGTGAATTAAGATGAGGCAGATCTTTGGAATTCCAGACCAGAAGTCAAAATAACTGTACTTTATTTATCCATTTATCTCAATTTTCTCTCTGCAAAAGGAGGAAACAGCTCTTGCTTTACATCAGTGACAGTTCGTTTATGAGATATAAGAAGTACACATAAAAAACAGTTACTGTGCTACATCTGTACCACCTCCATTCTGAGAGTCCTATCTGCAGCAAACCTGGTTTTAGGATAAAAGAAACAGAGCTTGAAACAGCTTGAAACAGAGAATCCACTGCAGGCACATTCCTTAGAAGAAAAATTCACCTCAATAAAATTAATAGGAAGGTCAGAACACACTTCCAACAATGAAACAGTGGGAACAACCTCTGGGTTCCTACAGTAGATATGTACAGACCACCCCAAGGGATCTGCACAATTTACATGGAGGAAGTCAGTGGAGAGAGAATATACAGAAGACAGCAATCATTAGATGCATATACACTAAGATGCAGTTCCACAGTACCAATCCCAGCTTCACATGTGGTCATAAAAAAAGGTCTGTAGAGTTGTGATAGGTATTTACTGACTACCAGGAAAAAAAATCATTTCGCATTTTGACAGGAGTCCCCAAGCACCCAAGATTACAGGTTTACTGTGCAACACAATAACCAAGTCACAAAACATATCCCATAAACTAGAAGCAGATTAGGTAGCTGGAGCACCAGCAGGAACAGGACTACAGACCACAGTTCTGGCATGCTTATCACAGCACAAAGCTATCCAAACTAGAAAAGAGAGATAGGATAAAGACCCAGGCAAATAGTAAATATTAGTGACAAACTGCAACCAAGATTACAGCATCTGCTCAAGCATTTGTAATTCCTGATTACACTTACGGTATGTGAAAGAGGCAATACAACTTGCTTAGCCAAGCCACTGCAGCTGACCAGAATCAACAAGCTACAGTCAGTTTTGAAAATGCTTTTCACTATGTACATGCTCCTACCTGTGAATTTGCCCATTCCTGTGTAGATAGTCTAAGCCCTCCAAAACTTCTTTAAGAATTGTTGCTATTATGGGTTCTTCAAGCACACCATTTTTGTGCTCTCCTCTGTTGACAATATACTTTATTATATCAAGCATTGAACCTGTATTACAGATCCAGGAAAGAAAAAAAGTATATACAAAGCATTATCACATCAGATTCTTTAGAAAGCTGTATTTCTTCATCCTTTCTACGCTACTGCAATTTAAATCTTTGCATGTATGTGTAAATGCTTCATGTAACTAGCTCTTAGAATAAAGCACACCACTAACCCATCCAAACGAGATACAGAGCACTGCTTTTTGTCAAAAAATACTGAAACACTTAATGATCCATTAGAAAGATCTGCTAACAGCTTGCCAAGCAACCACTTATTAAAAATTCAGGAGTACCCCATATTTGAACAGATATGTACTGCAAAGATCTTGGTTTATTATCCAGTTTAGATTACGGTTCATGTGTTCACAATGCAAACACGCAGCTGCAGGTTTGGAAGGAGACAAATGCAAACAAATGATAACATTCCCAGTGACACACAGTTTGACATTGAACTTCAGTTACTATACATTTCAAGGCATTTAATGGAAGCATTTTGTTTTTATCCAGGCATTATTCAACAGCTCACAGTACATTTCTGTCATGAATCACTAGTTTCTCTCATGCTCTGGGCTCGCTATTGCTTGAACTGACCAATTCAACCAAATGCGACACAAGTGTTACGAGCACTTCCCATCCTTGTTTTCCAGCATCATAGTGAAGCAGCCTGCTGCCATCAAGACTAATCTTGAACAACATCGTGTAACAACCAGGACCATCACACCTTATTTTGGAGCCTCTCTTTTCTAAACTACAAGCACATTAAGCTCAGCCCCCTTTTTCCCTCTTCCAGAACTAAATAAGAATTTTATACCATTAACCATCATCATAAAAAAATGCAATGAGTGTTTGGTTAGCTTAAGCAATAAAAAGGATGCAATACGTGTAATACTTGGCCCAGGATGAATCTTGCTTGAATAAGGAATGAGTAATACTCATTATGAAATCAGAAATACATGCACTTTTATAAAAATACAGGGGATCCTAGAGAAACTCCATAAAAGATCAGATTGACAGAATTGACTTAATTCCAATCAGTTTTCCCTATACAGTCTTAATAGAGAATTTTGATATACTGATTCTGAATGAAAATTTAATTCTGTTTATGTAACTACTGTATTTCAGTAATTCTTAGCCTGTCCTATGAATACAGATATACAAACTTTGTAAAGTTGCACATTCCTGCTTAACATGCCTACATCTCAAGATTCATCCTATGTAGCGTCTACCCCTTCTCATTAGTTAGTTTAGATCAATGAACTCAAAGGTAATACATTAGGGAAAAAATCCTACAATTGCCTTGCATCTAAACAAGTAAAACCAGTAACTTACCCCCGCTTAATAGCTTCATAACCAGCCAAAGTTCATCCTTCACCACAAAAGATGTGTAATAGGTCACCACATTAGGGTGATTGCACTGACTCATTGCTTGAATTTCTTTCTGTAAGAAATACAAAGCCCAACACAACAGAGCCAGCTATCAGTTTTGCTAATATAAAGTTTAATTTCCAAAGTGAAATACTGTAACAGAACTAAAGTATGTACAGAGTATGCACCAAGGCATTAAAACATTTTAATTTACCTAAAGATCTGCATGCAAGAAAAAGCATTATTGCTAAGAACACGAGGGAAGTTTGGCCAGGAGATTCAGGCATAGCTACACCACTTTTCTTCTGAGAACAGCAAAGAAATTACTGACTGTTAAAGTCTCAAATTCACAGTAAGCAATGAAGAATGAGTAGTGTCCAAGAGCTGACAGTGTGGGTACAGACTGGACAACAAAATGCAAGGCGAGATCAAAATCTACTGCATTTTCTGTTGAAAGGGGATATGAGAAGTACCATGGGAACAGGAAGGAAAGGAGGAAGGAAGCTGTCGGACAAAGGACACAGCACCTGTGGCTCAGCTACTGTGAGATGGACAGGTGGACACAGAGCCACGCAATCAAACAGAAGTGGAGAAAAAGCAGTATTACAGACCAAAAGTCATAGGAAACAATTGACTAGAGGAACACACAGTCACCAACAGATGCACAACGTGGCACTACCAAGTAACACCATCTATGACATGCCACAGCTGTACACATTAAGAATGACTGCCTTGTATCTGTTAATTCAAGCAGAGTCCTTTTTGTATTCACTCTTTCACATAACTGCTCTGCAACACCTTTCCAGCCGCTCTCATTCTTCTGCCAATACTTTACATAGAAGCATGAGGCCTCTTCTGTACCAGAGGGTTTGGCCTCAGACCAACTGAAGCTGCCACAACCATACTTCTCCCTGAAGAAGAGGCCCAATCCATCCCCGGTGCTAGAGGACATGCTCCTGGAGGGTGAGCCAGTGCAGAAGCCACTCCAGGTAAAAACAACTCTTCCTCCTCTCCTCCCTCCCTGAAAAGCAACTGCTTTGAGATGGACTGTGTTTCTCTCTGACTCAACAGTACTTGGGCAAGTTAGGCACCAAGCAGATCCCGCTTAGGTTAATTAAAGCTGCCACAAATGCCATTTTCAACTTTCAACCTCATTTTAGCAATGATTTGAAAGAGGTTTTTTGTTATTTGCAATGCACTGAAAATCACAGCTGATTTCTAATAAAAAGTTAATTATATGTATTAAAGACTGGGATTTAATCTCATGGTGCTTGTTGGTATTGAAGTCAGGCTGTACTCTGACACACATTTCAGCTTGTTCTGTTGTCCAAAGTTGTCCTCCTCAGACAACTTCTGAACCCTGAACTACAGAAAGAAGAATGCCTGGATAATAAGTCAATGAGCCTGAATATTAAGAGCAATTTTTGAGACAGGTCCCCCTCATCCCCCAGAAGACAGTAGGTGGAAAACAGAAGACAGACACGTGGGGCACATTTCCCTATCCCAGAAGACACGTCATCTTAAACATAAGACAAATTACCACCTCAGGTTCTTAATTCAGCCTCCCATTCCAAACCTTAACTGTAACTCTCCCACTCCTGGTTACTATTTAATTTCTTACACTGTTTTATTATTTTTCTATGCTGGTAATACAACAGTGACTCAAAAAGTCCACCTGACACCACTGGGCAAAAATGCACCTCATCTATTTTTCTCAGACATTAATAATGCAGAAATATAACTAATTGACTGAGATAAGATTCACTATCTTTAACTGTAAAGTGCTTTGAATATTTTACCTCCCTGCATCAACCTTGTGTCTCAGCTTTCATGACTTTTTTTTCCAAAGAGTCTTTGCAAAACAAGAATAAACAAACAGAAAGTATCTCTTGAGAGATAAGGGATGAAATTTTAGTCAGGAAAGAATTAATTTCAGACTTGCAGTTCTAGAAAGCTCCTATCACAAATAGAAGAGTAAGCCTCCACAGACTTCTGTTATTTGCCTGTGGCCCGTGATATGCACAGATGAGAGAGAAAAGCATTCACTTAAAATACATTTCCAGGGAAACAGCTTGCAGCGGAACATCCAGGAGAACAGGCTGGAGCCTTCTTCACATTCATGTCACCATAGACATTCAACAGCAGCAAAGTAACAGCAATGTAAGTCTCTTCCTCATCCCTCTCTTCTCCCTGGCTTGCACAAGCACAGGCGTCTGTGTGCTGCACCAGGAAAAATGCTCAGGTTAAAAGCTAACCTCTTTCAGCCAGGTTATTCCTGATCCAGTTTCACTGAGCAGCTGCATAAAAATGTCTTTCAGCCTAAGGGCAGGTGGGTGACACAGTTAATAAGCAACTGCGAGACAGCTCCTTCCCATGCTCAGCCGCAGCACCCAGGCCGGGCCCAGCTCCCGGTGACCAGGCAGGTGCCACCGCCCTGCGGGTGCCTCCCCAAGGCCTCCTCCACCTGGGTACGGCCCCTCACGGGCCAAGGGCTCCTCCAGAGATCCTGCCGCCAAGGGCAACCCAGAGCAGAAACGCAAACAGCCCAGAAAATCTGTTCAATCAAACAGCCATTCTACAGAGCATTCTTCAGATTGTAGTCTTGAGCTTTTGATTGTTTTAGAACACTGGAGGTAAAGGAATGGGGAAGATACCCAGTCAGGACAGTACTAAGGACTGGACTTCTTCCTTGGCTCAAGGGGTTAAGTTACACTTAGGTTACAATAGTGAGAACACAGGACATTGCAGGAAACAGAGTATCGAATTTCAGGAGTTTGGCAGTTTGTGTAACCTCAGTAATATTTAAACTCCCTCCCACACTGCCTTTCTATTTTAATTGACACTGGCCCAAATCCTAGGTCTGCTTACATGGGCACCAGGCTTGATGCATTTCCACTTCTCTGAAGGCCACACAGCTGAGAATTTAAGAAGGGCGCCTGTGCACAGTATTCATAAGCACTCAGCACCAGCCTTTTAAAAACCAACATGTTCAGAGAGTTTTAGAACATCCCTGTGCCAATAAAAACTGTTTCATCAGAAAAATAAGTGATTAAAAACTGATTAGACTCAAAATTTTTAGACTCAAATTCTGCCAAAAATGCAAGAACATTCTAAGTACTATCAACTGAAATGAAAATGTTAGTACAGTTGTAACAAGAGTTTTGAAGGTTAATTACGCCTTTTTCCAGAAAAAGTCTCTATTTTTCAAGCAAAATTTTAAAGTTTCTCTAATAGAACTGAGTCATAAGTATACTGAGCCTCACAGAAAAAAGTTAATTACGTATGTATAATGCATGCACATATGTGTACGCGCTTCTTTAGGTCTCCTAATCAGGAACCAGGAAAACCAGATTTCATGTTCAGATCAAAACAGGTCAACAAAAGAAACAAAAAATCTGAGCACAGAAAAGCAGAAATTGACTTATGCTAAAAAATAAAAAAGATGATATGGACAGTTGTCTTTGTACCAAAAGAAAGCAATATAGGACCAAAAATTCAAGACCTACTGCCTCGTTTGACAGACAGTGGAGACATGTCAACAGTAAAGACACTCAAGCACTTGGGAAGGTAACTTTTTACAAGCTGGTAATTAACTGCAATCATTTCTCCAGACCGCATGAATTTCTCTTGCAGATTTTTGGCAGTTTTGTCTGGCTTTGCTTGTTCGCTTGTAACATTTTAATTCTTAATTCCCAGTATAAGATCAAATTCTAACCAAAAAGATCCAATTTTGACCATTTTATGTTACAATTATTAGTATTTATCTTTTTATAGAAATGTTCTTTGGGGACTGTAGCTGTTAATACATCATGCACCATCTCACCTTGGGCTGTTCTCTTTTAAAGACAGTTCAGAATTTATCTTTTGAGTTTTCAGTTGACAGAATCCTCACTACCTCAGAAGTAACTTCCACTACCACAGTCCTCGTAAAAAGCACAACAATGTCACATACAAGCTGTCACATAAACTGAAGGCGAATGCCATCAATCACCAGGGGAAGAGCATTTTGGGTCCTCCACTGTAAAAAAGCCATTTTATCTGAAGAAACTGGACGGACCATACCCTCTGTATCAAATTCAAGATAGCTTTTGCACTGGCAATTCCCTGCTGAGGAGATCATTTCCTTCAGAGGCAGGAATTTCTGCATTAGAAAAAGCCCACAGTCTCTAGGCAGTAGTATAACCTGTGGAACAGAAGAAAGTGTTCTCACTTTTAGAATGGTTTTGTGTCCTTCAAATCTTGTTATGCTGCCTATATATAAACACACGTTAGTCTCATAAGCACCTAACTAGGAGCATTAGAAAGCAATAGGTTTTGGGGTTTAACAGTTCTTTGTGACTTTGTCTGGATTGCCATAACCAGTGCAGAGGAAAAACTCCTGTGGTTCCTTTACAAATGGCCTCTTACAGGTCCCTTTCTTCTCTGATCAGTGGCCCAAACAAGTAACATTCTTCAAACATTCTTGTTATGGCCTATCGGATGAATGTGTGTTATTAGCTTTAACAAAAGTTTCCTTGTGTAGATGGCAGTGTAGCCATTCCTCCTTTTCTCCTTAAAAGTTATCATTACAAAATGATCCAACATGTTTTGGTGCTTTAGATATTTTAAGGAGACCTACTAAATTTTACCTTCATATTTTTAATCAGTGTTTAACCAAAGGAAAATGTATCTTTCCTCAGTATTAAAAAAAGACAGACAACCAGACAGTAATTTCTTATAAATTGAGCTTCCAGAAAACAAGAGTTTAGGATCTTCCCACAGTTATCCCAAGTTGATTATCCCAAGATTCAAGTTTGCACATCTCATTTTTTTGACCTTAGAAAATATACATTAGAAAATTGTATCTTTAGGGAACGGTGTAAGTCTTTCAGATCATTTCCAAATCCTTCTGTCACATCCTACATAAAATTCTAACCTCACTCTTGGACCAAGCAAAAAACAAAGTCAAAGCAGAAGGTAAGTTTCCATGTAACATACTGCCCCCTGATTTACTTACAAGTAATTCATCCATACTGGTTTGGCATTTTTCTAAGTTGATCCTCTTTATTGCTACACGTTCTTGCCTGGGTTTGCACAGCGCTGCCTGGACAACTGCTGTAGCACCGCTACCTGAAAAAGGGCAGAAAAGGAACAGTCTTAATGTAATAGGAGCTAAACCAGCGACCAGCGTAAGAAGCCCATACTGACAAAGAACTTCAAATCTGCTGCTTATCCTTTTTCAGTGCTTTCCCCACATGCATATCTTTCCACTAGCAAGACACCTTCCACACTAGTCAGATGGAAAAGAAAAACCTGAAAGTTTCTTTTCCATCCTCCATAAAAAATTCCAAAGTCAACAACTTACTTATCAAGACATAACCACCACCTCAACGCATTTCATAGTTTGGGAACCATTACACTTCTGTCTTTGGATACACCTGTTTTAATCAAGAACATGACCTGCATGATTGATACAATTTAAAGTGTTACACGGAGAGGTGGGTACTGTGCTTCATCCAATATTATTTCTTTCTGTTCTTTCAGGTCAGTCCCTGTTTAACCAGGCTTTTTGTTCCCCTATCCAATGAACAGAAAAAAATCAGTAAACTGTATGTGCCAAATCTTCTACAGTTCCACCAGTGTTCCTGCTCATTCATCATGGCTAGAGTAACACCCTACAAAGAGCATGCTGATTCTTGTGAAGAGCACAAGTATCACACCACCAGTGAGAAGATGCAGGTTAGTGAATGGCCCAGCAGAGGAAGTCGCTCATGCTTACTTGGCATGCAAATCACATATGGTCACACAAATACACTGATAACAAAGCCCATGGGAACTGAACAAATTTGTGGTAAAGGAATAGAATAATTTTCTCTAGTACGCTTTATTTGTGAGCCACAGGAGTAAAAGGTATTGTTGCTTCTTTTATCAAGCACCCACTGGCATTGCCCCAGTCAGTATTGCCTCACTAAATTAATGAAATGATTGCAAGTAATATCCAGAAGAAGTTTAGCTCAAGTTGCACATCTTGCTGCCATGTCAAATACAGCAATGTGTGCTTCCTCAAATAATTGCATTGTGCTCATGCATGCAGAACTCTAAAAGCTCCCAACAGGCTTCTACCTGTAATTCTAAATATTTCAATATAAATTATGGACTTCTAGTAAGTCATTTGAGCAACATGTTATATTGGCCTGCTTATAACCTATGTTCTATTTATTTGGCACATCTTAGATGAATACAAATTGTGAACAAAAAGCCTTTTATTGTCAAGCTCTACAAACGTGGATTCAGTTACCAGCTGACTTAAGAACAATTGAGAGCTTTCCCCTCAGCACATCTGAAAACAGCACCAACAATACCTCATGACTGAAAGTTATTGCACATGTTTTAATTGCTATTTGCTTAGCTATTTTCATGTATTGTTGGTTCACATGATGTTTTCACTCAAATCACAAAGCTTTTTAACTGTGCATGAATTTCACGTCTAAATTCTGAGCTCATCTTTAAAAAAAAAAGTCTCCCAAAAAAAAAAAATCTCAACAGGACTAACTAGTCATGTTTCTGCAGGATGTGGTCACAGACAAATATTGACATGTCCTGTTCTGTCTGCTTACAGAACAAAGCCTTTAAAAATTCCAATAATGTAGGTAATAAAAGACTTAAGAGATTTTAAAAATTAAATTAGACATCCCAAGGAAGAAACCACTGAGTCAGCACAATTCAGCTAAGGTAAGACTCATCTACATCACTTTAATGAATTCATCATTCAGTAGACATCGAGACACAAATCCTCTCATTACTTTTGACTACACAGATGTACATTGAAACAAGAGAAATAATATTTTTAGCTATTAAGTCTACAGGAAAAAAAACCAAGATCTTTCTTATGTATCTTTTTCATCTATGCCAGTAGTTTTATCTACTTGTAGAAAACAACCAAGATCCTTGCTTTTAAAATAGATTTGTATACAAAGGTCACAAAAAAGACAAACAGAACAAGCACACAGAGAAATTATTCACCCAATGCCAGGATAAAATCTTGACTGCTTCCTCAAGTTATATGACAGCAAGTAACACTTCAAAACATTTTGGAAAAATTAAATTACAAAAAAAAAAGTACATTTTTCTGTGTTTTCTTCTCAGACAGAGATGATTTACAATGGCATGTTCTTCATCACATTACTAAGATGCGCTGACAATAAAGAAAGCTTTCTAGGTTTAGACTAACACCAACATACCTCGTTTCTTCTTTCTCCTGCTTATTTAATACTCTAATACACAATACACTCTAGTTTGAGAGTAAAGTGAACTTGTGCAGTCTTCATTCTTGGTTGGACCTACATACATATAAAACCTGTGTGGAAAAGCAGTCTCATGTACTGAAGGAGGAGACAGACACTAAGTAGCTGTATGCCTCCTTCCTCTTAAAGATGTTCTCTGGCTCACAAGGTGAACCACCAAGGATAAAGGTAAGGAAAACCTGAAGCTTTCACATCTGGTCAGATGACTCCTTTTGTCTCATCAACTAAACAAGTAGAAGCATGAAGTGATCCAGAGGAGCAGCTATTAGAAACCAGACTACCCAGATAAGCATTTCAGTCAAGAGCTAACAGACTACAGAAGTAATGCACTATCATACAGTGAAACTAAATTGTCACAGACAACCACTTAGCAAAACAAATTAGGATCACAGAAAATGATTGCATAGAATAGATTACAGTCAACCATTCCTTGTCAGAAGGTAGGGCTTCTTCAGATACATTGTACCTTATGAGTCTTCCAAAACCCTCAAAGCAGAGAATACTAACTACACCATAACCAAAGCACAGTTTGACACCCAGTCTCTGTTTGGGAAATTGATACACTATAATGAAAGCTCAGGCTGGATAAACCATGAAGCCTTTACATCCAGTTGTGTCCTGCAGAAGAACTAAACAAAAGGATTACCCATGGTCAGACTCAAAAAAACCCCAGCTTTGTAAGAATGATGGGGTTTCCCCACTACTGGAAAAGTCATTCTGTTACAGACAAGTTCTCTTTACCAATATCAAAAGTTAGCAGTGAAATAATGCAATTTCAGACCACATCAAGATGCCTACTACTCCCATTTCACAACTGATAACAGGTGAGAGTTTCGTCTTGTCCTGGTGTTTTTGCTGCCATCCTCTCTAGTGTAAGAATGCCCTGACAGCCAACCTGTCCCTTCATGCTACAGACCATGCACTCCCTACTATCCCATCATCAGTGCAATACAGCCATTAGAATTGCTTTTAACTATCTGAGTTCACACAATAGAAACCTACTCATGAGCTATTACATATGGCCACACTTCACCTCTTCTGAAAGAATGTAACCTAAAAGCAGGTTTTTTTCTGCATTCCACTTTGCACATACTTCACAGAGAGCATATAAAAACTCCACAAATACTCATCTGGGATTTAAGCTTATCTGAACAAGTTCCTTCAACTTGTTCTAAACTTGACATAAAGGCATTTTTATCTCTCTCCTTTATTTTTAATGTGAATTTGACCCTTGCAGAACCTGACTTGGTGAAGAGAATAAGGATATTTGAAAAACTGTGATCAACAAGTGATATAAACATTCTAGTTTTAACTACTCTCCACTAGTCAAGTCTCAAAAAGACAGATGGTGAGGTGAGATGGTTGGACTATACCACTTGCACATGCCCACATCCTTCATACAAGGATGTGACACTTCATTTATCCCATTACTTATAAAGGTCTGACACTTTCCACTTACCACGGCACAGTAACTGTATTTTAAATAAATCACAAACATTTCTTTTCAATTTTTTTCTTCTCCTTAAAAACAAAAGTCGGTAACCTCAATAGACCATAATGATTTACCAAGTCTTGTCTTTAGTTGCTCAGCGTTAGTCTCTACAGTATTTCAGCACAAACCTCTTTTAAAGATTTCTGCAGTTTAGGTCACTCTAACAAAAGAGACCTTCCCCAATACCACAGTGGTTCTAACTTCTGAAGAGGAGGATGAAACTTGTTGATAATGGTAGGTTTTCTTGTCAACTAGGTATATGAAGGGTTAGACAGCAGGGGCAATTGGAGAAGACTAAATATCTTATCTCAGAATCTATAAAGTTTTACATACCAACCTATACCACCTGCATTTTTATATATTTCTTCTGTTACCCCAACATACAGAAACGTCCTATTAAATGTAGCTGATTAGTGGACACAAATTTAAAACCAGTCTCCAATTCAAGACTAAATTGTAGCTATCTGTAAAAAGCCAGTAGTGAACATAAAAAAAAATCTATGAAAATGGATGAAGCAGCAATGGAAGTATTTCTATTTAATCTCCCGCAACATCCTATTTCTGAATAAGAGTCTCCTAGATAATTCTTAAATGTAACTCCTATACCGTGTAACTGCAGGATTCCTTTTACATGGAGCACAATGCATTTGTGCACAAATCTAGATTAGGCTTCTACTCATGAATACATGTGGAGTGTTTTTATGTAACATAAAAAGCACCTGTGCTTATACACAAGCTTGGAAAGCTGTGCTGTATGCGCTGTACATTGCATGCCATATTGTGTCGCGTATTTCCAGATCACTAAATCAGCCCTTCAGAATACTCCATAGCAGCACTGGGCCAAACTAGAGTCTTCAGTTTCGAAAGAATGAATTCTGTTGGTGAAAAAGCAATACTTTTGGTTAACAAAGAGAGAACAAATAATATTTAATTCCTTTCAGTTTCTAGCTTTTACCCCCCAATACTCTAGACAACTTTCAGTATTACTCACTTTCTTTCATATTACTTCCACTGATGAAAAATAAGTTAAAAATCAGCTGAGTAAAGCTCATTTACACCTCCATACTGACCTCTAAATCTTTCTGAAACTTAGCTTCCTCACAGAAAATGAGTCATTATTTCCCTTTACATCTTCACATGACAAATACTTGAGTTCTTAAGAACCTCACGATAATCATATAAATACAATTTACTAACAATTCCTGTGTTCTTAATTCATGCTGGGTTCAAATCTCTCTCCTTATAGCTCACTTGGATACTACTTTGCTTATCCTAGCAATTATGACATAATTCACTTAAAATACACTAAGTGCTACATGAAATCTATGCCCACAAGTAGAAGTGCTACTTCTGCATTTTCAACATTCAACAATTAATCTCTTTAATTCCTCATTGAATTTGTTTTGCAGTTGGACATTTAAAAACATCACTATTACAGCCACAGAACCAGTGGGTTACTCAACTGCTGTATTCACCTTTTTGTGGGAAATTACCTTTCACAAAGTCTGAGATCCAGCTTATCCCATACTACTTTTTAAAAGCCCATTGCATAAACAATCCAGAAAAACCTCTCCAAATACACTATACAGATATTTCTGTGATTGCAGTGAAGTCATAAATAGCCTAAACGTCGATGTCAAAATGATTATACACTATAGAAAAATTCTATGCAAGCATTAAGACAATCTGTGCTAAGACACAGCAAGCTTCAGCATTAACCAGGTATCACATTCTCCATACAGAAGGAAAAAGGCAGGGGGATTCACAATCAGCAATAAACCCCCACATGCAGGAAAAACAGCCACAGCAGGGAATGACCTAGCTTTTTGAGCTATTCTCTTTATTTCCTCACTAAAATAGTAAAAGAACTGGTTATAACAGATGTTTTGCCTAGGTAAATTATAGAAAGTATTTTGAGGTTTGCTATGTTATAGCTCCCTGTCAAATCTGCTAAACAGAATAAAATTTTCTGCCAAAAGAACATGGGAATAGAACTACTTTCCTGAACACAGAGGGTTCTAGCATCAGAGTACAGCAAATAAGTGTCAGTCACAAACTAATTATTCAGGAAATAAGACAAATTGAAACTGTACAAGAACGTAGAGAAGCTCTATCATTGATCTGGAAAATAAAAGTCTTACTTCCCTCCATCAGAGAGCCCAGACACACCATATTGCAGGATCTCTTCTGAAACATCTCTCTTATCTGAAGAATAATCAGCTATCACCACCAGCCATGGTTAAAAGAATTTTAAGAGTTCTACTCTCACTGACAAAGGTATTTAAGAAATGTGGCTAGAAAGTGAAACCAGATATATTTAGATCTGATATACGTTTATTTAATAGTGACTGTGTTCAGCTTCAAAATGAAATATCAGACTAAGCGATGGCTTTTTGCTTTGAGACACTTTCTTGTTAAGGAGACTTCTGCCTAGAGCCATACAGAGCTCAGCACTTGTCAGCTTGATACAATGCCATCAACACACTAAGATCAGACTGAAAAGTCCAAGGATAACCATTAACTGTGTTTGGGGCATTCAAGTAAACCTGTCAATAAGCACACAGTTAGAAAGTGAGGATAAAAAAAATGGAGACTGTGCCCACTACGCCCTTCCACCTCACAACTGCCCTCCCTCTGCTCCCTCACCAGCTCTCCTAACAGAGACTGGCAAGTGCTGATGTTAAACCCCAGTCTGAGATATTTTTTTGTCACAGAGGCTTTATTTAGTACAACTCTATTAATAAAGTAAAATAAATGAACCACCAAAAATAAAGCTGCTGCATTTGTTAAGAATATGGGAGAAACAATAAATTAGTGCTGGCTCGAGGCAACACTTTCTGTTGAAGTTCAGTAGAAGTAACACCATGCCTCACTACAAGAGAAACACATCCTGCTACCCTATACAGTCATGTCACATACTGCACTGTCTTGCCTTTGAAGCTATAGTAGTAAGACATTTAGTATCCCAGCTCCTTTACCAGTTCTCCTATCCACTATTCTGTATTTAGTGAAGAGCATTTCAACACTGGAAAAATTTTATCCCTATCAATCATAAAAATAATAAAACACCTAATAAAAACACATTCCTTCTCTTTTTTTAAGAAGATACCAACAAAGGAATTCACATCTTTTGGGTATAATAGTGTGCCAATAAAGTTGAGTGTCGACTTTTAGAAGTGCATCCACAATGCCTCTCCTTTTGCCTGTCTCTGAATACAAAGCTGCCTATACTCCAGTCATACATCCATTCTTTACACTGAAAGATGTAGACTTGTTGCAAGGAAAAGCAGAGTGACACCAAAAATCCAGGCAGCTTAATGCTCATCTGTGTATGTCATCACAAAAATTAACTTTTAACTAAGTACTTTATGGGCTTGAGTGTTCTTACATCCTAGTCATAGAGCTCCCAGGGAGCCTGGATGTTTCCAGATCTGGTATGAGAGCATCTTCCCATTCATAAGCAACCCACACCATGGAAATGTCAGCATCACAGCTGGTAAGGGAAACCTAAACAAAAGCAGTCCATTTTCAATAGGTGTTATTTTCTCCCTGAGTTGTTCTTTAAAATAGATGAGTCATCTAAATAAAGTTGAAAGGGAACTGTCTAGGGAAACCCCCTACTATAAACATCACTCAAGATTAAATAGCTTTTGCTCTGCTCCACATCTCAATTATCTTCATAAGAAGTGTTATTTATAGGTGAAAAATGTCTATATAAAAAACATCCACAATCACCACTATTTCAGACTTTGGAGTTATCAGAACTGGAATTTGCCTTGTGGAAATGTCAGGATAAGACTGCTGTGACCACAGGCCCTGCTCCTGAGCCCTTGTAATGTGCTTAGCATAACTAACGCCACTTTATAAGGCAAGCAGGAATTCTCTGTGACTGAACGGGTCACATATTCATTCCTTTCCCCCTTATTCTCAGGCCCTGAAGGTTCTGTGAACCAAGTAGACAAACCAAACAGATTTCTTCTTCTTCTCCCTACCAGCTTCAAGATTTCTGGGCATGACGGCAATTACTCCCTTCCTTACTGGCACTGAATATCCCAGGTCCCAGTGCTGGTGACAAACCCGTCACTGGGAAGCACAACAGCATATGGAGTACCAGAACTGCCCATAACATCAAGCACTTACAAGTCCTGAGTAGGGAACTTGGACTCAAGCTGCAGGTGGACAGTGAGACCCATGACCCTTGTGGCCAGAGATGCTTCCATCATCATCTGCTACCTCTGAGGACTGACTCATATCTTTCATATAATCTTCCAGTCCAGATTATGATTGTTATACTGATACAGCAAACAGTGTATTGGGTTTCGACCCAATCTGCAGACGGTCCAGGTGAATAGAAATAATAAGTTAAGTTGTATTATAAATTCCATATTATTCAATTGATAAGAAACTGTAAGTTAGGATCAAGGCAATTAGAAATCTTAAGTTGTCATACTATAAATTCTGTATTATGCTACTTATAAATTGTTTTAAACTCATTCTGTTTGTAGAAATCCTGTGCCATTCTGATCATAACTTCTGTGTTATAGTAAACATAATATCTTGTTAAGAAAATAAAGCTTAAATTGTAATTACATTTTAGTGCCATCATCATTCGGCTAAGGATCCCTGAAAGAGCCTCTCTGTTGCTTGATTATCAGACTCTCTGGAGAAAATAGATCTTATTCTCTGGTGCAGAGTTTGCGTCTCTTACACCGCAAAATTATTCTGCTTACATATGCTAAAAAAGAAGGGTATGGGGGGGAACAACCAACACACAGAGACAACTTAATAAATTCAGCTGAACCTAAACCAAACAAGTAAATTAGCTAAAAACATTTAGTTCTGATCCCAAAAAATGTTGAATCTTTCATAAAATATGCTACTTAAAACATACAATATATTAATGGGCATCAAATAAAGTATCTCTGCTCTAGTTTGCAGAACTTACGCTTTCCTCACAACTTCCACGGCTTTCAGATCTGCTTAAGTTATCTTACAGCCACTTTATACACCTAGTCTGCTCACAGTCCTTTCACTATCACGTTTCCAAAGTTGGGATTATGAAGTAACATAAAGGATAGCATTTTAAGAGCTTGAAGAACGAAAGGGTATGAAACTGAACTGAGCAGTGAAAAGTTAAGTTCTATACCTGGAATGATCTCTCCTTTCAATCACATTATCTTCCATATGAGCTGCTATATTAAGAAGCAAAAAAAGAGAAATGTGTTATGTATAAGGGCAAAATAAACTCTTATATTCAGTATTGATTCAATATTAATTTTACTCTAATTTACAGAAGTTGCAGAGCAGGAATTGGGAATACAATACCACCAAGAAATAGCATGTATCACATCAGACAACAAAGAGGGTGTTTAGCGGTACTCACCTAATGAATACCCTAAAATGCCTTCACTTTCATATCAGCATTTAAAGGTAACTTGTGAATTCACCAGACTTAAGAACTAGAAGATACATGTGCCATTGAAAAATTAGTAACATGACATGTAACAGTTCATTATTTGAAGAGATTTGAAGGAATATTTTTCTTTGGGCATAATGAAAAAAATCTAGCTATCAAACTAGCTCAGAAGACAGAGGAGAGGAAGAAGAGCTCTGAGGCACACGAGGCCTTCTCCAGTTATGGAAAAACTGGAGAAATCTGGAGAAATTGTGGAATAACTTTTTTTTTTTTTTTTTTTTTAACAAAAAAGTTGGTTTGTAACCAGATCCACTCTGGCTTCCTTCAAAATGAAAAAGAATCCAACTTCACTCACACTTCAAATTTGTTAGGGAACAAGAAACAAAAAGTAGCATCCCAAGACCTTGCAGCAGGCTCTTTCCCCCACACTGCCACTGCTCCTGTGGCACAGCTGTGCTGCACGCCCACCTGCCCAGCACGCTGTGGGCAGGAGGCAGCTCCTGATGTACACACTGTGTTGGGGCTGCCATGTGATAAGGACATATGTGGATGTACAGTACTCCATATGAATGTATCCAACAAATCCATACTCATTCTGCATTTTCCCAAAAAAAGCACGAAAAAGAGTGAAGGATACAACTTGATTTAAGAATTTATGGATTTTATCTGCCATGTTATTATCCATTCATCGTCACATGAGAAGAAACATGGATTCTGATAATTTCATTCTCCCCATTGTTTCATCATCAATATAGAAAACATTATTCTTCGCATCTGGAAGGCAAAACCCACACTGCAAATGTCTCTGCAGAACATGGGAGAAGAACTTGGTATCTGGTATTCGCTGTGGAACCAAAAGTTACCCTACCAGGATACCATCAGAACTCCACAGAACTCCCTGACACAAACAGGGCAAATAGAAGATTTGCTATGCTAAGTTAGATCTCTCGCCTAGAAAAAAGCTGTTAAAAAAGAATTACTATTCACTTCTGAAGTAGCACTATAAACAAATTCTGGTGTTGATTTAGTCAGCATATTTTATTGTTTCTCATTTAGTTTGAAAGTAAACACTTGGAACAATCCTAATACCATGAACACAGTATTTTCCAAGTCTTCCGGATGTCACCACATAGTGCATCATTCTCTTCCAAGAATGAAGAACAGCAATCTACCAAAACAAAGGCATTATTGCTACTGTAGTATCATAAAGATCTCTAATTAATACAGCAGTGCTGAGCTACAAATCATCTTCAGCTAGTTAACCCCAACAAAACATGCCTCCCAGAATTTGAGTTACTGTGACCACACACTACAAGCAGAAAACTTACCTATTTCTCATATATTGCTCCTCATGAAACAATGGAAGAGTTGGAGCAATATAAATACTATCAAATCATTAAATATTCATTAGGTGATTCTAATCTAATTCTAATGAAGTTCCTATTATTAGTCTGAAGTGGCTTAGAGTCTGGAAGCACAAGACACTAAGAAGAATAAATTATAAGCTTAAATTCAGACCCTGTAATAAAATGTCTTCAGAGCAAAAAAGTGAGAAGGAAAAAGCAACTTTATAATTAAATGGCTGTGCTTCTGAATCCAAGTATGTTGCTTCTCAGAAGTCTAAAGCAATAGCTCAAGCTTATGATCTTGTTCATGTTACTCCTAAAAGACAGAAACCATGATTAACAAATACACAATATTTGTCTGGTCTGTTAAAGTAACTATTTTTGTACCATTACCCTGAAGCAGGTATACTTGGCAAACAGACATTCAACATGGATCTTGACTTTCAAGACCTTTAAGTACAGGATTCTTCCGAAAGCATGAAAATATTCAAATTTTCAGCCTGCTTCTAACTCTAATTTCTCTAAGTGCACAAGCATAGCTCAACTTAAACGCTATGTAGCATAATCATTACATCAGCCTTATAGGACATTCTCAAGTTTCATCTCTATTTAACTTACAATCAAAATACCTCAAAGGCATTTAGACGTCCACAGGAATAATGAGGCTAATAAAATTACTCAGAAATTGTTATTTGTAAAGACAAAGGATTAACAGAGACAGCTAGTTTATCACCCTGAAGTTTCACTGAACTATTGAGTAAAACCACATACTTAGTCAAATACCATGGGCAAAGGACTGAAAATATTAACTCCACTAATGCCACAAAATTATTACTTCAGCTAACAAATGGAGAATACTGTTCAAACTTTTCACTGAGCTTCCCTTGCAAGCAAGCCACAGGACTGTCACGAACAGCAATCCTGGCAAAATGTACCTGGGAATTGTTCAGAGGGACTCTTTAAATCCCACCATCTTCATCAGCATTCTCAGCATCTCACCACTGCCATAAAAATTTTCTATAGAAGAGTCACCTGTCAACTGAAGCCTACATAAATGCCAGGAAGCATGCACACTTCTCCATGAAGATTAAGCTGCTTCCTCTTTACTACCATTCCCCAAGTATCTATCTCCTGAAAGGTAACCAACTCTCAAAGTAACTCTGACTTGACATCAGTTTCAGGAAAAATTAGATTCCTCCAGCACTGTCAGGTACATGATTGATAGCTTGTTTGTCCCTGTATACTCCCCTTGTTTTTTATCATTAAAACATTTTCTGCCCCAGGGTAGGGTTGGGTTTTTTCCCCCATCTTTTCAGTCTAGCACTCTTAGTCTCCCAGGCACCCCTTCAATACCAAAGGACAGTCTCCAGCCAGAAGCACTGTGCAGGAGGAAGCTGCATCACCACCACAGAACCCTAAGGTCAGCAAGGGAGCACAGCAGACCAACCCCATCAAAGAAGGCAAGAGACAAGCATTCAACACTGCTTGTTTCATTTACAGAGTTGATCCCACAACTACACAGAACCTAGAACAGTGCATATAAAGACTGATAGATATGTATGTATAAATATATAGAGACTTTTTCCTTCTTATAAGGAAAAAGTAAAGTTTTAGAGAAAATTCTTTTCTCAAGAATTTTGTTCCACACCAGTGTCGCCTCATCCTGATACTGCTGGATAATAATGTTCTTACACCCACAAGCTTCAACCACACAACCCTTGTGCACATCCAAGACCTTCAAACTTAGCAAGAAATGGTGAAATCTAGTAGAGCTGTCAGGATTTCATCCTACTGGAAAGGTTGTGCTGTAAAAGGCAGAAATAAGGAAAAATCCACTCATTCAATGCAGCTCATTCTTTATTTACATACGGTAAGTAGCATCAACATATATTAAGTATGATTTTTTGGGGGGTGGGGACAAACTCACCTTTAATTTTGGGCACCAGAAAATGTCCTAGTGACATTTTCCTGCAAGCACACTGCTCCTCTGCAACCTCTGCTTAGCAGTAGCCCAGTGACTTCAGCAAGCCCAAGAAGCTAACAAGAGTAGCTAACTTAATTTGATTTTTAGAGCCCATTCTTTAAACATCAAGAGCTACTATTATTACTGGAAGAAAAAAAAGCTTCTATCAACTGCTGCCTTACAGTTCCAAATTATTTTGGAAGGTGAAATGACGGAAGAGAAAGAGAGAACCAAGGGAGGGCACACAAAAATGCAATATGACCTAGACAAGTAGCCACTATATGAGCCACCCGCATCTCCTTTGCATGGAGAGCTCACTGCTTTTCCCCCTCAAGCCAATCAGAACAGATGTGGTTTTGTTTCCAGTTAACAAAGAGAAGCTCCATTTGACAAACAGATTCTGGAAAAAAAAACAACTGGTCTCAGACCTAGTAGAAAGTGATTCTTCACTGAAAGAAAATAAAGTAAAACAGCTCTTAAGCTGTTTCAAAACAACATCTGACCCAATCTAAAATAGCTCTCCCACATCTGAATTTGGCCCCCACCATCAAAGCACAATGCTGGTTACAAGAATTGGTTCCACTCTAAAGACGCAAAGCCTTGCTGTTATAACACTTAGCAAGAGGCAAAATCATGCAATCCCTTCAAATTTCTACACACTCCCAGTAGAGCGGCTCCTCTTCCAGCACTCAAGCAACTCCTGTGGAGCCAGGACTTTCCAGGCATCAGAGGTATTGGGCCTTATCTGTAAGAAGAACTTGGATGGAAGGGAAAGAGGAAGTATAGGGAGAGGAGAGCCAACCAAAAGGGAAGTAGGAAGATTCAAAGAGCAAGAAAGCATATTTTCTGTAAATTATCATTACCTAGCACCAGCCAATTGCCTGACGTGTTGGTATATGTTCCTTTCATCTTCCAGTTAACAAGGTAACTTAAAAACAAGGTTTATATGCTGGTTACTTGCAATCAGGAGAAACTCAAAGGAAGCTTTTTTTTTTTTTTTTTTTTTTTTTTACAATTTACAATTAATCTTTTAATCTTTTTCCTGACAGGTCTGAATTCCAATTGCATTAGTTAACTTTTTCAAAAAATTCACTAGATTATATAACAAAGTTTGAACATTGAATCACTTCAATTCTAACCTCTTTGAACCAATGAAAACTACAGCCATGTACAGCTGTGGCTCAACTCTGGGTATTTCTAATGCAGAAATTTCATTTTCATTCAAAAAAAAAAAAAAAAAAGCCAAGACAAAGGTCCCTTCCCCAACACTACCATGTGGAGACAAAGCAAATAATTAACAGCTTCAAGCTCTGCACAGCCTCATTAGCAGCACAGCACTGTGAATGTTCTACAAGGTGTTTTTAAATTGCACCATGACCACCTTTACCCTGGCAACTGAATTAAAAGCCACTCCTTATTAAAATACTAAACGGGGATTTAATATTTCCCCAGTTTCTACAGATCGTTTTTAGCAGACAGAAAATCTCAACCAATTATTTCCCAAAACGTAAAATTTCATTTACAAAATTAAACTCTTCCTGTCGAGTTACAGTTGTATTAGGTTACAAATAATGTTACGAAGGCTGTATTTAGTTTGTGCATGTACAATATGCTTAGGCTGCTGTAGTAACTTTTAAGATTTATTGGTAAGGAATAGAATTTACTTTGGAGCAGAATTAAGGCAAACATACCATTCTTTTTTACAAATTTGGTACAAAGACCTTAGGTAGCATGAAGTATTACTTATCAAATTTTGCAGCTTCTCATGCAGGAATTTTGGAGGTTTTGCAAGAGCAAATATGAAATTTTACCATATCTTTAGTTGCTAGTGTGGTATTTCATTGAGCACAGTGTGATTTCTTTTACAGTACATACATAAAAACTACCGCAAAAGAAAGCCCTTCAAATATTTTAAAGCATCCTGATTAAGCACAGGGATAAGAAATTTTGGAAAGTGTGAATGAGACACAAGCATCTGATTAACAGAACAACACAGAACTGTAATTTTACCTCTAACTATAGAAAGGCTTTTCAAAACAGCATACAGCATTACCAACGTGAACATGGGTTCCTAAGGATCATAATCAGAGACCACTCTACACAAAGATCACTGATAACAACAAACATAGGAGAGTCTATTCTCTGTTAGACAAAGAGCCATTAGCAATACACGCAGCAGGGGAGGAAAAAAAAGTAAATAACATACCCCGGAAACACCACCAAAGACCCCAGAGCCATTATCCAAGCCATAACCTCATTCACAGGCTGCTTACAATAAGAACCATAAAATCAGCAGAATAGTCTCGAATGGTAACCTGTTCTACTCAAAATCCCAACACATTTGACTTAGAAACACTGCACCTTTTGAGGCAACAAACCACAAGATATTCTTGAGCTCTAAGTTAGAAAAAAAAAGGCTAGACAAACACACAAGTTCAACTAAGGTAACTCTTTAATGATTTGCAGCCAATATAGATAATCTGTCTCGTAAAAGTAACCCTTTATTTCAATCTAATTCTGGCTGTTTCCTAGCCAAATTAATTTTCCAAGTCAGTTGCAGCAGGAGAGAAAAACATAATTTTATAATGAAAATTAGCACCCAACCGAATCACAAAATAATCCACTGCTTCTGCATAACAGAATCCACCTTCCATCAGTGCAGGATGACAAAAAGTTACATCTGGCAGAGAAGCATCAATTCCAAAGTAGCTTTCCAAACTCAAGTCAAAGCCACTTGATCATATTAAAACCAAAACAAAAATATAAAAAAAAGAGACCACCACCCAAAATAAAACAAAAAAAATCAACCAAGATTTAATGCTGCTTTGTCTCATCCAGGTGATGTAGAGCTCATTACAACTTGAAAGGTAGAAAGATGATTTAAAAAAAATCAAAACTGAATAAAGTGTTAATGTTGATTACCATTTAAATGTTTGTTCTGTGAGATTTATATTGCTTCTGAGGAAAAAACTCATATATGTACATGATAAATTCAGAGAAATCAATTTCAGTTATTTTATTCTGAATACTTGGTTATAAACCCAAACTGTGTAAGAACACCTCTCACAAGTATTGTTTTTATAAGCTGCTTTTTTATAATCTAAGTCATATTAATCTTACCAAAAAAACCCAACAAAAAACAACAAAACCCCCTCCATACATATTAAAATCCACTGAGCATTTTAATGCATTAAAATCTCAGATCTCCCAGCTCTTCACTAAATTAAATCTGGCTCTGCCTTAACAGCAATTACAGTTCTTATCTATGTAACTACTGCCAGAAGGTTGGTTGGATCCTCCTGTCCTAACAATTAGGAATCCCCTTCTAAGTGCTTTTGTATATGGACAGCCTGTATTAATCTGAATTAATGTAAAAATTCCCTCTTTATATATTTATAGAGCACAATCAGAATGTTTTTTTCACACTCCAGAAAATATAAGCATCTAGGCATTAACTGGAAGAGCCTCTTCCTTGCATCAAACCTATCAATCACAAAGCCATGCAGCAAGTCAAAGAGGGAATCTGATCCAGCAGAAAACTGACCCAGCAGAAGAACTAGTTCGCTGTCAGATCAATGCGATCCTTTCAGCAGCTGCCTGTTAGAGCAGATTAAATGTATCATGAAACTGCAGACAAAGAGTTTACAGAGAAGTGGCCAGCCACCTAAAAAATAAAGCAGACTTGGAATAACATCTCATAAGAAGCACCCCTTAAAACTAGTATTTTCTCCTCAGCCAGCACTTGAATCTCCCAGCCATCATGGAGGATACAACAGACAGAAAAATTTTAAAAAGCTTTTTCATTGGAAATCTGTATCATGTGGCCTTGGTTTTCAACACAGCATGTGGCTAGATAGACACAAATGAGCAACAAGAAAACTTTGTGTTCTCACACAGAAGAAGAATAGAACTTCTCCAACTGCTAAATCCAAAGGATAGAGATGGCCCACAAGACTAACAATTACTTTCATTTTATAATCCCCACCAAAACTCTTAAACACCCCTAAAACAGCCATTCTGCATCTGTGCTTTAGTTACCAAAGAATCTAAAGTCTATTCTGTTGGGAAGCATTTTGATAAACCAGCATGGTGTATCTTTCCTCCTGCAAAGCCCACAACGGTGCTTCAATGTCTTTTTACTTTTCTCATTTAACTGGGAAAGGGCTGTTTGAACTGAACTGACGCTACCAAACTCCTCAGGGAGAAGTATGTAGTGCTTTCCAGAGGTGATCAGCTCTGTTTCAGCAAGTGGTAACTACTGTTCACAATGCAATTAACCCTGGCACAGCCCATGAAAAGGGTTGCTGCTGAACCAAGCTCAGACCGTGTCATTCTCTCCTCCCTCAGATATAAAAAAGATTCTTCAAGAGTCCCTTACCACATTCAATAAAACCAACATTCATCCTACAGCTCCAAAATTATGTCAGCATGTGGTCAAACACATAGAATTTACAGGAGCCTTGGTTGGGTAGGGTTTTTTTTTTTTTTTAGAAAGTGGGATGGGGTGTGTTTGGTTGGGTTTTTTTACTATTTTTAATAGTATCCAGACCAAATTTAATCTCGTGGTGAGTCTCCTGTAAATTAAGAAAACAAATACAAAGTGTAATGAAAAAAGACATATTTGACTAAGCACAAGATTTTTTAGTCAAGTGGTACAAAATACATCTCAGTGACTTTGAAAGAAAGTCATGGAAGAAACCTAAGTTTAGTGAAATTATGGCAGGCAAGTTCAGTGTGTCCAAGAATCTGACTCAATATACCCTGACCTCAATTTACTCCCTAGGCATTCAGTTAAATAATATTAATATTTAAGAGCACCCATAGGTAACTAGCAATAAAGTTTCTCTACAATGATTGGTATCTGCTAGTCCGATTTAGCATCCACTTGTTCAACGGATGTATGTAAATATATATTAGCAGTTAGGATTACAGTTTACATACCAAAAGATGCAAGCTTTTAAGCGGAAAGGATAAAGTAGAAAGGAGTTTCTAAAGGAAATTCTCACACAGGCATTCTACAGGTACTGTAACAGAAAACAACTATTATTTAAGTAACTCATATGACTCATATTACACCCTAGACAAAGATTAATCCAACACCTTTGAGGCCTTTTTCACCGTAGAAGAGGGATCTACTCCTCAGCAAAGATACACCTTTATGCTAGTAGAGTCACTTCCACTTGGCTAACTTTGATCCATTATCCAGACTGAGAAAGACAAAGTCCTCTGTCCAGTAAACCCATACTTTTGGGGGGCCTCCATAGGCAACACCTGCTCAATACTCATCCAAGTCAGCCACATCCAGGGACCTGAACACCTGAACCCTCATCCCTCCTTAGTCCCTATTCACAGCCTAGGAAGTACAAACAGAAACACAAAGGTACCACCTGGGTCAATAAAAAGCCATCCCATTTTAAGGAAGAAGTACTTTTCTCAACTGTTTTGTTTCTGCCTGTGGAAAATAAAAAGCTTAATGACAAAGCTGAGTACACACAACTTCCAGATCGATAACATGCAGTTCTCGTCAGCCTGACAACAATTAGCAATATACTGAAGATAATCAACAGCATCAGCAGGCAAATCACCTGGACTTTTCTCACTTAAGTGGCCTCATTTGTAAGAGACAGCAATCAGTCTTAGAGCTGGTCTTTGCCATCTGCAGTATTCGCTAGAAGTTTAAAATGTTACATACAAATAAAAGCAAATTTTCCCAAAGTAGATCATTAGCAACAAGCAGCATCTAGGCCAAGAGATGAAAAACTTTCCATCGCACATACTTTCAACAACAGTTAGCATTTCACAAGTAAAATTCAAAATAACCTAATCCAAATAAAGGGAATGGAGACTGAACACATCTGATCTGCATTAGTTGGACACGTGAACAAAGTGCTGAAGCACACAACCAAGAAAGTCCCCATCCTCCAGGGATATGGGAGGGGGCCAGCAGACGGGTTAAACTTCACATGGCAAACCGGGTCAAAAGCAGGTTGGCTGGGGTGAAAACGAAGCTGTAATCCCCCGCTGGCCTCACGTGCCACCAACGGGCATGGGGCCGAGGGGCACAAGCAGATGTGAACAAGATGAAACAGTGAGGGAGAAGAGGAAATAGTTTAAACATATATACGCATAGATGTATATATACTGATTAAGAGAGAGGCGTCACGTGAGCAGCAGATCTACGGGTGAGATTTACCTCCCCCATGAAAGCACCGGAAAAAATGCAGAGTAATCTAAGCGGATGCACGCACATGTGCGCATCCACGGACACACAGCGTAGACACATAAAGCACCCAGAGCGCATCTGCGGAGTTGCCGGGGTCCCAGTGCAAACCAGCAGGGCAAGGCTCGAGTGACGATGCAGGTCAGTGGCACCTCCACCGAGCCGCACCGGGCGGGGCGCGGCGGGTTCTAGAAGGAGCCGCCGCCCCCCGGGGCTGCCCGCTGCCGGGCGGATAAAGTTCGCAGCAGCCACCGCTGCAGTGCCGGGCGCGTCCGCCGCAGTGAGCGAGCCCTGCCTGCGGGAGAGCAAACGCCGGTAGGCCCGGAGCCGGCCGCGGCATCCCTGCCCTCCTTCCCCGCCTCCGCCCCGCCGCGCCCCCGCTCCACTGACCGATCACCTCCTGCAGCTCGTAGGCGTCCCTGCAGATGGGCCAGCCGGCGGCCGGGGTGGCGGGTGCGGGGGCCGGCTGGGGCTGCTGGACGTGGACCGGCGACTCGCCCTGCTCCGCCATGATGCTGCCGGAGCGCCCAGGCACCCGACGACCTTCTCCAAACTTCCCCTCTAGCAACACCTTTCAGCCGCGCTCTGCCTCCCACCCGCCCTACCCGCGCAGCCGGCCGCCCGCCCGGCGGAGGGAGGAGGCAGGGCGCCGAGGGGGAGGAGGCAGAGGCGGGCGTCGCCGCTGGCCCCGGCCGCTCGCCCCGCGCCGCTGCGGAGAGACGGAGCCCGAGCGCGGTGCCTGGGCCCGGCGGCCCCGGACGGTGTCGGTGCGGCGCCGGCAGAGCGAGGCGGTGCCCCCTGACGCGCCCCCGCCCGAGGGAGCAGCGCGGGCGCTCTGGCGGAGGCGCCCCGCGGGAGCGGCCCCGCGCACCCCGGTGGTCGCCGCCTTCCCCAGCACCTCGTAGCCTACCTGCCAGCCTGCTGGCGGCAGCTCTGCCCATCGTCCTTCCCCGCTCATCCCGCGGCTCGCTGGCATGCTCTGTGCTTCTGGAAGCGCTGCGAGGTCCTGCACGGGGTGGCGGGCCGAGTGTGTGCAGGCCACGGCCCTGCCCGCGGACTGCCGGACCCCGCCGGGGCCGAGCGCGGGGTCGGGGAGGACTGGAGGGAAGGCACGTCGCGTGGCGGATGCTAAAGCACCTGTTAAGCCGATAGCTTAAGCACACAGGCTGCTCTGCAGCACAGCTCACATACAAGTGTCACTGCCAAGAGCGCCGCTGCTGCGAGATGACATGTATTCGAATTTGAGGACGTGAAGAAAGCATTTGCTTTCATCGGTGGTGGTGCTGCACTCCTGCAAAATGGTTAAATCACCTTATGACGAGTGGCCCTCTCCAGGATGAGTAGGACAGCTGCACCATGTCACCTCAGTGCCAGCAAGAAGGACTGAGGAGAGTTGAAAATGCTCCCCTTGGCAAACCAGAACCAAATGATTTAAACAAATAAGAATAATAAATAAACTTCTCTAGTGCTTCCCATTTTACAGTTGAAAAAAAACCAACCTGGGGTTAAATGAAATTGCTGTTAATAGTATGGATTTTTTTTTTTCTACTCTCTTAGTAGTGTCAAGTGTTCAATGATATCATTAGGGTTTTACTTACTATGAAGTAATTTGGAAAATAGTTTTTTGTGTAGTCTACAGTCTCACTCCTACTTTGAATGCTTTGCATTTTAAGATTTACAGAGCTCTGAGAACAGTGGTAACACAAGATTTCCATATAGTTCAAAATCTTACTTCCTCCTACAGAATGAATTTAAGGTAATTAGAACGAATACAGTATGCAAGCAGGAGAGCCATAGCACTGTCTAGAAGAACTGAACCTCACAAATTGTTAGGAAGGATGATGCAGCGAGATTTAAAGTCAATAAAAGATACATGTAACAACACCTGCTAGCTACTTTATTCAGTTCTAGTTCAGTTTTGGATAATCCCCTTTTACTAACTAAATTTTTTTGTGTGGTTAATTCAGTGAGGACTCAGTTAATTGAAGGTTATTCCAAAGAGGAAAGCAAGTTACTTCTATTTTGTTGTGTTGCTGAGAAAGCTGAAGGAAGTCCTAACCACTGCTTAATGATTCATCAGAAGGTATATCAGCAACTTGCAAATATTTGTGCACTGCACTTCCATTTTCTCACAAGCAACAGTTCAGCTTAGTATAGAGACTTCTAGCAGTAGAATAAAAATAGTGCATTTTTGTGCTAAACTAATGATTCCTCTCAATCTCATTTTTAAAAGCTAGGTGATTGAAGTATTTTCCTATATACAAATTAGAAATTATTTGCCACAAAACTAAAGGTCAGTGAGACTTGGAAGAGGAAGTATTAAGTTGTCATTCAGCATTAAGTTTAATGCCAAGACCTTTCTGCCAGGAATAGCATTTAAAAAAAAAATAGTAAAAGAGCAACAGTACAGGCCAAATCAATCAGTAGGGAAAATGGGTTACTCACTATTGATGGAAAACAGCCAGCTTTTCCATCTGTACTCAGTTGTTGGGGGGGAGGAGGTTGGAGGTGGCTAGTTTCTGAGCCATGAATTTCTGTGATGCTACTGCCATATTACTTTTTAAACTGTTGGTTAACGTCTGATACCATCATATTTATTTTTGTCCTGATTATTGTCCCAGTGTGCCCAACTAATCCCTACAATTGGGTATTTCTAGAGTGCACCTGCATTCTGTAATTCGTTTAAATGAGCAGGTTTTACAGGAGGACCCTTTCCGGAGAGCAATTTCATAAGCAGTCGGAGCCGTGGGAAGCGTTCGTGCGTTCAGGGCACAGCTGGCGAGAAGGTCTCGCCGCTGCGAGGGCAGCGCGGGGCCGGGGCCGGCCCGGGAGCCGCGGGGCCGCTCGCCCCCTGCTGCAGGCGGCGGGGAAGGGCCCTCCAGCCCCGGCAGAAGGCAGCGCCCTTCTCCGCAAGGCTTGCCGGACACTGGAAAGAGTAGCAACCTGCCGGGTTTGGAGGTTCCAGAGAAATAGACAGGACTGATGTAAAAATCACTGTTCTCCGAATTGATGACAGTTCAGAATGGTCCCGTCTGAATGTGACTTGGTCTTTCTGAGTGCCTGAGGATGTAGGATTCCATGAGATTGGGTCACTGAGTCCAGTCCCACCCAAATGACTGATTCCAAAGTGATTGAAGGCTTTACATGGCCAGGTTACAGTCAAAACCGGCAATATTTAAAACCATGTAGGCCACCATGGGAGAAGAGTTAAGCCACACTCAGACTTTCTGAAAGTTCCCTGCAGTACCCTCTCCAGATGGGACAAAAAAGTGTTTAGAGCAAAATAACTCAGGCTCCATTTCTAGGTTTGCAGAATTTAGGCAAGATAACATAGGTGCTTACAGCAACATTGCAGACCAACAAATTAACTTTGAATGTAAGCATACCTTAAGATACATCTAAGATAAGCATAAAATACATATAAAATCAGATACAAGCATGAGGACTGCAGTTTATAAGTAATGGTATGTATGCTAGTAACATAAAGGGACAGCATCCACCCAAACCACTTTATTTCTGAATAGAAAGGCAGCAGATGCAGCCAAAACAGCAATATAACCTCCCACAGCCTAACCCGGAGCAAGAAGGATCTCTTCTCTCTACTGTCACTTAGTCTACCTCAGAGAAATGAGTGAAGTAAAACCAGCCTCTCTTCCAAAAATGGCCTAAAAATGCAGTTATGAGTATCACGTACAGCAGCACAGCTCTCTGCAATTATGTAGGTAAGGTTTGAAAGCCTCTAATTTATTAGCAGTGAAGGATGTCTGTGCTTTAAACAATGTCATGAGATATGACACACAACAGCAGCTGGTGCTGATGGGAGAAGACTAAACACTTTCAACCTCCCTTTCTCCTCTAGTGAATACACAGTTAAATAGGTAACATGCCATTATTAAATCTTTTTCTTAGGTATTTTTTGTTAACCTGGCTTTCAGGCAACAGATAGAGGAAATGCTCACGTCTTTGTCTCAACCCCTTTGAAAGTGAGGAGTCTTGACAGGCATATTGAAGCCATAACTTAAAAAGAATAACAGAGCCTGGGTGAGTTTCTCCGCAGAGCTGGAGAGCAGATGCAGCCTCAGTGTCAACAGAGCTTTTCCTCAATGTCACAGGTGGCTTTGCATGGTAGGAACCCCTGTTATGGCAGCTAAGCCTTCACATCCACCCCTCCAGCTTTTCAAACAAGGCCATGGGAACACATTGTGCCGTTAACTTGCTGTTGCTGCCAAACCACCCAAAACTTTAAAATCACCAGCTAAATACTACTAGCTCATTCCAGCACCATGAGCCCCAGTGGCTAATTACCTAAATCATGATGGCACACCAATCATTATACATTTCAAACATTCAAAATTCAGAATTTTGCATCCATTTGGAATATTTACATGCTAGCAATTCAGGTTTTGGCAAAAATAGCCTTTTTGCAACAAATGCCTTTTGGAACCCTCAGGAATCACAATTTCCACTATGATTATTCGAACGAATTTAAGATAGAGTCACCATGAAAATGACAGTGAACTAAATATTATTCTTGCTTTTGAACTACAGTTTAATACAATTAAGTTGATGTGGAGGTGTCTGGCTTGCTGAAACTTTTAGCAGGAATAAACTCTCCATAACTGTAAATGATTAAAACTCAAATACATGGAAGAGTTGATCTAGGAATTTCTATGGCTTTCATCACTGTAGGATATTAACATCTCATGCATATTAATAAATTAATCCTCACATACAAAAAGACTGAGGACTATAATTACCTCAATTTCACAAGTGGAAACAGAAAAAGCTTAAGGGATTTGCTAAAGGTCATAGAAGAGCTCTGTAGCAAAACTGGGAGTGTAATACATATTTTCTAAGGATGAGATTTCACACAGCCTCACAAGATCAGAGAGGTAATCTGGTTGACAGCTAGTTCCTGGTTTAGTTCATCTGAAAGGATTGGCTAGTCACCGGGCAGCCAAACAAGCGATAGACAGAATAAACAAGGGAGACCTGAGAAAAATGCAGCCAATAGTGGGGAATAGGATATGCCACCATTTAAGCAGGAACACAGTTTCAGCTTTGTTAGATGGTCATGGAATGACCAAAACAATACCTTAATTATAAAAGGCTATTCATTATTTGAGTAAATTACCCCAGCCTTTGTTCATTTTCTTTTTATAGGATCAGGGAAGAAAGAAACAGTTCGTATTTTACTGGAAAGCTACAAGCTTCAATCCAGCAATGTTTATAAAGTGCTCGAGTTCTTGGGATTTAAACATTTCTAAAGGTTTTCCTTTTAGTTTTGGGGATGTAAGTTGAAATAATTTTGTAATCTAAGTGCCATTAGTGTGCCTGTATATGAAACTCGACCATTAAACAAAAAATCATGATTACATTTAGATTTTCCTTTTTTTGTTGTTGTTGTTTTGTTGTTCTGGGAAAATTGGGGTCTGATGAGCAGTGCTTCCTGGGAAATCAAAATGGTACTTAAAACCAAAATAAACCTTGTTCATATTTTATAATTACTCTCTAACATGATTTACAAATGAGAAATTAAATTGTCCAATGCTGCTGGCTAAATTTCCCCTGAAGTAAATCAACAAGATTCCCAGTCCAACTTAAACAATATGAGAAGCTCAGGCTCCTGTCTCTCGGGGCAGCTTGCTTGGCTTTTACAGGACTGGCAGAGCTCCTCAGTCTAGGCCATCCTTGAGGAATAAAGCTGTTTAATGAAGAGCTTCTGCTTGAGCAAGTCATGTCAGGGAACAGCAAGGGCTGGGCTGCCCTGAAGGGCAGGGGAGACGGGAGTTGCAAGTACCAGTGAGGCAGCAGGGCCAGTGGCCACACCAAGTAGGAGACATCCTGTCAGGAGCCCAGACAGGCCCAGGGGTGGCAGCCAGAGTCAGCTAACAGTCCAGTGACTGCCAGGGGAGTCTAGGCACAGGGCAGGTCCAAGCTGCAGCTAGAGAACTCAGTCAGCAAGGCAAGGTCAGGAGCATCAGGGTGCAAGACTGGGCACTACTACAGTGTAGTAGGCTCAGGCAAGGACCAAGCATAGCCACAGCATTGCTCAGGCAAGAACCACAGGCAAAGGTCTGCGCTTGAACACAGCAGAGGGCCCAGGAAGGGCTTCTCATAGCTCTGTCTTGCAACTTGGCTGTTTTCATAGCACCTTGATCTGAGGTTACAGAGCAGCACTGTGTCTGAGCTGGCTTGAGTACAGACAGTAAAACTTTAGGTGTAGGAAAAGAGGTTGCAAATCCAGTTGGTGTGCTCAGAGCCCTGGCAACCTGGGCTTAGCATCAAGAAATCTTGAGTGTTTCTCTTGTTAGGAGTGTTTGCCATACCTACCATTACTCCCCAGAGTCATGTGGCAGATCAAAAGTACTGTCAGTGTAGCTTCAGATTTTAATTACAAAAATTGTCTATTGCTCTAACTCCCTCTACTCTAATAAAGTGCTGAAACACTGCATGTAACTACCCAAAGGGGAAAGTACAGAAGTTACCATACTTTCCTGTGTATCAGCTAAATCTTATAAAGCTTCCTGGGTTAAGACAAGCTATGGAATAATGTCTGAAACAAAAACCCAGCAACATGGAATAAATCCAGCAAATGAGTAGTCTCCACTCTAGGAATATTAAAATACCAGTTAAGGCATTAAAAATAGAGCTCAAACTAAAGAAAAATCTCTCTTCCTCAGAACAGTGAGGTGCTTTAAAATTCCTAAACACTTCCTTTCTCTCTTCTCTGTATTTCCTAGAATGTTCACAGTATTAAAAAAATTGTTTATTGACTCAAAAATTTTGATGTCAGTGTTCTTTTAAGGACCTTTAACACTTGCTTTGGATCTTGCATCACTTGTGTAATTCAGAAAAGGAGGGTTTAAATGTAGTATTATAAATTACATTCTTTTCTAACGCATCCCTTATTGTTTTTATGATTTCTTTAAAAATCTAATTTATCCAAGAATAACAGAAACCTAAACGAATCAACATTGTTTTTTATAGACAAGAAACAGAAATTAGGTAGTTTAGGCATAACCTTTTTTAAGTTTTACTGGCGTATAATTAAAATATACAAAACACACTCAGCAGACATCATTATTCACAGATGATCTACCCATAAAAGCCCTACATTTAGTATATACCAACAGGTATAACATGCCAAGACAGAACTCCTAATTTGGTTTCCAGCTTTGCCAGTAGTAAAATCAACAGTGCACAAACATCATGTACTCTTGTTTAAGCAGGCTTTTCTGTTACATCCTGTAATGCATCCCCTGCAAATACAGCAATCAAAGTCCACGCTCTGACCTGACACTCTGGCCAGTACAACTGCACCTACAAAACTAGTTATAGCTGCAGAAACCACACTTTGATTAGTTCTGGTTTTTATGCTTATGTAAGGGTGCTTATTGTACTGATGTAAAAGCCTAATTTTGCCAATATACTGAAAAACATACTAGGAAATGGTGCCAGTAAAATGCAAATTATCTCTGTTGGTAA
Organism: Corvus cornix cornix; assembly: GCF_000738735.6. Lineage (NCBI taxonomy): Eukaryota > Metazoa > Chordata > Aves > Passeriformes > Corvidae > Corvus > Corvus cornix. Next base: position 19,303,772 of record NC_046337.1, read on the forward strand.
ACAAGTCCTAGCATAGGCACAGCTTTGTTTTGCCAGTGATTACACCACCAACACATGGCATGGTGCTGGTATGAAAGTACTCACTGATATAGGGCATGCCGCTTAGCCACAGCATCAGCTGGAGCGGTGTAGTTCTGGGATGTGATCTTTGAGTGGCACCAGAGAGAGCTGTATGGGAAGAGGATGCTACAAGCCAGGCAGCAGGCACGGCTCACTCTGGGATGTGTAAGATTCAGGGAGAATATTGCAGTGTAACAACCAAAAGGCGAGAATGGTATTTGATGGGAGGAGTGGGGTATCTGGAAGCTCTGGTACAATCGAATATCTAGATAATGATCTTCGGAGGTCCCTTCCAACCCTAACAATTCTGTGATTCTCTGATTCTGTGATCCAACAGTACAAAAGGCAACAGGAAGATACTTAAACAGAGCTTTCATCTGAATCTGTGCTGTTAGTGGGAAAAAAACCCCACAACAAACCAAAAAAACTCTTGGGCTATCAGCTCCTTTCCTACAGTGACTAAAAATTCTTTAACACATCATGCACCTCAGACACTGTTTAATTAAAATACGTTTATTACAAACTTTTATTACAAAGTCATGAGCAATATGCTACACATATGTTTGAAATGTATGCGTGCAATATCTTTTAACCAAAGGAAAGTGAAACTCAAAGGAAATATGCAACCTGTCTGAGCTGTGTGCCTTTATGAACTTACCTTGGTTTCCTACAGTTGACTGGGTTGTGGCTGGAAGGTCAGAAACAGAAACATCATTCCCAGTCTTTCAATAGTCCAGAATTTGGCTAGCCTGCTGACATGCTGAGACAACTGAAGTTATCCACTCTAGGAAGAAATCTGCAGAGGGTGGAAAACGTGGCACTGAGAACCAGCACAGTTTTGAGGGAGGAAAGGTGGCAGAGCTCTAAATCCAGGTGGAAGAGCTCTAAATCCAGGTGGCAGAGCTCTAAATCCATGAAGACTGGCAGGTAGTCCTAACAGTAGCACTAAATGTCATAAAAGCCCTGAAAGTCTTAGCTTCCATGAGTGAAGAATAGTAAAAGGCAGGCAGGTAAACAATGATTAAAAAAAAAAACAAAACACACAGAAAATTGACTCAAACAAAACGTGGGCTGTGGTTGTCAAAAATATATCTGAAGGGCACACCTTACAAAGATAAAGCCATTAGCACAAGTTGGGACAGGAGGTGCCCAGCTCCACTTAATTATTCCAGAGCAAGATCTTACTCATATGTTTATTTTTTTTAAGATAGCAGAGTGCTCATCTTTAAGATAAAAATGTATTAAAAATTATAGGCTATATATGGATTTAAAAAGCAAACAAGATATGCCACACCACAAGTTCAGTGGAGACAAAAGAGTATTTCCTGAAGGAAATAAAAAAAAAAGGGGCATGGGTAAAATCTTTCATAGACCTGTAGATGCTGATGGCAAAAATATACAATTTAATATTCTCAATTTGCTGGAACAGATATGCTAAAAGAGTATCTCAACTAAGCAGCTGATTGACAAAGTCAGCCTTTTTTAGCTACATAAATAAGTTGCAGTTCGTGTGGCACAAGTTTGGGGAGATCACAGTAAAGCTGGTCATCTTTATCCCTTAATTTAGTAGATTGCTGAAAGTCCCTTGAAAGTAATACCATCCCTATTGAAAAGGATTGCGGGGAAACAGTGTCAGATTCAGTTTCATTGATGCCATATCCTGTTATTTGATGGCACAAGGGATAATTTGACAGTTCTAACAATGAATCATTGGAGGTAACCTGCAGACATTTTTGATAGAAAACTACCAACTAGAATACTTATAATGGAAGAAGCTGAAGGCGTAAGAAGAGAGGGAACAATTATCAGAGATGACAGGTTAGGTCATCTCCAACCAGAGAGACAGTCAAAGGAAAAAGGAACACATGGCACCTTACCCAGCTCCCAAAAAGGTGTGAGACCAAACGCATACAAAATGAGATGTAAGAATAATGGCTTGCTGCAGAACTGAGGCAAGACCACTAAATCTCCCGATATAAAACAAGCAGAACAAATGAATTTTCTGTATCAATAGTGGCAGTGGAATTTCAGCTGAAAATCACTGTCATTTTAAAGTTGTTACCATCTAAATAGACTTCATTTATCACATAAGCTTTTAAAAATATTCATATATTTTTAAATCTGCCCAGAAAGAAATTTTAAGCATTAAAAACAGCTAAGGACTTTCCTATGGTCATTTACACCATCCCAACTGAAGGCTACAAACTCCCTTCTCTGCCATAAGCTTTTTAGCAAGCAGATGTCTGAATGTATTCCAAGAATGTATTAATACCGTGGTTAAGGAAGACTCGATGGGGTTTGTATTTGCTTTTAAATCTGATAGTTTTTCTCTAATAGGCAGAAACATGGTAGCCTTTAATAATGGCAAAAGAAATTAATATTTCCTTCGCTGTCTTGTCAAACAAAGAATAAAATATGAGTTTGGTTTTGTTAATGCTTCCAAGTCTCCCAGCAAGTGAAAATACATAAAGGGCTTTTTGTTGTCTCCCACTTAAAGGGACAAGTTTATGTTGTGTCTTTGATGTACTTCTGAAGTTATATACAAATATATTTCGCTGCTTGAAACAGTGCAATATGCAAGCTCAAAACATGCAGGAGTTACAACATTTTCAAGAATTATCTATTCTGCTGCAGTAAAATGCTACTATTTTTAATGAGATAAACAACATAAAAGTTTTCTTTTCAGACAAATTGTGTGCATATTTATTGATATTCTTGGACAAATTCTCCAATATGAATGCTGTACTGAACAATTAGAACAAGAGCATATTGAGAATATATGTTTACTTTTTAGATTCAGATCTTGTCCTCCAAATGTCTTAAATCAAATAATAAATACTTACACTTTTAATAAGTGCTTTAGATTCTGGGCTCTAAAGTAAAAAAATTAACTGCTCTAGGCTTACACAAGATTTTCCCCCAATACAAATAAAATAGTTTTGGTTATGTTTACTTGAATTAACATTTGCACTGCAGATAGTACTAGTCCTCTTCAAAGCTTCCTAGAGATTCTGGCAAAATATTTATCCAACTATGTAACTTCTGTGAAGCATTGATATATGAACTAGTCAAAAATCAGGAGGAAGGTCTTAAATCAGTTTAAGTAGTTTCTATCCCAAACCTACCAATATTTCAGATTGGAAAAAGAAAAAAAAAGGAAAGGTATATTTGCAGGGAATGTAAAGGTGACTCATGAGAGGTGCAGGACTCAGTCCTAGTGTCTAAGGCACACTGGATACAGTACAAGTGATGCACCAGCATATGAATGATGACACCCTTCAGGAAACTGTCCCTGCTGACTGCGATGACCCCGAGCTGGAAATAGTGCTGCTCATTCACCATCACCAATAGGACTGTTTTCTTAGGGCACACGTCCAAACACATTTAAAAACCTGTGTACTCGAATGACAATGTGAGATCTTTCAACAAGCCTCAAAACTCTCTATTACTTTTAAATGAAAATTGTATATTCTGCAGAGCTGGGCACTGATTCAAGTACTAGATAAATATATTAGGCAGGCTGCCTTCAGCCATGGGAATTGCAACCTGACGTACATTATGAATCAGGAAAGTAACCTGTATTGATTTGTATTAGTGCTGATCTTATATTCCTCAGCAAGTTTCAGGTGACATTTCCTCTCTCCTGATGAATTATATGTTCATATTGCTTGTAGAGACAAGTCAGACAAACACAAAGAACTATTACTTTCAAATGAGAGGTTTCAAAACAGAAAGAGCTAATGTTTTCTCAGATTTTGAAGCATTTTAACCTTGTGCCCCTGAAAGTTGCCAAGCTGGCTAGCCTGGATGCTAGAACCACTTACTTAATGGAGGAAGAGTAATACTGCAAGGCAGGCAGACAGGCTTCCTTTGGTTGCAGAATCAACACAGTCCCAGGTTCTACCACCCCATCAATCTCCAAGGTCTCTGCAGAGACTGCCACAGAGCACCATTTAGCAGTGCCCCCAGATTGCAAGGAGAGAATGAACTGATTTCTCTCACCCAGGTTACAGGGCCAGGGACACTCTGTAGTCAGAGGCAAATAGGCCTATCTTACCTGCAGACTGTCAGTTTGTAGGTTTGCGGGTTGATCAATTCTCTATAAAAGATGTAATCCCTCATATATGTCCCACCATAGCTTTACATTGCTTTCCTTACTCTTCCATAAACTTTGATTACTTTTATTTAGGCTTATTCCTGGGACTTATCACAGACCAGGGGATGAGCACACATGCATTTAGGTGCATACAAGGGAGAATATGTTTTCTGTTTGGTTTTAGCATTGGCTGTATTCCCAGACTTGAAGCTTTCTGGAAGGTGACTGTGTACATCTGTGTCAATCAGGGAGCAGCAAGGACAGGGTGATCAGGGAGCTGTGGGTGCTGGTGAGGCAGCAGGGCCAGTGGCAGGGGGCAGTCTGGAAAGACCCCAGCCAGGTGAGAAGGGCAGGTCTCACAGCTTTTCACAGCAGGCTGGTTCAGGTCACCAAGCCATGCTGTGTCAGAGTGGGCCTTGAGCACAGGCAGTGCAATCCCTGAAAGGCAACATTTCCTGGTGATGCGCTCAAGGCTTTGTTTTAACTCAGTTTTGTCCATGGGGAGTTCAGGTTTGCAAAGGATAGGGGCTGCTGGTTGGACTTGCAGTCAAAGACAAAGCAGTGCTCCTTGACTTGGGTCAATCATATCTAACAGAGCTCCAAAGCTTAGGTCCTCACAAGTGTGGTAATGTTGAAGAGAAGCTGATGCAGGTTAACATTTTGTACTAGTTGTGTTGTTGTGTTTAATTTTTGGTAATCAAACCAAAAAATTCTGTGGCCATTTGTGTAACTACAGTTAAATTTTTCAGAATTCCATTCACGCATGGGGATCCAGAAAGTTCAAAGCTGTGCCTGGCTCCTCCTAGCACTTCCTAACATTGGTCAGAAAATGTGCATCAATATAATGTTTCTCCCAATGTGTATTCAGTCCACTGCTGTTTTATTTATTTAATAATATTCTTTACCGTATTCTCAGCATGTTACCTGATTTCTAAGCCATCTTTCCTTGTCCCTTCCTTGTCTTTTCCTTGTCTTTAGAAAAAAAATAAAAGGTATAGGTTAACAGCAGAATCTGAATGCTGAGAACTGCCATCTAAAATATTTCCCTTTAATCAGAAAGGACATCTACATTAGACATGCCTGAAACAAGTCCTATAAAAGTCTGTATTGAGGTAACAGAGGCAGAAAGCATTGCTGAAGGTTTACGTGTTCAAGAAAGTTTTCAGTGTATTTGTTTGCAGCAGCTTTATTCCCTGGTGAATACATGCATTCATAATGAACGTGCAACATAATTTAGTTGGTACCCAGTGCAGTTAACAAAGCTCTTTGTAAGGGAACTACAAAACCAGATGGATTGCTAATGTGAAGGTACTCAGAGAAGTTGCAAGCTACTGGAATTACCCTATCCCCTTCTGTTCCTAACATTCTCCTTAGAGGGTTAAATAATTGTTTTGCAAAGCTCTTTGGAAGTGTGTAAAACTCCACCCCGCTATCATGCCACCATACCAAAAAGATAAATCCTTACACAGTTTACCTTACTTCAAATACAGTATTTGGCATTAAATGATTTGTTTAAACTACTTCTAATGCTTTGATTTTTCCTTCAAAAGATACCCCAGTCTAGAGCTTACCCTTGGACTTCAAACACTCCCCAGAGCCCAGAGGGATGGAGAAACACAGACACTGCGTTCTCCCAGAAGAGCCCAGTTCTCCAGTGGGGAAGGGGCAAGCTTAGGCACAGGCAAGCGAGACAAATATAAAACAGATGCACAAGAAAAAATGCTCTTCCATTTCCACCATCCTATGGTATGCTTGCTGAGATATGCCAATGGTTGTGGGAGTTGCTTCTTGGGGCATGGGCGGGCTGCAGTTTGCTCCCACTGAGTGCCCTTGCCCAGAGGAGCTCGTTCAGTCTCCTTGAGACAGAGGCATCAGCACTGCAGCAGGGACTGCTGAGAGCTGTGAGGGTTTCCAATCTGGCACTGTTGAACAGAGCAGGGATGTGTTTTTCTCTGATTGTACCAAATTAAATTGGGATTATGGAGCTGAAATTTATATCTATTTCATTATTGATTTAATAAAATATTCTATCAGAAAGCAGAAATTGTGGACCATGTAACACTTAAATTGATAAATTACTTAAATAGGAGCTGAGAATGAAGTAGCAAATTTTAATTAATTACCAACTCTGAAAATTATGTCCCCAGTTTTTCTTCATGGTATATGTTCTCAGTCTGTTAATGGCTTTTACTGTAAGAAGTGCCTCAACATAGTTCTCATATGCCACAAATCTTAGAATCAACCAGGCAATCTCTCTGCAGTGTCATTATGGCAACTTAAGTGACTGTCATAAAATTTTAAAATAAAAAATTCTTCCCTTTTTGTTCCAATCATCATTATTATGATTCAAGTGTGGGAGAGAGTGAGGGAAAGAAGAGAAAATGGAAATCACTTCATTTTCCAAAATCATAGTTAACGGTTGGACTCCATGATCTTAAAGGTTTTTTCCACACTTAACAGTTCTATGATTCTAAGGCATGTATTTATTTTAATCAGTATTACTGTAATTTGGGCCAAGGCTATTTAAAACCTGTCTCTGGCCTTTTGTCTGCATTTTGGTTTCAGAATACAATTTTTTGGGGTGGGATGTCTCAGAATTTTTTTTAAGAGACCTCTGGGTTCTAGCTCATGTTTCAAAGCAATTCTTTTGTTCCTAACCAGCACTGGCTCCATTTGGGAAGGCAAACAGAAAGTAACCCAGGGGGTGGATACTACTTTGCATAACACAGGTGTGGATACAATATTGCTGCTAGCAAGAATTTTCCTGCTTCTCTCTATGCCCGTGGGATAGTTTTCTCTCTCATGAAGAGATTAGCAGAAGTTCTGTAAACCATGAACACCTGCGACCTTGTAGAACTTTGTTTATAGTACAGTAGGAAAATATTTTGACAATGGATGTTTTAGGATTTCTAGCCAATCCACCCAGTGGGTGGCTGATCCTTGTCCAATTAGACTATGAAGAAAAAAATCTATAAAAGAGTTTGTAAAATAATTAAATAAATCAATCTTGCTGCACAATTCCTGCCTGTTGGATCTTCTCTCCTCCTCCCTACGGCTGTGGGATACAGTAATATTTGGTACAGTAATACGCAGGTATTTTAAAAAGGCAGAGGGGATCACATGAAATCAAAGCATGTTACCAGAGTGAGGTTCTTATACAAGATGCACATGTGCCTTCTTCAGACATAATATAATTCACCTTCTCAACATTCAGGCAACAGAATAATGTTCTCTAACTCAGTTAATCATTCTAGTTGCACTTTTCTAACCTCTCTATGTCTTATGCAGTGACAATCAATCTTGCACATATTGAATTTTCCATTAAAATACAGAGACCTCATTCCTGCTGCCTAAACACTACCTTCAATTTCTACTTAGGTATTTGTCTCTCCCAAACCTTCTACTGCTTCCAAGCCTCAGTCTAGTCATCTTTAGTTCAGATGGCACCCAAAAGCCTTTAGATGCTCTTCTCACCTGAAATCTATCATATTACAATAGTCTTTTCCAGCTTTTATTGTCACAAACTAATTGAAGCTCCCAGATTAGTTTTAAGACCAATACGCATTGTACTGCTGCCATGAAAATCAAACCATTGGGTGCAAATCAATTGATTCCTTAGAGGAAGGCTGGAGGTGGCAGTCAGATGGCTGTCACCTGCCTGACCTCCACAGCAATGAAGAGGGATCTCCTGGGAACTCAAGCAGGTAGTTCCCTCCCTCCTTCTCCACTCCTCTGGGCAAGATGTGTAATGCTTGACCTCTGACATTTTTCCTGACCCTTTTTCTGTGGTACTGGAGTGATAATTGTTCATATGACCTTAATGTATTAAATGAAATTTCTAAGTATGTAATATTTATATTTTGGATAAATATATTTGGATAAAAGTATCCAGTAAAGCAATTTTACATATGAACTTTACATTTTGATAGTGAAATTGCAGAGAGAATGCAAGGGAGGCACCATGCCTAAGCACACAAAGAAGCAGGTAATAGGGTACCCACCTGTCTTCCTGACATTTTCCATAGGATTGGATTTTAAAAGGGATGGTGTAGTCTGTGGGGATCAGAGCACAGTACTTTTCATAACTACTGCAATTCTGACAAGCACCTAATGAAGAGAAGAATTTATCCAATCTCTTGACTGTGGAAGTACTTCCAGATTGTATTTCAGAATCTCTTAGTGACTCAATGTTTTTTTTAAATTGGTCTTTGATCCTAGTATTTTTCTGAAAAACCCATTAACATTCCTTCTAACCCTATTTCAGCAGTTCAAAGTCATACAGCTTCATGGAATACTTGTTTTCCTCAGTGAGTTCTTCAGGATTTACCTAAAAACAAAGTGCCAAAATTTACAGAATTGTTGTGAAACTGGAGCTGAAGAATGATTATCAGCTCTGTGTTCAGATGATGACTTTATGCAATTTAAAGCAATGGTCTCAAAGGAGCAGCAGTGAAAAATTGTTTGAGAGAAATCTACAGTCAGTAAGAGGTCTTATTTGGACATTGGCAAAGGATCAGTTCTTCCAGCACAGTAGATAGGTTACTTCATCACAAGAGCTCCTACATGCAAAAAATACAGATTTTTTTCATACATGATCTTTGAAATCACAGAGGGAAAATTCAATAAATACTTTTTCTTCCATTAGATAATAGCAGGTAGTTCCCCAACTCATGCAGCCATCACATACTGCAAATCCCTTATTTCCTGTCAGATAACATCATTACTCATGTGATTCTTGGGCAAGCTTTTGGCTCTATACTCCTATTTTTTTAGCCATTTTGGTCCTGTTTGATCCATGGTACCATGCCAAGGAGAGGTTAGTATGCTTTTCCACTGGGTTTCAAATGTCCTCCTTTTCTATGCTTTCATCAACCTTCATGCCTCTGGTAATTAATTCACAGATTTAGTGATTTCTTGCTTTTCCTTTTCCTAGAAACCTCATTCAAATTAAAAGGTGGAAATTTTTCTCTCCCCTCGTAGTGAAAAGTGATCAATCAGGGTAAAAAATTAACTGGTGCTACTGGATTTTTAATTGTCTCTGCCTTGATTAACTGTCATTCCTACCTCTTGTTTTGATTTCCTGCTCTTGATACTTACTATGGTGGCTATATAGAGACACTGACCCCCTGCAGTTCCACTAATAAATATTTTACCTGTTTCAGGGAAGAATGAAAATATTGACAAGAAAAAACAATTTAAGGAGCTGATTTTTTTTGAGAAATCTGTTACTCCCTTTCTACAATTGAAGCTCTCCCTTACATAAACAAATAATTGCAGATGCCTGGAAAAATAAAATTGTTATGACAATTTTATCTGATACATCCATCACTGAGACTGCAGTCTGTTCCTAAAGAAGAATGGACTTGCTCACCAAAAAGACTTTTTTCTCTCTCCCTCTGCTACAATTATCCACTTTATATGCCTCAATACAAACTGAAAAGGTCATCCAAGTTCAGAAAATGTTGGCTAATCAAAATGTAGAGACAAAGAGACTGCAGAAAATGCTGTCCTCCAGGTATGAGACAACAGCTTGAACCAATGCCTGGTCTATATAGACAAGCAAAAATCAAAACACAGGGGAGTGTATATCTGATTGGAGATTTCTTGATGATTTTTAAAATACTTTTTAAGGAATTGAAGGCTTCATCTCATGCCCAAAGATTAGCTGAAAATAGAGTTCACAGTGTGTCAATTCAGCTAAAAGCAGCATTTTCAAATTCTTCTTCATTATTACTTAAAGAAATATGTGTAAGTATTCCTCCTTTAGACCATGTGATGCAAAACTCTACCTGATGCAGCATGTAAGATGTAGGACTATTATTTACTTGTGTAGTTTTTGTTACTAATTTAGTGAAGTAGTTCTCCAGGAAACTTTCCAGTGAGATGTAAAAGATGATTTAGCCACCTCTGTTGCTAGTTCTCCTTGGTAGCACAGTGTGATCATCTGCCCTCTCACCTCCTTCCCACCTTGTTTTCAAAACGCTGCTCCAAGCAAGAGAAGTAAAATCTGCTGATTACTTGCCCTGTATTTTTCAGGAATTTTTCATATATTGGTATATAAATATTTTAGTTGTGACTTTCCAAACTGAACAATGGCACCAAAAACGGTGCAAAAGCGGTAACAGCAGCACATCAGCAGCTAAAGAAAAAAAATTAGCCTCTTATCTGTCCCTGTCCTGTTGATTCTATTGTGTAAAACGGACGTTATGAAGGAGTTTGTATCAATAGGATTAGAACAATATTGGTGAAAAAGTAAAATCTTGTGTCTTGGCAAGAATATATTTATGTATAAGAAAATGTGTCTATTACAGAAAGTAATCAATGGTTTGTTGTGTCCTAAATGAAACAGAAGTCCTTTTACACTACAAAAAAGTAGCTGATAGCTCACCTTCTGTTCCTAAGATGGCCAGAAAATCCTGTCTTCCAGGAAAAGTCTGTGCCAATGCAGCTTTTACTTCCAATGTATTTAAGTCTTCCAGATATAAGTCATCAAGTCCTCCCATATGAAGACATTATTTGGTGGGGGGGAGAGTGAGGTTTGGTACCTGCTGTGCTCAAAAGTTATTTGCTAGAAAAAGACTAAGACAAACACAAACAGTCCAGATGGATGGCCAAATGTAACTAGTGCCACTGAACATAGGTCAGACCTGGTAGGCATTAATTTCAAAGGTTTGTATGCGAAAAGAATAGGAAATCTCCTCCCCACAGCATTTTACATGGGTGAAGTCAAACACAGTAGGTTGTCTGTTCCACTCGAATATGTGGAAGATGCTGTTCCTTTGCAATAATCAGCTGCTCATAACAAGGTATAAATTCCCCTTCCATGTCGGTGTGGGCATCTCAGCACCATCCAGAAAATACTCATTGTGAAAGCTAATTCAATAGGAGAGGTGCAAGAGGAACTCACCCACCTATGAGGCAGCACCACTCACATTTCTGTGGTTTATGAGTTTTTCCCAGCAGTATGCTCCATTTCATCTCTGGATTAAGATCTATCCTGGTGAAATTAGATTGTAATTAAAACTATTAAACATTAAATATAGATCACATACTGCAGTGACACAGAAGAGAGAATACTGAGAATTTCACAACTGTATGTTAAGTAACTTTCAAATCAAATACATTTTCAGGCTATATATCTATACTGAGATCAATGAGCTTATTTTATACTGGGAAAAAAAAAGAGTAATTTTCCTTAAATAAGACTTTGCCATTGTAGGACATAATAACCTTGAACAATCTAGATAGTGGAAGATTTTATTTCATTCGACCCAAATGGCATTAAGCTCAAGTTCTTACTCAGATACATATTCAGCAAAAAACATTATACTTTTAATGCATAGATAATAAGGTTCAATCTTGCATCTACTGAAGACGAAAAGATGCTTCTGTCATCAGGAAAATACAGGGTTTAGTGCACACATGAATTAATATAGGTGTCCTTGGTACATTATTTGCACATGGACTATATGACCAATAGGGCAGTCACAGAATCATAGAATGTTAAGGGTTGGAAGGGACCTTAAAGATCATCCAGTTCCAAGCCCCTTGCCATGAGCAGGGACACCTCAAACTAGAGCAGGTTGTTCAAGACCTTATCCACCCTGGCCTCGAACACTGCCAGCGATGGGGCATCCACAGCTTCCCTGGGCAGCCTGTTCCAGTGGATCACCACCTTGACAGTAAAAAATTTCTTCCTAGTATCTAACCTAAACTTTTCCTCTTTCAATTTTTACCCATTACTCCTTGTCCTATCACTGCAGCTCCTAACAGAGAGTTGCTCCCTGGCTTTCCTGTAAACCCCCTTCAGGTACTGGAAGGTTGCTATGAGGTCTCCACACAACTTTCTCTTCTCTTCTCCAGGATGAACAGCCCCAACTTTCCCAGCCTGTCCTCATAGGGAAAGTGCTCTAATCCTCTTATCAACTTCGTGGCCCTTCTCTGGACTTGCTCCAACAGTTCCATGTCTTTATGTTGGGGACACCTGGCTCCTGGCTGCAGTACTCTGGGTGGGGTCTCACGAGAGCAGAGGGGCAGAATCCCCTCCCTTGCCCACACTCCTGTGGGTGCAGCCCAGGATCCATTTGGCTTTCTGGGCTGTGAGCACACACTGATGGCTCACATTGAGTTTTTCATCAACCATCACCCCCAAGTCTCTCCACAGGCCTGCTCTCAATCCCTTCTCCACTCAACCTGTAGGAGTGCCTGGGATTGCCATAACCCAGGTGTAGGACCTTGCACTTGGCTTTACTGAACTTCATGAGGTTTCCATCAGTTCCCCTCTTAAGCCTATCAAGGTCCCTCTGAAACAGTCCAGCAAATAAAAGAACCTGTGTCACCTCCAAAAGAATGTTTATATTTAGCCATGAGAGAATAGACATCCTCCCTAGTTTTTGAAAAAGATAGATATATGTAATAAAACACATGAGATACTGAAATAGGTCTTCAGTAATGACAATTTTAAAAGGACCCTGAATATCCATTTTAACATGGTCAATAAAATATCTTTGTAAGAGTCTGTCAGTAAATAGGAGAAATTTACATATAAAAATATGGAAGGTGCATTCAATGTTAACTATTCAGTTTTGATTTCAGAGTCTATTTTTGCCTTGAGATACGGGCATTAATATAAGTGGATGCATGGCAAGGCACAAATACTTCTTAGAAGAAATACTAACTGATGGTTGCAGCAAAATATTAAAACAATAGTAGCTGAAGATACTTCCTTAAAACATCTCTTACAGTACATTTGAGTTGTTTTCATTTTATCGAGGTATCCTGAAGTGTACAGTGAGACCTAATTAATATTTGGGTGAAAAAACTAATATAATATTAAGTTATTAGTCCCCACATGTCTTCTGTACTGTGACTTATGAGGAACATTAATGCTTAATAAAGCATTACATGGAAACACGGGGATCTGGGGTAATAGACCATCTCATCAATTTTTACTCAAGTCTTATTTTTAATAAAAGTTTTCTTTCAAATTACTGACAAAAAATTTATCTGGGACCAGTATTGTATCTCTGGAGTTCTTTACTTTCCAATGTGATGATCAGACCTGGGACAGTTTTATTATCCATGAAGCACTCTTCATGCAAATAAACCACATGAAGAGGTTAAAGTGACGATACAAGTTACCTGAAGTGTATTTGTCCCGTTGTATATGAAGGAAGGAAAAATTATAATTGGTTTCCCATGTTAATAGGATCCAAAAGTCAGTGTTGCATCCTACTAAGATACTTAGAAAATAGTGTATGTAGCTATAAAATTTGTATCAGCCTATTACTGATAAAGAATCATCACTGAAGTCTCTTTCATTTGGATGTGTTATACCACTCGTGCAGGACCCAGACAGTGTGGCAAGTGAAATTCAAATTCAGCTTTACATTTCCCTGTTTTAATGCATTTTATTTTAAGGAGAATAAACAAGATAAGCAAGAAAGCTTCCAAGAAAATAAGTATCATCAGACAGATGGAAGTTTCATGTGGGTTGTTTCTTTTGGCAGTCCTGTTACCAGGGATAAATCATGCATGCTCAAGGGCAGTTTTCTCTGCTCTTATCAGTGTCCAGAAAGAAGCTTGTTCTGGGAGGCTGCCTGTTTTAAAGTCCATTATTTGCAACAACCTGTAGTTACCTTGCAGCTGATTCCATACATCCAACCCTTACACATTACTATAGAAATCATTGCTTCCTCACAGGAGGAGCCGTCTTCTTATTAAAGTCAATACTGTAGGCAGCTTTTCCGTATTCAAAAACTCTGGAATGAGTGGTCAAACTTATAAAGGGCAAATACTTCACTGCCATCATATTACCCTGCTTTTCAATTCAATGATACCATTTTAACATGGCCAGCATGAATGGTGCTCCAGGTCACAGTGCTGATCACTGCAGACAAGCTGCATCTTCTTGATGAGTATTTGACATTTTACAGTCAAACAGCGTCAGTTTTGCAAAACAGTGATTAGGTTCCTGAGGGACCATCAACAACTATATTACCTGCAGCTGCTGTAGGAAGACCATGAGAACAGAAAAAGGGATGGATGGGGAAGGATGCGAAACAGCTCCTTCTGAAATAATTATTTTTGACTCAAACTCACTTTATTTGATGTCAGTTCTAAGCATGAACTGGCAGAGAAAAAAGTGCTCCATACCTGGAAGGTTCAGCAGTGGCAGCAGGATCAATGCTACCTTTCTAGAGATCTCTGCTGAGTTCTCCTCCCCCAAAATTGTGCAAGAGAAACACAGGAAAATGAGACACACCTGACTCCATTCCCCAGTACTTTCATGGTCCCCAGTACTATTAATGACTAAACAAGTTCACTGAGATACTCAGAATGACAGCAGCTTTTGTTTCACCCTTGGTCTGAGCACTTAGACCTGCACCAGCGTGCACTAAATTAGGCTGCCGGAAGCTAAAATTCCCTTTTCAGCTGGTGTAGAGCAGTTGGTAACTGACTTGCATAAGGACACATTCTTGGAGATGCTTTTCTTCTCCGTGCCTGATCGCTGCAGGGTAGTATTGGGAGTTTTCTCGTCTAAGCCAATCAGATCAGCTCACAAGGAAGGCAAGCACAGACTGACCAGAGCAGATGCTTCTGAAGGCGCATGGGGGCTTTATGTGAATAGATTTCACTTGGGGTAATGGTGCTTCTAACGAGTATCCCAGGGGGGCTCAGCTCTCCACGATCAAGGAATCTGGTATGACTGAGGGTTATAAATGAGTAACAAGTTACTATGTGCAGTAAGTATTACAGGTGGTCAAGCCTATCAAGCAGCTTGTCAGTCAGCAAAACACTTCTAAAGGCCATACAGGCATGTCCCGGGGTAGTTTAGGAACACTGAAGAGCTGAGCTAAGGTTCTGCCTCCACTGAAAACACAAGAGATCATGCTAGAAATGGTGTCTGAACCCTGCACAGACCAAGAATGTTTGGATGCACATGGCATCCAAATTTCAGGACTAATTACCAAGAGTCCTAGTGGACTGTAGGACTCTGCCAGTAATATCATACACTAACACACTACCTATTTACTGTGGAGATTACATTTTTTTCTGTTCTGCAGACTAAAATTATCCCTGTTTGACAGCTGGAGAGGAAGCAGAACTACAGTGATATGAAGCGATTTGTCTAAGGCCATGTTGTGTTCCATTCACAGATATAAAAACATGCATGCACATTCCTTGGCTCTCAAGCTAGTTCTGAATCCCATCCTTATTCTTACATATTAATCAAGTGATCATTTTCCTATGTTTTTACAGATTTTTCCTCCTGACACAACAATAAATGGTTGCAAGCTTTTAAGTAGCTTGCTAATCTTTTGTTTTGGCACAGCAGTGGAACATATTTGAAATAAAGGCAAAAATAAATGTTTGAAAGCTGAAATGAAGATATAGACGGAGCTTGCTCTTCTGATAGAAGTACTTATGTGGCCAGTTGTTAGACAGCTCTGCTAACCTGGTTTCACAAAAGTATTTCATAGTGTAGTCATGATGAAAAGTGCTGCTGAACAGTTCATTTTGTGTAGGGCAAAGAACTTAATTCTCAGTTTCAAAGAAATCTTTGATCAGATTGTTCACACAAATGTTATTGAAGGCTTGTCATGGTTGATACGGCCAGAAAGTATTAAACAAGAAGGGTAAGCACAGATGCTCTGGTGTTACTGAAACTATCAGAATCTTCCCATTAACATATTAATAAAGCAGCATCATTATGTTTAATTCAGGTAGCTAATAAA
Organism: Corvus cornix cornix; assembly: GCF_000738735.6. Classification (NCBI taxonomy): domain Eukaryota; kingdom Metazoa; phylum Chordata; class Aves; order Passeriformes; family Corvidae; genus Corvus; species Corvus cornix. Next base: position 19,319,666 of record NC_046337.1, read on the forward strand.
AAGTTATTTGCTTTTTTTTTTTAAGGTTGAAAAAAAAAGTTACCTTTAATTAATTGAATACACTTGATTTACTGGGTTCCTAAAAAAAATTTTAAATAAGGTTTTAAAAATCTTACAGCAAACAGTCTTGTTCCATAATTGGCAAAAAAGACAGTATTAAGATAGCCTTAAAAATTTATCCAACAATCCCCCCAAACTCATCATTTTCTTCCACTTTTTATATTGTGAAATTGTAACATAAAGGTAAATAAAGAAGTATAAAAAAAAAATTGCTTTCTTTTTATCTTCCCAGCTTACTTCCACAACAGTAAAGAAGCTGAAATTATCTAGGAGAAAGCATAGCTTATAAAAAGAGAGGGGTATATTTTAAAAGGGTCTCTTTGAAGTTTCTCAGATGAGACAGAATAGATTTTTCAGTGCTGAGATACGCAACGTACTGTAGATTGAAAGTGAAAAATTAAACTAATCATATGTCTAATAGGAGTCCAAACTAATTTACAACTTAAAATGAAGCATCACTGCAGGTTCCTCAATGGACAAAAGATCAAACAAGTCATTAAAGGGGAAGAAAAGAATAGCAGATACACTGTGATGGAAAAAAATCTGTCATTGTTTGTATTGACACTGCAGCATCAGTTGCATGGTCTTTGTAACTACATGTCAAAAAGGATATCACAGAGCTAGTTAGAGTGGCTTCAGAAAAAAAGGTGAGTCAAAAAAGATGGGAATGGAATCAAGGGAATGGAAAAAACTCTCACATGGAGACAAGTTAAAAATACAAGATGTGTTTGCTTTAATGTGGAGATAAATAAGAACATGATAGATGAAAATAATATTATGAACTTACTTGAAGCTTTCTGTCTGCAGTACTTTTATAGGCAAGAACAAGGCAACATTCAATTAAATTAAAGAACAGGCATATAAAAGTAATGAGGCTCTACACTGGACAGCTAATATAATCTTTGTGTTCCTCCAGCATGAGGAAAATGATGAAGGCTGACAAGTGGTAGTCAGAGTTTCTCTAAATAACAAATAGCAGAGTTGTAACTATGGTCAAAGCTCTCTGAAATGTATTTTTTTGGTATTTACAAAATCTCAATTAGATCAGGGAGAAATCTAAAGCACGTGTAGGGTGAGAATAGAAGACACAATGTTTCCCTCATATGCTGGCTGCAGAGGTCTTACATAGTCTTCTGAAACACCTTGTACTTACTGCTGGCACATAAAAGGAATCCTGGGTCTGATTCAGCTGCCAAGTTCTTGATTCGTTCTGGGACACATCAAAATATTAAGTTTTTGACCTTACCTTCTGGAAGTGTATTAATTGCCTTAACTGCACTGACAATCAATCATCATGATACAAAATACTAAAGTAGCATGCGCCTGATGATGAATTTCAGACACTAATTTAGAAGGCTGGAATGCACCTTTAAGTCTGTTTGCGATGGCCCACACTATGTGTTCGAAGAGCTGCAGAGCCTCCTCCCAGGCCACCTGCAAAGGCTGTATCTGCCCTGAACCCTCTGGGCTGGATTCTCACCATGTGTCTCTCTCTGACACCATGTGTCTTCCTTCAGCCTCCTGCAGTCATCAGCTGGGCTCTGCTCCAGAGCCTCTGCTCTGTCCTCCTGCAGGCCTCATAGTACAGTGGGCCAAGCGATTACAGGAGGCTCTCCCAGCAAAGCAGGATTTCTTGTGCAGTAGGTATCTTGAAGCCTCAAACAGGAGAGGCCTCTGTAAAACTGTGTCAAAGGGAAGTGTCCTCTGGCTGTAGCTGCTTGAATTTTTGAGGTATCTTTGCTTTTTTTTCCACAGGGAGATTGCTTTGTATTTGGGACAAGGGCGGGGTGCTGGGACAGTCTTCTTTTAAGTGAGGAGCAGGCTAGTTGCAGGTAGAAGGAAGTAGCTTGAAACTATTTGTGTTTCGGATGTTTCCAATCAAAACACATCAGAATACAACTTGCTCAGCTTATATTAGTATTTCAAAACAAAGCAGTCATAGAAAAATGAATACACTTCATCCAGATATTACTATTCCTAACGCGGCATTTAAATGGTGAGCAATCACTCAGTAACTGCTTTTGTTCTGGTACAATGACAGTCTGTGGTTTATCTGCTGTTAGCTTTCCAAGATAAACCCTGGACCTTATGCTAGGGTTAATTTTAACCAGCTCATGACTGCAAAATTTCACAGCTTGGTTTACACTAGGATTTGAAAAGGTGTTAATAAACAGTGCATGTTAAATTGAAGCTTTCTCTAGCAGAGTGTCAGCAGAGTAAGCATAGCCACAGGGTACATAAGGATAACAGCTGCCAAGTGAATTGAAGGATTTTTCATGATGGGGTATCCCATTCTCCCTGCTCCCAGCCTGACAAGATGGATATGATCTTGCTGCCAGCAAATACCACTGCCTGAAACTCTTGCATGCCAGAAAGCTGACTATTTGCAACACTTGGTTTCCACACGGCTTGTGCACAAGGAGGCCAGATTTCCAAACAGCAGAGTTTGCCTTACAGGTGGGGCTGCATCACTTGGATTTCCAGGGAGTTACACAAGATCATTACCAGCCTCCTACCTCCTACCTTCCTGCTAGAACATGGTCACCAGACTCCCAAAGGTTGATGGTTTGGCTTTATTTAAATTGTGGCCTCAATTTTGTATAATGCTCTCCCAGACATCTAGCCCTTGGGTTAACTTTAACATACTGTAGATGTTGGACATTCTTCAGTATATTGTCTGCCAGTGTGAAGCCAGGAGGAATGCCCCAGGAGAAGACTGTGTCTTTGCTATGTGAATGTATGCAAAGCAATTGGAGTAAAACGACTTCTCCCCTGGGGAAATCTGTCACAAAAAAGAACTTTAACATGTAATGACACTTACAAGAGTCCACCAACGTGAATGATTGTGGGACGGTCCCACTGTGCCTTCCACAACCTGGGGTATGTGGGCAGCATGTGGGCTGCAGCTGTTGCTCATCCCTGTGGCATGTTTCCCTCCTGGCATGTTCACACAGGTGGCATTGCAGTGTGCAGGTTTTTTTGGAAGGGTGTGACTCTACTTGTTTACATGTAATTGGTGTATTCCTCATTCATCATCAGTTGCAAAAGGGAGTGGACCCCCTGCACCGTGCCCTGCTGGCCCACCTCCCATAAGCACAGGAGGCAGGAGGGCAGCACCAGTGAGAGCCCAGGGGTAAGTGGGAGGACAGGGAAGCATGGGTTATGCCACACCAAAGCCAGGTGCTCCACCAGAGCCACCCCTGTGGTGGGGAACCAGGCACCCTTGTAGCAGTGACAGGTAGAAGTCAATCAAGACATCATTTCTGTCCCTCCCAGATGCCTGATGAGCCATAGCCTGCTGCTGTCCCCCAGGTTATGGCATCAGAAGACAAAGAATTCAAAGGTGCATTAAACAGATTATTCTGTGAGTAAATCCCAGTCCAGAAGCCTGAAGCATAATGGAGTGGCAAGTCAATTATTTTTTCCTCCAACTGCTAATCTTCCTTAGCTTCTGGCCTGTCTTTTTGCTGATTCTCAGAAAGGGTGATTTGTAGGTGTTTATTGCTGAAATTTGAAGTGATTTAAAACTGATGTTTAAATGTAGTATGACTTTCAGAACTAAGTTATTAATTTATTACTAATTTTCTAAGCAGTTAATACTTTTTAAGGACTCTTAAAATATACTAGCACACTTCATGTATTGTAGTTTATGCAGAAATGCCAATTAACCCACACGATGTGCATTCAAGATAGATGAGGATTAAGTCCCTTGAGCCATTGGAATAGCAGAGATGCAATGACCTGAAAATTGTATCCTTAGCTCCTTTGCCTGTAATTAATATAAATTCACCAGTTAAGTGCCTTTCCTCTTTTTATTAATCCCTTATCTACAATCCTGGATCTCTGTTGTTCAAGCAATTAGGACAGATGGCGTATGTTTTCTTGATTCTTTCAGATCTGACTTCAGACTTGCAAGGGTTGCCCAGCCAGGCTTGATAAACTCGGGGCTTGGGAACAGCACACAACCATCCTGGATATGTGCAATAAATTTCCAGTTATGCAGAAAATGCTGGGGCATGTAACCCAGCTCTCCAGCTCCTATTTCTTGCGCATTTGTCTTCCTTGCACACTTCAGAATATGCATTTTGTCTTCTTTACTCAGTGTCAGCCCTTCCTCATTAAATTTTGTTTGTTGCTGCCTGCCAGCCCACAAGTACAAGAATCAGTGCAGGACTATGGAAGATGTCCTTTTGGCCTGGAGCAGAAGCTGAGAATGAAGGACTTAGGACCTTGTCTGCAGTCACAGAGGCATATATCAGGACAGGATGACCAAAATATTTTAATAGGGAGCAGAAGTTACTGCTTCCATGCTGTCCCCCTTGTTTCTAGAGGCACGTGGCAAAAGTAGGATCCCACTGTTCTGGTTCCAGTTGCTGTGGATTGCATGCAATTTCACACCTACTTTGTTTCTGGTTTGCATTTCACAGCTACACAGCTGTCACCAGAACCAGGCAAATGAGGAGAACTGTAGATGCATGTGGTTAGCTGACTAGGAGAATATTTGGAACTGCTCAAATCCTGATGTGGGTAGCCACACTGCGCAAGGATATCAGAAAAAAAGGTATAACTAACAGAGGCTCTGAGGGACCTGCTGTGGTGAATGCCGTGAGGTAATTCAGAATTCAGGTTGGCAAGTAAGTTCATTACAGTACTCTTTTTTTCCTGTGAAATTAGTTAAGATTCAGCCTCAAAAAAAAGAGGAATGCAGTCGCTTGTTTGTTCTTGAAGACAGAAAGTGCTGTATACTGTTCCTGCTATTTTTAAAATGTAAAAATTAAGAGAGGCAGCAGGGCTTGACTGAGACAATAGAATTCCAGAAGTAATGGGATGCTTATGCTGCTTAGAGTTGCAGGAAGACTAAGATGTGTTTTGGTTTAGAAATCTTGTCCCACCTGCTGAGTTATTTGTAACATTACACTCCTTTGTGCACCTCCTTACATATAGCTCATTTTTTAAGAAGGAGGGGTCTTAAAATTGATAAAATGTTCCCTTAAGAAGCTCTGAAGTCAAGGAGAACCAGAAACCTACAGCTAAATGAAGTGATGGAGAAGGCACGAATCAACGTGTTGGGCAATAAGGCCAAGAGTCATGGTGACAAAAGGATCTCTAGTCACCATCTCACAATCCTACAGAAGGAAATGCATCTAGTGACTTAATAGGCAAAATTGATAGGATTAGATCAGTGCTGAGAAGCAGCTGTAGAGTAATATGTATAAAATGGAATTATATTAAAAGTAGAAGGTCACAGGATTTAAGGATTTAGAATATTAAGCTTAGAAAAATAGTAAACTCAGAAGTCAAAGGTGCTAGACAATTGGTCTTTGGCACAGTAGTGGTTACTGCACCAAGGGAAGAATAGTGGCATTTGACTGGCATAGGTATGTACTTTGAGCCACGTACAGAGATGCATTTGTCCTACTTGTAAAACCACCAAAGTATCTTCAAATTATGCATACTTTTTTTAAGGCCTTCAATGGCTAGCCTGGGAAGGCAAAGATTGTTAAGAATCTTTTCTTCAATATCCGTCCTGATATGTGTCAACAGCAGGGGACAAGATGAGAAGAAAATTGCTATTAACAGGTTGCTGGAAAATACCATGGTACTTACCTGAAATGTGTTATCATTTCTTTAATGACAGGGGAACAATTAACTGCTAATCAAAGATGGATCTGCTTTCCAGTTACAGTATTCCTATACAGCTAACACAGACATACTGTCAGCTGTAACCCAATAGTATGGCCAACCCAAAATGGGGCACTCAGTGGTTGCTCTACTAGCAAATCTCATTCACAAGTCATGGCTCAATAAGGTAATTTTGTATTGTTTTTAGCTACTAGATTGGGAAATAGCATATGAAGTGTCCCTGCTGGTAAGTGCTGTGCTGTGGACAAGCCACTGATTTCTAATCCTACCAGGCAGACAGAAGTCTTATCACCCTTAAATAATTTCTTGCCAGGTGCAGTTCCCTTTATATCTGCTTCACCTGATCCTTGAGTCAATCAGAGTTACCATCAGAGCTCAGACTTCTGCTAGTGCTGCTTTCTGCTCCTCTGAAGTCAGTGGCAGCAAAATTCTGCTGCTGGGAGCTTTTCTCATGCACCTTTCAGTCACTCTTTTTCTGTTACTTCAGCTTTTTGTAGAATTAACAGCAAATGCTGAAGTAGACAAAGAATGAAAGATGAGGTTTTAAAAAACACAAATCCATTTATCTCATTGGCAATATGCATTCCTTATGGCTGGTACCTTTTTCCAACCTAAAATTGAAATCTGGTAATATAATTTCACAACCAATCAGTATTAGATGTATCCTTGCTTGTATTTGCCTTGCTTATGCTGGCTTATGGGGTGACTAAACATGTTGAGAATGTTTTGGTAAACATGACAACTATCTTCAATATTTCTGGGTGAGTGATTTTAAAAGCATATTTTAGTATCCTCTTAATTCCTATTTGAAACAGCCTCTACCTCTATGCTCTTTCCTGGTTTCTTTTGGTTGCTAGGATAATCTAGTAATCAAACCAGCATGAAATCAAACAGAACATCATAATTCTGTGAGTGCACTAATAAACACAGTAACTGTCTCAAATAATACTGCAGTAAAAAGATACATATTTTCATGGCTGAAATTTACTCAACATTGAGTTTGAATAATAAGTGAGTGGGAAAATGACCACATACACAAGAAAGAACAGAAGAGAGGCAGGCAAGTGAGAAAAAACAAATGGCTTAGAAGGTAATAAAAAGTCTGCTGAAAGAAAGCATTAAGAAAATGTTCATGCAGAAATTCAAGGAAATAAACAGCAATTACAGATTTAAATACCTAATTAATGTTATCTTGTTACAAAAGAACACCTGCAAGCACTGACTGCTGGTCTTTTTACAGTTACTGATTGGTAGAGTAAAAATAAAAGGCGAAAATTACCGCTGCCAAGTGTGGTTAAAAGGAGTTGACAAATTGACATTAAGTGCTCCCTCACATGGTGACTATCCACATTGTTAATAGCTCAGCCCATCCTTACAGATGCTTGCACTTTGTTTAGTGCTCAGTGTTATGATTCCTTAATTCCTCCTTGTTCTATATCATGTAATAGGTTTGGTGAAACACAATTCAACACAATAAACTAAATTTACCAAAGGAAAAGCAGGAAAGATTTTCCTATTTTACTACATTTTCTTTAATTTTAAAAGCCATTAAAACTTAAGTGTATAGATGCTGAAAAAATACTAGTATTTATGAAGTGGGGTTTTTCTACATTTTATAATACTACAGAGCTTGAGTCATTATATTATAGCATATAAATCTTACAAGATGTGTTGAGGGTTTAATCCCAAGATTTTATTTGGACCCTCTACTTTCAGACTGACTTACGGAATATTATTGTGTGAAATAAATACATCAAACATGCTGTTACAGCACATGGAAAATCTTGCATACATACTGGAACAAGCAGAGGATTATAGCAGTGGTATTATGACTGTATCTGCTGACTGACTTCAAAAAGGAGGTAAACATTCACGTAGCAGGAAGGCACGGCATATGACCCAAAATAACATGCCAGAGAGTTTTTATTTCGCTTTTCAGTGAAAACTCAAGGTAGAAACTACATACTAATGAATATTTTCATTAAAATGGTTGAGCTGTGCCCATCCTGTCCCATCATCCTGCCCTCCAAGCTGTCCTCTAGAGGACTTCAAAAACATAACACAACATTAATATGTTTTAAGTAAGTGGCATTTATTTAAACACAGGCAAATTGGGAGGTGGTATATTTTGGAATTCAATGCAGCTCTGTGTGTCTGACTCTGCTTAACCACAGCTCATGTGAAGAGTTTTTGTGTTTGAAATTATATAGCTACAGAACACTGCCTGCCTTGCTCTATCGTTTCCTGAAAAAGTTTGTTATGGTGCAGGCACATCTTGTTCCACAAGTGAGGCAGCAGCTCTGCTCCCCATTTGTAAGGGCCACAGCATATCACAAGCAGCATAAATTGAGCTCCAAAAAAGAAGACTGAAGAACCTGAATTGGTTCTGGTGAGACGGGAGAACACTGACCTCACTGAAGAGATGTGGGTTCAGCTGTAATAATGTCAGTGTTTCTCTTCCCGAGGGCAGAACAAAAGTAAGTTGTACTTGATGATCAAATCCACTGGAAGGTGGAATAGGATAAAGAAAGATAGTATTTACCTTACTTAAACTATGTCCCTTTAACTCCCTTTCCTACTCCCCCTACCAACACTTTGGTGCCAAGTCAGATGCATCTTCATCCTCTGCTGATATCCTAAGTGCACAGTTAGAAATGAGTGCATTGTGGTTTGCATTATTTCATTTGTTTCTGTGATGAGTTCTTATTTCTAGAACCAGCATTTTCTTCCTGAGGTTTAATTACTTAGGGTTTCAGTAAAGGAAAGCCTCTTTTATTGATAAACAATAGCAAATAATGACAGTGATGAGAATGCTAGTTAAAAGATTATGATTAAAATTAAGTTATAACATCTTTTTCCCTATGGAGTGTTGTAGTGGTTTGGTCCAAAATACTCATTACTGCTAACCTATGACAAGTGTCCTTTCCAAGAAAAAGTCATTGTATTGACTGAAACTTTGGGGAATTTTTTTTTAAGGAAAATCTGCCAATGTAAATTGATATTATTCACCTACCTTCATTTGCTTGGTTCAGAGTACTCCTATTTAATTTAGCTGTCTTGATATGGACCTTGTCCACCAGGGAAACTCCTGAGCTTTTGCAGCTGTATTTATTCTGGTCTTTTATTGAAGTGGGTTAGCTAACAAAAAGTAGTTTCCAATGTACAGTTTATGTTTGCAAAGTTCCCAAATTCTAGCCCAACCCCCTTCATTGTGGAGAAGGAAAGGCTTCCTTAGCCCTGCAACAAGAGCCAGAGTGTAAGGAGGCAGCAGTAGCACGAGCAGTGTTTTGCAGCTGATGCATGCTGATTAGCATGTAGTGTGATACCTGAATTAGATTAGTCTGGAATGAAGACCACCATCCTCAGCAATGTCTACCATTAACTGGGAAATGAATGAAATAGTACAACAGTGCTGCATATGGCAAAGGGGTGCCCTCCACCAAAATTCTATTTCCAGAAAGTTATTCATTGGTGTACCTGATTTGTTCAGATCAGTTTTATAGAAATTCATTAGATGGTACATCTAATCAGTTAAAATATCCTTCTCCTATTTTTTTGTTTCCAATTTATATGAAGTTTAAATGCACACTAGTTACAGCAAAATACCCACAACCTGATGACAGAGAGAAAATAATAAGCTCAGCCCCTGCCTTTTCTATGAGTCTGGTAATATTCCTTTGAAGGCAGAGACAAAACTGCCACTGACTTCAAAATTGGATTTCAAGGCCTTTGGCAACTGTGTCAAAAGCCTTCAGCAAGGCTTTCAACACTGTCTCTCACAATATCCTCATAGGCAAACTCAGGAAGTGTGGACTGGATGAGTGGACAGTGAGGTGGATTGAAAACTGACTGAATGGCACATCCCAAAGGGTCATAATCAGTGGCACGGGGTCTAGTCGGAGGCTTGTCACTAGTGGTGATCCCCAAGGGCTCCATACTGGAGTATTGTTTAACTTATTTGTCAGTGATTTGGATGAAGGGGTAGATGCCTCCTCAGCAAGTTGACTGATGACACAAAGCTGGAAGGAGCAGCCGATACCCCAGAGGGCTGTGCAGCCCTTCAGAAGGACCTTGACAGGCTGGAGAGATAGGCAGACAAGAACTGAAATGCAACAAAGGCAAATGCAGGATCTCTTAATCTTGCATCTCGGGGAGAATAACCCCATACACCAGTACAGGCTGGGGACCTGGGGGTCCTGGTGGACAGCAAGCTGTCCATAAGCCAGCAGTGTGTCCTTCTGGCCAAGAAGGGAAATGGTATCCTGGACTACGTTGGGAAATGCGCAGAAACTGATGCACAGGAAGTTCCATCTGAATATGAGGAAGAACTTTTTTACTGTGTGGCTGACCACACACTGGAACAGATTTCCAAGAAAGTTTGTAATGTCTCCTTCACTGGAGATATTCAAGAACCCTCTGGATGCAATCCTGTGCTCTAGGATGAAACTGCTTGAGCAGGGAGGTTGGACCACATGACCCACTGTGGTCCCTTCCAACTTGACCCATTCTTTTACAAATTATGTAAAACCACAAAACTACTAATACCTAGTGGGTTTTTTTCTTAACACTATATGCTTTTAAGAACTCTGGCTTCTAGGTCAAAAGAGACAAAGACATTTTAGATTTGGAATCTTCTCTAGAAAAAAAATCACCTCAATTCTATATACATATATTATGCTAAAAATAAGTTTCTAATAACCACTTTTAGTTCTGTTTGATAAAATTTTGATATAGTTAGATATGCAGATTATAAACTTAGAGCTGCGTGTCTTTCCAAGTACTTCTTGTTGGGCTCACTAAGCTGAATCAGTAATTTTGCAGCCTTCCATATCATTCCATGAGGATGTCTGTGATGCAGTCACTTTAGAATCAGCCTCACTTTACAGAGCAGGAGGAACCTTGATCACACCAGGATTTTCCTCTACACCTGAGAAAAGTAAGCAAATGAGTCCAAATTTTTAGCATCTCTTTCTTTCTCTTGGTGTAAAATGCAATGGGGAAAATCCCACAAAAAATCATCCAGCAATGAAGCCAATTCTACCTTTTCAAGACAAAACATTAATTCAGAAAATATAGTCTTTTCAACAAATAAAAAAACTTTTAGTAACAAGGATCTAGGAAAAATCATTCCTCTTGGATGATCTTCTCTGGAACTTTTTTATAAATTCATGTTTCAAGCATATAAAACATCAGCATTGCACATATGTTTTCAATAAATTAATTCTTAATGAAGTTGCCGTAAAACAATCTTAGTGATTCCTTTGGAGCCCTATGAAATGTAAAATCCTTGAAAAAACCTCTTCAGCTTTGCATTGTCCTTGCAGTAAATATCCCCCAAACATCATTGTGGTGCTATTCTTGAGCCCTTGGAAATAGTAGTGTTGAGATGTTGTGCAGCATCAGCAAGAGTATCCCAGTTTATTTGCTGTGAATCCCTGTAGTCTAGTATCACACTGGCAATCCAACTCTTCTGGCAGTGAGGACCTTTTGTACTCATTTGGCTCCTCAGTATTCAGTTTATACATTTGTCATAGGTTAGCAAGCATAGTCCCGGAAGGGACGTCCTTGCTAAGGGGTGCTTACAGTTTCCTCTGGGAACTGATAGAACCTATCAGCTGGCCAGTTTGAATATGGACAATTCTCTAAGCCACTTAAAGTTGTGATCACCTCTGTGATCCACATTTAAGAATAGGCAAACTCCCCCTCCAAGCTCTCTCTCGTTTCCGGCGCTGGGACAGGTGGCTGCGGGGCCCGAGCAGGGCCCAGTGGGCCCAGCCAGGCCCTGCTTGGGCCAGGCCGGGCCGGGCCACGGCCATCCTGAAGCCATGGACCTGTTCCAGCCGTGGAACCCCCCCCACTGCCTTGCCGTGGGCAGCCGGAGCGGCTCGGCTCTCCCCCCTCTCCACTGCGATAAGAAAAAAATTCAACATTCCAGCTGCAAAGCTGCAAGGTCGAGGTGAGATTAACCCTTTTTATTGCTGTGAAGAGCTGAAAACCTGAGGGAAGAGAGAGAGGAGATGCTTAAAGCTGAAAATCTGTTGTGAAGCTATGATATATCAGAGTATCCTGTTGTAATTTCATGAAGATATGGGGGGTGGAGTGTTCAACTCGTGAGCAAAAGCACCTGCGCTGAGATAGGCAGATGCTGACGCAGCTGTAATTTCATGAGAAGTTTGGACAGGGAGAGATGAACCAGATGAGGACTTTTGCTCCAAACGGGAAAGGAGAAAACCTCAGTCCCTACAGATGAACCAGATGAGGACTTTTGCTCCAAATGGGAAAGGAGAAAACCTCAGTTCCTAGAGATGCTCCCAGAGATAGTCCTAATGATGAAGATGATGAAGACCCTTTGCACCCAGGGAAGGAGAAGGGCCTCTGTTTTTGTTTCTGAACAGCTCAACCTTAAAATTGTACCCCAAAAAACTTCAAGAGTGGACCCTCGAAAGCAGTTGCGGGAAAAGCTGCAAGTCGGGGGAAAGGACTCACACGCAGGCAGAGAGACTCCTCTTCCTAAATGGACTGAACAATATTTGGAAGTGGGCGGCTGTCTCGTTGTGATAATGTTTTCATAGCATGAGCAAGAAGAGACTTCTCTTTCTAAATGGACTGAACAAGGTTATTATGGCAGTGGTAAACAGACTGAACATCTTAAGGGTTGTCTTTTCACATTGTCAGTGGGAGAAGGGAGGAAGGTGGGGGGAGGAGGAGAGTTCTGAAGGTGGTATAATTTTTTTTCTTCTTTTAGGTCTGTTAATAAACTTCTTTATATTCTTTCAAGTTTGGTGCCTGCTTTGCATTTCTCCTAATTCTTATCTCACAGCAGATAAACAGTAATGAGTATTTTGGACCAAACCACTACACTAAATTGGTGTTTCCACCCGGTTACAAACCGAACCCGCGACAACATTGAACAGTGAGGTAGTAGCAACTGCCTGGATGTTTTAGACACATCCAATATTAATTATACTGATTGCATTAAATTCTGTACAAATTCTCTCCCTAACAGCAAACAGAACAACAGTAAGGGCAGCTCTGATGCTCGATATATCACATGTGTCATGGTCAGTGGGCACAGGAGGGATGGTTGAGCTTATTCCCTCTTTTACTAGCACATCTCAAGATAAATTCACTTGGATTCCTCTAGGTCTTTACTTCCAGATGAGAAGGTTTACCAGGTTATTGCACAAAGCAACGTACTCATTTTTACTCATATTTATATTACATTATCCATGCAGGCTTCCTATTTCTGTACACAGCAAGACTCTGTGAGGGTGAACAACCCTCCTCATCTCCTCTCCTGGATGCTGGAACTGACAGTTATAAATCTTTACATTTTTATCAAAAACACAGTTGCTAAACAGCTAAGCCACTATTTATCCCAAAAAAAGGCACTGTGGATGAGAATAAATTGAAGGAGAGATAAATCCCTGAACAGATTTTGCTGCTGTGTCCATGTTACTGTGCCTGGACACAAAGCAGCCATTAGCCTGGGTTGACCAGCTGACTTGCAGGGTGGATGGGAGCTTTGGGTATCAGGGGGAAGACAAAAGCTCTGAAGAATACCAATGGACTGCAGCCACTACGTGGAGGAGTGTTACCCACAGGAAAAGGTAAAATGATGACACTGGTCAAAGACTAAATACAATATTTAAATCAAGGTTTAAATATATGGTTTAAATACAGTGTTTTGTATAATAATATAGTACCTAGACACATGATCTGGCAGACAAAGTACGTTGGTGCTTTTTGTTTTCATGGGAAGAATAAAAACCATCCCTTTTGCATAGCTGGGATGAAGGTACTCTCCTTTTTCTGTTGATTAGTTATCCAGCACAAACTTGTAAAAGAGAGAACACATGCTGGGGTTGAAACAAAGCTGGGAAAACTTGAAGTGTTCTTCTCTGGTTCTACCTCTCCACAAAACCAGAGAAAACAGAAATAGAGTATTATATTTCCAACTCAGAAAATGCTTAAAGCCATGCCTAACTAATCAACTGTGTTAGTGCCCATAATAGCTGCGGTCTCTATCAGAGGGAGGAGATAAGATGGCCAGCTTCCATTTGTGGAGTTATGACTGTATTTCCAGGACACAGTAAATTGTCACATTCACTACAGAGCATAAACAGTTGTAGTTACCCCAGCGGGGAGTGTGGCCCATTGAGTTATTACTTCAGCTTTCTGGTACATTTTCCACTTAACTGATTTAAGTGCAATAATGTGTGACCTATAATCTTGAGAATTTTGACACTGTCAGTATAGCTAAGGGAATCTTTAATTACTATCTAGACCTTTAAAGATAAATGTGTATCATACATGTGTCTGATTTTACCCTGTCCTTTGATTTATATTTTACTTCCAAAAAGTAATAAAACATAAAAAATGAAATAACCTTATTCCTGCAATGTCCTTATGAAATAAAAAAATGGATGCTTTGGTTTAAAAATGTCAGAATATATATGCAATAATTTAAGGAAATGAAAATGTTAATTTAATAAATTCAGCATTAATTTAGCAATAGTTTCAGTCAAACCAAATGTGTATTTTGGGTGAAAATAAAATTCTGTACAGCTATGACATAAGTATAGTGAAATTCATAAGGAAGATACTTAAATCTGTGATAAGAAAATACAAATTTATTGCCAGCCAGTTAACTGTCCTCTAGCTCCTAGGCAAACAGTAATTTACATCTAGATGGGGTCTTAAAACCAAATACTAAATAGCATTGGCTTCATTCACATATGAACACAAAGCATTACCAAGTAACTAACAGATGACATTGTGACAGTGATGTTAAATGAGCTTTGAAGAATAAACTGAGATGAACAGGTGAATGTTTTTCTGTGCAGAATGTAATTACATTGGAAGCGGTCTGAAAATGACTAGTAAATAAGAAAATTTAGTTCTGACAGTAATTTCTGGAGGTTTTGGGACTGTGGTTTAATAAGACAGCAAATGACTCCCAGGCTGGCAGGACTGGAACACAGCTTGCAGCCACAAGATGGGAGGTACTGATCTCACAGAAGCTCACACTGACAGTGTGAATTCCCTATAAATGATATGACAGGTCAGCATTGTAGTAGCTGACTTTTTATGCTAGATTAGCGCTCTCATTGCATGGAGAGTCAGATATTGTCTGTCCCCTCACAGCTGACACAAAGCTGGCAGCGACTCCAGATTGCATGTTCATTGGTGAGTCAGTCACTAGTACTAGTGTGGCTGGTCAGAGCCCAGATTTCACTGCACATGGAAACAAGGCCTGGCTACTGAAAGTCTCCAGTCCCACAGGGCATGTCTGGATGCTGGGGAGACAAGATGCATACAGCATACAGTAAACTTTGACAGCATGCAGGTTTGAAAAGTCCCTTTACTACATAAATTCTAATGTGACTCTATAGCCCAAACCTGGCCACGTGAATAGGCATGAGGATGTTTCTGAAGGGCCAGTTGTAGTGTGACACAGTGTATCTAATTTAAGATAAAACTGGCACTTTCTCCAGCTGCCAGTCTTTGCTCAGAGTTGTGCAAACCTCCTTACAAGGGTTTTATTCAGGATAATTTATTTAAAATTGGTATGGAAGACTCTGACTACTCTTACTGTAGTTTGAGTGGGCCTAATTCAGTTTAGAATACATTCCGATAGTTAAGCAACATTGCAATCAAGTGAACTATGATGGTATCATAATTAGGACATACATTTTGGCATGCTTTCTTTAGAAATGTAAAGCAGGAAGCCGAATGAAAGTGAACAATGAAGACAAAGGAAGCATGGAGACATACAGTGGCTCAGGCTTCCTCCTCTCCTTCTGAACAGTCCTCACAGGGCAGTTCTGCTTCAGGTCTTGACTTTAACTGGAGCCCAGCACAAAGCAAAAACCATCCCAAAGCTTATAAACCTTTCTTTCAGCTAGGGCTATTTGTCCACGTATCTTTCCACAGCAGCCAAACTAATTACCATGGCATGTCTTTCCAAGTGACAAAACTTGCTTGTCTGCCAAGACAAAACATTTGGAAGGCTGTGAAGTGATGTAACCTGGGGACACCTCTGTACTGATGTATTTTAAGTGCTATTACACAGAGCTCTGCTAGTGATTTGAATTCAGGGCATGTTGTTTAGTAACCGGGTGAAGCCAGACTGGTCTCTTCAGAATAATACAACCCCACACAGGAGTCAGGACTGATGTGACTGGCCCAGCATACCTTTTGTAATGAAGACTGCTGCTCTGTTTGTGTGATTCTTAGGTGAAATTATTAGAAAAGCTGGCAAAACTAGCAGCACAAGAACTGCTGGGAGCAGCAGGTAGAAGATGTGAGAAGAATGACAGCTCGTTGCCATGACTTGCACTGCAACTTCCCCTGTGCCCATGGTCCTTCATCTTCCTCAGGAGGGAAGTCAGGAGGAGCAGTCACACAACACCCAGGCAGTTCTTGGCCCTTCTGCTCGGCACATCATTAGCAGTCTAATGATACTGACCTATGGAAATGGGACTGGCACCAATGCTTTTATAAAGATCAACCATAGCCATCTCTTCTGCTTAGGAACAATCCAGTTCAGATTTGGATAACAAGAAGTCTCAGTGGATTGTGTTATTGGCACCTGTACTACCCAGTTAATTAAAGGGACTGGTCCAGAGTCTTATCACAGTTGCCTACGTGCAAGCCTGATGCTACTCCAGAAATACAGTAGACTAAATGAGAGTAAACAAAAATTGGCTGATTGCTTTCAATTCTTCAGCAATCCTTAAAAATCAAGAGGTTTTTCTGCAGCTTTTCCTGTTTTGGTGGAAAACATCCTCCAGGAGGAGGTCTTGAACTAGCAATGTGTAGTCTGTCAGTTTTCTCTTTTCCTTTTTGGAATAATAACATAAGCTCAGTAACTTCTGGGGAATCTGTGTATCTGTTTTTGTTTAGTTATTACTAACTCTTGTTAGTGATTACAAAGTCCCCAGGCTGGGTTTTTGAGGAACCAGACTCAGGTTCAGCCCATTGCCTTCTTTCAGGACAGCCAAGTTTTAGCACTATCATGGAGTAAGTTCCTTCAAGATATGAGACCACATATGAAACCACCGTTTTTAAAGTTCTGTTTGGCTCCATTTTGTGATATTACAACTTTAGGGGGCAGGAAAAAACCCACCATGGTAATATCTCCCTTCAAAGCACAGTATTCAGGCACCCTCATTCCATAGTCATATCTTGGCTACATCTACAGTTTGTATTCAATTAAAAGCTTTTAATTGGTCATCCTTCCAAACATTTCAGAACTGTTATTCATTTTCTGATACGCCTAGAGATCTATTGTCCTAACATAATTTTAGTCTGACACAAAAGTCAATTACACTAATTGTTCAGTAGGAATTAACCTCTTATGCATCATCAGATTATTACTGTAGCTAGGTTCATTTTGCAAAGATCTGCTCCTTTCCTTTATCTGTACATAAGCAAAGCTAAGCACCAGCACTTGTGAGTCTCAGTACTGACTGGGAAATAACTACTTTATTGGAATGAAAACAGACATAAACATTGAATGTACTGCTAAACTTAGAATATTGAAATAGGCTGCAAAAAGACAGGTCACCTTCACCTGTGGGATTTTCTGATTAAAAATACCTTTGCCTTAAACACAATTATTACTGAAGTGAATGGTTATCTGTGTATTGACAGATATTAAAATGACATCTAAAGAACTTTTCATCAGATTTCAAAGTTGATGCCTCTGAGGTCATTCTGAGGATATGCCCTCGTATCTCCATTTAAAACTCACTTATGCACATCAATTCAGAAAATGGAGTGATCTGGACGATTTGAGAGGCATATGTGTATGCGCAGGAGCCAGCTCAGGTGTTTGTGAGAGTGTGCGGCAAGATAAGCTCCTAGGGGAAATTCTAGGGGAGTTCTAGGTCAGCTGGAAGAGGGGTGAAATCTGACTGTGAGAACAAGGAAGAGAAGTTGGAAGGAAGAAGGATAGGCAATTTTTTTGGTACTGGATAAAAGTAGTCTTGCTGATTTGAGCAAAGAAATGTTTTCTTATGCTCAAAAAATCTTATTTTTATGTGAGTAAAGCTTCATTAGCGGTGTGGAACTCATGGTCTGCTTTCCCTCTGAACTGAAATTACAGCAAAGCCCTGGATTTTGACAGCTCATGTCAGAGACGAATCCTGAGACAAAGTGAAGGAAGAGATGGGGGCAGGCAGATCTGGCAGTGGTGCTAGAATTCACACTTTTTCCCAGACGATTTGAAGGACTAGGTGTCTGTACTCTCTCCCCAAGAAGCAACCACAAGAACTGAATTGGAATAATAATACAGACACTTAGGAAACTGTCTCATCAATAAAACAGAAACATTCACTGGCAGATTTACCTGCATGGCTTATCAGCCATCCTGACAAAGCATTTCCTGAAACTTCCCTGAAATGTCCTAGATGGAAATTACCTCCCTATATGATGCTGCCAAGTTGTTTGCTTCCTTTAAATTGATGTGGCGTTTTCCACAGCATTATGTTTGACTTACGATTTTATTCAGTAAAGAAATGTCAGCACAAACATGAGAAGCTGTGCAATTAATTTTTCAGGAAGGGCAAATATAGCCAGTGAGGTGAAAAGAGCAAGTTAGCATAACACATAAAAGCAGGATGACAAAACTCTGAAGTATGGCATGGGCAGAAGTCTGTGTCTCAGTATTCAATAGCCTGATGGAAAGTATGATGATACAGGGAAGAAAATGGAAGCCATCTAAAATAAACTGCGGCAGGGCAGACAAAATAGTGATGTTACAGGAGCAGTATACCTACTATTTGAAGTAATTCTGTGTGCGCCTAGACCACCATGCATACAGTCCTGTGGCTATAGCTATACTAAAGTCTGCTGTAAAGTTTAGTGGAATCAATTGTAGTTTTCCTCTTATAGTGTATCTCTAGCAAGACACAGCAATGACATAAGGAATCAGAAGTAAAAACCTACGTAAAACCAAAAAGGTTTTCTTCAGGCAGGAATGCAAAGCCACAGTCCTAACCTCAATCTTGTTGCTGATGAGTCGTGTGCTTTCTGACGCTTTTCCATGCCACATTTACGCCTGTTTGCTGTACCCACATTCAGAGTAAAGTCATTGAATGTTTGAGGGTCCTTTCACCCGGGACAGTCCCGCTCCCGGTTAAACACCTCAGCCGGGAGGGCCGGGAGCAGCGATCCGGGCAGGGGTCACTCGCGGGACCCGGACTGTGGCAGCCGACCCCGGTCCGTGTGGCTGTGCAGAGTTCATAGGGAGCTTTTCACTGCTGCCACCTGCCTATTCCAATCGGGCGACAGCCTTTCCAGGCTCGCCGTGAGCCCAGCTGGGTGGTGAAGGGGCCGGTGGGTGACACGACACGAAGCCGCCAGGCCGGCGGGGCCCCGGGCCGGCGCTGAGGCGAAGGCTATGCCCGGTGGGTACAGCGGTGCTGCCTCGGCAGCCTCGGCCGCGGTGACCGCCCCTGGGACGGGGCTCCCGCTCCCTCGGGCCCCGTCTCTTCAGTTTCGAGCTTCGGTGCGGTCTTTTGGCACGGGAAAGGGGCGGGGGAAGGCGGCTCCAGACCGCCCGGCGGGGCCTCGAGCAGCGGCGGGCGCGGGCGGGAGCCAATGGGGGCCGGCGCGGCCGTGTGACAGGCGGGGCGGCCGCTGCCCCCGCCGGGCGGGGAACCTGCACGGCGGCGCTTCGCAGCATCATCCGCGGGTGCGGGGCTGACACACGCCTCCATCCTCCTCTCTCCCGGCAGCCGCTCACACGCGCCTCGCCGCGGGCGGAGCGGAGCGGAGCGAGGGGCGCCGCGGCAGACAAAGCAAAGATGGCAGGGATCCTTGCCTGGTTCTGGAACGAGCGGTTCTGGCTGCCGCACAACGTCACCTGGGCGGACCTGCAGAGCACGGAGGAAGCCGCCTTCCCGCAGGCGGAGGACCTCTACCTCGCCTTCCCCCTGGCCTTCTGCATCTTCATGATCCGGCTGCTCTTCGAAAGGTAACGCCGAGCCCCCCGCGCCGCTCCGGGCTGGGCTGGGCGGGCCCAAGGGCAGCTGAGGAGCCTTGTCAGCCCAGCGTCTTCCCCCGCCGCTGCTTCTCTGCCGGCCTTACCGGGCCCTTACGTTCTCCCTGCCCCCTCGGTCGGTCACGTAGCGGGCTCGATGCAGGAAGGTGGGAGGTTCGGGAGGCAGCCGGCGCGCCGTTCCCACTGCCTGCAGCGCGGCCCGGCGCGGGCGCTAGGAGGCGAGGTCTGCCCGGGAATGGGCGCAGCCCTCCCGCCACCTGCGCTGGCCGCGGCGGGCGGGGGTAGAAGGGCCCTGCGCCACCTGCGCGGATCGGGGCGTCTGCTCGCGACCCACGGGCTGTGGCGGAGTTCTGTCCGCCCCTCTCAGGGAAGCTCCGCAAGAAGCGCGGTGGCGACGGGCCGCGGCGGGAAGCGGTCCCGGCAGGAGAGTTTGCCCGTGCCCCCCCCGCAGGGCCGCTTTCCAGAGAGTTACCCCGGGCGAAGCCCGCGCTGCGTCCCCTGCGCGGCGGGGGGCTGGGGGCCGGCGGCGGCTGGTCAGCGTGAGCCTCAGGTGGGAAGGGGCGGTTCTTGGTGAGAGCAGCCCGGGGCAGCGGGGCTGAGCAGAGTTGTGTGTGGCCAGTGCAAATGGTGTCAGTGAGCGGTCCGTGTCGAGTATCGGAACACTCCCGGGGCCGTCAGGATGTGAGAGCTCTGTGATGAAACGCGCCAGACACTGTTAATCTCTGAACCAAAGTCACCACTCTTCGAGGTTGCTGAACTCAAACCCCACGTCTCACAAACACATAAATACGTATATACGTATACTTAAACACAAGACGTCAGACTAGCGATCGGTCAGCAGTGACTGTATTTTCGGTGAGTGTTTCCGTGCGGGTGCTGAGCAGGGGCCGCCTGTCACGGGGAGGCAGCTGAAGCCAAGTGGGTGCTCACTTGCGCACGCTGCTGCGCCGCCTGACAAAGGTGGTGTTCCCTCAACAGCAGAGAACAAAAGAACGATTCCTTATGCCAACACCTACGTGTTTTCAGTGTTGTCTTCCTAGGCATGCTATTAGGGTAGTCAAGGAAGATAAAGGAAAACCGGTAGTTGCTACATGCCAGAGAAGGGCTGTAAAGATGCTTTAAAAATGATAAAACAGCTGATCTGCCAGGTACCACTTCACGTTTCCTAAGAATTCCCTCTCCCTGGTTAGAACTTGCCTGTGTTCCTAGCTTGGTTGAGAGGACCATATTTGTTTTGCAAAACAAGCTGTCACGGGCTGTTGTTAACTTCTGTGTTGCTTTACAGATTTACTGAACAAGACAGCAGAAGTTGTCATCTGCCTGAAAATCTGAGGTTGTGAAAAGTTAATTGGAACAGTTGAGTTAAATACTGCAATATAGTTACAACTGGAGTAATGAGTACAATTACGAGTATTTAGATGATGTCAAATAATTAAATTTTTTCTTTGCAATCTGTATGATGTGTACGTTTGAGTGTTGAAAGTGAGTGCGTGATATTGCACCTCTTGCCATCTGAACTGCAATATGCATCACAGCAGGACTGTGTTTTGATGGAGGAACAGTTAGTCAGAAAGACAGTTTCAGCCTCAAGTTAAATTCACATTTCTGCTAATTCTCATGTGGCTGTTGTTAGCATTGTAGAAGGTACTCTGATTATGTAGTAGTTTGTATCCACTTACTCTGGTTATTTTTCTTAATTCATTTAAAGTAATTTTTAATTTTGCAATGCATTATATTTTTAAGTGTTATATATACAGATGAGAAAATCAGTACTTTTTAAAATTCTCTTGTACTCATTAGACTGATTTTGAAATTTATATCTAGAAATATGTTCTGCTAGCCTGATTGTAGGTGAGAGACTACCAAAGATGTTTTATTAACAATTACTTAGGTATGTATTTTTTCCTTTTAAAATTAAAATATATTTCAAGACTCCACTGTGAGAGTAGGATCAGGCAGTTTTGTGTGGGATTAATCTACATGGCATGGTACGGTAGTGATTTTTCATGTAGAGCATTTTATTAAAGCAGGCCGAGCAAAAGCAACTGGACCTGTTTCCACTGATGAAAGCAAGGGGATTGTATATGACTTCGAATGGGGGAATGATCAAACCTTATTATTGCTTATTGTTAATTGGTTTTTTCAGATTTCTGTGCTTTGGTTGTTGGGAGCTACAGAAATGCTTCATGCATATCATGAATTAAAGATCTACAATTATACAAGATTTAGAAGGGGGAAGAGGCAAATATCTTTAAAATTGATTTTTTTTTTCTTTCTTCTGTGTATGAAAATGTTTTTCTTTCAAAACTGGAGTTGTGGGTGACTGATGTACATGCTGCATCCTGCAACATGCTCTTGCAAATGTTTAGCAGTTGCAATGGTAGCAACTGAAGAAAAAATAAAAATAGATTCTGTAATACATTTTAAAAAACTTGGAGATGTATTTTAGATCTATGTCTATACTGTAGTATTTGTAACATCGATGTATTCTCTATTTTTGTTTTGTAAGATACCCTAACTCTAATACAGGTGCTCTTGTAATTCTGTATACTGGTAGGTAAGCAGACACAAGGTGTTAAGAATCTGATTACATGTTTCATATCCATTATTTTCAGACTGCTTCATAGCAGCTGAAAATAATGGCTGCTGGAGTAGTGTGGTTTACTTCCTGTGCTTCACAGAAACGGTCACTAACTTCATGAATCCTCACACTAGTAAGAAATACGGTTTGGGGGAGTTGGACTTTACATGTCTTTGCTTACAAAGTTCTTGACATGTTTGGGGAATGCAACTTGCAATGCTAAAAGTTGACATACCTGTTTATATACATATGTATTTGTGTGTACATATTTGTAGGTGGAATTGAAATGATAGAACCTGGAAATTTTGTTCTATACATATACATGTATTATTTACGGATTATATTACAAATCCTGTGGGGATCTTTGTTGTAGTTGTTTTGTTACTGGTTTGGTGAATCAGCTAACCAAGACAAGAAAATAATCTAGACACTTCCTAATTTTTTTTTCTCCTTTCAAATGAGCTACTTTTTATTGATTGCCTTGTCCTGCTATCCCTGACCAGCCCTCTTGGATGAAAGTGTAGATTAGAACATTAATTGTATGCCCAATAGCTTCAGCAAGTGGATCTGATGATGATGAGTGCTCCTGAAATAAACTTTGGTGTGAGGTATAATCTCAGAGACATGAGATTTAGTCGATATATCTGAGTCAAGGTTATCATAGTTATGGATGAGGTGTTAAAATACTTTAATAGCCTTTTCTCTTTTTCCTTCCTTCTCATTCATCTCTTTCTTTAAGCACAAAGTACATTTTAGAAAACTATAATAGCTAAGCATAAAGATAGTATTACCTAGTAATTTGGAAGACGGCAGGAGTTTAGCAATGCAGTGGTAATGTGGGAACATATTTCACCATAGTATGTATCCATTTTGTGTGTCTTACTATGTTTTTTAAAGGCATGTAAGCAATTAAGGATACCCCCTGTACTATACAATGCCTTCAGATAATATAAGTGCTCAGTAGTAAGTCTCTGTCTCCCTGGATCCTTTCCTAGTGTGGGAAAGACAGGTTAAAGCTGAAGTGAAACTGGTCTTACTAACAGCAGGGTGTTGTAGTTTTGATTGCCCTAAAGAAGATAAAGAACACTTGTTATTCTGGGCAAATACAATTTTTCTTCTTTTGCTTGTGGGATAACATGGCTCTTCTCCCTCTGCACTAGACGTCACTGCTCAGAAGCAGCATCCTTTCCTAAACTGCTAAGCACGTCTTCTGTGAGGAGTATGCGCTTATACAAAAGCAACATTCACTCAGCAATCGGCATGCTTGTTGGACACAAAGAGGGTAACACTTCTGTTTCAGAGACTTCTCTCAAGGGAGAAGTTGACTGAATAATCCAAAAGGAGTTCTGACTAAGCAGATTTCTGATGTGGTCCAGCAATCTTCTGAGTCAAGTACTCTGATATTACTGCTTTCTTCACACTTGGCTCATCTATTCAAGTTACTCATTTCTTCTTTGCACTGTAGTTGCACTATATTTTATTTCCCGCATCTTGTGAGCAGCAGTTTGGGATCAGATCTAATGAGATCACTCCATGAATCAGCAAACTAGGCTTATACTGCTTTTATTGTCATCTGGCCTTGATGGGTAGCAGTTCTCAAAGGTGATGCTGATATTCTGCAGTTGATGGAATGGCTCATAAGGTCAGAGATAGCTTGACTATATGTGGCAACAGCCCTCCACTGCATTGAGTTGAACTGAACCAGCCACATCATTTACTATTACTCCAGTCAAGATGCTGTAGACATTGAGGCTTTTATATGAAACTTTGCTTTTATAATGATAATTCAGCCTCAAAGGTAACCTCAGCTGACTCTCATTTAATATGACACAGTAGAATTCCTAGTGGGTCTGGGTGACATGATACAAGGACTGTATGGGCATGTATATATATTTTTTGCTAACTATAAAAATGCATTCCGATGACAATACCTACAGTCTTACAAGTGTTTCTGGTGTGTAGTGAACACATACAGATTGGATTTTTGTACTCCCTAGGACATCTAGTATCAGTGGGTTTTTACAACAGAAAGGAGGCTAGACAAATTTTGGAAGAGAGCGTACAAACGTGCTGTACTTCCAGCAGCCCAAAACCCCATCTGGGGAGGCTGGGTGGGGCACTGATGGTTATTTCTGTCAACAACTTTTTGTAGGCGGTAATATTTATAGATTTTTTGCTTACCTCCTTGTGTGTTAGGCAAAATCTGATCATTCAGGTGTAATTCACTTGTGTGTAAGTGGATGTATATGTTCACTGACAATAACTTTCTCAGTTCTTTCTCTGGTTTTTTTTGTAATTTATTTTTTTCATAAGATGACCTGTAGGGCTTTTCCTTATTGTGGGATTACTACTTACTAAGTGCTTAATTCCATTGAAATTGAATAGGATATTGAAATTGCTAACTTCTGTGAAAAGACAGACACTGGAAAGAAAATAACTTAAAAAACTGTTTCTTTTCAACTCTAAACCAATTTCTTTTTAAAAACTAACAATAGAGCATTAGCAGTAAGTAGCTGTAAAATGCATTTATATCTTGCTGGTTGTACTATCCATTTCTCTGTAATTCTTTAAGTTACTACTCTTCTGTCATTTATCTTTTTCTTTATATAACCAGGTTTTGTTTCCTAGGGTTGCAGGGTTGAGCTTCAGCCACACATGCAGATACTTCCCAAAAAAA
This sequence comes from Corvus cornix cornix, assembly GCF_000738735.6. Taxonomy (NCBI): domain Eukaryota; kingdom Metazoa; phylum Chordata; class Aves; order Passeriformes; family Corvidae; genus Corvus; species Corvus cornix. The sequence continues at coordinate 19,344,638 of NC_046337.1, forward strand.
TTATTGTTTTACCTGGAGAGCTGTTGTCTGTCTTGGCCTCTGTCTTACCAGCTCAGACCAGTGCAGGGTATGCTCATGCACGCTAGTCCTGCCAGTCCGGCTGGTGCACGTCTCTGTTGTGTAATGTGGTTGTGTGTTCACATATCAGCTTAGCGTGTTCTTTTAAAAGAAGGTGGAGTAGATAAAATGCAAACAGTTTGAATGTCCTTCGTGTAGGGCCATTTACAGATGTGCATTAGTGTCAATCTTAAAATTAGGAGTTAAATGGGGAATGCATGCTGAGCTCCAGAAGAGAATGCCATTAAACTAATTCCTAAAATATCCATGTGAGAGAAGTATGACAGCTAAACCACAGCTCTGCCAATGGAAAGGTTTCAATGGCAGGTCACTAGTGGGTGCTGGGAGCCTATTACTGAGGCAGAGCCACTGTTAGAGGGGTTTTGTCTGAGTGCGGGTTCCAGTTACTGGTAGGAACTCCAATTTGGTTCCTGCCTGGATTCTTGTAACTGCGCAATTGGATCCAAATTACCTGTGTATCTTTTTGCTGCTCCTACTTCTGCCTCTGTCCCTGATTAACAGGCATTTGCTAAGGATTTGTTCTTGGAAAAATAAGAGCTTCTGGTATGCTGCATCTGCAGACCAGTGTCTTATTAGTCCATCCAAAATATTTAGTAAATGAACATTTGGGATACTGTGTTCCCTTAAATCTGTCTTTGTTTCTGTCAACAGGGTTGACACCTGAGCTGAACAGTGTTTATTTGACCATATTTGGGGGCGGAGGAGGGGGGAGGTTTGTTCTTTTTTTTCAATTTGTTAAATATCCCATGCCTGCAGTTGGTTGACAGTTTATTAGCATTTGGTGTTTCTATGCCTGTCTTGAGGTGGTCTTGGAGTTTTCAGAAGAAAGTTAAAATTACAGCATTAAAGTATATAGCGTTCGTAAGTGATGTAACCTTATATAATATCCAGTAGTACACTTAAGACTGTAGTTGACGCCTTATGGACAATCAGGTGCATATGATGTGTATGAACAGTTCTTGGAGTTGTTCATCTAACAGCTTGATTGCTTGGTGTCTCCCACCAGAGTGACTTTCTTCACTCACTGAACACTTACAGATTTTGGGGGAGATCCAGGTCAAGGGAAAGGAAGGGAAACGTGCGAGTCTCTGGTCATTTGAAACAGGAGGAATCACTAATGTCTTGCTTTAAGGTGAGCAGTTTCTGACAATCAGATCGGCTGAGAACTTCTGTCCTCTGTGAGGAAGTGCTTTTAGCACATAGTCCTTATGGAAGACTAACTCTACACCATATGGCATCCACCAGTTTCTGGAAATTCCTTTCTGGTTATTCTGAAGTAGTCAAATTGCAGCCAGGGTGGGAGAATGGGAGAACTGGAGTCTAGCACAGTCAGTTGTAATCTTAGGGATGGTTTTCAGGTGGACCTGTAACACAAGCTGTGACTTCTGCACAAAAACCAGAGACTAAACTGTAATTTTTTTTCCCTATGTAGTTACTACCTCTCTTAATAGCAAATTCTGCTGTTGTTAAGCTTTAATGTTTCTGAGCAGTTGTAAAGCTTCATGTAACTATTACTGATGTAGCACAATCAAATTTTAACTCTCAAGGTAATTGTACAATTACTAAGAAAGTTTCAGAATTGTGAAGGAGTTTAACATCCAGTTAACGATGTTATGTGTTTTTTAATATGTAAGATACCTATATATTTGTATATTGGCTATTAATCCAAGTTATTTTTTGCACAGGGAAGAATGAAATGCTAAGGTTCTTCAGACTACCTTGTATTATGAAGTATCTTTCAGGTTCACTAACCTAAAATTCATTTTAATGTTGTAAATGATGCACTTTAAAGTTTGATCTGAAATGTTGAAAAGCCTTCTTTGCACTCACAGGTCACACTAAGATAGTTAAAATACCTAAATCACTTGCATTTTTTCTCAGTGCAAGTGCAGTAGAAGTTTCCTTTTAGTAATATCTTTGTTGTATTGGTTTCTCCTGTATGGATGAGGGCTATAACCTATAGTACTATATTAAAAAAAATAAATCTAGCTGACATAGTGCACACTGGTGCACAAACAGAGGTTAGAGCTTGGAATGTGTTCATTGGCATAAAATCTTACTTGAGGCTGTTTGAGTATTTGTGCATGCAGTAATGTTTGTCCATCATTTGCAAAAGCTGGTAGCTCTATTTTTATCAGTAGTGAAATAACATTACATATGGTGTCATCACATCTACTCACTGCCCATTTGTCATCCTTTGAGATAAAGTTAGTATTTTTTAGTTCCACAAGCAGAAAGAGAAAAAGGCTTAATAGAAATGTTGCTGAAACCCTCGCTTCAACATTGGGATTTCTTCACTTCCTTTTCACCTCTGTTCCTGACTGAATTCAGTTCTATATGATATTGTATAGATACCTGAACTTCCGCTTCCAAACTGTTGTTTACCATGTCTGTGGGACTCCCATCTTTTCACTGAGAAGGGAGTGGAAGCGGAGACTACTCTGTTTATACTCTCCTGTGGTGTTTGACAGAACTTTAAACTATGAAAACTGCTTTTGTACCAATACTGTCTACCTTGACATGGTACAAACAAGCTAAACTGCCTAGGCTAATGAGAGATGCTTTCCTGCACTGGCAGGGAATTGCTTATTTGGAAATAAGACTGTGCTCTATAGCTCAAAATAAAGAGCCTACTCAAAAGCAGTTCCTGAACACAGAAGTAATGTGAAGGAAGATCAGAGTGTTATGTTGTAATATCCCTTGTGTTCGCTGTTCATCATGTCTGTTGTGACTGTGTGATGTATCTATTGCTGAGACGCAGTTGCCTCCGTAGTTGGAGATAGACTGCTTGGCGTACTTTTATTAATGGGACTGCTTGAACAGGGTATGTTCCTTAAGATGCACAGAAAATAGCCTTGAGATGGCAACTGCTGAAACTTTGTAAGTGGGCAGCATAAATGTAAAATGCTAGTCTAAACCAGTGGGCATTACAGTGTGACAAAGCAGACAAAATTAAATCTACATGAAATGAAAGTGAGTTCAGAAATTTTTGGGGTGGTGGGTGAACTCAGCCTCTCAGAAGTTGACTGTCAGGGCTGTGGCTCTCCTGAGCTCTGCTATAGCAAATGAGACCAGTGCTTTGTCAAGACCAGAATCCCCCTTGCAACTGGTAAGACCAGTTGCTTCTGTTGAAAACAAAGTCTAGGAAATGAGTGGGTCATGAACGTGTGCTTGTTGACAAGCTTTTCTGCATTTGTCCATTAGATTTTCTTAAACTTCCTACTTCAATACTTGTGGTTGTCCAAAGCATACTTCTGGATGAGATGATCAGGTCCAGTTGGGTATAATTAATTCCTGTTATGGGCATCATGTTGGAAAAAAAACTGTTGAGAAAAAGAAAAGCAGGTGGTTAGACCACGAGCAGAAACGTGTTGTGTATATATTGAAGCAATAATTGAGTGGTAATTGAGTGGTTGATTCTTATCTGTCAAGTTTTCCCACACAGTAGTATGAGAGAAGGGTGAGAACTGATATGGTAAGAGAGTAGCCTGAAAATATGATCAGTTCCAGTGCCAAACATTTCCCAGTATTACAACACTTGTACTAAATTAACAGTGATTGCATTGCTGTGATGATGACAAATTGAACTGTAGATGGAGTCCAGGGAGTTCTGGTGGACAAAGATTCTTCTTAGTGGTGTACAGTGAAAGGACAAGAGGCAAGAAGCATTTGATATGCAGGAAATTCTGTTTAAACATAACAAACTTTTTCTTGGGATGGTGGTGAAACACTGTGACAGGTTAGCCAGAGAGGCTGTGGAGTCTCCAGTTGTGGATGTACTCAAAAAGCATGAGCATGGTCCTGTACTAATGGACCATCCAGCAGACTTGGTGATCTCCAGAGGTCTCTTCTAACCTTGGCGTTTGTGTGAAATCATAAACCTCACTGAATGACATCAGTGCAGGGCTCTCCTGAGAACTATGTCTGGATGAAGTTTGTAAACAGTGTTGGAAAATTGAATAGGAGAGGATTAAGTTGAAGTTCACTGAAAGCCTACGGAAAAAAATTAGGGCAGAGCGTGTAACTTTTGATTGAATGGACATCTGGATTTTCTATTTTCTGTGGGATGGGTCTTTTGATTTTACTGTAGTCTGATGTGTGAGCAGATGGAATGCAAATTGAGAAATAGATGTGGACCTCCTCTATCTAAGACAGGAATTACCTTATGGGTACCCAAAATGAAGTCTGAGTTGCTTTGAAATAAACACATTCTGTTCTTTTCTAGGATTGATGCTTTGAGTCTCCTACAGCATAAAATTTGATTTTAACAGGCCATTTTGAGGATAATTTTAGTTTTGTTCCCCTTAAGTTGTTTCTTCTCAATGCTGCAATATCTTTAAGATAATTTTGGTTCTGAAAAAATTCACAGGAAGTGGTACTTAGACAATAGAAAACAGAAATCACATGCCTTACTGGAAAAGATTTTATTCCCGTTGTGTTCAAGATAATAAGAGTAAATCAGACTTACGGGAAAAAAAGAGAGAAGCCAGTCTTTAGTTTCACATTCACTAATTCTTTATATTGGTAATAAAATGCATAGTTTATTTGTATGTGTGTGTGACAGAGGATAATTTATATACCACAGTGGCATCATATCACTCTGATACAATGTGCTTTTTTCTATTTTTTTTTTTTTTAAATATCATTACATTAAAAATAGTCATAAGGAGTGAATGAAAAATATTGACTGGTCTAAAAAATGAGATATTTCAAAATGTCACTGGTTGGGGCGATAATGAAACAGTTTGATATTTGACACAACACATCCTATCTCCTAATTGGAGGTACTGTTGTATGCTAATCTGGAATTGTTATTTTCTAGAGCATTTATAGGAAACATGAAAAATACTTGGTTTTCTTCCAGTTTGGAATGAAATGGAAAGTTAGAAATATCAAAATTTCATCAGGAACAGATGTCCTGACTTTCAGCCAACTCTGATAAATGGGTTTGGTTACCAAGACAAGGATGTAGAGATAGAAATTAGATCTCCATAGCATTGCCAGCCTCCAGAAGCATACATTCTTCACCAGAGTTAACTAGTTTGTATCTATATGCATGATGCACAGGAAGTTTCATTGTGTTTTTCTGTTTATTTGTTTTGTGTTTTATTGGAGGAAAAAATTACCTCTTGTTAGAGTCATGGCAAGAGTGTGAAACTCTAGGCTGACATTTACCTTCAGTTGTCAAGATGAAAAGTGCACTAGCAGAAATAGAACACTTCTTGCTTACTCTTCTGTTGAGAGCTGACTCCAAGGTTTGAAGAGAACCTAGCAGTTTGTATCCATCACATAAGAATTACTTGTGTTTTGCCTTGTTTCCCAGTGGGAATATTCAGGTGTAACACCACTGTGGTTTAGAGCTTTAAATACTAATAACAAATCTCCTAAGTAAGTTGTCTCAAAGGAAGGAAAATGTCAAATTTACCTTGAAGCATCTGCTTTTACACTTATTTTTAAGGGTTCTCAGGGGTTTCAAGCTGATCCTAATTTTATCAAGAATCTTTCTCAGTTTGGTGAAAAACAATGTATTGGTCAAAACCCTTCACATGTTTATCAGGAACAAACTATAGCTTCCTTCACATTTTCTTTCTGTAAAGTCCTGTATCTATACCAGGAAATATTTTTTTTAAATGGTTTGAAAATAACCCAAGTGCATTGACTAAGAAAATGACATCTGCTAAATAATCTGCCATCCTCTTCCAGCTCTCAGACTAGAGCACAGAACATTGAGAGACTATATACGGAGAAGGAGGTAGCTGTCAAAGCAAGGATATTGCCAACCATGTGGTCCATAAAGTGATTCTTTGATTTCAGTCCTCCATATCCAGTGTTTTGTGTACAATATGCAAAGGACTTCTGCTTTCCTTGCGTACCTGTGGCTGACTTGAGACCTTGACCACAATAAGAAGGTGTTACTATGGATCTTGTTTGACTTTTTTCTTTTATTTGTGGTGGTGGGTTTCTCTCTTGGGGAAGGCTTGTTGGAATGAAGAGCCAAGGCAGTAGTATCCAGCATGTTACCTTTTCTTGTTCTCATGTAGAAATTTCATATAAAAAGCTAGATTGGTTCATTTTCATATATAATAACAGTCTTTGGAATCCAGGTATTACCAATTGCATCTTGTCTTCTTTTTCTGACTTATATTAACTTCACTTGGGGCTACTGTGAACCTCTTGCAAAGCTTTAGGTCTGCCTGGTGCACATGGACTGGTAAATCTTAAGTCATACATGATAAAATAAGGGTCAGAGATTTTCATGCTCCCTGCCCAGTGACTCATAGAGTTTCCTGTGAAACGTCCTGGAATCCATACATCAGACTGTAGTTGTTGTTCTTCCAACATTAGCATTTGTTTTCCGAGATGATTTTTAATGTAAAAAGGGCATTGATTTTATGAAACTGTATTACATGCATGAAGAGAGTTTTGTCACACAGTTTTATTGGATTATTTGCATACAGTGAGGTCTGCTGGTGGTGTAAATTAGTTTCTTTGAGGGTGGTCAAACTGGTTTGAGTATTTAAGTATTAACACTTAAATATAATTTATTTACTCAAACGTCCTGAGTCTGATCTTCTGTCAATATAAATCAGAAATCAGCTTTTGCTGAGTTCTGGTGTTTTATCAGCATGTAACTTCTGTGAAAGACCAGAAATTTTATGACATTTTGTATGTTCATGTGTAGCCATGGAGTTTTAGTAATGTAGTGATCTAATCTAGTATTTAGGTTGCTGTTTTAGTAATTAGGAAGCAGAAACAATTCTATCTCTATACATATATAAACATATATATAAATACATTAAATAATATATTTTTATTTTGCATTGCATTTTTCTTTGCTTGACTAAGTGCCACGTTTGCCCCCCCCTTCCAATTTTTTCAGGACTAGTAATATATATGCAGCTGTAAAGTATTCATTTTGTCAGGAAATCTCGCACACAGAAGGTTAGTTAACATCTGATGTTAACAAGAATGACTTGCTCTTTTCTTCACAGAGTAAGAAGTGCTCCTGTATGCTGTAGGGTGATGGAACTGTAGGGTGATGGTGGAAGGGACAATGTGCTAGCCTTGCTGCTCCTTCCCTCGGTGCCTTTAACAAGAACATCTCTAATAGTGAGTAAAGACTGAGCCTGCTGCTCAGTGACAAGCTGCTGGTAAGCACCTTGTGGACCTTCCTGTGTCCTGCCTCAGTTCTACTCTTGCACAAAGCTACTTTATGGTGGAGAAGAAAATCTGATACATCTGTGCAGTGGTTGTAGCTCCTGTCTACACGTGTAGGGTGGCTTGGAAGTAGTATTCAGGTGTTGGCCTAGTAGGCAGTGTGCGGCAACTGCATTGCTGTCAGTCCATGTGACAGGTAGCTTAATGTGAACCCAGGCGTTCTATGTAAACTGTAGTCACTGCCAGAGTAAAAATATAAGCAGCTATTAAGAGCTCTGAGTACAAACAAAAAGAAAAGTGTCATGATGATGATCATCATCATGTTTGTTCCACATGTGATGATTTTGTGATTTAGAGAGTGTAACTGGGTATATATATATGTTGATATTAAAACAGGCTGTAGTGGTGACCTCCATTACTGTCTCAACTAGTCTTCCACTCTGCTTCACAACAAGGCATTTTTGCCTTGCCTGGTAGTGCTGCAAATACTTGTTTATATTGAATGACATAAAGAGGCCTCTGAATGAGTACACTTGCATAATGAACACATTCATTGGATCCACCCTGTATTTTCTTTCAGCTTCCTTTCACTGAGCTCTCTTCAACTGAAGGCTTGGCCAATGTTCCCTCTCAGCTTTGCCTACAGAAGAGCAGTTATCAACCAGAAAGCTTAATCACAGGAGTGGGCCTTGCGTCCTCTTGATCCTCCACACTTCCGGCCCATGGGAAAGTAATGAAAAGTATATTGGTCTGGTTTTGCTGTTGACATTGAAAGAGTGAGGCTCCTGACCTCAGAAGGTCTATATTTGAGTATTACAGTCAAGCAGAGGACTAAAAATTAGTGTGCTTGTGTTTTCTGCTGATTATTTTGAGTAATCTATTGTAGGGCCTGGCATCTTTTATTTATAATATGAGCATAACTACAGTAACTGCTTATTGGTTCCAAAGAGTTTTCATATTGTTTAGTGAGACCTATCACAGATAGCAAGAAGGTTTTAGAACTTAATGCAGTTCTGCTGAGCTCCTAAGCTCCTTTCCTCTTGGACTGTTTAGTCCAATTTTATAGGTGCAGTTGCTTCTGTCCTGGAATAATTTCAGAATGTGTCTGGGGTATGTGAGGATAGAGCAGAAGGAGGAAGATGGAAAATTTCACCTTCACACTGGAGTTTTATGGGATATTTTTTCCCCCTCTCTTAAATTATAAGGTCTCAGTGATTGGCAGTGGCCATCAACTGTATGAAGCATCCACTTCTGAAGGAGCACCATTAATCAGTCCCATTCCTAGTTTGACAAGGACAGACCTGGAAGAAGATGAAATTAACTACAAAACATGCAGGGCTTGTGGGAATCCTTACCAGAAATCTGTTTTGGAGAACTCAAATCTTGAAAAAAGGCACTTTCCAGCTCCAAGCTCTAGCAGCCACTGGAGAGTTAGCTTTTTTTGCTTCTTAACACCTTCTTAAATATTGTCTCACCTGGAAATTTTCTAGCTTATTAGTTAAAAGAAACAAAAACTACTCTTTGTGATAGCGAAATGTAAGCTGTCATACTGTCTTAATTTTAATGGTATCACCTTGCTTTACCATCCATTTACAGGGTGCTCAGAGAGTCATACACAGTCAGGGGTTTTTACTTTCTTGTTCCTTACCTCTGAAATTGTATTGAAAGCATAGTAACAATAATAGTAAAGGGGATTATTTGCCTGTTTTGAAAGGGTGTTTTCAGACACAGGTTTATAAAGTGAACTTAATGCGTATTAAGTTGAGAAAGGTCTGAGCAATAAATAATAGGATGGCTGGGTCACTGGCTGCATGTAGTAAGACTGTGTAAAGGTGAAAAACCAGCAGAAGGAAATGCTGATGGTATTCTACACTAAGCATGGTATAATGCTTCGCATGAGGACCTGTGAGTGGAGGAGGGCTGCTGTGTGTGGCAGTGCTCTATACCAAAGGGATGTGTCCTCTTTATTTGGCTAAAAAGAAATAAATTTTGGAGCTCATTAAAAATCTGTATTTTAATAATGCTTTTGGACACCTGAATGGTATTAAGGACACAAAATTAAAATTACTTACAAAGTTATTCTCTTGTAATAGTTGCAATTTTAATGAAGGGCTTTTTCCTCTTAGGCTTTATTTATGACAGTAGCACACTAGTGGAATGTGCTTCAGCTCTCAGTTTATAGTTCTAGATTTAGATCTTTGTCCTGCAGCTGGATTATTTATGGTATAAACAAAATAGTGATAAAATGTAAGTTCTTTTGATCCTACTGTAGAACAGGCTGAGTGAATTTGTCATTCCAAAGCCACTTAACAGTGCTAAAATAATGAGTAATAAAAGCAGAAGTTGGAATACTTCTGTGCCATCAATAAATATTTGCATCTCGAATGACAGATCACGACAAGTCAACCCCCTCATGAGTGTGAGTAATGTAGATAATTTTTGTGGAGATGCAGTGCAGCAACCACATGACTTGTGGTGTGACAATCTGCTGCTTTTCAGTATCTTGACACTTCTGTTGCTTACTTGGAATTTAAAGTTTAGAGAACTAATTACTCGCTAAATTCTTCCTGTACTTGCTATATAAAAATCATTAATGGAGAGGTTGAGGACCAGAGGGGGGAATGGGGCAGAGAAGTAGAATAGGAAGGAGCACACAGGTGTATTCTGGAGTGTGGGAGAGGGGAGTGGGACTAAAGATGCAGTGTGTGGGGGGAAAACATGACCATGATGTAAGTCTGTGCACCTGGGTGGAATGTGGTGTAACCAGGCATGCCTGTTTGTTTGTGTCACCAGAAACAATATGTTTGCAACTGTTTCCTTCAGATACACTTCTAAATTCAAAGGCAAGGAAGAGGCTTGATGTGTGTATGTTTTGTCTTCCTCAAGTTGTTCATGGAACAGACCTGAAAATTCTTAAGAAGAATTCAAATTTTACTCTTTTTTTTTTTTTTTGGCAGTAAGAAAGCCATAGTGTTTGTGTCATTGCAGTCCTGTCCCACATGAAAGGGTGTAGCATGCCCAGGCACCACCCCCATCTTCTTGCAGAATCTTTTATGAAGGCAGATGACAGCTAAGAGGTGCCAGCTGGCTAATGTGACCCAAAGTGATTATGGACTGGTGTCTGTTTATCTCTGCTGATGACATCTAGAAATCTGTTATTTGGGAGGGATAGCACCATTTCTTGTCTTTCCAAATTAAGTCAATAATAACCTTCCAGGTTTGGTTGGAAAATGCAGGTGCTGTTACTTCTGGAAGATCTTAGTGATAGATCGGATCCTTATCATTCACCATGACCCTGGATGGTCAATGAGACCAGGAACTGGTATGAAAGGTAACTGAAAGGAAATACAGGAGATTTTTGTTAAATGTCATTAGGGAAAGTGATTTGCATCTGTAGAGGTTAAAAGTAATATTAAAATGAGCCAATTTCTGTTTGGTGAGCTGAGAGTTCCAAGAACAGAGGAATTATAGCTGAGGTGACAAACCTCAGTATAGCCAAGAACAATGGGAGACCTTGAGCATGGAGCAAACAGTTGAAATTTGAGTCTTGTGGGCCTTTTGCAGGAAAGAAAAATATTATTATTTGCAGTGAGTTGTCTAAAGTGGAATTTTCTTTGCCCATTGCAACTGCCTGACAAACTCTGCTGTTGGCAAACCAAGACTGATAAAAGGATTATTGATTTTAAGGTAAAAAACATTTCAAATCAGCTAGGCATCCTTCATATTCTTAAGCTATCACAATACAAAAGTACTGCTTAAATCATCTAGGGAACCTAATAGTGTGCTACTCTTATGACTTGATTAGCGCTAGAAGTTTCTTTTATGGCATTAAGAATAATGCCAAATAATTGCTCTTGTTTTATGCTGTATTGTAAGGAGGGATGTGTACCTTGTGTGTGAGAGAAATGGTAATGTTCTCTAGTAAACCAGAGCAGTTATGATTGCCTGGATCATCTAGAAGCACAAGATGTTTTCAGCAATTAATTTATAGACTGAGCAGATGTTCATTATGGCAAGAACCCAATAAAGGACAAGACCTGTTCCCTGAAAGACTCATAGGTATTTTCCCAATAACTGAGGCTTAGGAAAAAAAATCTGCATATTTTATTTCCTTATTGAGAAACACCTCTTTCATAAGGGAGATATTCTGTTAAGTTTGTCATTAGACTATCAGTCATAAGATACGATTGATGATCTAACAGAAGGAATTTAAACAATTGAAAAAAATCACTTTATTTACTTAATACAGTTTGAATGTTCTTGAGAGCTATTGTTAAATTGTATAAAACATTCGTTTGAGTAGCTTTTTTAATAAATGAAGGAAAAAGTAATTTCCAGCTTGATTTATGTAATTTCAGCTGGTATTTTAGAAGTAAAAATAAAATTTGCATCATATAGGAAGCAAACCTCGTTGACAATGTTGTTCTGCTAGACATTGTTAAAGAACGGCACCCATTTCTGGTTGAATTGTGGAACAAGAAACCATACTAACGGAAATGAAGTTTCTCAAGTTATTGTACAATTTATCTGTTGAATACAATGGTGAAAAAACAACTTTTTGAATCTCAGACCATGTTTCTCGTTTTGGGGCAGGATTTAGAAATGAAAGATTAAAGAAGGAAGTATCATTTAGGTAAATACAGACATACTATCTCACCACTATTCAAAGGATTAACACAAAGTGAGTTTTGCATTTTTCTAGAAGCAAAAGATCTGTTTTAGACCATCATGCATGAGCACAGCTCAAGGAGAAATACTGAGCATTAGGGTACAGGCTTCAAAACAGAGTAAGTATGCTGAATGTTGCTACCTGACAATGTAGTGATTCCAGAATGTTTTTACTTTGGCAATTCTCTTACAAATGCTTGTTTTTCCCTACCTTGCTTTGCCAGCTCCTCATATCTACCTCAAGAATTTAATCACTGCCATTTCTTTGCTTACTTTCTGATCCAGTATACATTCAACAGAGCGCTCAAATTCCAAATGACTTCCTGGGTTCAGGTCCAAGATGCTTCTCCCCCTCTAAACGTGTCACTGTCAAAAAACCTAATGAAACAAACATGAACCAACCAGCCAAGAAGAAAGCCCAAACCTTTTCCTTAGGATTTCCATAGTTGTTTATCTGAGGTACTGAGGCAATAATTGTTTATGGCTTGCTGAGTTAAGGGTGAAAAATTATTCAAGACAATGAAAGTTCAACTGTAACTGCTAGAGATAAGATACTACTCAGAAACAAAGGCTAAATGGGACTGATTTAGATGAGTTATGTGTAGCATAGCCTTACCTTCAAAGGAATATAGCCAAAGGCAGGAAGAGTAAAAATAAAAAAAACATCAAAGACAACGGCTCCCTGTGCACATTCTAGAATTTAGGATGCAGTCTGTATAGTCTGCTACTCAGCTGTATACTGTGCTCCAAATGGCTTTTCTGGGTGGTCTGTGATAGTCCTGGGTTTGCTGGTGAGAGAAAAAGGCTTTAGCAGCACAGTAGAAACTCTCCATAGCACCTGTGTGGAAAGCAAAATTATGATGATTTCCATTGATTTGGACTAAGATGGCTCAAGACTGGCTGTGAATTTTGCCAGCCAGATCTGAACTTGTCATATTCCACAATGGTCATTATTTTCCATCAAAACAAATGAGCAAGGCACTCCTGCCTGTCAGCAGCAGTGCTGATCCCCTCTGCCCCCACCACTGCTTTCCCACCACTGGAGTCCCTTGGCTGCTGTCCCCATCCTCCTCTTAGGGAAGGCAGCAACAGCAGCAGCACACGGGGCTGCTGTTACCACATGGTTGGAGGAGATGCTTGCCAATAAGAGTTGGGACTGGGCCCCCAGCCTTCAGCTGTCAGCCAACGTCCTGTGGCATTGAACCATATAAAGGTTGTGGTATGTGGCTTGCCAAACCAGTTAGGTTGGCCATCACTGCAATAAGTCAGGAAGTTGATTTCTTTGCCTTCTTGCAGGAACTTGTCAGGTAGCATATTGCATGTGGTGGAAATACGGTTCAAGAGTGATTTGTTTTAGTACTTGCCTGATACAAAATGGCATATCTTTTTTTTTTTTTTTTTTAATGATGATGAAATAGAGTGCCTTCTGTCTCTGCAGCAGAAGGAGAGAAATGAATAAAAATGAGTAAGCTGCAATTGGACTGACTTGGTCCCTACATGTTGTGAAGATTTAAAAACCCCCTTAATGCTTTTGTGACAGTGAATATATGAATTCCAGTGTGTGAGTCCTTTTTTCCAGAAGAGAATTGTTTAAACATACAGCGGATGATGAGTAGATATAAACCTAGTATTACAGTTTCTCTTTGAAATCTAGTGTCAAAATGGAGATGTTTATGAGATTTCTTAAACTGTTCACCATGAAGCTGTATAAAATACACTAGCAAGATGTCATTAAAAGCAGCAGATGCTATTATGGTTTTGCTGCAAGCACAGCAAAAGTGAAAGCACAGCAATTCCTCTATTTTTTGCCTTTTTCTAGCCTGTATTTGTCTGCCTCTTGCCCCTTTCTTTCTACTTCTATTTTCAGACATGCATCATTTATTTGCTTGCTAATGGACCCTAGTAGCATTGAGTACATGTGCTCTAGGATTGGGATTTGTGAATAGGAAAGACTATATTGATTTAATTTTTCCTCCTTCCATCTGTACTTGGCATAGATGACCCCCCTGATGTGTACCAGGCAGAAGCAGTTTGAGACCTGCATGACAGGTCTGTTAATTGATTCCTTCAATAACTACTGAAATCTAAAGGGGAGGAGGGCTGGGGAGGAATAGCAGTGAGGCTGACTAGCAAAAGATTTGACCTAGTTTTTTCAATCTGCATGGCTGTGCAGACAGACTCAATTATAAGTCTGCTGCTTTAGAAGAGCTTTTATTTTTTTTTCCCCTGTGCGAACAGCTGCACTGATTTTGAATGTTCAAATTTGGTGTGTTAAAATGTAAAATTTTGTCATCATTGTATATAGTGTCATGAAATAGGTACGTGTGGTGAGGAAGTAAGGGAAGGCACCTACTTCCCTTGGATTGCTGTGGGGTTTGCTGCGTTCTGCCCTGCTGCTCTATCTTCTCCTGTGTGACATTACATGCTTGGTTTTTTGTCCTGCCTGTGAAATAACTCCTACACAAAGTAGAGTGAGTGTATGTGGTACTGCTTTGCACATAAAGCTAAAGGAGGCTGAAAGACTTTTTTTTTTTTAAAGCTTTTGATAACATCTCTGTATCATTTGGCCTTCTTATATCTATTTATACCACTTGCCCTGGCCTTTGCTTGGTTTGCTTGTTTGTTTATTTTTCTTCCCTTATTTAGCAGTGAAGCACCAGGGATTAGTACTAAATTTTGCAGCTGCATGGGGATTCATGACAGGCTTTGACCAGAGCTTTGATCCTCCAGATGCTCTGAATAAACATTGCAACAGACATTTGCAGGGGGATATTCAGTTGCTGAAGAGGTTTATGTATAATGTTTTTCTTCCTTTTGATCACAGATTTCTTCTAGAGCACTTTCTTAACTGAACACATGGGTCTGGTGTTGGCCAACAAGAGATTTTTTACCTGTTCTGCATTTTTTAATAACTGGTTTGGTTCTTGAACCACTTGCATCTGCTACAGGAAAACCATACCCAACTGAAAACCAGGAAACTGACTTCTGTTCCTGAAGCTGCTGTGAGATACAGCTGAAACTGTATCAGGAGATTGCGTAAACCCATCCTCCTGTTACAGCCTGGCTTCCTATTTCTGTCCGGAGGCTTTTTTTCATTGTGCTGTAGGCAATGGCTCTGGAATATAGCTTTATGCAGCTTTGCAATTTCTCACTGGTTGCTTGTGCTCTCACTCCCTTATGGCACTGGCTGTGGCTGCAGGGTTGGTTTGTGCCAGCTGGAGAGGCTCTTGAAGAGGGCAAGAGTCTGCAGCTCTCAGCTGGCAAGGAGAGGACCTCAGTGATGGGGAAAGAGCAAAGCAAAGGTGGTGCTTGAACCAGGGGAAGTTCTGTAGGCTTCATGGGAGCTCCTCAGGGTTTCTCTCTCCTTAGCCAGCCTGATGGGTCAGTCAACAATATTCCCCTGCCTTAGGCTTGGAAATGGATGCATGCTGCTGTAACCTTGGTGTAACATCAGTCACCAGCCCTCCTTCTTCCACCCCCCTTCGGTTTGCAAGTGCTTCTCTCCAAAGCTAGAAAGATACCCCTGTAGGTAGAAGCTGATCTTGCAATGGAAGAAATTCATCACTGTTTCCTATTCTGAAGCAAAATTTGGGATTATGCCATAGTCCAGGGTATTCTGAAGACTTTTGCTTTTCTTTGTGTGCCTGGCTGTAGCTGGTGGAGTCAGCAGTCATGCTCTTTGGGAGCCAGACTGTGTGAGTAACATTTCTCTAGGGGATGATGACTGACATGCATGTCAAGAAAGTGACTGTCAGCCCTAGGAGCTGAAAGAAGGTGCCTGCTCACAGGAGCTGCTCTAAATATCCTTCTGAGGCATTGTATCTTCTGGCCTGACAGAGCTATGGTGTGAGTGAGTTATGGTCTTGGGCTGAGATACTTTGTCATGTATCTTGGATGTAGACGTCATGTCTAATTTGTTCTCAAGGGAAGGCAGAGTTTGATCTATGATTCTCTGTAAAGTCGGTAATTACCATGTGCTCAGTGCTTGCAAAGCCTTGCTGCAGTTCAGGCACTGTGCAGATACTTAACTGATGTGCATGTTCAGTTTTTTGGAATGTATGCAACAGGGAAGTATGAGGGTCTTGGCAGCACACTGGCCAAGTGCATATGGTGGGCTATGAGTTTATAACGTTTGCGTTTGCCTGGGCAAGTGGACTGCTATGGGCAAGGCTTCAAATTGAGTCCTGCAGTAATTCCTGCCTTGGTATTTCCCCTCCCTATTCCATCTCCTCCTTTCTTTGTCCTCTTGCCAAGTGTACAGCACTCCACAATTCAAGTGCAGCAATATTACACATGGCTAATCTCTAACCCAGCTGGGTGAAACACTGCCTGTCGCTTCCATTTCAGTTGTCAGATGAACAAACTAGATAACATTCTGGATAGACTTTGTGCTTTTTTGGCCAAGCTGCCTCATGATCGTCCGTGCGCACCAGAATGCTCAATTTACTGCAGTACCCAGAGCAATGGGAAGAGCTCTGAAGATCTGTGGAAGAGTTGATCCCCAGCAAGGCAGTGTGTTTGTGTTTTAAGTTCTGCTGGGAGGGTTTTGGTGGTTGGGTGAGCTTAGCCTGTGCCTTCAGAAGCATGTACACTGCTGCTTTGCTCAAACTGCACCCTGACATTGCTGTCACAGCTTGTTTCAAAGGCAATTTTTTTTTCCTTTTGTCTTTTTAGCTGTACTCTTAAACAAGAATTATTCAATGACTAATCTTAGAAATTATGTTTCTTGCCATTAAAAATATTAAACTGATGATCTACAATTGTGTAAAAATCTTCTATAATAGTATAACTCATGTGGGTTCCCAGTTTTGGTTTTCATCCCAAGCAGCATGCTCTGCGGTGTGTTTTAAATAAATAAGCAAGACAGTTCTAATGATCCAAAGGAGATGGAAAGGCTTATGGCACCACCCTGAACAGGAATAAACAGAGTAGCAAATACTTGCCACTTGAAGAGTTTAAATAACTGTTCTCTTACAAGTAATTTGTGATCAGCCAGGGCAGATAAGTTCTCTGTCTAGTTTTCAGCATGAGACATCCTTCATCTCCTTTTTTTTCAAACTCTTAATAGTGAAAAGCCACCTTTTGTGTTACTATCTTAGCATCACTTATTTGTGGCATCGAATAGCAACCACTGGGGGACAACATTACAGTGGCAGGCTCCCTCAAGTACCCACATGCCCAATTTTTTTTTTTTTTCCACCTTCTGCTAGTAGAGGTGGGCATTTATATTGCAGTACTATTAGGGAATCACATTTTAATCAGCTGTCCTTTAGTCAGGTATCATTTGAAGTTGTAGTGTGCAAAGTTGCTGACAAAAATCTTGTAATGAGCTAAAATAAGCTATATTTGCAGCAGTTTCTTGTGTGTATTGATGTAGAAAATACACTTGCTTATGAATCCAAAGTGTAAGTCATTCAGAAATACCCAAGGTAAGAGATTACTTCTTTTCTTTTGTTTGACATACGCTGCCACATGTTCAAATGCTGTCAAAAGTGGTGGGCCAGCGTTGTTGTTGCACGGTGAGCTCCTCTGGATGCCTGGTAGCTGTGCGTGCAGCTCACCAGTGCATCCTGTGGCATGTCTCCCTTCCCTGGCTGAGGTTTTTGGCTGCAGCAGCTCAGGGAGTTGTTTCCAAAGTGTCGTTTGGGTGATCCGCTAACAAATTCTATTATTAGTTAATAGGATTTGTTCTTGCACTGTTTTGTCCGATCACTAATTGTTTATCATGCATTAGGGGTACAATGAGATGCCTGTCAGCTGTGTTTTGAGCTTTTTGTGTGCAAGACTCATTGTTTGCCTGTGATGGCAGGTTTTGCTTCGGGACAGCCTTAGTGCAGAAGGCAGAAGACGTAGGGCTCTGCATTTCAAACACTGCAGTGTAGTAAATCCTGGTCTCTGGTGGGCACTAGTTTCCCTGGCTCCCCAAAATAGGGTCAGAGGATCAGTAAACTCATTTGAAGGGCTGGGTGTTCTGCACTTCGGCATACAGTCTGCAGCTGCCTTCCCGATTGCTTCTCTGCCTTTCTGCAAGAGTGTCCTGCTGAGCTGCCAATCAAACAAGGAAGCATTAAGAAAATTCAGCAATAGAATAGAAAGGTGAAAACATAAAGGAAGACTTGGAAGCTAGTGAGACCTAGTTGCTTTTTGTCTTTGTTGAATGTTTTGATCAGTCCATATGATATTTAATGATCATACAATGCAGGTGGAAACTACTTCTCAAAAGGAGTCCATCTGAGCTGGTTTTTGAGATTTCAGGTGTGAGCATTCGTATAGGTATTTTAATAAATCTTTTGCAAAAAGCAATTTCTAATAAATCTTTTGAATTATAAGTATGGTAATATGTTTTTTTAATCCTTTTTCTCAGAAGAGAATACTTTTTAAGAAATACAAAATCAGAGTTCCAAAGCAGAATCTGAATATGGTCCTGTGATGGCTTGGCTTGAGCATCTAGAGAGTTCACCTTCAGGTTTGCCAATGTCTCCGTTTAGGGATGCTGTGTTGATGGAATGAATCGGATCAAATCACTGATCCATCCGAAAGGTCCATGCTCATCTGGGGTGGTGTGCAGTGATAGTCTCCAGTTTCTTGAAGCCCTAATCTGCTTCTTCTGTGGCTTCAGTAAAAGTGGCAGAGAGGGACAAGTGTGGGAGAGGAAGCCCAATCACTTCAGGTGGCTGCCCTTGCTTAGGGTGCTGTGCCTGGGCAGGTAGGAATGGCTTGGACCAGCCTGCCTCATTCTGTCTGCGAATTTTAACAGTCCTTATTTTTTTAAGTAATACGAATTTAAGGATAAAACAGGGAAAATAATTTATTGTGTTGTTTGGCTGCATGCTTCTTTAGGAATAGGTTTCCTGAATATCTACATGTATCTCTTATCTTTTTGTATTGGTAGCTAATTAGAAATAAACTGAGGAACCAGATTTTTGTACCAATTAGGAACTGGATTTTGTTCTGAGTTTGTGTAAAGTGTCTGGAAAGAAATATGACTCTAATTCTTGTATTTGAGTAGTCAGATACTATGGTGAAGTTTGATTGTATATACATACAAATGTATAAAATGTACACATACACAAATATATAAAATATATGCCATTACATATGCTTTATATATGTATGCTTTTTTCAGTGTACTTATATATGTGTTCATATATGAAATACAGTGAATGAGTACCACTGTGATAATTCTTTGTGATTAATACCTGCCAGCCAGAATGAAAATTGGTTCCTCTTGAAGCTCCTGAAAAAGGTTTGATGATTTTGTGACCTAGCTCTTGGAATCAAAGCTTAACCTCCAAGCCAAACCAACCATCCCTATTTCAAGTACTTACAGAACTACAACCATCCTGCAGTGAGGTATCCATGACCTATTCCCTCTTCAAAGGGAACAGAATGAAGATTTAGTGTGAAAACTCTACTCAGAGCAGGGAGGTTCCTGAAACATGTCCTACCTCCTTAGGTAGGGAGAAATAGAATTTGCACCAGAGGTAGTGGTTTGCCCGTAAGATTGAGGCACATATTGAAATTCTCTCTGTCATATGCCGTGGCAGCCCATCAGCTGTGAGTTCAGTACAGAAGCTGAACTCACAAGAGGACAAAGACAAAGCTTACAAATATTTGAATACTTTATGGTGTGTCCTTTCAAGACATGAAGTTGTTGCCACTCCTGGGTAGTGTGATGACAGATGACAGCAGAGCATGCCTACAAGTCATGCAGGCAGGCTGGGTCATTGGCTCAGACACAAATGCACACTTGGAGCAGACAGACAGAGGTTTGGGCTTTACCTTTCTTGCAGCACCTGCCTTTGCTCAGGGCCTGGTTGCACAACCCATGGAGCAGGGCAGGAGGTAGAATCCTTGTGCCCCTCAAGCACTGAAATATTTTAAGGACTTAAATTATTTTTTTAAATGTCCCATTGAATATAAAGCATCATTTCTCGTCTCTGCTTTCAAAAAATGTTTTCTAACCCGATATAACTTAATGAGTTTCTGTTCTTGGTGAGCCATATAATTTCCCAACATTTCAGATGCCTTTTAGTATTTTCCAGGAAGGTGCTGCTGAACTCTTCAAGTTCTATTCTGTTACTTGATAAGGTCTTTAGTAATAATATCAGATAGACTGTTCGTTGTTAGTGATTGCTAGGGATTTTTAACAACATCTTTCATTATTTGGCCTTCTGGTAGTAAATAGATCAGAATAAGGCAAATACATTAGAATTTAAGAGGACGTTGATGAGACAAGTTACCATGTGCTGATCAGGCTGAGAACTACCATGGAGGAACCTGGAGGAGTAGCACTGACTTTCTAGTGGGCAGAGCTATGTTATTTATCAAAATGATTGCTGAGACTTTTGCTTCTTTAGACAGTTTCTATAAGTCACTTAGCAACCTTTGGGTCTGCCCAAGTGGCAGGTAACTGCAGTTTCTTTTGCACCTTGAAATTTGCTTTGGTAGATGAAGGAGAACTGCACTAAAAGTATGTGTACATGTCAAGAGGCCAGTGGATGGCATACCTTGACTGTAGACACAGGTATTGCTCACAATTTAAAAATTTTTTTGCTCACATGGTAAAGATGTGACCAAGGTAAAAGATAAAGTAATGCTGCAGGGCCTGGAGGATTAGAACAGTATCGTTGTATTCGGGTAACCTACTGTGATTTAAAAATGGTCAGATTTCGTTTCTTTCTGTGCTGTCTTCCTGCCCTTTTCCCTGTCCAGTGTTGAACCCCATTTGGACCATGTGTCTTTTCATATGTAGGTGTTTTATGGTTGGTTTTTTGCTTTGGTTGTCCCCCACTTGCTGAAATGAAGGGACATGTCAGCTCTGTATTCTAGAAGGTGGCAGAGACGGGTAGGAAATCTATAGTGTCAGGAGTGACAAAGGATGCTTTGGGATTGACTGTTCATTTTTACCCAGTGGAAGAAATAAAGAAGCAAAAATGAAACTGGCCAGTAATGAGTTCAAAATGAAGTGGGATGGTTCTATCCTTACAGAGTCTGAATTTACACCAGGGAGCTCTGCCACAGACTGGAAAATTTTCACAGGCTCAGTGAGCTACTAGTGCAGCTTGGGGAGGGACTGTCAGCTCTTTGGGGACTGCTATGTGCAAAGATGCCTTTTTTGGTCTAGAAAGTCCCTAAGCCACAACTTTCTAGAAGTTGGGAGAATATTTTTGTCTTCACTGACCTTTAGCAGTGGGCTACAATTTTGGAGACTGAATTTTACCATTGACCTTGACTTGTGTGTCCTGATTTTAGTGCAAAAAGGGTGACAGTGATACCTTCAGAATTGTATTGTCCAGACATTCTACAGCCTTGGTGATTCTGGAGGAGGGCAGCTGAGAGAAGGCATAATGTGTGAGAAGTGGGGGGACTGGAGTGTATCTCCCCTTCCGTTCCTTCTCCCTCTGCCTGACTGTGCTTGGAAAGTTACAGAGTGACTAAACTTTATTTTTAGGGATTACAAAGAAAGAAAGCATTAGACAGCTGGCTGCAAAAATATTTATTTGTGACCTTCGTCTACATTTGTGTAGTGCTTGTTGCTATTCTGGAGCATGTAGTTCCTCCTGACTTCAGTCTTAAGAGTTTAAGGAGAAACTGAAATGCTTATAACTTTATGCATATATACTTTTTAAAAAAATTGCTTCCATATTTGGAAAACAAGACTACTTCTGTTTGTCAAATGCTGGCCTTATTTGTGCCCCATTTTTGTAGTAACATGTTGACTGGAAAAGCAACTGGTAGAGTCTGGGCTGGGGTGGTCCCATATTGGTGGCTGAACACCTTCTGCAGTGAGTTAGTCCTGTTATGAACTAACCTGGAGAAAGGGTTAAATAGATTTTCCAACTCAGTGGGGCAAAAAGGTTTAGCAGGGTGTGTGAACACGGTCTGGTACTGAGTCTGTGATCAGTGGGGTCTGGCTTGCAGCTTGTGATGGGAGCTAGCAAGTATGCAAAGGTAGCTCAAGCCAAACACGCTACTGGTCATGGTTTTTGTTATTGATCAAAATCTCAGGAAAATGGGAGTATTTTTAACTTTGCACCATGAGGAGATGTGTATGTTCAGTCAAAAAGGCAGGATAATATAAATGTGAGAAATCCACTGCGAAGATTAAACAGTTTTACGGTGGTAGAAAGAAAGGTATGGGTCAGTCATATCGGTTGTGTTTCTTAAGAATAACTCTGTTAGGACAAAGCATTTCCTAACACTGCTGTTGAATGATAAGGATAATTTGTTTTATTTACTTAAAATTATGTGTGTTTACGCTGTACTAATCAATAAGTCTGAAAGCTGAAATACAGATACCAAATCTGGTTTTTTATACAGCTACCTTTCGTAGACTGTTGGATAAAGTAGAACTTGCTATTATGTGAAAATACTTCTGGGAGGAAGTTCTTGAGTCTTATTGCCCTGATGCAGATTACTGTGACCAGATTTTCTTCCCTGACGTTGATCTGTGTAAAACCAAATCTCACTTGCATGGCAAGAAAACACTTGATGCTGAATGCTGTTTTGCTAAGACAATATGTGAATTTATAGGGCACTCTGTTTTCCAGATGTAAAATTACGTAAACCTTTTCAAAGATAAAGCATTGCTCTTGGAAGCAGCAATGGAGTGGTTTTATACAGCTAATATGTGTAAATGTCAGAATTCCTATTGAATCAAGTGTTACAGGTGTAGGGCTTTTCTTTAGCCTGCCTTCTATATCCATCTTCGATATATTACAGGAAAGAATAATTTTTGTTAAAAGGCTGAAAAATGCGTGGGAGTGGTGCTGTAGCATTTCAGGGGCTGTGGCAGTACTTGAGTGCAGCTGGCAGGTCCATCTGGCCCATGGAGCAAACCTGACAGAGCCCATGTGCAGCAGTGAGTTGGCTTCTGCCACCTCTGCCTTCTAGGACCCTGCCCATGCTAGATCCTAGCACACACCTGCACTCAGTAAAGTATTGCATTGCACTTCTTTTTATAGATGAGCAGTTTCTCATTCCAGACCATCAGTTCCACTGGCCTTCAGTGGCACTGCAGGCTTCTGCCAGCCCTGTCTGCTCTGCGAGGTCCAAGTATTGGAATTGATGAATTTTCTACTGCCAGCCTGACATGTAATTTGAATTTTGTTAGGAAAGATGAGCAATACCCTTTGTTAGGAAAGATTTCAAATCTTCTTTTTCAAGTCAACCTCTTCTTCAAAGAAGTTTCCAGCTCTGTGTTTAAGAAGTAGCAGGATATGGGTGATTGTTGTTGGTTTTGGTGGGGTTTTTTTTGTTTGGTTGGTTTTGGAGGGTTGTTTGTTTGTTTGGGGTTTTTTTTGAGTTTTTTATTGGTTGGTTGCTTTTGTGGTTGGTTTTTTTAAGCCTTCTAATGAAACTTAGAATACTTTGTAGAAATGCTGAGGTCAAAGACATGTCTGCTTGTTAGAAGGGTCTGTTGGGTCAAAACTAACAAAAAGCTTTTAAAATCTCAGGAAAAAAAAACCAAACTCCAAAGCAGTGATTTTTCTGCTTTTTTTTTTTTTCCTGTCCAGTGAGCATGACTGCTGTCTAATAATTTGAGACAAAGAAAGACAAAACCTCACTAATTTTATAAGCTGAATTCTCTTGCAAGCTGCTTAGCTGTCGTTTTTTGGAAACACGTGTGGATTGTACCATATAGTGTTTAGTTTGTATAATTTAATGTGAGGTATGGGATGATGATGCTGGAGTGGGAATAACAGCTAATGCATCTCTATGGGAAGAGAAGGAAAAGCACTGAACGTCTCAGATGAAAGGCAGATGTGTACGCGTGCTTTTCTGAAGTCATTTCAGGAGGGTTGGGAATAGGTCCCCCTGGAAGGGTTGGCTCTGTGCTGTCCTTGCCACTGCCCTCTGAGGCGCTGCTTGGGATGCTTGGCAGGAGAAGGCTCTTGCTGACATACGGAGTTGTGTGCTTGGCTTTTTGCTTGGACAGACAGGTTCTTTCCTTTGAAAAGGTTTAACTGTGGGAGTTTTGACCCATTTCTCAGGACATCCAAAAAATTTCAGTGAAGTTAACTTTCCTGTGTACATACGTTTTGGATGAGATTACGTGCATTAAGACCCCTGCTTGTGCTTCAGACATTGTATCCCATTGGGTCTTCTGTAGCGTAAGTTGTTGGGAAACATAAAGCCAAAACCAGTGCTGGGATAGGTATACTGAATTGACAGCCCTGATTATCTACTATTTGTCCTAGGACTATTAAGATTTTTCTGGGGTTTGTGGGGGGTTTTGTTTGTTTTATTTTAATTATTGCTAATACGAGTAACTTCTGAGTTAAGTAGGTCAGCTATACCAAAATAACAAAACAAATTCAGTAATTGTTTTTGAGTTTTGTGGCAGTAAATTGGTTGAGCATCTGCTCAGAAACAAGCCTCTTCTGCTTTTACTCATCCTTAGAGCAAATTTAGACTGTTTCTGTTTAAAACCAGCAAGCAATGTCCAACAAGTTAGACAATTGTAATCATAAATCCCTGCAAAAATGTGTGTTTAGTGAGCATAAAGTAGATGAGCAGGGAAAATTTGCTCTGCATCACTCTTTCAAAAAAAGGAGCCAGAGTCTTCAAAACAGATTTGTGTACATTGTCAGCACAAATTTTTGCTGGTTTAACTGCCTTCCCTGATATTTGTACAGATATACTGATAGGAAACTATGAGGTTTTATGAACATCCTTGATTGGCAAGGAATAGTTTGCTTGTTAGGTTTTTTGTTTTTTGAGCTCACAGCTGTCTGGTGTTAGCAACATGAGCAGCCTTTTATGCAAGCACCACTTGAACTATGCCAGTGTCTGAGCGAGAGTTTTTAGCAGTTTCACAGAGATACTGTATGCATGCAATCAGAGCCTACCATTTAACTAGAGTTTGTTATCACAGAATGGTTGATGTTGGATGGGACCTCTAGAGATCACCTAGTTATACTTGGGATGACTCAGAGATGCGCTGCACATTTTAACATTCACCACAGTTTTCTCAAATTACTCCACATGTACTCAGCACACGAAAAGGAGACTCAACTCTCATTGTGCATTGACAAGCAATTAACTCAAATATTTTGTGGACATGAAGGGCTAAAACAGAACTGCATATTCTTGGGGTACATGAGGACTTCATAGCCAAGGTCCTGCCTGTTTGCTTCATGGTATTTTTTATCTGTTAGCAGAAGTCATGTAGGAGCGGTCTCCAGGGAGATTTTGTGCAGATCCTTTGTGCCATGCTGAGTTATCTTCTCAGAAAATGGATTGTTAGTTAGGGGATGGCTGGTATGTAATAACAGGCCATTAGTCATGTCTGTTGGTCCATAATGTGACCTACTTTTGATAAAAATGAGTGACAAAAGGGACTGATTTAAGCTGTGATTAACCAAGATTTTTTAGGAAAGTGTGAAATATGTACTGGCTTAGCTTTTCTTACTTGCACTAATGAAAATTTCTGAGTGGGCTTCTGTATTAAAGTCAGTCACAAAATAAAGTTGCTTAAGTGAGGGAAGAAACTTTCTGTGCTTAAAATACTGCAAGGATAAAAAAAAGGGTTTACTAAGTTGTGTGATATAATGTACCTAAATGGAAAAAAAAAAATCTAAACTTACTTTGCCAGTTATTGCTGAGTTTGAGACCTGGTAAGACTCTTGCAGGTCCTTCCCTCTGATGGTAACTTATTTTAGATATGCCCGTTTTAAGTGCAGAAGTGTAAAACACCCTTTTTCCTTTGTATCAATCACCCTTGTTTTGATTTAGGTTCTGTTGAATGGATAATCTTATCCTTTTGCAAAAATAATTGATTAACATATATCACTTAGCTAAGACTGTCAATTATTTGAAGACTGGTGTTTCTTAAATTGATGGTTTAGAAGAAGCCATTATTTTCGTTGTGTCTCCCCATATGTTATAAAGAGCGTGAATTACATGAATAATTCATATTCAGTGAAGTTAACTTTCCTGTGTACATACGTTTTGGATGAGATTACGTGCATTAAGACCCCTGCTTGTGCTACAGACATCATATCCCATTGGGTCTTCTGTAGCGTAAGTTGTTGGGAAACATAAAGCCAAAACCAGTGCTGGGATAGGTATACTGAATTGACAGCCCCGATTATCTACTATTTGTTCTAGGACTATTAAGATTAGCCCTGTTAGCTTAATTTTTGTTTGTTTGGTTGGGTTTTTTTGGCCCTCTTTGGAAAGCCTTGTTAATTCTTGCAGACTTTTTAGGCTGTTTAAAAAATCCCAAGCCCGTAATCCCTAATTACCTGCTGTGGGCTCTGTGGTGGTATAAATATCTTCAGAGCTGCTGAGAAACTGTCAGACATGAATTTGCTAAAGGGCAAAAATGGCAGATGTCCTGCTGGTGTGAAAACACTACATTCTCATGCTATCAGAGGGCCCTACAGGCACATTCCCAGCGCCCCAGATGACTAAGACTTACTATCTGTGTCTGGCCAGATGCAGGGCAAAGATTACATGTTACAAGTAGGGCTGTTTGATCTGTAGTAAGAAAAAAAAAGATGATTTTACTTTTCTTCTCATCCTTCATGTGATACTTAAAAAATCCTACTTATTTAACGCAGACTTTGCAAGTGCAAATGATCATCCTCCAGGGATTGTGAGGGGTAACATTTCAAATTAATTCTGAAAGGATGGGGGTTTGTTTTCCCCAGTGTTGGTGGTCAGGTGGGATTGCTTCCCTCATGAAGTACTGCACCTGCCTGGGGAAACCCCAAATGGTACTTGATTAAATTGATATACTTGTGGTGAAAATGATGTTTCTTTTTATACCCTGGAAGAGGTGGGGGATCATTTTGCAAAGGGTTTTCTGACCCCCTTCTAGAGACAAACTGATCTCTGAGTTTGGGCTGGAGTAGGAGGCCTCACTGTTGTAAATAAGTGAATTGAGAAGGACAGGATTGAAAATGCCGAGCAGTGCCTGCTTTGAGGGGGTACGGGGCACTCAGATATGGCCTTCGGGCACACGCTGGGCTGTGTGGGCCTGCAAAGGCTCAGTGCTTTCCACACCAGTGCTCTGCAGTAACGCACCTTATCTGAACCGCCTGACTGTGGGCTTTTTGGTTTGGTTTGGTTTTTAAATGTGGCTTTCAGCTGTGAATGAGGAACCTGCCTTTTAAAAGGTTCTTGAATTCTGATTTTAATTCCCTTGTTTGTGTTAGTCTTTCATTTCCAGATCCAGAATAGATGGGACTGCATTCAGCAAAAATGTGTTTGTCCTTTAATTTCTGTGTAATCAAATAGCAGCTTTCAATTCAGCAGTACTGAAATCCATTGAAAAAGAGATTTTAGTGTGGTGTTTGTTCAGATTTCCATGTTTTAACGAGAAAAGCTGGCAATATACTCAATTCTGCTGTCCTTACTCTTCCACAATAGTTACTCCCTCTTAATTGCAGTACCTTATGCAATAAAGAGTCCCATGGGTTTCACTAAGACTGTTTAGGGAATTGAATACCACAGTGTTAGCAGAAATGGAAAAAATGAGTAGTGCTTTCAAGAAATGCAGCATTTGGCAAAACACTCATAGTTTGTACATGTATCAAACATTAATTCTGGTTTTTTACTTATGAATCAATTTAAATTATTACAGAAAATTGCATGTTAATTATGTTTTTTATGACACCTAGTGTGACATTTGTGATCCTACTAAATGAATTCTACTTTAAAATTTTATTGTAGCCTTGAAAAATAATTCTTATACTGTAAAGTATAGCTTGAATTGATTACGTTTTTAAATGAAAAATAAAAAACACCTCGTATTTTACAAGTTTCATCAGAAGTAATCATGTGGACGAGGCTTGGCTCATACATACTTGAATCAGTGGTCAAACCTGCTCAGTATTGCAGGTATATAAAATGTTTCGCTTAAAACTACTTTGTTTCTCTTGAGTATCCTAGTAGGACCTTTGTGGGTTTTTTTTAGCTTTCCCTGTCCCTTCATCGCAGACATAGCTGGCCAAGATAATCCTGTGTCTTGCAGCTGTGTACCCTGTACATGTCCTGGCTGTTCTTTGCTGTCCTTGTGGACCAGCTCTGCTTTAAGTCACATGCCCATTCCTCCCATGCATGTGAAAAACATAAGCAGCAAAGGCAGAAAAGCTCAGGTTTGTGTTTAGAAAATGTGTTTTGTTTTAGGTAATGACTATAACATCAATATTACAATTTTTTTAAAAAAGGAACACTGGGGCTGTGCTTTGTTCTGGATTTATCTAGGCTGTTCATTAACATGGCACGTAATTTTAAGAATGTAATTTAAGCAAACCCAGATGGTTTGCTTAGATTTAAATGAGGATCGGCTCAGCATGAAACTTGTTGGAATTGCTTCTTGTTGATTTTTTTTTTTCTAACTGGGACTTTTTATCTGTTTTTTTTTCTTTTAAATTAGCATGTTTAGGGAACTGCCTTTCTATTGGAGTTATATTATGGCTATCACAATCCTTCACGCAGGAGAAGGAGAAGGAGAAAAGCAAAACAGAAGTCGAAAGATGTATTTTATTAAAATAATAAGCAAACAAAACAACAGCAAAAACCCCAAGCAAACAAACAAACCCCCCACCAATACAAACACCCCCCCCCCCCAACTAAACAAAAAAAACCCATACCCTCCAAATAAACACAAAACTCCCGAATCATGTGTTACTTCAGAGGAGACTGACTTAACAAGTGCACAGAAAATCCATCTGAAACAATTTTTATTTTGATTTTTGTGTTTATTTTATGACTGTTTCTTGATCTTGCTGTTGATGGTGGAGGCTGAGCCTGGGTTCCTCTGTGAATGCATGAAACTGCTGCTGCTGCAGTTGTCTTCTCTTTCTTTTGTTTTCACTCTGCCTACAGCATTCCTCTGCTCCTCTACTTTTAAATGTTTCCTTTTATTGCTTTGTA
The DNA here is from genome assembly GCF_000738735.6 of Corvus cornix cornix. Taxonomy (NCBI): domain Eukaryota; kingdom Metazoa; phylum Chordata; class Aves; order Passeriformes; family Corvidae; genus Corvus; species Corvus cornix. Next base: position 19,373,432 of record NC_046337.1, read on the forward strand.
AAATTAGCTTTTACACTGATTGACATCGCCTTTATTGTCTCCTTAAGGATTGACTCTTGTCTGGCTTTATTGCTTGCTCTTCAGGAAATTGTTTTTATTGTCTTTAAATTGTCTTTAATAATGAAGACTTGAACTTCTGGGTGTTTTTCAGCTCTTTGATACAAAAGAAGGACATAGATGCTAATATTCTGAGCCCCGCTGTTACATGATGAAGTGTTTTAGAACTCTCTTAGAGTTGTAAACTAAACTTCTGAAATCAAACTCTGTTGGCTTCTTCATCTATATTTTTGGTTATCAGCTAACAGCGATGGCCCGGACTGGTTTGGTTATGTCTGTGTTGAACTAAAGAATACAATTCTCACTTCCTCTGTCAGCTTATACTTTAACTAATGTACAACTTTCCAGTGTGGCTCAATTATACTGTATTTAAATCTAACATGCACAAAGCTTACATGCTTCTCTTTCATGAGCAGAAGGCTGAACTGCCTTCTTGAGCTTAGCAGTGAAATTGATTTCGTCAAATGTCTTAACTCTAAACCAGGGGATTTACACCTGATGCAGTGCCTTTAATTGAGGTGATGCTATAGAGATAGTGTGATGGTTGCAATCTGCAATCAATTTAGATTGCCACCAAAATTTTGCAGAATGTAAGGGGGTTTGTCTTCTGTAACACGCTAGGAACAAATAGTAAGATCATTGATACATTGCATGTCTTTTTGGATATTTGTCTTCTCACTCTCAAACTGTCATCAACATTATTTCGGGCTGTAGAATTGCCTTTCATAAGGGAATAGAGTCAGTGTATCAAGAAGTTTTCTCTAGGACAACAAGGTGGTCTGGCATCACCCATCTTTCTTTACCAAATGCTATTGCTGTAACCACTGTAACATTGCCTAGGAATTAATTCCCTTTAATTAGCTGTGCTGTCTTAAAAATGGCAGAAACAGCAGTTGTAGCTCATAACAGTGCTTATAATGGGGCTCGTGTGCAGGTTGGAATTCAGTGATTTTTAATAACTTGTGGTCATTCAGCTGGATAAATGTGGAACTACTTAAGTACCAAGTGTTGTTTTGGTCCTTGTTGACAAATGAAGTTTTAGGAAACAGAAGCCTTTTAAGTCAAATCAAGTTTTATAGTTCAAAGATGGCAGAAGTTCATAGTGTTCATATATGAATGTGATACCTATACATAGTTTGTAGCTTTCATGGGAATTCCAGATTTGGGCTCATAGTTACAAATAATTTAATTTTTCATGAGTAGAGTAGTGGTCTTAGAGTAACGTAATGTAAACTATGCAATACAACCCTAAAATGTATCAGAGAATTTATGGATTAGTGTTAGGATTTGGGATGGCCTCCTATTTTCGCAGAAGAGTTTGGAGGGCAGAGCATTGCTTGTGTCTCTGTACCATGTAAATTTTATGCTTTTAGAAAATTGTATTGACTGGGCAGCTTAAGTGCTTGCTGCCTTTCAGGATTCTGAAATTCCATTGTGCCAAAGGAGTCCTGAGGCAGTAGCTACTTTGGAAACTGATTTACAAAAACAGCTGTGTTTGGAGGATATTATTAGATGCTTCTCATCTCTACAAGCTGCCCTGCTCTTTTCATTAGTTGGTGCTTCTCTAGGAGGCATTCCTCTCATGCTTTTGTTCTAATCTCTTTCTTCACAATATGAAAGGAAATCCGCTGTTTCATGTGTTCTGCGGAGTTCCTTTCATCCTTCAAAATGATGTTACTTACTTCGCGATGTAATTGCCTACATGAGCTTGCTTTTGAGCTGTTAAACTAAGTATTGTTTTTGTTGGCAGGTTATAGTGTTTGCTCATTTCCCACGTCGCTGATTGATAACAGTAATGAAGTAAATAACTGAAGGATTTCACCTGTTTTCTTCTTTCATTTTTCTGTTTCTCACAGGTTCATTGCTAAACCATGTGCCTTAGGCCTTAAAGTCCAAGCCAATGGACCACAGAAAGCTCAACCTAATGCTATCCTGGAAAAGGTTTTCACAGCTATTACAAAGGTAGAGTGTCTAACTAAAATATTTACCTTATGAAGTGGGATGTGGCACTGTAAACTATGTCTGAACAAAGCAAAGCTAACAGATAAATGCAGTGCTGCATTTTTACACCTAAAATCAGAAATGCAAATGTTGGGGATGTCATTAGTATGCCAACTTGACCAGTTGTGTATCCCTTTGTAACGTCTCCTGTAAGCTTTCAATCAAAAAAATTGTCACAGAAACACTTTGTAGATGCCATATGGCCACCAACTTTTTTTTGCTTCTTATCTGTTAGAAGTTCTTGCAAAATTGTCGGGGCTTTTTGAAAAAAAAGAAAGAGCTCATTGTTAGCCAGTAATATTGATACTGAGTTTTCCATCAAACTTCAAATCTACTCCTTCTAGGGGAACTGCCTGTCTTGCTGGTGTCCCAGCTACAGGAGAACGAGATAGAAAGGTGGAAGAAACTGATTGAAAAATGTTTTATTTAGAGTTTGCATATCTTTTTGTACAAGTTTTTCCCCCACAACTTACCTATCTGTCTCTACATCTCTCACCATATGACATCTCAACTAAACCTGTATGTTGTTCTGTCCATGCTTTTCAAGCATGCCAAATTTTCCTGCAGGAGCTTTCCAATCCCACCTTAGCTCCAGGCTGCAGCTGGGCACCAGTGTAAACTTCAGAGTATTAAAGTCATAAAGGGCAAAATTGGGTTCAGTGTCACAGAGAGTGAAATATGCTGTGGATCTGTCTTGCCTGTGTGTCCTACACTACCCAGAGATCACCATGGTACTTGGTGTGACTTTTGTCCTGTTTTCAGGGAGGGAATTGCATATGCCTTGTTCCTGAAAGCTGCAGGATATGCTCTTGCACAGACTCAGCTGAAGGAAGAATGGTTAGGTTTTGTTTGTTGTGGGGTTGTTTGTTTGTTTTTAATATTTCCTTGTAGAATCTGGTAGTCTGACACAGGGCCTGAAATAGCTGTGTGTGAAGAGCTCCAAAGGAAAGCATCTGCTTTCCTGCAAGAATCTGGTAGCTGCTCTCAGAGAAACTGTCCAATTTAGCTAACTGCCTTTTTTGAATCCTGTACAGCAGTTCTCTCTAGTCAAAACTCCCAAGAACTGCATCAAACAGTTCATTTTTCTAAGGTGACAGAAATTGCTTTTCTTAACCTTCCATTGAAAAACTAGTAGATAACTTGGTTAACTAAAAACCTTCATTGAAATGAATGGCAAATGCTTCACCCTTCTCGTCTTATCCTTTAATTTCCCTCTCTTTCCTATGTTTTCTTGGAGGCTGATAGACAAAACTTCAGCCTAACAAAAGTTTTCCTGGTTTATGTCTTGCAACATTTAAAAATTTAAAACTCTTTGTTGTAAGAGCTCTTGTATCTCATTCAATGTATGTAACTGGCTTGCAGAAATAAAGCTAAAGTTCCAGAAAACAGATTGTCCAAAAACTTTTTCTGTTTCTTAAAAAAACTATGTGATCAGGAGGAATATATAAGTAGTACACCTGCTTTACTGTACATGTAGAATTGCTGTATGATTGGAGATTCATCCTATATTGCTCTTCAAATTAAGGACAAACTCAATTTCTTTTGCCTTACCTCTGCTCTGGATTGCAGCCACATTAATGGTATGGGACTTCCACATTTTCTGCTGTGGAGAATATTTGTGTGTACTTAGTTTTACAGAAAACAGTTCTCTCTCCCTGTTGTCAAGGTTATTTTCCTTTTGAAGTTGTCACTTTGTTTATTGACCTCATTTTTTAACATTATCATGCACAAACATGGGATGTATCATCTTTCTGTGTCAGTCAAACCATCTTCCCTAGTGCAACAGTGGATAGGACAAAGATCCTGATTTAGGAGGATGGAACAGGTAAAGTGTGTGGCAGGCAGTGAAGTGTTTGTAAGCACCACTGCTCCAGAAATGCATGGCATTTGATGCCTACTAAACTTCACTTCCAAATTTCAAGGAAGTTTCAGTCGCATTGTCCCTTTAAAGTTTCTTATTAGTAATGAACCTGCATGTCATATTACAGCATCTGTCCTAGATTACTAATTGTCATTGTAAATGTATTCAGACAGGAGTGTGCCAATTGAGATTTCTGTGAATATATTTCTGTGTATCCAAGTGTCTGACAGGCAGGCTTGATGAGAAGGCAAGAGTCCATTACAGTTGTTCTGAATTTAAAGTGTTAATGCAGTTGGGCAAGAAAATAATTATTGTGCTTCTCTGTTTTGTAGCATCCAGATGAGAAGAGGCTGGAAGGCCTCTCCAAGCAACTGGACTGGGATGTACGCAGCATTCAACGTTGGTTTCGACAAAGACGCAACCAGGAAAAACCCAGCACCCTTAGGAAGTTCTGTGAGAGCATGTAAGGATGCATGTTCTCTTCTTGAGTCTTGTTGAGCCTGTGTTCTCATAGGTTTTCCTCTTTGTTTTTCACAGGTATTTTTGTAGGCAGGTAGAATATTATACAAACTGGTAGAATATAACTTCCTTAAAAAACAATCTTCATTCTCTTGAAGGAGTCAGATAGTACTTTTTGTGTATTTTCAGTAGAAATCATGTAGTTGTGATTCTATACTATCAGGGCACCAGCCTGATCCTTTAGGACAAGTTACCTGGTGTTAGTGTGCTGTCCTTACAGCACTGCCTTTTGCTAATACACCCTGATGGAGATCTGAGATGGAGGAGTAAAGATGAAAGGCAGTTGGGTTGTTAAATAAAAAGAAGACAAAAGATAAATTGTCTAAAGATGATTGCCCTTTAATCAGAAGAACTTAAGTGTCAGAATGCTTAAGTCCTTTCTGTGGTATTTACAGCTAAAATCCTCCTTACTGAATATTTAATAAATCAAGGCATGGTGAGATTATGGATAGACCTAGTCATCCTGTTGCCAGCAGCCAGTGGCCTTAGAGTTACTCATTTTTTGAGATCAGTGAAGAACAACCTTTGTTTCTGCAAGGGTTGTTGCTGTTAACTTGTCTTCTTAACTTGTAAGAAAGGCTATGGAATCTTGGGAAGAGTTACAGCTGTATTAGCCTTAGAGCTAGCGTATTTGGGTGGTATATTTTGCTGCCTCTGTAACTCAGCTCAAAGACCTTGCTCCCTTGCACTGGTGCCAGCACATTTGGGCATACCAAGAGGTAGAAAAATTTAAGCATACCATGAAATACTGGCATGGATAGGCTCATAATAGGTACTGAATTTGCTCTTTTGTGGTGTACATTATTAAAATAGGATGCTATGAATGCAGACTGGAAGGTAAAGTCAAGCTGTAGTGAACTGCTGACAGACCAAAAAGAGGCAAGATGGCACAAATAATAGGTGGATACATCAGGTTCTATTTGCTCATGGTTTGCAGGAGGTGCAATGGGAGTTGCCTCTCCATTTCTACATGTATGTAGCGCTGTGGGAATGTGGTGTTTTCCAACCAATTGTGTGTGCCTTGCCCTGGGAGCATTTCCAGTGATGGAGTGTGTGCCACCAGCTGTCCTGACACATCTTGGACAAAGTGGCTGGTATGTAGTTAGCCTACCACTGGGAACCCAGGGTTACCCTTTTATCACTTCAGTATGGATGTTAACGTGTTGTTTAGTTAAACCTGTCCGTCAGGGCACTAAGCAAGGTACTTCAGTTTATTTTGAACTGAAAAAATCCCTTGGTATGAGGTCCATAGCCTTTTCATAGCTATTGAGTTAATAGGGTGGCTTTTCAGATGTAGTGACTGTGTGTGGCGGGTGCTTTGAAGCTCTGAGCCACCTAAAGTATGTGTTCCCACAACAGTCATGGGAAGGGGACCACTCAAGTCTGCAGTAACTCGGGTGCCAGTGGAGAATTTCGACAGAACAAAATGTGCCCTTATGTAATAAGCAAGAACAGAGCAAGCAAAATGACAGTGATCTCTGCCTACACCTACTGCTGAGCTGCTGTTGTCCCTCCAGAGAAGGCTTCAGTTTTGCTGGCAACAGCACTGATTGACTGTGCTTGGGAATAAAAGTGACAGAACCCACAGCAAATGTGGATCTGCTTAAAAAGAGCTCCAACGCTTTTTACATGGAGACGATTCAATTTACTGCTAGACAAAGTGTTCCTTGGGCCCAGAGTGGCTTTTCCATGATGGAAGGGAAAAGGAGCTGTGCCAGAAGGGCTGCAGGCCATTTTTGACTGCCTTATCTTTCTTGCAAATGAATAGCGTAGGCACTATCTAAGGTAGAGTAGCTTTAATATGACAAAGGCTGAGAGTGAAATGAGTGAAATTTAGCAATAAACACACTTGCCTGAGATGAGTGACACCCAAGATCCAGCCCCAAACACACCATGCCAGTAACTTCATTACTAGATTCTTACTGTCCCAGATTTCTCACTTTCTCTACCCCTTCCCTTCTTTTTCTTTTCAAGCAATTACAATTCTGGCCATAAACAGAGTGCAGAGAAACTCTAAAACCTACACTGTTTCTTGTGGGGGGAGTAGGTGTTTGGGTTTGTTTGGTTTGGTTTTTGTGGGGGGGTTTTTGTTGGTTTTTTTGTGGTTTTGTTTGCTTGTTTTTGTTTTTTTTTGTGGGGTTTTTTTTGTTTGGGTTTTTTTTTTAGTTTGTGGGGGGTTTTTGGTTTGGTTTGGTTTGGTTTTTTTCCAGATGAAATAATTCCTTTGCTACCAGATGGTTATATGAAGAAAAAGCAGTAATAAAATCTTTAGACAAAAGATACTGTTTGTGTCACAGCATTATAGTGAAAATAAATTACTTTTTCAGGAACCCTAACCAGTATTCTTGCCATAGAGTGTATCAGTTGGAAAGAGAAGGTATAATTTGATTCTTGGAACCATAGAGACCCTAGTGGTGAGACTTCAGTGGTATTACATACCTGCTTAAGCTTTCAGATGTTATGGTGATAAGTATTTATATGAAATATGAAATAGATAATTTCACTCAGTGGTGATTGATGTATATAATCACCAGGTGGTGATTAATGATCCAGTCAGAAGGACAGTGATAAATGCAGCACTGAGTATTATTTTACTAGCAAGTCAATCCTTGTATCCCAAGGATTTGGTGATTCTGGCATGAAACCTGGAGTTAGTCACAGTTTGTAGTCACTAGGAAAGGTATACACCTAGTATAACCTCAGGCTTCAAACCTCAGCCACTTAGCCTACTATATTAGCTGTGGGGGATAGTCTGTCCGTAGCTTTCTTTTCTATTGTGTGAATTTAGACCATTTTCGCTCCTTTCCTCAACTTGACAGATCCAAGATGCATAAAGGAGGAAACAAAGTGGTCAACTGAGTGTGCACAGTGGACTTTTCTACTTCGATGTATTTCTGTTGGGTTTTTATTATTCTTTTCTCTCTGTCCCTATGGCGCAGCCTAACATCAAGAAAATTACTTCGCTTATTGCCAGACAGAATACAGGAGTCAAGAATGTCTTTGTTGACATGTTTGTTTTGATGTATCAGAAAGCCAATGCAGTAGTAATTCCCAAACCACTTCCAGTTTCTTTCCAGTTTCCATGCATTGTGTTTCTGCTCAGTGTGTAGGCATGTCTGGTTTTCTCAAAGACTTAGTAGTATAGAAAGAGACAGCATTCTGTACTCCCCCCTTGTTGGCTGGAGCAAAGGGAAAGACTGTGATGCCATAAGTTGCTAGCCTGAGATTTTGGAATGTCATCCAGGCTGATGACTTGTCTCTCCTACAGCTATGTACATTTAAGCAAGCTGTTTATTAGAGACACTTAACATGGTTTCTAAGGAGTGGCTGGAAGAGACATATGGCCAAGAGAGATGTTTTGAGTTTATACAACATTCTGAATGCGAAAACATGGAAATGTGCAGACTTAAGAGCCAAAGATCTATTTTTTCCCCCCTCTTTATTCTCTAGAAGAAGCTTGGATACTAAAGTGTCTGAAAGAAGGGTGTGTTTTAGTTTTGATGTAAGGGAGAGAAGACCCTCTGTCTCATATCCTAGCTAGACATTCTTTTTCCTAAGGAATTGAAATTTTGTTTGTGCATGTTGCTTTGGAGGAAGATTTTATCCATCTATGACTGTATATGTGTGTGTGTGCACATGTACATGTATAGATACAGAGAAATACAGATTGGGGGTCTTTTGCTTGTTATGCACATTTGTGTGAAAATTTTGTGGGCTGTTTGCAACTTCTTGGGCATACTGCTTTCCTCAACTAGCAGAGTAATTCTCTCCTACAAAATTTTACTGCAAAAATAACTGCAAGGGAAAGAGATGAAGACAGCTGTTTGGTTGTTGAAATTCTGAACTGTGCTGATACAAATCTTAACAAAATGCATGAAAGAATTCATCAGTCTGTGCTTTGTGTTGAGCAGTAAAGCACTAGAAAATAAATAGGCTTTTAGCTCTAAATTTCTAATAGCATCAGGCTCTCCTAAATCAGCTTCTAACACACTTCTGATCTGAGCAAAAATATGTGGTAGATGGTATTTTGGGTCCATTTATTTATGATTTGTCAACTGCTCCAGTGCTACATAGAATGAAGGACTAACCAGTGTTTCATGACCAGAAAAGCGAACAGGGGGATGGGTCTGTGAAGTCATGCTACATGCTCTGCAGCAAGTGTGGTAGTTACTCTTCAATGGCCACAGAATTACACTATCTCCCTTGTTTTCCTTTGCTGTTTTCCATGGAACAGGAATGGCTGCTCCTCCTCACCCTCTAACCAGTTATGAGGCATATTCTGTTCCTTGGTTATCTGGTCTGTTCAGATCTAAAGCACTGATAACTCAATCAGATGCTAGGTGAAAGAGAAACTGCACACCCGACTAATGTGCTGATAAACAGCTAGTGGTTCTCCTTGCTATTGTAATTCTGAATCCCTTCCCTTCCCTTCCCTTCCCTTCCCTTTTTTCCTTTTTTTTTTTAAATGGGCGGATACTTAGTTCTGTTGCTCCTTCTCATTGTAACCTGCTGCAGTGGGCTGTGTCCTCCTGTGGGCTGCGTGCTATGCCCAGGAGTTCCTGGGGCAGGTGCTTCTGTTGACAAATGATCATAGGACAGGAGTTTCACCTGAAAGAGATAGTATCAAGGAAAACCAAAAATTTCTGGAAGTGACTGTGAAATAGCAGCAAACTTGGAAATGTGGCATAGTATTGAAAACCTCTATGTAATTACTGGTTTCTTTCTTCTGACACACTTTGTACTGAAACAGTTAATAGGACTGAAACACTTCTGTACAGATGAAAAAACGGAGTAATTTGCATTTTTTTCTTGCTGATACTTAACTTCTTTACTACTTTCAGTATTTCAGTTAACTTTCTGTGACCTCGAATGAAATAACTCATTGGTGCTTCAGAGAAACTTTTACAATACTGCAACAGTTAATTTTTATTTCTGGTGTTGGTTTCTGAAGGACATGGTATTTTGTGATATAATTGAGGACTAGGAAGTGGATATTTGTGTACACCTCTCTGTGTCTGCAATGAAACCAAAAAACTACAAACCCACAAATTCTTGTGATGTTTCAGAGCTGTATTTTGTACGAATGCAGAGTAGACCCTGGGCGTATGCTAGCCAGTATTCCAGCCCTGAACAATGTGGATACAACCCTACCCAAACTAGTTGGGTTCTTGCAACCTTGACTCTATGAATGTCTGGGTAAGGATTCATCTATCAGGTGATACAGATTTAATGATAATGTTAGTGTAAGACAAGGGGAACAAAATAGGCTGGCTCTTACGCTACTCAGGGAATGCTGTCTTTGGAGGGAGAAGGGCTCTTCCTTGGTCAATCCTATAAAGCTGGGTTGTCTTGACACTATTTCCCATTTTGCTGCTAGGCTGGTGTGAGCAGGACAAACTGTCCCATTGCCATTTTTAATTAAAATAATTATTCAATTTAATTGAAGCTTTGGTACTTTGCAGATGCAAAACTGGTGACTGTAGATACTACAAGGGTTGTGCAGGAAATTAGAAAGACAATGGAAGAGGAGAGAGGGTCACCTTAGTACAAGCATATGGAAATGATGGAATGGATAAAGGAAGATGGAAAACAGCAATGCCTGTTTTGTTGTGCAAGAACCGGGAGTTTTAATTAAAAAGAAAAAAGGAGCACATTCAAAATTGAGTAGTGAAAGCAGGTTTTCACACTCAGAGTAATTAAACAGGATTTCATGTTTGTTTCATGGAATTCATTCCTTTCCTGAGGCAGTATGTCAGCAGTAATTTGTAATTAAAGAGATTGTTTCAGTTACTTGGGCAATCAGGTATCTGATATTGTGTTGATAAGTGAATTGTGTCCATAGTTTGCTTAGAAGACTGTTGTGAAGACTAATGTAAAGCCTTTGACATATCACGTGCTGAAACTGGAGCACAGAGGTAAGGAAGACAAGAGCCTTGCAAACAAATGGTATTTTGTGACATGAAGGGCAAGTAGGGAATAGGGGCTCAGGTGTTGGTAGAGTCAGATTTGTGAGGCAGCTTATAGAGGGAGGACATAGATGTTCAATGAAGTGTGAAGGGCGTTAGGAGTCTGTGAAATTGTTCCAGAGCAGGGAAGATGTGACTTTGCTGAGTGCAAGAAGTGTTTATTACAGCGTCAGGTGGTAGGGAGGTTGAGAAAGCAGACTCTAATTGCTCGCAAGCGGTAACTGAAGTGCAGAGTAACAAAGATGATCTGGCAGATATTATTATACTAAGCATGTAAAATACTGCAGTTTTACCATAGTACTGTAAGAGTTCCATCTACACTCTAGAGTTAATACATTCAAGGACCTGTTACTCTCTTGAGAGTATTATGTCTAGTAACATCACTGAAAAGGAAGGGAGATGTGCTTGAATGCAAGGTCTCTATAGAAGGTAAAAATGAATGAGGCATTTGTACTGAGACTCATGTCAGGGAAACTACAGCTATGCAAAAAGGCCTGGAGTCATATTTGAGTATGTAGAAACCAAGACAGAAATCGTGATCTGTTTTACATCAGGGTGAAATGTCACTCCACAAAGGTAGCACTCAATAGCTCTGTATTTTACTAATTCTTTTGTCTGCTACTCTCTAATCCATATATGAAGTCATTGCAGAAACGTACAGTTGAAGCTTTTTATTTTGTGTAAATACATGGTTTTGTATGATGTCATTCAGCGCTGGTTCACTGATGGCTTCCCTGCTCCAAGAGGAAGAGGGTAGTACTGGTTGCCTTGAGTTACATAATACATTGTAATTTGTGGCTTGAGTCCGTGGACACACAAATAAGTCAATGGCTGGCAAGTTGTCCTAATTTTAAAGTTGTGAGAACACAGTACAGCCACTTACAGCAATTTTAATTCTTCTGTAACACTTGTTCTCTGCTAAATCAAGAGTAAACATCTTCCATGTACCTCCTCTCCAACACACAGCTTGCCCAGCACTCACACTTCCAAAGGCAGACTCTCAGCAATCAAGCCTAGCTGCTGCAGTGTGGTTTGCTGTGGGTTTATGCCTTCAGCTTTGCCTCTTGGAACATCTATATTAGGCATGCTTGCACAGGCTGGCTCAAGCTGTAGTTCAGCAGCACAGGCTACCATTGCAGAGCTAATAAGCAGTAAAGGCCACCTCCCTGAGCTCTGCATCCTTGCTCTCTGATTTGCCCTGCCAGACAGCTGGCTGTACAGCTGTTTTGTAGGGCAACCCACTATACTCTCTGGGGTTAAAGGTTACTGTGCTTGCAAACATAGGGTGCTCATCAGTCAGATTTTCTTGTTGTGGGTCATAAGCTTGCTGGAGTTCTGTTTCTTGTGGTTGTGGAGAGTGTGTATGCAGTCAAGTAACAGAAGGGAAACCAGGGAAGCATGGGCAGTACTTGTATCCATGGTGAAAGCTTAGATGTTGATGTGATGGAGGAGAGAAGCAGGGGAAGTAGCTACAGCCATCTTGCCCCTCCTGATGTGACAGGGTGGGAGGACAATATGTGGTGGAGCAGGGTGTGGTGTGCCATGGGTCCTCTGAGTGCACCTCTTCCTTCTGCCAGCTCTAATACAAGGGCTTAGATTAACACAGGCTGAGTGAATGAATACTTTTCTACCGAGCAGCTACACCTGTGGCTCTGTTTATACCCTTTATCTCATTCTTCCTGTCATTGTTTTTTTAATGTTGAATAGTAAAACACTGGGTCTGGGCCTGCTCTTGTTGCCCTGCTATCATTGCCCTGCTATCATGCTGCATTAGAAAGCTGAATCATCTGGAGAAGGCGAAGATGGTGGTAGCCTTCTTGCAGCTCCACAGTATGCTGCTCAAGAGGCTCCAGCTAGCTCAGGACTGGTAGCAAACAGACCTCAGCATTGGGCAAGGTTGGCAGTTTCCCTCGTGATCCCTTTCCTACCGTATCTGCCGTACCCATGTATGAATCTGTGATCACTGCTTTGTCTTTTTAAGTTGGGCCTCAGGACTTCTCACTGCCCAAACATGGTATTAAGGGGAAATTGCAACATTGGTTAAGTGTCAGGAGTTGCCAGCCCTCTTTCCATGCTGTTCTGCAGGAGCAGACAGGCAAAGCTGTCCATGCCATGTCCTCATAATATGCTCATCATATTTTTAGACTTTAGTGCTTTAAGCACTTACTATTTTGCATCTTAGGAAATTCCCTCTTCCCTCAAATTGGATTACTTAAAGCTCTGAATTCCCTGCCCTTACTGCCTTCTGTGACACAGTTTTTAACACAATTAATAAATTTAAATTAACTCATGTGCTCATCCTGCAAAGACACCATCACTTAACATTATCACTGTGCATTAAGCAAGGTTATAATTAACTAATTTTCCATTCTCTTGTGGGTTGTATGTGCTCACCATTATGTTATATTATGGAAATTAAGTAATTCCTCCCTAATGTGAACGTAAATCCAAAATTACAGTCACAATATAACAATTTAAGACAACTAAAGGAAAAACGCAAAGGCTGCAGTAGCTTCATTCTTGTGTTCCATGCACCTTAAATTGTCTAGTTCTTGATTGTGGAAGAGACGAGCTGCCGCCTTCAGTCAGCTTCAGCTTTAAATGAGGTTGACAAACACTGGAGACAAATGTCTTGAAAGGGAAGGAATATGGAGACAGAGCTGTGGTTTTTCGAAAGAGCCACAAGAGATGTATGGCCAAGAAAGCAAGAGTTTGGACTGGGCGCAGAATAATTTAGGTTGGAAAAGACCTCCAAGACTATTGAGTCCAACCTTGGACCAGGCATCACCTTGTCAACTAGAACATGGCACTAAGTGCCAGGTCCACTTGTTTCTTGAACACTTCCAGGGATGCTGACTCCACCGCTCCCCTGGGCAGTCCATTCCAATGCTTAACAACCCTTTCCATGAAGAAATTGTTCCCAGTGGACAACCTGAACCTCTTCTGGCACATCTTGAGGCCATTTCCTCTTGAAATGTAATGGACTTGAAGACTGCTTTTTAAGCTTAGTAGATGGCATTCACAGGGCTTAAAAACTGACTCTTGATAGTTTGGGGAGGATATTTTGTGAATGTAGCACAGGAATTTCTTCAGCTTTATCACTCTTGTTCTCGCTGAGGCATTGGGCTGTGTTTTTACCATTTGTTAGTGTGTTTCAGGTACTGATGTCTTGTTCTCTTGTTTAAAAATATTTCATTGCTGCCAAAATTTAACAGCCTTATTAATTTCTCTGTAATTAAACTTTCCAATAATAAAATCATTCTTGCCCAAGCAGAATAGCAAATAGTGTAAAATAGTTCTTATCTATTAAAAGTGAAGGTTGCGTTTATTTCTCAGATCTATAATGGTGCTTGGCAGTTCCTTATTTCATCCATGATGTTGGATTTAAAAGCTGGGCAGAAGAGGGATAAGACAGCAAAACATTTCTCTTCCTCGCTTTCACACCACTTTCTGCCCTATTCATTGGTTTTATCCTGCATGTTTGGTATTTGCTTCCTGTATATGTCTTGGTGCTTACTTGTGCAATTTTTTACCTTGTACTTTTTACCTCCCTACAGCTTTGTCTTTTTCTGTTTCCCAGATGTTAATTTTGTTGCTAATCCAAACTAAACTTCTGTTTGACCTGTTATGTATTTTTAGTATGAAAGGGACATGAGCAATGTTTGCTTAGGCTGTAGTAACTTTATGAAACACATTATATTTATTCTTGAAGTGTTACATTCGAATTCAGAACAAATTCTTCATTCACATGGATGAATTTTGGAGTCTTCTTTAAGTGCAGATATCAACCAACTTCTATTCTTATTTTCATTTAAAAAAGAGAAACATGAACAAAATGCTACTTTAGATGGATACCATTCTTACTCCCATTTCTCCTGTCTTCAGAGTTGTTCTGTATGTGTAGCACTAGAAAATGGTGTTTGCAAAATTCACACTGAATCCATACAGATTTGGTCCAACAAGACTGCCTTTTGCAGTAGGTTGTTCTCTTCCACAGGAGACTGCAAACTGCACAGACTGAGTAGTCCAAAATTATTTGGTATCTTTTCCTATTTCCAGTCTATACCAAAAGAAAGAAACTTGAATATGATTTGTCCTCTACAGGTTGCTAGTCGCAGTCAGGCTCTATGAAAATACTTTGGTCCCTGAAGAGTTAAGTGGCAGTAAGATTTTATTTTATGCACAGCAATGAATGAATGGGCATGCAAATCCTTACTTCTCTCTTCTCTCTTGTATTTATGTTGTTACAGTTTTTTTTTCATATTAGATTGCCTTTCATTTTATAGATACATGGACTGTGCCTCTTCACAGAGACAGAGTTAAGAGGAGAATTAACTTCCACATTGTTCAGCATTTTTCACTTACATGTAACTAGGCATATAACTACACTGTTTTCTGTGTTAGTAAGTTTCCCGCCAATGGAAAGGGGCTTGTAGTGGCCTGTAGCTTGAATATGTGTAGTGCTAGTAGTGGTCTCTGCAAGAACATGTACACAATGCTGATGGAGGTGAGAAAGTTGCTAGTTCCTCTAATGCTTTTTGGGATGATGCTGTGGTGGGTAATGTAGCTGCAGGCATGCAGTAACCTAGTGTTTGATACAGCTTCTGTCTTCTCCTCCTTCGGTGTCTCACCAGGATAGGCATACATAGACCTGCTGTGACAGCACACAGAGCCCAGGCTGCAATGGGGACCTTTCTGGTAACTTCATCTCTATGATACTGTTTTGCATTTTATGTAAATCCATGAACTCATTACATTTTACTGGTACCATTAATGTGACAGGCCTTTCTGCTTGTATTGACTGGTGACCAGGATTTGCTCGTACAGGCATGGGTTTTTTTCACTTTCCTGAAGTTCAAGAAACTAGCAGATTAAAAAAAGGGTATGTGAGAGTTAAATTTTTCACTAATTTTTCAGGAGGATTCAAGTAGTGCAGCAGCTCATGTAGTCCTGGTTACTTGCAAGTTAAATCTGAGATCAGGCAATGAAACAGCCTGAAATTGTGACTGTCAGACTGGAAATATTCAGTGAAAGGTACTGCAGAAAGTGTGCTTTGAAATTCTTAATGCTATGCCTTGTGCTTATATATTTAAATACTTTCAAGACTAATGAGTATAGTTTGGTTAGATGGTGCTTCTTGGTAAATTTGGGTTTCTGGCTTCTTTAGTTTCATTTGCGCTGCTCTGATAACACCACTTTTTCAAGACAAGTACTACAAAAATTTCCTGTCCCTGTTTCTTTGTGCAGTGCTTGGAATACTGAAGGGTAATAAATCTTTACAAATGAAAAGTGGACCAAAAAAAAGCCTTCACTGTAAGTAGAGGTTTTTCTAAAGTTTTCAGTGATTCAACAAGCAATGAATGGGAGGCAAGGAAGGGGAAGGAACCTAAATGACAAAGTAAATATACTTCTTTGGCATGTAAAAGGGAAAACGAAATTGACAAGACAAGGTTTTAAAATACTGCTGAAAATGTTGCTTTTCCTCCAGTCTTAGCTTTGATAGCACTGCAGCTCCCACTTAGAAGTTGAGGAGGCTTATCTTCTGAAATGGAAGTACACAATGTGAAGGCACAGCAGACCCACTCAGACTGATCTCTACCTGTGTAATAAGAGGGTATGTGGTTGCTGTGCACAAACTTGGGATGTGCTGCATGGATCGAAGCACAGCCACGTGGCTTCCTCAGGGAAGTGGGGAAACAGCACTGACACCTAGCCTACCTCCTCAAAGATCAGTACTCCTAAGAGTTCAACATCTGCTTTAGCAGGCTAAAAACCCATCTGGGGCACACATAATGCTACAGGAAAGTAACATTCCGCATGGGAACAAAAGAAAACAGCTAATACTAGTTGGTCTAAGAAGGTGGTTACCTGTCACAAAGGTGCACTATGCATACAAATACGTTGGCCATCGTGGGTAGGACAACATTGCTAGGTGAAATTCAAACGCAGTCTGGAAGATTCTAGTTTTCATTCCTCTAGAACTGTAAAAGAGTGGGGCAGTGAGCAGCTCTTGTGTCTGAAAACAGGTGACTTGTGAGATCACTAGTGAGAATGGAGAGTAGAGGTCCCTATTAGAAAGACTTTTGAGTTGTTTTTTCACTCCAAGACTCATCAGCTGTTTGCATTGAACATCACTGATGAGAAAACAGGTCTGCTGCTCAGACCACAAGGGAAAGTGCATGGGGATCTTCAGACCGTCTCTTACACGGTGACATCTGGTTTTTCTATGTGTGCTTCCCATGAGCTTTCCAGGTAGTATCTCTTTGTAGAGCAGGATTTGGCTATGCTAATAGATCTCTGAGGTCTTATCAGTCCTTTATTTTATGTAGCCCTCAAAATACTCAGAAGAGAACAGTTGCATAACCATTAAACAGAAACTGTGTAACCTAGAATGAGTTACCAAAACACCTTTTCTATTATGCATATTTTCTGGCCTAATTATATAAACACACTTTATTATTTATAAAACTCCATCACTTCAAAATTTAGTACTGTGTTTCCTTTCCCCTTTTCTGCACTACTAAATTTTGTTCTTAAGACTTTCAGAGCTGCATTTTGAGCATACAGATTTAGGACAGGACTAGTCTCAAGTGGCACTGTAATACTAAATATTAAATAACTGATTCAAACTGCAACCAAGAGGAAAATCAGATGACAGTCAAGTCTTAATCCAGAAGATTGAAGAGAAAAGCAATACAGTTTTCTCAATTTATCATACCTGCTATTTTGCACATCTTAGTGAGTTGTGCATAACTGCCTTCTTCCTCATATAACATCTGCTTAACCATAGTGCAGGAACTGTTTACCATTTTCATGGTCCAGACTGACTCAACAGCAATACCATGGCCAAAAGAGGCAAGAAGATTTTATTTATTCATTTATTTACCTATGTATTATTTTTAATTAACATTTTTTATATCTGCCTGCACCTGCCAGGCTTTGTGGAAATGCAGCAAATTATCATTACAGAAATCTGGGGAGAGGCAGCAAATTGGAACAGTGGAGCTACTTCCATCAACCATACAGTCATACTTGCAGCTTTGTATGAGACTAGTAAAGATTTAGTGGAGTGTGCTGTTTGAGCTGCTATTTATTGGATGGATTAAGCATTATTTTTCAGTGCTCTGTCTTGTATTTTTACATTATTTATTGCCTAAAAATAGTATCTTTAGGGTAATTTTTTGTTGGTTTAGAGGAGAAGCGTTGCTCTTTGTTGTGTTTAGTTTGGTTTTAACTTAATAATTGGAGTATAATAGGTTGGTAGATAGTGTCACAAATATTAAGAAGTTGATCCAGAAGTTCAGAGTCCATTGTTTTTTTAGGAACATCCTCTAAATATTTGTCTTTAGATGTAGTCATCTAGAAGGAATGTATACCTCTGGCTATGTCAGAGGCAACGTTAATTGGATTAAGTCCTCATGAGTGAACCAGAAAGTTGAAGGCTGTTGTACTATATTTGGGGGAGCAGAAAAATGCAATTTGAGGATAAAACATAGACTGCTTTAAGTCACAGTGAGCATGTGTGGAACTTAGTGATGCTTCCCATTTAAAAGAAATAAACATTGAATATTGTTTAAACTCAGCCTCAGAAATGCTCCTTTGAGCACTCTCACAGTGAATATACTTTTCACAGCCCAAGGAAAGCATTGCAACTAAAAGTAGTTTTCAGTCCCAGCTGATAATTCCATAGCCCAGCTCTATGTTTGTGCAGTCCATTCAGATTGTGGGGATTAAAATGGACAACAAGCTATGTAATGGCAGTTCAAGCCTTCTCATCTCCAGAACCAAGACCTGCAAATGTGGAGTTTGCATTTGGCTCAGTCTGACTTTCAGCCCAAAGCCTGAGCCCAGAGGTCTGTCAGCCACTGCCAGAAGCTGAGCAGTGGATGATGGAGAACAGCAAATCTGACATTTTACTGAAGTGTATTTCCATGGAAAAACTTCAGGCATCTGCAGTTTCTCTGAAAATAGTTTTCAGAGCCAGAGAGCCAGTTTCTTCAACTGCAGGCAGTGTGGTGAGCCTATGACTAGTAGCTAAATATGATGAGGTTTTTTTTTTTAATGTTAACTGTTTTTAAGTGTGGCATTCTTACATTGCTGTGGCCCTGACTGTAGCAAACCAATGGCGAAGGCATCTCTGTAAATAACAGCTACAACTCCGGAAACACAATGGCCTTTATGTTTTTAACATTATGCATTTACTGTGTTTGATGTTTGGTTGTGAGAAGTTGGATAGCTTTGGGTCCTTGCACACCATTGCTGAGAGCAGACACTGGTTTGGCATCAAAGCCATAAGCACTGTGCTCTGCAAGGTGGGTGCTGCAAAGTTCTGTAGGAGTGCTGGTATTCACAGCCCGGCTGCTCAGTCCTCCTGCAAAAGAAATAGAAGAAGGGGAAAACTGCAGGAGCAGAGAGGCCTTGTGCCTCTTCACCCTTACCCTAGGAAGAAGTGTCCATTTTTCCTAGGAGAGCAGCCATGCTGAGCTCACTCAGCTGGACAGCAGGTGCATGGGGAGGATGGCATCTTCCTGACAGAGCATGAACCCCATGTGCTGAGCTCTGCAAAAAGTAAATAGTACGGGGCTGCTTTGCTTGAGCACTGCTTGAACAATTTTTTTTTTTATTAGCTGAAGTTTAATTTCACATTTCAGAGCAAAAATTCAGAGGAAAATTTGAAGGACAAAATTTCATCAGTATGATGAAGGGAACCTGACTAGACATATGCATGAAATCAGTGAAGTGCTTGATCAAGTGGGCACATAAATAGTTTTTGCTGAATTGAGCATACCGTGGGGTATAGCAGGTTAGTTGGTGGAAGCTCTCCAACTTTTCCATCTTTTCCATCATTTTAGGTGATGTTCTGTATCATGCTGAAGCATCTTTAAAATTTCATTAGCAGCTCAAAGTTAAAAGGGTTGAGAGGGTAAGAAACTGACTGTTCTCTGGATTGGGAATGCATTCAAATATAGAAAAAGAGCAGCCAGATCTGCTTCTGCACCTTTGAGGGACTCTACAGCATTCTTTTTAAGACTACATTAGAAAATAATTTTTCTGTTATGGAAGAGTCACTTTTTAGGTTGACTTTTTGCTGCAGTGTGTCACATTCACATTGGAAACACTGGCCTGGTAAGCAACAGCACAACCTGAAGAATTTCCCAGAAGTTCCATATGTAAACCATTTGATCTCCCTTATTTAGTTTGAGCAGACCAGATGCAAGCCTGGTTCAGTTTGGAAGTCTTTAGTGGGGGACTAAAGTGAATGTCATAAACCTTATTGCGAGCAGATAGATCAGATCTTCCAGAACACTTGTGCCTTGAGTGCTGTCATCCAGGTTTGCTGGATTTAAACTAACTTAAAAGTCTTTCGAGCAGTACACTTTGTATGTGAGTAATTCAAATTTTGTGTCTCTATACAACTGACCAAAGGTATGTTTGAAGTCTGAAGGACAGAGTAAATTCTCACAAAACAGAGAAGCTTCAGTTGTCTTCATCTTTCAGTTAAGTGTGAATTGATGTGGCAGTCACCCATGATGGAGTGCTTCACCTTGTGGCCTCCTTTGTATGGTTTTGATGGGGCAGAGAGTATTGCTGGGGGAAAAGGGGAGCAAGAGATATCTTAGTACAGATCTTGCCTTGCTTTTCCTAGTCTCTTGGGCTCTGCTCCTGCTGCTTTAGAAGTTGTTGCTTTCCCTGTTGAAGACAACCAGCTGTGACCAAACAACAACAGTACCCAGTGACCTGTGGACACTCAGCATGAGCTGCTGATGCTTAACGAGGACCTTAAGCAGGCTATTAGAAAGGGTACTAGGAGGGTTTATACCACCGGCCAGGCATCTTCCCTTCCGTGGGGTCTGTAACTATTCAGACTGTGCTTAGGCTGAGGGCATTTTCTAGCGTTAGATTTGGGACTATTATCTAGTACAAATTCAAGACAGCATTTTATCAACTACCGCTTTGTGAATTCAGTTGGAGTAAGACTTGATAACTTCACACTTAAGAAAGATGTCCTTCTCTTCTATGATGTCCTGTTCAGACAGAAAGAACATTTAGCCCAAGTTCCCAAAATGCAGAGGTGGTTTGAACACTGGGCTATACTGTGAATGGGTGTGATGACTGCACATAACTGTTCCCCTTTATTTGCATTTCCTCATCTGTGGGCTTCAATGAGACCCAAATAGAGGGATAAAGAAGTATGTTTTGTAGATTGAAATCCATCATTCACATTAGAGTACTTGTTTCAAGAGAATTGATTTGAGAACTCACATTTGGAGGAGTCTTGCTTGGACATATGTGCACTGTATGAAATGTATTTTTCACATACATTTTGTCCTTGTCTGCATGATTTTAAGTGAATAATGCAGCTTCATAACCTGGTTCCTGTCCCTTTTTTCCCTGTCTTTAATCCCAAGTTATTGAGTATGCATTTATCTATTTTACTTTGGCCTCTGGATGTGTTACTGTTAAGTGCAGCAATAAACCATCTACAAGTAGATTTCCATCTACCAGTAAAACAATGTGGGAAACTCCTTGGACTTCCTTGTATGAGATTGAGATTCCAGTTGGGGTATTGAGCTGGGAGAATTGCCCTTTAAAGTCTGCGGAAAAAGCAGCTAGCTGCCAGCTACAGAGCAATGGGAAGTCCTTTGTTGCTCTGCTACCATCAGTTAGCTGCTTCATGATGATAAACATGGCGGGGGCCAATCCTGACTTTGTTTTGGTTGGAATTTTTGTTTATTGGAGTTTGACCAAGCCAGAAGTTTGTAGAATAGCTTTTGTGCTTGTTGTTCAGCAGGAATGAGGGTTTTTTTCTATCAATATTTTTTTTTTTTCTTTAAGAAGTTAGCACTTTGACCAGCTTGGTATATCACTCAATTCTTAGCCTTGCTTCATCTTCTGGTGCTCAATCCAGGTACACTTGTTCAGCAAGTTAGGGAAAAAGAACACATACTATCATATCCTGGTGTGCATCTATCATCTTTGTAGCAGTGGAATGGTTGAAGCAAGTTAACTGGTTTTGGCAGACTCAGGTAATACCCAGTGGATCTTGGCTCTGAGAGTTTTCTGAAGCTCCAGAAAGTCCCTTCCAGGGCAATCCAAGGCTTTAGCGCAAATCTATAGCAGTGTCCGTGCTTTGGGAGGTAGGTGGAAAGTTAGATGGAGATATCAATGTTTCTTAATTTGCTTGTTTTGGGAAAGGGTCTTTTTATTTTTTGAGGGGTGATAGCTGCAGGAAATGCTGAAATCAGAGTCTTCCCAATGTCCATGCAGACTGGAAAGTTCTTGACACCCACCAGCTAAAACTCAGCTATTAATGTATTTCAAATATGTCGGACTGCCTTTGAACTCCTGTGTGCAATATTGCATCTCCCAACAGCAAGCTAGAAAAGCCCTTGAGCATGTTACGAATTTTGCTTGGAGAAATGTAAAAGGTGATAAAACTCTTTGCAAGGAATTTATCATAGCTGCTCACACTTAGGAGTGAAAGAAGGGCATTGTAAGTGCTCATCAGTGAATAGGTTAGACAGGTTTTTCCTCCTAATATTTTTATTTTCAGTGACAGCCTTCAAACTTCCACTGGATGATATATGTAACCTTGAAATTAACTGGCAAGGTTTTTGGCTGTAGGACTGGCCTAACGAGAAATTTGCCACCCAAATAAATCCTTCCTTCATAATACTATCCTTGCTGTTTCTTTCATGTGCATGATCTGAAGGTTTCTGCCAACACAACTAACATTTTGCCTCCAAGTACTCTATTTTTACAGTATCTTGAAATTGCCAGTATGAAAACGGTGAGCAACGTTAGTTCAGTGACCAAACCCTTGAAGGGTTTGCTATTTCTACCATATGAGTTTAATAAATTAATTTCTGTCATGCTATGGAGACTGCAGTGTAAAAGATAGTTTCTATTCAACTGAAGTTTTATACTTTAAATTTCATTGATGTTCTTATACTCTCATACTCTCCTGAAATTGTCAGAGGGTTATTTATGTACGACACAACTGTCTTTCTAAATACCTGTAAAAGTAGCCTTGAAGAGAAAGGTTTGGATTAACCTTGTTTTACATGGGAACATTTTCAGTTTTGTAACTATTCCAGTAATGTTTCAAAGTGCTCCAGTGGCAATTAACTGGAAGCTAATAGTTTTGCCAGTGGAAAGAAAGTTGTAAGTGCTGTTAAATATGTCATTGAAGATGATTCACGTTGCAGCATTGCTTCACACTAAGGCAGCTAAATCTCATCCTTCTGTACATGTTACGAATATTACTTCGCTGGTGTTTATATTAAGCATGTGTGTGTAGTCAGTTCCACCCTTGGGGAAAAAAAACCCAACAGGAATTCCTCTAAGAATTTATACTGCACAAGGTTATGATTTTATTTCCTTAGACTTCCAGTAGTTCTTTCTTAAGTGAGTAATGGATCCAAAAGATCGGAAGTTACTCTGTCTTCTTTTCTTGAAGCCAGGAGAAAGACATAGAGGAGAGGATGATTTTGTATTAAATCTCAGTGGTTTCTCTTATTTTCCATGGCATCCTGTTCTTAGTTTCTAATTTGCCTCTGTCTGAAAAGAAAAACCAGAAGCCCAGCAATTATTCCATGTGCATTTGGGAAAATGTAGATCATTTTTATCAAGGGATGCATGGAAAGTGGATGTAAATTATGGATGTGTATCTGTATCCAGCATATCTGTCTGATGCAAATGCACTCCTGAAAACCAAATGTGAAGTGCTGGAATCTGCCAAGTGAATTTCCAGCTCATTGTGAATGGTGCTTTTCATTACTAAAGTCTATTTGACATGCAGTACTCCCCAGTCACCTGTTGAAGTCTTAACAAAATTTCTTATTATCTCTTTCCTGGTGTCTAATAAGTAGTGAACTTTCCTGCAACAGATGGGCAAATTGTCCTCTCTCCTCCACTGGCCTGCTAGTTTTCATGAAACTTTTAAAAACATAATTATCCTTGAAAATGTGTGAGGTTTTTTTGCCCTGTTTAGATGAAATTAGCCGGTATTAGAGAGCTAATGAGAGGCCAGGAAAAACAGGCAAATGAGCACAATGCTTGATAACAAAAGTTGTAGAAAACCAAACTAAAATTTTGCTTCAACTTCTGTTAGTGTAACCAGGGTGTGGTGGTTTGGCAGTGCTATAAGAAATCATGTGTTGAACTGTAAAATATGTAAAGCTGGTATCTTAGAGTTAACCTCTTGTACCTTTTGCAGGTGGAGATTTACATTTTACCTTTATATATTTACCTATGGAGTACGGTTCCTGAAAAAGGTAGGCACTTATATTATTATGCTTTTACGACACATCACAGACTTGAAGTCTTGTGCAGGCGTAATATAAAACACAGGAATAAAGTCTATGTTTGTGAGGAGTAAAAACTAAAATTGAATTTGCACTCATAAAATGCTTACCCTCATTGGTAAGGAATGTAAGTTCTTATCAATATTTAATGGTGTTTTAAAGGAAAAAAAGGCATAGCAACATACCTAGTGCACTTCATTACTTTTCATTATAGTCATTTAGCTGGCAGTAAGGCTTACCAAAGTATTAATTTCTCCATCATCCTTGCTTAAATGCCTCTGACAGAGGTTACTTTTTACTAACAAACAAAATGCATTAGTGTTTTAGAAAAAAAATATTTTTTTTGCCTATTCTTTGTCTGATGTACTGTGGAAGGAAATTTCTGTGGTTTCCCATCAATGCTGTGTTTCAGGTGATTTAAAAAGAGAAGGGTACTGATAGCTTCTAAACACTATGGCATAAGTCTATTAACCCTGCGATAGACAGTAATACAGATTTATGGTGCAAATTGTTTTTACAGTGTGACTAGTTCTCAGAGCTTCTGTGCAAGTCTGTCCATATTTGTGTAATTCTAGGAGGTGAAATTAGGGGAATGTGTGCACTCAGTGTGTTTACGTAATCTTTGTTTTGGTGAAAAACTTGACACAAGAAAATGTATCCTGAATGTTTCTGGTTCCTGTAAGTAAAAGAGGTTGTACTAATCTTTTTTATGTCTGTAGTTCTTGAGGCTGTCCCAGGTGCAAGGCAACTTGGTGTGGGCAGGACTAATGATGTGTCCTGTGTGGGGAGGGCACATCAGAGCCGTTCTCAGCTGTTTAGCAGTAGTCAGCCCCGGGAGAAGTGTGGGCCAGAGCAGCGTGCAATTGCATTCTCTCCGTGCCTCCTAAAACACTTCTATTTTATGTGTACCTCATCTATTAACATGCTGTATGGTCATGATCTGATACTCTGTTTTCTGTGTTTGATTTCACAAATGTCTGTGGTATGAAATACGAGAATAGTTTTAATGAGCAGTTGTCACTACCCAAAAGGTTACTTAGCCTGTGAGTGTGGAGAGGTCATGGCTGTGGGTTCATAGGATCCTGTAACAGACAAGGGAACAGAGGCTTCATCGTCTGAATTTTTCTACATCATTACAGCAAATGCCACAAAAATCACCATTAGCAAGTGTCACAAAATCACTACTAGAAAACATATTTATGATTAAGACAGCAAATCTCTCTCAGCACAAATAGAGTGTCTGTTCTAGGAAAAATTCTGAATACCAGCATTTCTATAGACTAAGAAGAATACAGTAAACGTGTGCTTCATTCCAAGCCATTGTGATCTCTTGTTAAAGGCTGAGTTGACATGCAGAGTGGAGGATGTCTTCCAGTTGAGCATATCACTGCAGTTTGAGGAGGGCTGGCTGACACAGCAAGGTGTACAACCGCTGGCTTAACAAGGATTGGTTGCATACTTTTGCTGTAATTTTAACTTTCAAAATATTTCATTTTTACAAAGAGAAATTATTCACTATGTAATTGTGTGTCTATTTATAATTACTAATTTGTACACAGTGTTAAAGATGAGTCTTGTAATGTTTTAGGCGATTGTCATTATTCCAATGTTCTGCTTTGTATACCCAGGTTTTTCACATGAAAATACATGTAAATTAACAAAATTATGATTGTGATTGTATTTATATTTGCACTATATTCCTAGTAACATTGTGTAACTCAAAGACAAAGGCTTTTGCTGTTCATCAAACACCCAAGATTTTGCTGAGTCTCTTTAAGTGCAGGATCTGTGTTTGCATGGAATAACAACAAAGCTGTCAGTCAGAGCACTCATAAAACCCTCTGAAATGCCATGGCAAGCTTGTCTTTGTTAATGTCCATGACTGCAGTTAATGGCTGATCTAGACAGACAAAATTTGTGCACCAAATAAAGCAACCTGTGCATTATTTTTGGTAACAGCTGCACATGAAATATCAATTTCTTTGACATGCTGTATTTGCTGAGTACATTACTAGAGATTTAAAACTTTCTTCCTGCTGAAAGCTATGTCTCTTTATTGAGTTCTTCTCTTGGGTTTTCTCTTTTTCCAGGGGAAAGTATATGTTTTTAAGTTATTAATTGAATAAATAATGTTACTTCTGCTGAAATTTAAAAAAATCTCAATACACAGGGAAGAAATTTCTGATATAAAGCTTTGTCACCAAAGTTTGGTCTGTTGCAACAAAACCTATCAACCGATACATTTTAAACAAATTTTTTTCTTAGTAGTGTCTGCCGGACACTTAGACTGGGTCATTTTGCTGAATAAAATTTGCCGTGAATTCAGGAATATCCTCCAGTTTGGGAAGGCTGAGGATTGACAGTAAAGTGTCCTGTGTGTACCTCTTTTCTGTAGGCCATGATCAGGTGCTGATACTTTGTATGATGGGTTTAGCAATGTGAAATGCACAAAAACTCATGCTACCACCCAGTCTCCCTCGCTCTATCCATATGGACATCTGCTTTCCACAGCCTCTGTGTCATACAATAGCTTATTCATGGAACTCTCTCCAACCCCCTGCCAACCCCACCACTGAACTCCGAAGGCAGGAGACCGTACGGATTTTGCACTGGTCTTGTCCTCAGTGCCTCCGACCTCAAATGGGCACATGGTGCCGACTTTTCTTTGTTGCAATAATACATTGCTCATGAAGCAACATGAAGTGAATAAGGGCAGCTTCTACCATTGGTGTCTGCCTTTTTCAGTTAAGAGTTGACTTTAACTCTAGGGTGCAGCTGTATGATTGGTAAATCTTACAAATGTTTGTGATACCATGTGAACGCGTGCCCCGTTCAAGAGTTACTGTGAAGTGAGAAGCGTAAGTCTTGGATCAGAGAGTAGAGAAGCCAAGGCAGTTGCTTGATTGCTCACAAATGAAGCACGTGAAGAGGAGTGACTTGCAGCCTTACACATACTCAGCCAAACCGCTCCATTACCTATAAATTGTGACTTATGTAGACAGAGGAGAAAAAAATTTATTACGGAGTTACTAGTATTTAATTATCATATTAGACATTCCTTCCTTCCCCACCTCGTGCGTGCCTTCAGCCTTTTCAGGCTGCAAGGCTTAATTTTATTGTGGGGTTTGCTGTCATTGTCTGTAACTAGTGAAGTTGTTAATGACATTTCAGTGTTAAAGCATCTCAAAGATGAAATTGTTTTCTTGGTCTTGGCTTCTTTTTCAAATGCTCCTCATAAAGTTTTGCTGCTTCTTCCAAGTCCTTTCTACCTTAATGCTATCAGTTGTAGCTTATTTATTATTACCAGGTGGTGTAATAATGCTTCCCAAAGGGTCTCTTGTTGCTGAAGTGAAACATGTGTTTGTTCTTTCAAACCAGAACTTTCAATTTGATGAAAATGAACTGTAAACTTGTTAGGTAATGAACATAAAGTAGGTGTTGGGAGTTTGATGGGTTTGTCACTTGATCCTTTAGCACTGTGTGTTTCAGGACATGCCCTGGAGTGTGATGTATAGTGCACTGAGGGGATGAAATAGGTCATCATAATTAGGATTTGAAGTGACCACTGTCATTTCTGATACTTTAAGGGAAGAGGAAATCAATGTAAATGTAGATTAAGAGTTCAAGTTGTCCACCTTCTACCTCAAATACTATTTTCAATATCCTATTTTCAAGTAATATATACTATTCAAGATACTATTTCAATATACTGTTTTCAAGAGCAGATTTGGTAATGAGTATTCTTCTGTGTGAGGAAAATGGACCAAGGTACCAACTTTGAAAGAGAAGGTGAAGCTTTCTTTGTTATTAGCTGCCAGCTCCAGTCTTCACTATTTTCTAGAGCAGATTTAAATTATTTGCGACTAAAGAGTGGGTGTCCCACAAAATAATTTAATGTGAAACATTCACCTTTCCATCTAATCCTCGTTGCCCCCATTCTTGGTAAAATGGCAAATGCTAGATGTGACCATCCCATCTTAATTTTCAGGCTTCTGAATGAGATGTTTTGGCACTGAAGGACTGAACCCAGCATTCACTACAGCATTCTTTGTATCTTTATAAATCACTAAGCATAAAAGATAAGTAACCAATTATATTTCCACTCTGATCATGTGTATGCAAATTCTTCCCTTTCTGAATGAAACTGAGGTTTTCAGCTCTACCATTTGTTTTCTTTGCATGTCTACAAAACACTTCCTTGCAGAGCACCACACCTGTAGTGACACCAACAAGACATTAAGTTCCAGTGGCATTGAACTGACTGCTTTGCTTATCATTAACATATGAATGAAATAATGTTTTTGTTTTCGTCAGTAATATTTGTAGTTAAATAAATGGTGGCTTTGATCGTTAAGAGTTAATGGTCTGACTGTGCTCCAATTAAATGGAAAAAATATCATTATCTTTGGTGATAAAGGAACAGAGTGAAGAGTTCAGGATTGGCTTGTTTCTTGCTTGCTCATCCTTGGTGCTAAGCAGCGCCTGTATAAAGCTGTAAAATGAAATCTTTACAAACATACAGAAGCAGAGCTTCCAGGTGGCTTACAGACTTTTCACATTTAATTTCCTTCCTTTAATTGCCCATGAGAATTATGAATTCACAAAAAAGGATGAATTTTCTGCGAGTCTTTTGAAGTCTATATGGAGACTTGTAAACCTGAAGTTGCATGTACATATTCTACTGGTGAAAGGGATTATCTGCCTGGATAAACAAATTTTGCTATTTTTCAAATTTAGTGTTGAAGTAAGGCAGATGATACGAGTATGCTGTGGCTATATTTAAAAAATGCTGTGTGCAACAAGCTTCTGTATGTATGCAGCTCATTGAGTGTCCTTCCTAATGAGTCATCCCCTACTGAAGAACTGGGAACTGTCTGCTAAGAACTGTCTGGTGGGTAGTTACAATTTCTAGCGGTACATGTAGCTTGCAAAAGAAGAGGGAAAGCCATGTTGAAGTGTAAATTTGACTCCAAAAGCCTACTCAAGTGACATAAATGTACGGGAGGCAAATAGCAAATAGCAGGGTAGTATGAAGAAAAAAAAAAACCCTGACAGGTAGAGCTCCGCTTCTGCTGTTGCCGAAGTTCCTCTTTCTTGAAACTATAGTATGTTTCAAACGAGGAAAATGAAGTGCTTATCCTCCTGTGTGCACTAACCACTGAGCCAGCAAGTTTGTGTGTGACAGCTGGAGATGTTCTGTTAGTGGCCTGCAGTTTCTGTGTGCACATAGAAAGAAACTGGCTTCATGCTTTTTTGTGAGAGTGTTGCATTCTGCTGCTCAGCTGAGTTGGCTTATTCTTTGCCTCTTTTTGGAATAAAATAGCAGCAGCAATACATGCACATGTTACAGCCCTGAGAGAGTAGTGTAGAATTTGTAAATGCCATTTCGGATTGCTTGTACTCCAGAATTTTAGAGCCTAAAGTCAGACACCTTCATTTGAAATACAAAAAAAGAATTTGTCAATAAATTGGTGGCTGATTATTGACATTGTTTCTGTATTACAGTTCACCTATTATTGAGATTGTTAACCTTAGACTAAGTAAGTAGTGTTTATTATGCACAACCACTTAATAAAATTGTCATATTTGTGGAAACAAGCATTTCTGTAATGAAGATGGTAAGTTTGTATCATGTGGGAAATAAGATTGGGACAGTTTTCAAATCAAAGGTCATGCTACAGTTTAAGTGGGGTTATAGTTAGTGTATTAATGATACTATTCTGGGGAAAAATAACAGAAGAGTTTGAATGCAGAAATTAATAGTTTCAAATTCTTCATACAAGTTCTCTGCAATGCACTGAAAACATCCTTCATGGGGGCTCTCAGCCACTACTGTCATTAGAAATACAGAATAAATTTCTTTTTCCTCAATATTATATGGGAATCAAGAGGACATCATTCATGCTTACAGTACTGACAACATCTCTTCCCACTGGAATCACCTGTAATACCTGGGTTCCCCAAGGCAGCAATTGATAGCTGTGGCTTTTTAAACTTTCTGATTTAATGCCATAAAGATTCAACATGGGTAGGAATCAATTTTGGTAGATCTGAACTAAACTGAAAAAAAGGTACTGCAAAAAACCAGCAGCTGTCAAACTGAAAAATAAGTTGCTGTATTCAAAATGTCCAATGCTCTAGACAGTTTTCAGTCTTTGTAGCAGTAGGACAGACTTGATTTTGACATAAAAGTTCCTCAGCTATTGGAAAGCTATTTGCAGCACACATTGCATATTACATCATTTGGAGCAGAAAAAAATGACCTGCATCAGAATATTCAGTACTTCATTTATTGTTTCCATTTTGTCTTGCCATGCCTGGTGCTTCTACTTTTTCATGAAAATAATGCTGCTGGATATTTTGCAGAACAGAACAATACAAGAAATGCAACATCTTGGAAAAATTCACACCACTATTTGGATTATGTCTGATCATCTGATTCATAGAATAAGACTCCTTAAAGCAGGCTGATTTTTTCTGGTTTTAATGCTGAAATACCAAAGCATGAGTGTGGGAAATATCTACCACCTTGGTTTAAATCAGAACTGACTCTAGAAAACAACACCATGGCAAAAGCTTGGAAGCAGGGGGTTTACCTCCCAAGCCCTTGATGTCTCCTTCATTCTTGAATCAATTGAAGCAGGCATTCTGTTGGGCACTTTTTCTAGTCTGCATCTGTTGTGATGTTTCCTTCCCATGTTCTGCTCGAAAGGTTGTTATATTATCTATTACTGAAGCCTTGTAATTCCTTTTGTTCAGTGAGCTTATTTGCCTGATGCTGGATAAATATTCTCATTTAAATGAAGAATGTCAGAGGCCACTGTGGAGCTCTTTTAACACAATGCTGATACTTGATATTTTACTGTGCTATTAACAGAGGGATAATGCGATACGTAGGCCACTGAGGAAGGAAATGAAGCCTGCCTTTGGCAGATTGTTCTTGCTTTAAAATTGATTTGGATTCTCTGGAGGGTTTTATTACCTTTTTTTTTTTTTTACTTGTAAAACCAATTGTTGAGTTTCTGTAACTGATGAAAATTTTTAAGCTAAAATCATTTTGGATGTTAAAATTGAATTATAATCTTATTCCTTTCTATGAAAGCAGGGCTGAGCATTAGGTGATAAATAAAACAATTTCTCATTCACTAAGTGAGCAGGAAAGAATACCTGTGCTCCAGAGTCTTTTGAAGAATGCTATTGTGAGAAAGGGGAAATACCATATTACATTTTTAAATAAGCATCACGAATGGAAAAGGTTTCCAGGAAGACCATCGTTAGATGCCATCTCATGGAAAAGGAATTTGTTTCAGATATATCTTCAAAAGGGCATAAAAATTGTTGAGGGCATTTAGGAGAAATTCATACAGTGTTTTGGATGCTTGAGGTATAAATCATGAGTCATGCTGTGAGAAAGATCAAAGTTACTGGAGAAACGTAGTTTTAAATGACTGCAGCACCTCAGTTTACATCAACAAGGAAAATGAATGCATTTTGGACAATGAGGCTTTGTAAGAGAAGGCGAGTCAGCATAGGAAGTAATTTACTATGTAAGCTGTTGGAAGTTAAGATAATAACTGGATCAGGCAAAAGAGGACAAAGCTAAGCAAGCTGGCAGAATTTATTTGTGGCTGAAATGAAACTGAAGGTTTTTGAAAGAAAAAGCAAAAGGAGAATATCAGTGATACCCTAATTCAGTAATAGGACACTGATGGCAACTTTAGGGTTTTGAAATGTAGACAATTGGGACTAATTTTACATATTCATGGGAAGGAAACGCAACACACTAATTTAAAAAATACATCTAGAATTGAACTTCACTTTATCTGTTTTGAATCCAGCTGGGGGTATTTAATAACGTCAGAGTACTGAGTAAATGCTATGTAACCATCAATTTGGCAAGTTAAGCTGGTATTGAGCCATCTACAGCATCTCTACTGTTAGTGCATTATGCTGTTGTTCAGGGCAGTGGAGGGGCTGCCACACCTCATGTCCCCCTGTGGACTGGTTATTTTGACTAATTTTGACTTCAGCACAGTATTCTTTCCTTTTTGACAGCCCAGCTTTCTGAAAGATTGAAATTTTTTCAGGGTCATATCATAAAAATGTCAGATCTAGAGGAAATACTTCTCAAAATGTTATATTTGGGCAATTTTATGATAAAAATAGTTTTAATTCATTTATACACTAAGGTGGTTCATT
Source organism: Corvus cornix cornix (assembly GCF_000738735.6). NCBI lineage: Eukaryota > Metazoa > Chordata > Aves > Passeriformes > Corvidae > Corvus > Corvus cornix. The sequence continues at coordinate 19,405,342 of NC_046337.1, forward strand.
CACACCTGTAGCAAAGTATTAGCTCAGCACTCTATTGCTTTTCGTGTTTTGCTATTCAAATTAATGAAGCAGTCCTGTTTTCCACAGCTAATTAAACCTGAGCAAAGAATACATGTTTGGATATAAGAACAGATTATTAGTAATGTAACTGGTGCTTTGAGTTGCCCTTGTTGAGTTGAACTCACTACTGAGGGAATGACTCAGAGCAGGATAGCTGTATTCTCAATTAAACTAGTAAAATCTGTAGAACCATATGTATTTTTATACTATAAGCTCTTCAAGTCATTAAGCTGCTTCATTGTATCTTTAAAGTAGTAGGGGAAAAAAAACCTTGGCAATAATTAAATATATTATTGGTGTTCTCTTGGGTTTTTTCCTATTATATTCCCTTCCAATGTTACCCTGTCGCACCTCTCAGGGCTTTCTCATTTCTTCTGCCTACTGATGGCTATTGAACAATGCCAGGCTAGCATGGGGAAGTACTGCTGTAAATTTGAATCTAATTCAGTTTTGCTTCTATTTTTTAACTGCTGTTATCTCACAGGTGACTTAAGGAGTTTCACCAGGTACTTTCGTCCTGTCCCCAGGATTTGTAGGCTCAAGAAGATGAGGGAAAAAAAATAATTTCGTCTTGCCCAGTTACTTTAGGTTTTTTGCTGTGGCACAAATTTAGTGTTTATGGTTTTATACTAAAACTTAAAACAAATTTGCAATTTATGAAACAAAATCATATGCAGTTTATGATAGTCCCCCTGTTCTAATCCCTACCAGCCAGTCTTATTGCTGGTTGTTTTAACAGATCAATTGCAGAAAACTGCAAGTTACGTCAGAATAGATCCACCAGCAGATGACAAATGGAAACAACAAAAGGCTTGTGTTTTTGCCCTTGCTCAGCAGGAGGGGAAGGTTAAAAACAGAGGGAAAATGAATGTAACATTTTATGTTGGTTTAGACATTTTGGGAAATTATTTTGGCTGTCTTCCTTTGCTTTAGAGAAGTAAATGTTGTCATGGTCATTGACTCAGAACTGAGAAGGAAAAAATTCCTTGCAAACTGTGTTTTTATATTTAATTAACATTTCCCCCTTCTGTCTTTCTGTTACAGGAAAATACAATATGAGAGAGATTCTCTCACTGGGATTTTTTCATTCAGTACTTAGTCCTTGTGGCATTGTTAAATACACCAAGGAATGTGATTCTTGGGATGTTCTCTGCAGGGCCAGGAGTTGGACCTGGTGATCCTGATGAGTTCCTTCCAACTCAGCATATTCTGTGATTCTCTGATTCTAAGTATTCCAGTCATAAAGACACCTGCAGCCCCACGGGTGAATTGCCCTGATACAGTAGATATGCACCTCAAAAAAATGCAGTGATTACAGGAGTGGAAGGGGACGAAGCTACTTCAGTGTGTCCTTACTCATTGTTGCTTCGGGTTGTGCCTCATTTTAGCTGTGCTCAGTGACTGAAGTGTTTAGAAATGGGCTCCTGTCTAGTGACCACACACTGGTGTGGGGCTTTTGGCCTGCCTGCTCCAGCAACAGGCTGAAAGAGTCTGCTCTGAAGGAGTTCTGCTCTCTCAGTCATCAGGTGGGACTTGGTGGTGTCTCTGTGTTAAGAAGCCATCAGCTCCTGCCAGGGTTTCAGTGGCAGTGCTTGAAAGCGGGGAGTTCACTAATGAAAGGCGTTCTTCACCATCTGCCCAAAATGGCATCATGTGATTCAAGTATGTTCTTGCCTCTCTAGGGATAAATATTGGCCTGTGAACTAGAGAAAAACCTGTATTTCCTATTTAAAGTTCTGCAGTTGCAGTGACTTTCTAATTTTCAGACTGTCAGGGATGATTCTGAGACCTTGCTACAATGTGCCTATATGAAAGTACAGCAAAACACACCACTTGGGGCTTTTGTTTGGCTTCTCTCTATGTGGTGTTTTTCCAGTAGGCAGTGTAGGTTCATAAATACCACAATCTTAAACATCTGTGTTTAGGCATGAAATTTGATCTTGGTGCTTACCTTGGTATGGAGTTGCTCTTATTATTAAGAATTGGCTCCGTCTCCCTTCATGGACTGCATGGAGTGGTGGAACACGTTATTTGTCAGTGAAGCAAGCCACGGTGCATCCTGCAAAGGAATGCAGCTGCCTGAGGATTTCCAAAACTCAGCATCAGTACAATGAGGAGTCTGGTAAACACTTCCCACCCATCAACATATGGTATTGGAAGGCAGTGGCTGGGCAGAATCAGATACGTGCACTCTTCCGGCAGAGCAGCCACAGATAGGAACTATAATTACAGAAATTAGCTATGTAATGATGAGTTTAATTATTAACCACTTTCCTGTATGGCTTTGAGTAACCATAGTATCAGAGCACTGAAAACCCTGGAGCTTTGTTGAAGCTGCATCCTGTAGGAAAATTAGGAGTAGTCTGAAATCACGCTACTCTGCAATGGTCAATAAGGGTTGAAGTGCCCTATTTTATTTTTTAATGATTTGCTCTTGGGATTTTTCCTGGTCTCTTAAAAGTTTAATTTTATGCAGGCCTCCCTCCTACCAACGTATGGTTTTCCAAGTGTGAACTTCAGTACTCTCTCTTAACAAACTAATTCCAGGCATGCAGTTATGTGTTGTCTTTTTAAATAAAGTAAATCCATAAATATCCTTTTAGATGCAAATACTATGGTAATTGATGTGGTCTGGCATTGTGATCAAAAATAGAAGGCAGCTGTAAAGCTAACGAGTGTACAGCTGCTTTGCTTCATCAAAGGGTTATCAGGCATCTGGAATGCTTGGGTGAATGTGCCCGTTACTTTTTATGCACTGTTCTTACAGTGCAGATTGAGGAACTACAAAATACATTGAACGGTGTTGCTGGGAACTTAGCCCAGCTCCTGTAATATTTATATAGACCTTCAGCTGCTCTAAAATGTCGTAGCAACCCCTGGCCACTCAGCCTGCTCATGACCAAACAGTCCTTGAAAATGTTGCCATTACACATGAAGGCAAAAGTTTTTAGAAGTTTTATTTGCTACAAAGCAACTAGCAGAGAAAGTGTCAGAGGAAGAAGGTACACAAAAGAGAGCAAATATTTTGATGGCTGGGCTTGGTAAGGGGACTGGTAGGTGCTTGGGAGAGAAGAGGGAGGAGATGCTACAGTCACCAGTTTCCCTGGCTGGCGTGTTCTTCAGTTCTGTTCAGTGCATTGCCTTAATCAATATTAGGACCCTTCCAGATTCTAGTTATTAGTTCCTTTTGCCAGCTTCATTTTCCATGTAAGTTGTAAGTAAACTTTTATCAACACAAGACATAAGCTCCAGATCTCTGTACATAATATTTTTAAAGGGAAAAGTGGATGTCTGCGTGGAGCTTACTCTGACTTTCCAGATATCATTTTATGTAAATACATCAAAACTTGAATTCATATTTTTTCTAAAAGCTTTTTTTTGGGCACACATATATTTGCCTTTGAATGTCAAGTGCATCTTCCAATGATTGTTATTAATCTTGGCCTTTATAAGTTCTTCCATATTTCATGGTTTCCCATTAGTAGAAGTATAATTTTTAATTATGTTTGGAAATCAGCAGTGCAGATTGCTGAGAGGAAAGACTGAGCACTTTTCATTGCAGAAGCATTTTTCCCCCCTAAAACCTTTTTTCTACAGACACAAAGCACTAAACTCTAGAGAAAAAAAAAAAAAGGCAATTCTGCAGAAACTTAAAACAGCTTGCTTAGTCACAGTATATGAAAAGAGAACCTCGGGAGGTTCATCAACAATGTGTTGTATTGTCTTCACTGCTGTAGTTAGCTCTGCCAAGAAATACGAATGACTGCTTGGATCTGTGAAGGATTTATGAAAATGCTATTCCTGGTGTGAGAAGCAACTGCATCCTAAACCAAATTAACAGTCACTGGAAGGAGGAACATGCACAAATTGATGCCAAATAGTAGCCATGGATTTTGTTGTTTTGCTGAGTTCTCTTTGTTCCCAGCATGGTGTTCTGTCAGAACTCGGTGATTTTGTGGCTAGAGGGAGGTATACATAATTTTGATGTGTAGGTGACTTACACTGGTGCTTGCAGAGTGTCAGTTTATCTCGCAGTTCAGCCCGTGCTCTTGGCATTGCTGGCTGCTAAGGTTGTGCCCTCAGAGCCTGCCATGTGTGGCCAGTAGAGACTGGAAACTTTTTTAAAAAAAAAAAAAGTATTTTTTAAATCAGTGAAACTTTAGTATGAGAAATTCTTAAGTAGTAGCAAAACAAATACAACAGTAGTGAGGGATGTTGCTATATCAAGGGCAGTTTTTCAGAGGATAGTAAGAAAAAGCACACATCTTTAGGAAATCAGAGAGTTTCCAAGACATCATAAGTCTGAAGTCCTTAGAGGCCAGGCAGACTTAGTGGAAGATGATAGAAACTTTTGAAAATCAGAAAGAAAAATGAGGAAGAGTTTAATTTTCTTTCTGCTGGAGAGAAATAAGCTGCAAAATATTGATACTTGTTGAAAAAAAAGAGGTCACTTTCTGTAACTTGTAAAATGGTGGCTTGTTTTATAACAATTAATACCAAGGAGTTTTTCTGTAGTTAAGAAGAAAAAGAGTGTATTTGTTTGTACATTATATGCAGAAGCAAATATTTTCATGGATATAAATGCTCCCTTAAGAGTGAAAGATGAAGTAGTCTACAGTTATGCTGATCCTCATTGAGGCAAGTAAGAAGAAGGAGAAGGAAGCCTAGGATCATTGTGGAATTTGTATCTAAGACACTAATTTATTGAAGAATCTCTTGGGTTTACCATACATGGGTGGAGTAATTTTAATAGTAGAACATCGAGCCCCTGGCAGGGGAAACTAAGGAAGGGCACTTTTTGTGCCGCTTGGTAATCTGATTTTCTTTCTAAGGTCAGCAGCCATCTAGCATACGATGCCAAGAGGATGCAGGTGTTGCAGAAAAAAAAAGAAATCAAGCAATTTAATTCACTTCTAAGCAAGTGCTTATTCAAACAAGTGATGTGCAAGAGGAATGTTTACTAATATATTGAAAATGAAAAAAATTGTTGTAATCCCTAACCATAATTGGGGAAAAATGAGCATTGAGATAACTATTCAATTTAAGCAAGTAGAAATGTGCAAAAACAAAACCAACCAACCAACCAACGAACCAATGAAACAAAAAAGAACCCTAACCAAAAAAACTAAAAAACTACAACCCAACACCCCAAAACAACTGTTAATTATGAATAATTGTCCTTCTGCTAATGTTATGAAAGCTGCTGTTGACTAAAAGTCTTATCAGTTTCAGTTCCTGGATAATAAAAAATGTGTGAAAAGTGTTAAATGTTACTGTATTTTGCAGTGAACAGAAAGCTCGTAGTCTCCTCCTCTGCTGTTGCAGTTGCACTCTTGGGTAGATGAGGTGTAAGCTTAGGATACGGCAGGGGGTCTGCCCATGTGAGCAGGAGCCGCTGTTCTGCCTGCACTGGGAGAAGGCAGCTGCTGTTGAGGAAACGAGTATGGCTGTGTCATGAATTGTGTATGTGAATCAGACACTGAATGTTTGCTCCAGGGGTAAGAGCAAATTGCATACAGCATTTTTGGGGCTAGGTGAACGCTAGTGAAGAGGAAATCTTCTGGCCTTACTTCGTACCACTTGTTTCTGTGAAGAGCAAGGACCTGCTCTAACTTGATGAATGTAGGTATGAATGCCGTGAGACATCCTTGACATCTTTGCCTGTATCAGCCCCCAAAAAATGAGAGTGGTAGAGCTTTGCTAAGGGTACATATTATCTCGGCTGTAATTAATAGTGCTAATTTCTGTTCCACTTAATATTGTTTGCAACTGTCAGAGACAAATAATACAAAATTGTATTCCAACACATTAAGCAAGCCAGATAAAAATCTTGGCCTTTTGAATTTGCAGAGTAGTGCACATGTACACAGTGAATGTTCTGTATTGTGCTGGTTTTGTTGTACAGGTTCAAAAGTTCTCTAATTTCAAAAGCAACTTAAAATCTTTTCTTTGTGGACTAAGATGTCTTATTTTGATTTGAAATGTGTTTTGAACATAAATTGGCTCTAGTGAAGTGGGGGGATTCTGTCATCATGTTCCTGGATTTTTACATGCTGGATTCTGATAAAAACAGCAGGCAGATTATATTTCTTTATTTGATGGAAAAGTCAGAAGATTTTTCTTACGTACCTGACTGTACTGTCATGAGTAAATCAGGTGCATAACAGCTCTTCGTGATCTTCGTAAATGGGAAGTTCTTTATTGTACTGCTTTTCTTCCCCCCTCCATTTACTATCAAAACTGACCTTTCACATACTAGATACTACCAGCATTTTGAGCGAGACCTGGAAATTTTCACTTCTGAGTGCTTTCTGAAAGCCAGGGGCCAATTAGAGGCTTTCTCTAGAGATAAGTGAATGAGGCAATGGATACAAAACAACCCAAGGCTTCTGGCTAAGCATGCAAACATCACAGATAATTTGGGAGGGGATTTTGTGTTTTTTTTCCAAAATCCTCAGTCATTCCCTTGTCTCAAGAGAAGTTTTATTTCTGAAGGAATTCTTTAAAATTAGTCTATTTAATCACAGAGTTGGAGAGAGGTTTGATGGAGTTTTTTAGCAGATATTCCTGTAAGGGAATTAGAGTCATTTGTTCCTTACTACTGTAAATCTCAACACATTGAACAGCTGTTAACCTCCTCTGTCGTTGATACTGCATTTATTTGGCACTGCACCAAAGTGTAGTAAAACTTCAGTTTCCATCTGAGCTCCTTTATGTTCGGTAAGGCAGGGTGTCAGCATTGTAGGGCTGGTGCTTTGTGCCTGGCGTAATTGTTACTGAAGTTTTTAGTATTCTGTTTCCAGCTTAAGGGGGGCATTTTTGTTATCAGGATCTTTGCATTTCCTCTCTTCTCCAGGCCCCTTGTGTCCCTCCCTTCCTCAGAGATGATATACCAAGAATAAGAAATAAAATGAAAAACTGGGTATTCAGCAGGCAGTAAAAACAGAAGCATGCTTTTATGTTCATCAAAAAGGGTCTGTTGTGGAGCCAAGTCACTGACCTTTTCTTCTCATCCCTCATGGGACTTTCAGGGAGAGCTGTGCTCTGCTTCATGGTGAACTTGCCTGTTGCAAGGAAGTTTGCAGACATGTCCTGTGAGCACACACAGGACTCACTTGAGCCCTTGGGTCCTTTGTGATTAATCCACCTTTCACCAGTGGGTCTAGGTCTCACACTGCAGACTGTATGAGCTTTTTTAAGATTCTCTCCTTCCTACTGAAGCCTCTACAGAGTATTCCACAGTTGTGGGGTTCACAGAGGACTAAACAAGATGCTTCTTGGTCCAACTAGAACCGTGGTTTACATGTAGGTGTTGGGTGCAGTCTAGGGCAGGGGGCTCATTGTGGAGGTCAGAGAGGAAGGCTGTGCTTAAATCAAGCTCTTCCTCTGCCTTGTCCCTAAAACCCTCCAGGACAAGCATAACTCAAGTGTTCTGCTGCCAAAGCTGTTAAGAGCCAACTCAGAGACACCAAGGCAAGTCAAGGGGAGGGGAGACTAAGGAGGAAAGAGGGGTAAGAAGGTGATGTAAGAGCCCTGCTATTTCAAGCACTCTTTTCCACAGAGGATCCATTAGGTTTCGAAACAGCTACTCAGAAGCATTTTGTCTGAGATGGCAGCATGGCTTTCTGAGCCTTACGTGACTCATAAGGGGCATATGCTCTGCTGTATTGGTCTTTGAGGCATAATGCATACATTACTTGTCAGACTGTGATACCCTTTAGGGCTTTGTGGTTATAGGTTCATCAAGTGAGGCCTATTTTATTTAGCAATCAGCACTTTAATTGCACATAAATCTCTGTATTTGTAGCTCCTGCAGCAGGCATCTCTATGAAGAAGCCTTAAGATGTCATAATATTTGAAAGAGAAAAATAGGCATTTTTTGCTAGGCCCTGTAATTTAAGTAGCAAAATAATTGGGTAGGAAGCATCTCTTGTCTCTTGTTGAATATGATATGAAAGACAGTTACAGCTTTTCAAACCTGGCTAAAACTATGAATTATCCTAGAATATTTGTATGGATCTAATTCAGGCAGCTGTCAGACAGAAATATTTGAGATTCTGTGTATTGTCTTGCAGAGGGACTGTGGCTGTTTCCAAAGACTTCTTTTATTGTATGAAATGAGGGGAACTTGTATAGCACAGTAAACACTGTGGAGATGTTTGAACCAATTAATTGGTTCCATGAGGTTATTTCTAATAGAGGGAAGGATAAGTTTGGATGGACTTTAATCATTCTTACAGCATCCTTGAGAGAGGCATACCAGAAACTTTACGAGGTCTGTTACTTCTTATGTTGGTATACCTTTCAGGTTACTGTAGGGAATTATTCTTCACCATTTCAGGAGCACTGGGGGTATGGGTGTGCAAATTTTAGTTTATCTTCTTTTTTATTAAAGTGCACATTCAAAAATCCTTCCTACCTAGCCTCATTGTCAGCCTGGGGCTTTAACATTCTGCCTAGTGTCCATTTTCTTGCTTTGACACTCACCCATTGTATTTTGGATGAGTTTGTTATTATGGTTTGCCTGAGCTGAGCTGCTCCACCTGATGGTGAAAACAAGAACATGCCTTCTCTCGTGCAATGAGGTTTTATTTGAAAAACTGTGACCTAGGGGAAGCATTTAATGCTGTAAGTGTATGCTGTGTGCTGCCTTAAGAAGACTTACTAATGATGTTCTGTCCCCTTTATACTCGAATGTAAAACAGATAAGGTTATGTAAACAAGTTGCACAAAGATCTTGAATCCACAGTTTTCTTTCATGATTATAGTGAGATGCCCTGGGGTGGTTACTTGTAGCATAGACAAGTGCTTCTCAAGGTCCAGATGCTGCCACAACCTGAGATGCAGCTGTGATTTGCAAGAGATGCATGTCTGAAAGGAGTTCCTGCTCATGCACAGAAAGGGAATTGCTACTGCTTGGTATCTGTGGATTTGGTCATGTTCTTACTACCCAATGTGGAAATACTTCATGGTTGATTATGTTGCATAGAAGACCTTGCCCATATGGTATTTTCTGTCTCAAATCCACTTAGTTGCTCAGAAAAGGCGGTAAAAACTAAAGAACTCTGAAAGAAACAACCTGCTTACAGTAAAAGATTTAAAAGGCTCTCTTGTGGCATTGAAAGAGAAATAATCACATAAATCTCATGAAAACAGCAAAGAAACAGGAAGAATAACAGAGCTTAATCTTCTCAAGTCTTTTAGTTTGCCCACCTTTTTGCAATGCAAGAGTCTGTGGATGCATGCTTCAGTAAATTCGTCTCTGTCATCTTCCATGTTGCCCTAAGATATGAGAATATTTTCCATGTGATAGCAAAATCTATCATCTCTAGCTGGTCATGTCTTCAGCCAGGAAAGCAAAAGGTACGATTGGCTGTTTCAAGCTAATGTGGCAGGGATGAAGGATGGATCCTATCTGGAAGGATGCTTATATATAATGGCACGTGCAAGGAACCTTCTTTAAAATATTTGAGCAGCCTGAGGTCAAAATTTCCTGTGCTATTGAGAATGTAGTGTGAGATCTGACCATCCAAGCATGAGCTGGTTGCATTCAGTCTGCACTCCTGCAAAAGTGAGGTCATGGGGTACCAACAAAAATGCTGTGAAACTCTGAGAAGTCTCCTTGTTCTATTCAGCTTTCATAGCCTCTATCAAAAAATGCAAATTTTAAGCTGTTCTTGTATTTTTGTCCTTCATTTGTATTAAACATATACACTTAACATTGTACAAAGTGGTGTGTACAGACCTTCGTTTTGTTTTTTCTTTCTTTCAGACACCCTGGCTCTGGAATACCAGGCAGTGCTGGAGCGGGTATCCATATCAGGTAAAAGTTACAGTGCTGTCTGAACACTGTCATGACACTTCTGCAGAGCTCTGTTTTTATTACGGTGGAGTTTTGTGCCCATATGTTTGTGTGAATGGGCTACTCAGCATTTCAGAACATTGCTAGGAGATACTTCCCATCTTGCTTGAGTTTAAGATGGGAAAAATGAACATAGCTGTCACACCTGAATTCCATGCATTGAATTCCAAAAGCTACAGAGAAGAGTTTGCAATTTAAGGAATTTAACCTGTCTAGGGTGTATTTTCTTTTTTATTTTTTTTTTCCTCTGAAGAGCAGGGAAGGGGGAAAAAGGCAACTGCCAGACTGGAAAATGTGAAGAAGAGTATTGTCCAAGAGACACATGAATCCCTGTGACAGTGAACAGTCCTTGGAACAGGAGAACTGTGTTTGGATGCTACTGGTTTTGAAGGTTATGTAGCTGTTGGAAAAAGTTCAGTGGCGACAGTTCAGCAGAAGTCTTGATCTGAGAAATGTTGAAGGAATTTGGTCATGTAGCCTCAGAAGAAATAACGACTTCAATTCCACCCAGAGACTGAAGGGTGAACTGAGCAACACGAGGGAAGCAGCAGCGGAAATAGATTGGGGGAAGTGCTGAAACTTAATCCCTCAGAAACTTTAGATACAATTGTTTCTTAGGTTGATATAGCTACCGTCACTGGTGCCTCTCAGCCCTGTTTCCTACTATTTTGTGTTACTACGTGCAATAAGAGGTTGACTTAAAACAAAAGACCATGAATCTTACTGATTGAAGAATATAAGTTTACTGGACTTATCAGAAGACCAAGGTCATTTAGAAAGTTGGTTACAACTTCTAGAGTGTGGGAGCTAAAATTGCTATATCTAATACCATTCTAGTAGTGGTGAGGGTCCAAAAAAGAGCAAATTGTCAAATAAAGTCATTATGAAAATCATTGTCTTGAAGATAAAAATGTCTACTGGGTGCTAATCAGGGCTAAGTACTGAGTTTTCAATTTGTTTTGTTGGTTTTTTTCCATAACTATATAAAATTTCTAATCTTTTTTTGCTACAACTCCTTTATAAATTACTCAACAATGCACTGCAGAAATCCAGCTGGACTTTATTGTAGATACAGTCAAATGGATCATTTGGGTGACAACACAGCCATAAGCACAGGTTAACCTATTGAGGTTAAGTCTATGGAGAACTGAAACCTAACATTTGAACTAAGTTAAGCACACTATTGATACCAGAAGGAATCTGTGACATCTTCAGAACTGCCCTACACTATCACTGTGTATGGCTTTAGAAATATTAATGCTGTTGTTAATAAAGCAGCTAACAGTCTTCATCTTTTACTAAAAATTTTCCCCAGTGAGTTCCCTTGCAATAATGAGTATAATAGTTGCAGTTCATTGTAAGCTCTTACTTTCTTTCCTTTTTTTTCATTACACGTGATTAAAAGTCTATTGGCAGTCTCTCTAACTCAGAAAAGGCTTATATTGGCCCAAGAAAAGGATGGATTTTGAATGTACACATTTTTTGTAAAGCATAAGCATATGTCTATATTAAAATAACACCCACAGAGCATTTCCTGGGAATCCAAGGACTGGCTCTCAGCTGCAAAGAACTTGTCTGCAAAAGGAAATGGGAATAAAAGGTGCAACCGAAATACCTCTTGCCAAAGGAAACAGCTCATACCCTGCTTGGGTGCATAGTTGTGCCAGTGCAAGCTGCTGTAGAGATGGTTTATCTAATCCCTTGAGAGATGCCCTCAGGAGCTTCTCCTTTGCCAGTGTCCCTCTCTATCGCTGCCATGGAAAAAATGACTATCATGGAGGCACATTTGCGTGGAAATTAGAGCAGCTCCTAGGACTGGCTCTCTTAGGCTGACTGTCAAACAGTTTATGTGTGCCACCAGTTACCTTCTCTGAAATTACCCCAAATTTGGTTGTGCATTATAATTTTTATTTCTTTTACTTTGAAACAACTCTGTAACCATTTTGTATATCAGACAAGATGCTTGGATAAATTTATTTTATTTTCTTCTTTCCAAATGCTATGTCCCCAGAAAATGGTTACATTCTTCAAAAGTAGGCATTTCTATTATAAAGAGCCCTGCTCAAAGCCCACATTTTCATCATGAGTAGATGAGATTATATACTAGCATTACTTTTTTTCTAGTTAATCTAGCATTGTTTTTTTGCTATGCTTTAAACCCACATGACTGTTATACAGCAAGATGTTTCAAGTAAACTTTCAAAACAGACTTAGGAATACTCCAAATTTAGTTTGCTCTGGGTTCCAAATGGACAGCATCATAATTTTTGGCATTACAATATTGTCAGGACTAAAACATTAGAAAAGAGTACATTGGGGAGCTTTATTTTCCAGAGCCATCAAAGCTTGAAAGAGGCAACCATCACCTTTTTTTTTACATAGGATGCTTATGTATAATACAATAATACCCTGTGATTAAACATGTCTCCTATAGACCACAGCTGTCTGTAATGTCAGTTAGACTCTATTAACCTTTTCTCATCTCCATCTTTCAGCCACTGATGCCTGACCTTCATTATTACTACATAGTTGAATTGTCCTTCTACTGGTCCTTAATGTTTTCTCAATTCATTGACGTCAAAAGAAAGGTAAGAACAATGAGACTAAAAACACCAAAAGCTTTAAGGTTTAACATATTGTTTTTGACTTGAGGAATACCTGTATTACATGGGCAGTGAACTGGAAATACAGTTCTTTCTAGTATTCAACTCTTGCAGATATTAATCACTGAGAAACTGTTCCTGTCTTATTCTGTTCCTTGTTACTATAGTGTGGGCATTTTCTGCACATGGGAAGAAGAGCCTGGAGCAAATATTGAAGGACAAATAGCAGAAGCCAAAAGAACCTTCTGCTTTCATACAGTGGCTTGAATGGAATTGAACAAGTAGTATCTGGTAGATGTACAGTTTCTTCTAAGAGTTAAACGATGAAATACCGAGAAAAGAGCAAGACTGCCTCATAAATTCACAGTATTACTTTGTAGGATAAGATCTAAGAGGGCTTTCAGTTTTTTCTACAAAAGGACAGTGAAAACATTTAATATTGAAAAATGATGATCTATTTAATTTTACCCTTACAATCATGTAGCTGAGCATTTCTGTTAGAAGGCTGTTAATGAAAAAAATAAGGCTCTGTCCAAACAGAAATATTTTTTCCACAATCAATAGCAACCTGTTCCATATTCCAAGTTCTCTCTCTGAGGAGAATCCTAGTCCATAGCAGAACAAGCAGCACAACAGTTACTCTATAGTAACAGTCTGTAGAGCTATTCTTGCAGGGGCTTTTATGTTTCAAAATTAATTTTTTAAGCATTTGAAAGGATTTTATAATACCTTTATGTCCCTCCTTCAGCTGTCATTTAAATAAATGATTGTAGGCTATGCTAATGGAAAAATCCCTATTTAATAGAATTTTAGCAGGAGCATAACTCTGAAGAGAGTAAATGAAGGATGCTGTATGACCTGAATAAACTTATCTGCCATTTAGAACCACAGTGTATTCCTGGGAGTCCTATGCCAGAGCTACCTATATAGAAACACACTCCTCTATTTGGATTTCCAGATTATTCCAGAAGTAGAAATCTCAAGAAAGCATCAACAAAATTTAAATCCATATTGGAGGATAAATTTTAAATAAAACAACCAATTTATGATGAATACATATAAATCCCTTGCTTACCTTGTCTGTAGATGCTAAAGATTCCTGTTAATCATGAGCTTGAAATGAGTATACCTTCACTGTTTCACAAACCAGAGAGAAACAATGCTCAAGGGAGCTGTCTGATAGAGGACTTGAATTTAAATCAAGAGTAATATTGACTAATACAGTAAGCTGCAGGGGCCAAGTCTGTTTCTTAGTTACATATAAATGACTTGTTCTTGTTATCAGAAAAACTTCAGAGCAACCTGCTGTGGAAATAGGATGAGACATGGAGGTGGGGAAGTGGATCGCTAACAGCCAAGTAACACCGCAGCCACAGATTTGCAATGCTTGAACCTAGAGCACCAGATCCAAGTAGTGTCCCAAACACCTGCTGTGTCTGAGAACGTGCAGTGTCCAGCAGAGAGCAGGAGCACAACATCTGCAGTGCAATGATAGCAAGTCAAAAGCCTTTCATTATCAGCACCCAGCAGGGAACAGTGGAGATGCTGTATTTATAAAAAACCTATTAGATCACTCACCAGTTTGGACTGTGGAGACAGCTCTTTTTGTAGTGCAAGTGAATTTGATAACGAGGAAGATCAGATTGGAGAAAGGCAGCTGTGCCCTGCTGTCACAGTAAAACTGCTTGTGAGTGCAAGCTGCCAAGGAAACCCACTGAGTTGAAAAATGTTAGTTCTAAAGACTTACAAGAGTTGACAAAAAGGAGTACAAGAGACAGAGACACCAGCTCTTGCAACACCATAGTAGTTCTCTTTTATAAGAAGGTTTAGTTTAAAAAAATGTGGAAACCTTGTAATGCACCCCATATGCAATGTGTGGAACGGTGCCCATATGAAATAGGGATCTGTTTAACAGGAAGCAGGAAATTTTCCAGCTAATATCGGATGTTATTGTAATATTTCACAATTGGCTTGTATGGAGCAGATTAACAGTTCTCAACCCGAGTAAGCTGTCGATGTTTTCATGTTACAGTGCAATGAATACTTTTATCTAAGTCTTGGTTATCATTTTAGATACTTTAAATTCAGTAGCAGTGGTTGTGCTATATCCCGGGATGGTCAGAAGTGCCCAGTCAGTCTTGAGCACTGCAGGAATTCAGCCAAATGCTTTTATTCATGTAAGGTTTCTCTGAAGGAGAGGTGCAGTGTGCCCTTGCTGGAAGCAGCAGCACCCAGCACTGGCCTAACTCCAATGCTGGTCTTTTACTTACTGTAGATCAAGAGAAATGTCCTTGCTGTTTTCCATCTCCATTTTATTCTTCTCTGATAGCAAATTGATGACTTCAAAAATTACTTCCAGGGGTTTTTCTGTCTTTCAAATACTTGTTTATCTTTATTTAGGTGTTACAAATTCCAGCAGATTTGTCTTTGCCTGACTGGAGGTGTGAGCAAACTAGGCCTTTGCACATACCTACTATTGGCATTAAGTCAGTCAGCTGTGTGTGTCAGCTTCTACAGTTTTATAATGACATGTTGTTAGCTTCATAAATATCTCCTGTGTTGCTGTAATGATATTCTCCCTTAAGGGTGTGCATTTTCCAAGATGAAACCTAGTATGAATCGGTGTTTTGTCATCTTTGTCCAGCTTCCTATACTCCTGTTTTGTAAAACATTGAAAAAATGTTAGGGAAGTTTGTTAGTTTCACAAGTACCTGATAAACCTAAAAAGCAGTGAGGCTTATTTACATGCTTTCTGGATACCTGAAATATTGTTTAACAGAAAAATATTTGACAGATTCACTCATTCCAAGAACACAATGATCTGTAGCTGCTAATTGTCTTGAATATTAAATTTTGATTCTAGAAAATTTTTACTATATTTTGCTAAATTTGGATACTAGATCTCTTTCTTCTAAGAGAATTCTCTTGGTAAAGAAAGAGAGACGGAATTACAGAATCACAGAATCACAGAATTGATTTCTTTTGTTTCAGTGGAAGCAATTAAGAGTGCGTATGTTTTGCAGACCTTTCCCTTTCCTTGTTGGTCTGTAATATAAGCCATGAAGATGATGCTTTGCCCTTCAGTGGCACTAATGCTCCATGGCCACTTGGCAGTTCAGTCAGTGAGTGTGACATGTAAAACAAATGTGGGTGGCAGAAGCCTTAATTCCAGAGGGCTTGTCTACAAGTTGAGACCCATGGGGTTTTTCTGCTGTCTGCCCTGTGTTCTTCCCACTGATGGTGTCTAGAATAGGCTCTTTCTCCTATTCTTAGCCACAGATTTTCATGACATAGGCAAATGATTATCTTCTAGCAGTTAAAACTGGAGGCTACAAATCTTCTGTAAAAAAATACATCTTCCACAAACATACATATGATTTGAAATATATTAACTAAAAAAACCCAGAAATTAAAAAGCCTATTCCTGTACAGCTGCTCTTCCACTATATATGGGTGAAAGTGCTGGAGTAAGCTGGGAACACAAGGACCATTTGGCTTTATGGAGACTTGTACCATTAGTATCTATGTGTTCATTACCCTTTTGTGTAACTAAAATCTAACAGGTAGTATCTTCAGAGCATAGTATTAATTAATGACTTAAAGAAATGTCACAAACAGGAAAGAAACCCAATAACAAAGCAGTCGTATTTATGTCATTGCTACTTTTTTCCAACAGTTTTCCATAGATCAGTCCAGCACTTCTGTTTCAGAGGTGGCAGAGTCAAGTAACTGTCTCTTTTAAGAAACGTATTACAGAAGGAGTTCCCTGGACAGCATTTCTTTAGGAAGACTTATGCAAAAATGCAGAAGACTGCTGCCCACAAACATTAGGATTCATATTGTCAGGAATGCCTTGAAGAACATCCAAGAGGGACTAGAAATCTTGTATTTGTAGAACATGAATGTGTCAGCTGTGAAAACAGAGGAGATTTTCTGCTTGACTTTTTGCCCCATTTGGACTGCCTATGTGCTAACATAATTGCATTTGGAAGGAAAGTTAAGAACAGTGCCATAGTACTTGCAGGTGAAGGAGGTAAAGAGCTAGGCTGCAGTGTGGCCATAGGGCAATGCTAGTAGCTTACAGGGAATAAGGTAGGTGCTTTGCTGTTCTTGTTATTGTGAAATGGTGAAATGGTCTCCATGTGGGGGTTTGTAGTTACAGAAATGACTAAGATGCCATAGCCTTGCTTCCCTTTAGGACACTCAGAAAGAGAAACAGCCTTTAACTGTCTTTTTCTTCTGTCTGTTTGAAGAATATGGATTTAAAGCAATGGCTTGATAAGACTGCTGAATGTATTTTATTGTGTTCCATGCTTCTGGGGGCCAGATAACCTGGCTGAGAAATGTTGGGTGTATACTAAACTGGCATATGAGTCTCTGCTTTTAGTCTTTTTATCTTTTCTCCCCTACCCTGCCCTCCTACCCTTCCTCAGTTTTGTGTTGGAGATACTGGCAGTTTTATCTGAGTTTTTATCTGTCCCGTGGTTTTCGCAGCACTAAGGCTAGAATATCTGCACAGCTATCAGCTCTCGTTGCTCTCTGGCCTCTGTCAAGGCAGTGCCTACTGAGGAGTAGGAAATAGGATATTGTAGCACCTGATAGCATGAAACATAAAGTGATAGGCTGGGAGCAGCTCCTGTCTGTCTTCACTTAGTGAGACTGCTCAAGCTGCAGGTTTTTCCATGGACTCCAGGTGTTCATTGCAGGGAAGGCAAGTGCTGGTACTGAGAGGCAGTGGCACTGCACGTCCTTAAAAACAGTGGTGCATGCTACATTCCCAAAGAGAGCTATGGGAACGCTGTGCAGTTACTCCTCTCAGTACTGAAGAGACAGTGCACTCAGGGGCTGTAGCTGCTGCTTTTCCAGAGCTGACCCTGTGTTAGTTGGAGCTCATGGCACTTTCCATAGGGCCCTCCTGCTCAACACATGTACCTTCAGTTCCTTTGCAAACCAGGTGCTGCCTGTCTAAAGGCTCTCAGTTTTGGTTTCTCTGCTGTGGGCCACTTAGCTGAAGACTACCACAGCTCAGCAGGAGTGGCCCACGTAAGCTATCAGAAAGCCAAATTCCACCTCCCAATACACTTGATAAGCAGGGTGCCTGAAGGAACTGCTCCTTTTGACTGCCTGGATCTATCTCCCTTTAGACAGCTCTGCGTGAGAACCACTAGATCTGCTGGGAGCTGTGGTACAAACTTTGCATCTGGTGCACAGAGAAACTTCCCAGTTAAATGCTGCCTGTGATCTTTTCTTAAGGGTTTTTATATCACTTTCTCAAAGCTGTGCAGGTAGTTCAGCAAATGCCAACAAGACTTGTTTTTGACAGATTCGGTGCCTTGCTGAGAAGAGTCTCATCTCTGCAGGTCCTGTTCTCTCATTAATCCCTCTGGGAGTCTAGTCCAGGCAGGCAGGTTGTTCCCTCTGCTTTATCTAACTGCCCCTTGGGAAGAATCTGGGCATGTTACTTCTGGGAGCTTCACTGCTCCCAGATTTTTCAATAGTAACAGTTACTGTCTGGCCAAGTAACTGAGAGTTGCTGATCTGGAGACCAGCTAGCCTGCATCATTTGGGAGGCAGTAGATTGGAACCAATTAAGAGGAGGCACACCAGCTCATTTGAAGACTTTTCTGACCCTGTTACGATATGAAGACAAAGCACCTTGATTAAAAACAAACAAGTAAAAGCTTGGATCTGGAATTCTCTCAGTTGTCCTTGGCAGGTGCCTGTTGTCCTAGTGCACTGGAAATGTGTTTAGCCTTCCTTTGTAGCTATTTTCTCTCTTCTGAGTGGTGCATTATTTGACACTTGGTTATGCATATCGTTATATTCATGTGTGACTCGGTGCGTAAAAAGTATGGTGGAATTTGATTTGTATGTACATACGCCTTTTCAAAGTAACTTCAACTGCAAATGTTTCCTTTATTTTTGCATTTTGTTAACATACAGTGATTATTTTATTCAGTCTAAATGCAATACAGAGCAGGGTATATAATGCACTTATATAGTAGATCTTTTTATAACTTTAACATAATGCTGGATTTAAGAAACACCCATCCATTTTTGTATATGAGTACTGAATATCAGTGTTTGCTTCATTGTTTTTTGGTTTTTGTTTCTTTTCCTTGCTTCTGCTGCTCTAGGATTTTGGAATCATGTTTACACATCACATTGTTACAGTCACCCTGATTACCTTCTCATATGTAACCAATTTGACACGAGTGGGAACCTTGATCTTATGTCTCCATGATGCGGCTGATATTGTCCTAGAGGTGAGATAATTCATGTGTCATCCTGTCAGTAGGTAGAATCTTTTTGCTATGCAGAACAAGTATTTTCTAGGCCAGTTCAAGATGATAATGGTGATTAATGTAGTGTATTTCCTTGCTTAAATACATTGCGCTTGTAGCAGCGCAAGTTTCTGATTTCAGACTGGTTTATCCCTTGATAAGTTGCTTGTACAGAGCAGAGACTGGTAATGCATTGCATGCCAGGGAGGGTTACACGCAGATTTTAAATACAACATGGTAAAATCAAAAGCTAAAGTTGCAAAATCTGCAAAGTGGTGATAGTGGGTCACCTGGTTCTTAACCCCTCTGACATGGTGTGTGGAGCAATCACCCTGTCTCCAAAAGAATTGAGGTGTCATGGTGTTTTTCTGCTCTGCTTTGCTGAACAGAAGGTGTTGGACAATTTAGCGGCTTACTTGGGCATGGCCAGTGAGCTGACCTCTGGTTTTCCAGGTTCCCATGCCTCTGGATCCCAGTACCAGCATTAAGCAGTTGTATTTGGAGAAGAAGGGATGATTGAAATTCTTTAAATTCAAGATAGTCTGTTAACTTCCATAGTGGCAATTTAGAAATGTCATCCTGTATCTGCATCAGTTACAGACAGCTCTGGGTCACGCTGGAATTTGGCTGTCTGTGAACTCTCCTCTAAAGTTAATAACTATTTTGTCTGAAATTATTTTTTATTCAAGTACCTGCAAGGATACCTGTTATGCAAGAATATAGACTCACTGCATGAGTCACCTATTGCAAAATCAAGATCCTGCCATTCTGATTCAGTAGTGCTGTAAATATTGTATTATTTTTAAATCTTTTTTAATCTAGAAGGTACATGACTGCCTGAGATAGAAAGCAAAATGAAAATGTGGATTTCTCCAGATAAAAATAATTACATCTTTGCAAGTTTTATTTTTCTGTTTTAGCAATGTGTATAGCTAGCTGTGACTTCACCTAAGCTTTCTTCATTCCTCTTCTCACCACCAGAAAGAAGTACTTAAAGATGTTTATTCTTGATAGACCAGTGTCTGTGGAACTATAAAAACACTGGAGAGCAGCTGTAATAGGCTAGCTAAAACCTTACCCTCTATTCATTCACTGACTAAGACAAAGAGGAATTGCTGGTATTCTCACCTGAGTTGCAAACTTTGAGCAAATATGCTTCCTCATGAGGCACATACTTAAGTGGTCTTTCTAGTCAATTCTTGCAGTTTGGTTTGACTGGAAATTCTGCTAGGGCAGTAGGTCACAGCCTTGGTGCCATATGAGAGGAGATAGACTCTTGCACACTGCTGGTATTACTGAGGGGAAAGTCAGTGCAGAGGAAAAAAACTATCAAACTGCAAAAGAAGTTGGTTAAATATCTTGCCATGATGGGTCAGTTGTGCACCTGACCTGTGTTACCCATTACATATTTGTAAAATTGAAAAGCTTTTTCTGGATGCCACTAGACTCTTTCCATCTATGATTTCATAATGAAACATGTCCAGTGGAAAGCTGGAATTCACCATTTTTTGCTGTTCTCATTGCAAAGGGTAGTGTGCATTGGTCGAAATAATGGAGGTGAGATTTTTTCCACAGGTCTTAAGGTATCTGCAAGTATGGAAGAACCGTGGTAGGATTTTCAGGAATATGTAGAGCTGTGGTACTCAGTTGTAGTCATGGTTTTTAAACTCAGAAAATGGTGTTATATTGTCTTAGATGGCCAAATTCCATCCAACAACTGCATATTCTTTCCCTTTTTTGTAGTCTTTTTTATCACTATAATTTGTAGAATTATTATAATTTGTTATTTGAGAACTGATGTCCCAATAGCTGTACTGTTTCTGAGAAATGACATGATACTACTACAAGTTGCTATAGTAATATCAGCTTCATGCACTATGAAACCAGTTTTTTAGACTGCCACCATGGCAATACATCCAGAATTCCTGGACTGAATTTTCCATCATCTGAAAATCAAGGAAGTTGGTAACGCTTCTGCTTTGCATGTTGGCACCATAGTGTTCTCTTTTCCTTCAAACTAGGCTGTGAGTACAAAATGCTAGGAAATTCATTTGTGTCCTCTAGAAAATAGGGCTGATTCAGAAGTTATGTTTTCTTTGCAGGACTGGTGGCTTTCATCACGTTCTGTGAGCTTCCCAACTTGGTTTTAGTGAGGAATATTCTTCATGTCCAGGTTTTTAGTGGGAACATTGCAGAAACTGGGTAATATCCAAAAGTGCAGGTTTGGTTTTGTCATCCACATTATCTGTTTCTCTGCATTCAGAGAATGAATTCTGCATTCAGAATAGTATTCTGTATGCATGGTTGTGGTAATTTTGCTCCCTTTTAGCACTCTGGAAAGTCTGCACAAGTATCTTCTCAATATGGGGGCTGAATGCAGGTCCCCTCAGAGAGGAGCTTTGAAAGGGTTCCCAGTAACTTAAGTGGACGCAAAAGGGTTCCCAGTGACTTAAGTGGATTCTCTGGATACACGACAGAAAACATGAAGAAAGACTGTCCCTATCTTGAAGCAGATGTTATTTTAAAATAATTATCTGCTTACGCACATTAACATTGTGGAAGCAGCACAGACATCTTAAAACAAACTTCCTTCCCTACATACCATTTTCTTCAGGGAGAAAAGGTTAAAGAAACTTCAGGGAAGATCAGTGTTTTAATGAGCAGTTTCAGAGAAGAGTAATGAATTAATGAGTCCTTCACTGGGAAAGAGTCAGAAGACTGCATGAAGACAAATGAGAGAAGCATGTAAATATAAGCATAAGGCAACAAGATAGGAAGCAGAAGTTGAAAAGAGAGCCTTGGAAAAACACTTGAAGGGGAGGAGCATAATCTTTGAGGTGGAAACTATTCTGCATAGGCAGAACAGGAAGAAGAGATGCTTTAGGAGAATTGAGGATATGGGGTGTAGTGGGGGAATTGAGACAAAGTTTATATATAGCAGCCTCTAGAAGGTCAGAGAGCATGGGGCACATGGAAGGTGGATGGCTGCTGAAAATGCCAGTGGAGCATACTGGAAAGGTGAGAGATAGGTAGTAAAAAGGCTGGGGACAAGGACACCATAAACACACTAGGGTTCAATAAAAGGTTTAGAAGAGTTTTGTGAATCTGAAATTGCAGAATCTCAAAAATGAAATTGAATGGGGAATAAAGAAATTAAATACATACTCTAGTTTTATGAAGTCTGGTTGGGTTTTTTTTTTTCAAAAAAAGTATTTTCCAGTTCCTTGGTGGAGAGGAGTTCCAAGATCACTGTGAGCTGGCCCAGTGAAAATGTTAGTGATTTCATAAAAATTTGATTTCTTCTTTTTCTTACGGCTTGTACACAGTACAAGAGAACTCAGTTGCCCTCATGGAAGTAAAAAGACATCTTTTTCTTTTGCAGGCTGCCAAAATGGCAAATTATTGCAAGTGTCAAAAACTGAGTGACCTTCTGTTCCTTACTTTTGCTGTTGTCTTCATTGTCAGTAGGCTTGGCATATATCCCTTATGGTGAGTAAGGACATTGTTTTCCTCTAATGTTAAGCACCAAACAAGCTTGGAAATAATTATGTTGTAATTGAACATGATTCACTGCCATTACTTTATTTCCCAAAGCACCAGGGAGAGTTTCAGACACAACCAGGTGCTGAAATAGCTTATTTGCTAGAGTGCCATTGTGTTTACTATGTGCTAGATGAGAAACATCTGGGGCTTCTGCTGGTTTTAAGGTAGAAGTGGGTTGGAGACAGCATAGCTTCAGGCAAGCAGGTGGCTAGCTGTGTTGGCAAGAAGTGAGAGGAAAATGAAAATTTTAGTCTCAAAAAAAACCAACCAGAGGCTAAGCTTGAAGCTAGGATATTCTCAATAGTTTCATGAACATTTTCAGCTTGAAGAAGAACACAGTGGAATAAGTAAAGTCTGACCTGCTGAAATTGGTATAAGGATGTTATTGCCATGCAGATTGCAACACTGCAGGCTACTCCTTTTCCACCTCTCCTTTGAATTGGGGTTCCTGGGGCAGCTGTGTAACACATATGTCTAGAAGGTAGTTACACGATAGTAATCTCACGTCTTCCCAGACAGTCTGCTGCTGGCATGTGCACATATTCTCTTCTAGGTACACAGACAAGCATGCACACAGACTGAACATAGATGTTTGATTCTTTAGGTAGGATCTTCTGCATCCAGAGGGCAGATGGCTAGTTAGGAAACACACGGGTGTACTTCACTGTAAAAATGCATTGAAGTTTTTCTGCAACCTGTGCATTATATCTGAGGAGGGCTCTTTTCTATTCTCAATCCTTTCTTTCTTATAAACAGAACTAGCACAGATACCTGTATTTCTAGGAAAGTAAGAGAGGTCTTTCGTTGCATCAGAAAATAACAGTGACAGTTTTGTTCTTGGGAAGCACCAAGAATGCCAGAAATTGTACCCTTTGCAGAGTTTATTTAGATTACCAACGAGTTCTTATTCAGATATGCAGAGAATTTACAGATGCCAATGTCAACCTCCCTGCCACAATTTCCTCTCCAAACCTCTATAATGATATCTCTTTGAGATTTTGTTAATGCAAACAGGGTAAGACCGAGGTGCCCTTAGGGAGCTGTGTCTTCAGCTCTCCTTAACACTACAATGTGGAAGTCTCATTTAGCATTTGATGACTCCAAAGATAATGTCATAATGCCTGGTCCCTACTGTGCTGTGAGTTGTTGAACAACCATGATGAAACATGAAAATGAATAGACACACAAACTGCATTTTTAGAAACACTTGTTATTTTCTTCAAGGAGCAATTATTTCTTTCTTAAACAGTTTTGCTTCCCTTCTGCAGTCCTTCCCTGAAGCCAATTCACTGAATTTCTGTAAATGAAATAAGCTCGTTTTTCTGTTTCCATTATCTCAGATAGGAAAAATGGTGACATTCCTGCTCATAGGATTTCACCTGTCCCTTGCATTCTGTTTTATATTGAGGAATGGAGAGAGGACCCAATTTCACCAGTGCATTTCTGCCACTGGAGACTGCAGTACATGACTGTGCTTAAGGGAAGGCTCAGTCAGATGAGGGCTGGATGGGTTTGCAAAGGGGAAATCACACTTGGCCAACCTGATAACCTTCTATGATGAAATAACTGTCTTGTAATTACATAATCCAATAATTACTGGATGGTGAGGCAGAGTGCACCCTCGGCAAGTGTGCTCATATTCCAACCTGTGAGGAATGGCTGGTACACCACAGGGTTGTGCTGCCATCCAAAGGGAAGGAACCTCAACAAGCTGGAGATACAGCCAACAGGAACCTCAGAAGTTCAGCAAAAGCAGTGCAGAGTCCTGCACCAGTATTTGCTGGGGGCTGACCATCAGGAAAGCTGCCTTGCACCACAGGAACTGAGGGTTCCAGTGGGCACCAAGGTGAACGTGAGCCTGGCACTGTGCCCTCATGGTAGCAAAGGTTGGTGGTATCCTGGGCTGCATTAGGAGGGGTGATCCTTCCTTTCTACCAGCCCTGGTGAGGCCACATGTAGAGCACTGTGCCCAGTTCTGGCCTCCCCAGCACCAGAGAGACACAAAGCTACTGGAGACAGTCCAGAAAATAGTCACCAAGATTGATTAGGGAACTGGAGCACCTCTCACATGAGGAAAGGCTGAGACAGGCAGGACTGTTTAGCACAGGAAAGAGAAAGCTCAAAACAGGTATTATTAATATAGAAATACATGAAGGGAGAATAAACAAAACTGAGCCAGGGATTGTCCACTGACAGGAATGCAGCAGCTGACAGTGTGCTGTGCACTCCCTGTCACAACCAGAGTGGTTACCCTGGTGATCCCTCTGCCTTGTCATGGTTTAGCCCCAGCTGCCAAAAAAGCCCCATGAAGCTGCTCACTCACTTCCCACCAGTGAGATGAGGGAGAGAATCAGGAGGGTAAAAGTGAGACAACTCATGAGCTAAAAACAGTTCAATAGGTAAGGCAAGAGCTGTGCACACAAGCAAAGCCAAACAAGGCTTTCATCCACCACTTCCCACAGGCTGGCAGGTGTTCAGCCATCTCCAGGACAGCCAGGGCTCTATGGGTATTGGTGACCTGGGAATGCAAACACTGACACTCTAAATATGATCCCCTTCCTCCTTCTTCCCCCAAGTTTGTATGCTAAGCATGACACCATATGGTGTGGGGATATCCCTGTTGTCAGCTGGGGGCAGCTGTCTTGGCTGTGTCCCCTTCTAACTCCTTGTGCACCTCCATTCTCCTCACTGGTGGGACGTGTGAGGAGCAGAAAATGCCTTTGCTCTGTGGGAGCACTGCTCAGCAATGGCAAAAACATCTTGGAATTACCAACACTGTTTCCAGCACAAATCCAGAATATAGCCCTGTACTCCCTACCATAAAGAAAACTAAGTCTATGCCAGCCCGAACCAGGAAATCCCTTAATCAATGAAAAATACATTTATTTATTTGAGCATGCAGATAGTTTAGTGTGTATGTATGATCTTTGATTTTTTAAGACCATTTTATTTCCAGACCAAAGCCTTGATGTATGTATTCCTAATGGCTACCCTTAGATACAGCCAAAGGCAGTTTCATTGTTCTCAGCTGTACTGTAGGCAACACTTGTGGGAGTCAGAGTTAAGCAGGGATGAACCATGGGATGCATGAGCTTGTCTCTCCCAAATCCTTTTCCTCTATGAAACAGCAATTCTAAATCTTCACCCCTATTAGTTTGCATGTCAGCAAAGATGACTCACTGGAGCGGCAGCAGGCCAGGAAGCATAGTTTTGCTCTCCTTTGCTGAAAATTCAAAATAGCAAAATTTGGTGCCTGATTAATATTACATAAATATGCAAATTTTTCTAGCGTAAAAGCTGAGAGGTATAAAATCAGTGTGCATGTAATGTAAAAGGAAGACTGTAATTTATAAGAAAACTTCCCCCACACAGGAAGGTGAATACCCAAGACAGGCTTCCAGAGACGTCACTTCCGAAGCACTGGTGTGCTGTTGTGCTGCCGCTTTGCATAAGTGCCTTTTAATTTTGCATAAAGGTGCTCATAAAGAATTCAGAATGTATCAAATGCTGTTGTTTGAAGGGTGTTTAACAGCAGGGCTAAGACAAAAGAAACTGGCAATTAGGTATATATTTAGCAGTCTTTCTGCAGGCATCTGGAGTTCATTTCAGCAATAATTCAAAAACACCAGGATACTTTCTGCCTCCTGCTGCTAAGTGAATGTAGGAGTAAAGCTGCTATTTTCACTGACAAGACATTTTGCTTGTGAAATTCTCCCACTTGTACATAATCACTGTTCTAGCAAATTACAACATAGAACACAACTCCCCATGAGTCAGGGGGAACATGATGCCTTCTCAGGGGATACAGAATTGTAAGGAGAAGGAAAGCAATCTCAAACCAAAAAATCAATATAAATTGTGCAAGGCCTTGGCTAATCTAATCAGGCTGGGTGAAGCAGTTACCTCAAGCTGTAAGGGAAGCTGGGTTTATATTTACCAGGTTAAGGCACCAAGCCAGGTAAATTCAGGTTCTTCCAAATTGCTCTAACTAGTTACTAGGATGCAATTTTCCTGAGTTTTTCGCTTCTTTTGATTACTTTTATAATGAGTTATATTGTCTGGGAGGTAAAAAACTGTTTCAGGGAAGTGTTGCTGACAAGTACTGCTCTCAAAAGGCAAGGACACAAGCAAACAGCCTTGGAGTTCATGTGATCTGTGAGGTCTCAGCATGCACATATTGCATACATGCACTGAGAAATGTAAAATAGTGCCTTAACATTGCAGATTTAAATGAAAGCCTGATTTAAGCGGGTTATAAAGAGCAGAGGTCATGTTCTGCATATGCTGTCCCCCAAATTCTCATCTAGGCAAATTTGGTATAATCCAGGTAGTCCGTATTACGCTGTTCTGTTCTTGATCTCTTCATACACTGTCAGTGTCCAGAGTATTATATCACATTAAAAGCTGTGTGGATGGACAGTCAACTACTTTGATTAGTTGGTATAGTCTTGTTTGATGTCAGTAGGTGCATCTTAACTGGATCTTCTGTTTGTTAGTCTGTTTGGAAATATGCTGGGGGAAAAATGGAAAAAAATAACTTTCACTGTTAAAATTCAAAGCTGTTTCAGGTGTATGTCTCCACATCAGCTGCAGTGTATGGCTGCTAAATGAGATTTTGGTGCCAATGTACCTCGTATAAGTATGGGTCAGCCAATCCTCAGAAGAACAACTTTGTTCCTTGCTATCCTTTCATTTTAAAAACTCATTCATGACTGTACACACAGTCTGGCTCATAGCTGATTTCTAGTTGCCTTTACATGGCAGTGAGTATCTGCATGAACCAGAAAAGCCTGGTGTGATTCTTCAGGAGTTACAACTAACTTCTGTTCACATGGTGAGCTGTAATGAACTCTAGTCACTTATTACCAGACTTTCCGTCATCTCGGCATGACTGGCCGAGTAGCTCCTCCTGAGTTCCATCATTGGTTGAGCACTAGTGTGGGCCATAGCCATGTTGTTAATGTACACGCTGTGTTTCCAAGTAGTGATACAGTATTGCCAGTTTGCACTGTTCTTTCTTTTATCCTGGAAGCAGCTTCTTTTTGAGCAAATAGGGCAGTGCAGAACCCCTATAAGTAGCAGCTGCTGCAAAAATTTGCTGATCCTCTCTTTTTCCTAGCTTTGTTCTTTAGCTGTTCTTTGACTGGGTTTGTGCAGCTTTTAACAAGCAGTGAAGTTGAATTGTCCTCCTTCATGCTAGTTTTCTTTCCTGGGATGTTTTCTCCTGATTGGCCCTTGGAGGATGTATAATTGTGTGGGAAGACAGCATGTGGACCCCAGCAGAGTCACCCTGCTTCACTCCTCTGAACATACTGGTAAAACAGAAAGCTCCAACTTACCCTTAAAAGCACCCTACTGTGCCAAAGCAGTACGTAGGCAGTAGTTAAGCAAGAGTCCTGGTCAGTTACTTGACATAGTAAGAATTCAAGTAGCCAGATGAATCCCAGCTGTCCAGACCTTGTCTGGACTCTGAATGAACACAGTTGTTTTGTGATGGTGTTAGTTACACTCTTGTTGGACTGTAAACCTTCCTAGCCCAGCTGGTATAATAAAATAACGTTCTAATTAATTAATTAATTCTCTTCTGACACTGTCTCAACCTCATTTTGCTCAGAATATTGTCTAAACCAGAGCACAATCATAAGTTGCTTGTAGCAGATACTGAAGGTATAAATTATGATTTTGATACTTGATTCCTGATGCTATTCATGCTGTCATTAAGTGGATGCTGTAGAACTAGCAAAAATTATCTATCTGATGTGCTTACATTTCAATCTGTTTGTAGCTTCAGCAGGCAACTTATAATCAATCAGTTTATCAAGAGCATTTAATAACAAGGTTTTGGCAAAATAACAGTAGTATATTCGAAGAACTCATAGACTTCAATTTATGGATTAAAAAGAAGGTTTAATTAACGAAGTCTCTATAAATTTACTCACAACTCTTGTCTTACTCTTTAGCAGAGCATATATAATGTTGTCATCCCATCTGCTTCTGACAAAAGGTTATCAGATGTTATCCTTTCTAAGGCCTAGTTATTTTATTTCCTCAAATTGTTTACAGCATTTGTGAACTCAGGCCTCTGGAGTTTTACAAGAAGCAAAGATGAAATCTTTGGAGTACCAGGTTAATACTGTTCCAGCTATTTACAGGGAAGCTATAAGAAATGGAAAGGTTAGAGGTGTCATTCAGCATTGTGGGCTTGCAGTGTAAATAACAAAAAGTGGCATTTGCTCAGTGTTTCCATTTTTAAAATTTTCATGTGATCACAGCAGGAAAAAAATTATTTCATCAGACTTCTAAATCTGATTCTTATCCTCATTTTTAGTTTCTACAGACTGTACTCTGTGGCTATAATAATGCTTTCTGTTTTCAAGGATAGCCTATTCAGTTGGTCTTCTCACTTCTCCTTTTATTAAGAAAATGTCCTGTCTAAAACCTGTGCTCCAATTGGAAACAGGACAGATACCTGTGCAGTGGCACTTCTCTTGCTCAGAATTATTCTGCCAAGTGTAAATGTGTCAGGGCAAGGGAAGCAGCATGGGCATTTTTCTTGTGGCCAGACATCTTAGCCACTTTTAAATCAGCTCAGGTAGGTAGTTTGAACTTGTGCAAACGTTCTGCCTCTTCTCAGCCCCTTTTCTCTTAGAGGTATCTTTAGCACCAGGGTTTGCTGTTACTGGCATGTATTTTGTGGTGCTACAGAGTCAATACAAAAGCAGAACAATGCTACTGGTTCACTGCAAGTTTCTGCTGTATGTAGGATGCAAAAATCATAGCTCTACAAAAGCCCGTGAGTAAGTTAACTTACAGCTTGAAATAGTAAATTACTTTTGAACACCATGATCAACAGCCGTGGTGGAGCTGGCATCTCATTTGTGTTCAGCTAGAACGAGGTCACTGTGGCTGAGCACCTTGGGAGAAACCCAGCCCCCATGTAAGTGAGCACATTCTGTAGGTTTCATCAGTGTTGTACAGTGGCAGAGTTTGACCCATAATATCTCTGAAAGTATAGATAACTATTAAGAAAATTGGATTAAACTGAAAACTGTTTAGGGATGATTTCACAGACATTGATGTGGCATATAGTTAAACACAACTGCACTTATTTTTAGTCAACAGAAAGGGGCATGAGGAAGGCTTTCTTATACTGATACTCTGTTTAGCCAAGACTGGAAACTATAGTTTACAACAAATGCTTTTCCTCTTTGGAGAATAACATGAACTCCAGGCAAATGGATCTTGATATGTGTTCTCTGTTGCTCATATAAAAGTTTTATATGTCCCTGAAAATCTTCAGATTTGGAAGTGTCATTCTTAGCATAACATAGTTCCTCAGTAGCTCTGAGTTATTATCATGGGCCTTTACACAAACATTTTGCCATAACACATTACTGATAAAACATCTTGCTGAGTATAATTACACTCTGCTAGGAAATTTGAGTTGTCTCCATATCCTGGCATCTATTGAAGGACTCTTCTGAGGTTTGAGCTTGGATTGTGAAGGTGTCTATGACCTTGTATCTTTTTTCTATCCACAAGAGTGTAAATGCTACTATTCATACCAGTGTCTGCAGAATCAGCTCAGGAGCAGTAACTGCTGATGAGAAGGAATTGAGTGAAAAGCACAGCTGAAACCAGGACAGTGACAGCTTGATCAGAATGGTCTCTTCTACAGTACATCAAACATGAATAATTTCCTGCCTGCTCCCATCATTTTAGTTAAGTAATTGGAAATCCTATTGATCTGCAAAGGGCTTAAAATAACACAGAATCAGTGGCAGGTCTGTAATTTCTGCAAAAATGTATTGTTCCTGATGAGTGTTAGGACAGGAGCCACCCATCTCCACAGCAGCTGAGCATGTATTAGTACCATGTCAGGAAATCCTCTGATGTGGGGCTGCTGTGGGTGAGGAGAATGCCATGTGATGGCAACCTCACTGATAAAAATGAAGTGTGTGGATTTAACGTTGCTCTGAATACTGACTCAGTAGTTTATGTTCTTTCTGTCACTGCATTTTGCAGAGATCTTTCGTCAGTTGTCTAAAAGAAGGAGGGTAATGAGCACCACCAACCAAACAATCTGATGAATCAGTCTGAGATGCTGTTGAAAGATCATCTCTCTCTCTCTCTCTCTCTCCCAGTCCTGCTTTCCCTGCTTCATTGCTTGCATGTGGGTGACTGGTTCATCTGACTCTTCTTGGTTCATAGTGGGTCTCATTATATTGCCATGCACTGATACTCTGGAGGGCTGAAAATGTAAAACAGCAGGATCTGAAAAGGGAAACAAGCTTGTTCTCCCACTCAGCAAGATCCAAGAAGCAGAACAGTGATATAGACACAGCAGCTGGCCAAGCTGAAACTTAGATGAAACACCTGGCAGTATAGCCCTTTATGTACTGGATTTGCTAGAATTAAATATTTAGCTGCACTGCAGCTTGAAGACTCCAGTACATAGAGTGCTATAGACCAAAGTGTCCTCAATTTGATGACTGTTTTGTGTATCATTCCATACACTTCTCAGGTAAAAAGCTGTTTAACTCATTTGAAGTCTCATGCAGAAATATCTGTGTGTAAAGTCTGTTGTGTAGCACTGTCATTAAAAGTAACTAGGACAGCCTGGGATAAGAAGTCCTATTAGGTTTCAATCAAGGTCTGAATCTCAGAGATAAATCTTGACCACTGATGAAATGTATCCGATTTATCATCCTGTGGCTGATCAACATGTGCACATACATGTGCTCTCACACTCCACTGCTCTTCATTTATCTGTGAATCTCAGTTTTATTTTTTTCTACCTGTCAGTTTTATGGCATCTGTTAAGGAAGTAGTCCACAGTGTTTTATAAACAAGCTAATTCTTACAGCATCTATATGTGGCCAGCAAGGTGTGCCAATACTTTGTGTCCATCTTTAACAGAAAATGAACTGTGTAAAGAAATTTGAAAATTTCTTAGATCACATAAGTTAATACAACAGCTAAATCCACAGTTTAGAACTGCTGACTCTTTGTTGTTTGGTCGTAGTCACTTTTTACCACATATAATGAAGAATAGACTACTCTTTTGGGGGCAGAAGTAAGTGCAATTGTTTGGGTTTTTAAAGGAAAAATTACAAAAAAGGCAGAAGCTTTGAAGCATTGCTGGTAGGAGTATTGTTGAGTTACTTGCACTAAATGGGATAATTAATGTAACTACGTAATTACATAAATGTAATTACCTACTTTCTCGGTAATGTATGCAGTATTGAAAGGTGGCCCAATACAGGTGGTTATGGTGCAATATAGAATACTGTTGTCTAATACACACTTAAAGGAGATAAAGACATTAATTCTGAGTTATTTAGACAAGCTGGTATCATATTGTGCTGTCCTTGGTCATATTTTGAGACTTCTGTCTATTGTGCTGTGTTAACGAAGTGACTTTAATTCAGCATGTTGCATGCACAGTGTGCTGGTCACTGGACAGTGCTGCAGAAGCTAAGGCAACTTGCAGTAGCACTAATTTCAGCTGCAGTTTCTGCTCCCATTGGATGTGAAAATAGTGCCCATCATCCTGCTATGATCATTCTGATCTAATTTCTTGCTTGTCTGGAAGAATACCTACTCCTTTCACATGATCCTCCTTTTCACCTCTTTTCATCCTTCTCTGGGCCCTTTCAGAAGCAAACAGCACATTTTTGTCAGTTCTCACACAAATATAAATAAGCATTTTGCTCTTCCACCCATTCCTCTCTTTCTTTATATCTCTTCCTTCATCTCCAGGTTTTCCTTTCATCCTTGGTGCAAGATAAGGGATCGACTTGCCGAGAATTAGTAGCTGAAACCCAAGAGCCTGGACTTGGGCCCACTAAGTTGTGGGATGGGAGTGTTACCTTGATGAGTCAAAATGTGGGTCTTTTACCTCTAGTCTCCCAAGTACTGCTTTGCTGGCTAGATAAAGAGTTACAGAGTAGAGGAAAAGCCTGTGTTACTGTTGATGTGTTGCAGGTGATTGTTCAGTAGTTGTTGAAAATGTGTTCATTTTGTTCTGAGTGTTTAATTAGAGTGGTAGTACAGTAAGTACAGGATTTTCTCTCCCAGTGGCTCAGATATTGTGGCAGCATTCCTAAATAAATACCACAGATTTCTGTAAGAGTAGATTGGATCTTAAGTGGTGAATTTATTTTTATTTGCTTTCATCAGCCATACTGCTTAATTCAATATTCTAAACTGAGTGCTTCTCACAGCCAGGTGCACAACCCTCCTTGAGATGCATTTAACAAGGGAAGAATACCTTCCACGAGATTGTGTTGTGTTCTCCAGCTATCAAAATCTTCCAGGGGCTCAGAAAAAAACCAGTCCAGAAATTATTTTCAAAAGCAGAAGTGAACATTTAGTTTCAAATTGCAAAGATCTGAGAAATGCTGACAAAAGTTAGCAGAAAGGTAGAGCACTTGCAGCTTAAAGTGATTTTCCCCTGTGAGATCAAGTCCAGCTGCTTCAAGTCAGATACCCAAGAATCAAAGTTTCCACCATTCATTATGAAAAGCTGGGATTTAACTACTGGAGAGCTTTGAAAAGTTCCAGCAAGCATGTTTACAGATTGAAGTGCTTTTCTGAGTATTTTAATCTAGGATTTATTTGTATATACATCTTATAGGCACTTCCTCCTCCATGTAATCCATTCTCATGCTGCTTTTTCCAGTCCCTATTATTTGTGTAGTTGATTAAAATGTTTCCATTGAATACTTGTAGCAGTGAAAATGATGGAAAGTGATCTAACCTGTCTTCCCTCCCCTCCTTCCTCAGTCTCTACAAATAGAATTTCTCTGTGTATTCTGACTAATAACCTTACAATTTTTCTCCCCATTTCAAACTTTTAATATGAAATAATTTATTTATTTGAGAGTTTGTTTTCTTACCTCCATTTTTCTCTGCATTTTTCTGTATTTTCCACTCATCTTCTGCTCTGTAGGTGTTTAGACATAGCCTTAGCTCCATGTGCACACCTAGCCTGCACATTAGACTACTGAACCCTCTTAGCTTTGCTGAGCAATTAATGAGATCCTTTATGCAGATTTAATGGAGAATTCCAGTCCTGTCCTTAGTTTGCCAGACATGAGCAAATTAGAAGGAAGCCTGCTTTTTCATTGAGGCTTATTTCCCCGTCTGATACACATTATGTGAGTCATTTGCACATGCAACTGCTTTTGGTACCAAAAGCATTCATTTTGGCCTTGCTGTCTTCCTGACTTCTGCAACAGTGGGCCAACTGCATCTCTAATGCTGCTTTTTTTTTTACTTGATTTCTGTGGAAGTCACCAGAGATGAATTTGGTCCAGTTAATTAAAATATAAACAGAAACCTGCAGAAGCTTCATTTACAATTCTCTAGCATATAAAATTTTAGACATAAACACAGGTGAGTATAAACAATGGTAACTTTATATACAGGAGTTGTTGATTTCAAGTTTGAATTTGATATAATGATTAGAACTGCAGTAAGCACTGGTGAAGTAGAACAGTGCTGACTCCACCTCTGTTTTGATATGATGCGAGTGTCCCCTTGAACTGTAAAGTGGGGTGTTGCTGTGACACATAGAGCTACCACTGGTAAAACAAATTGTACAAAGCTGAGACTGAAGAGTTCTATCTGACAGAAGCGATAATATAATGGTGTTTTTGCAAACTGGAAAACGTTTTCTGGTGTTCACACCATAAACAGAAGACAGTGTAAAAACACAGCTGTATAGGAAGGTTATAAAACATCAAGTTCTCAATAAATTATGAAGCATATGTGCATTTCAGTGTAAGACGGCAAAAATAAAAAGGTAGAAGTACTATGAAATACCCCTACAGTATTAAGGCCAGTGTATTAGAAATCACTGGTTGATTTTTGACCAGTGGCATTACACACATAAATCATTACCACTAAATGTTGTATTCTGGATTTGTTGTCTGTACATATTTCATGTTAGTACTACTTGAACTGGTTTTATGTTGCTGGAAAGGATTGTAGCAAGTGTGATTGTTTGTTAAAAAGCTGAGACCAGTATGCATAACTTCTCCACTGAGTTCTGTGCTGCTCTGGAGCCGGTGCAGGGTCCCGGTGCCTCCCCTTCCCGGCTGGCGCCCCGAGCCTGCGGTGTTGGCCGGGCTAAACGCGCCATCTAGTGACTAGCAGGGAGGGTTTATGTAAACCAAGGACAGAAGAACAGAAAGCCAGTGGAGTTTTAAATGAATTTCTGCATCAGCAGGGAAAATGGATGAAGGTTGACAAACCCTTATATTGCCTTATTTTTCTCCCGTTCCATAACAGCCATTCCTAGATCATTATTTGTTTTTAAAAATGCCATTGTTTCTATTGTGTGTTCTCCACTCTGCTCTCAGGCTGTTTGCTAAGATACAGATTGAAATTATCTGCTGTGGCAGAGTATTTGGGCAGAAAGTTAGTGCTGTATTCACAAAGCTTCAGAAAGCATTATAACATCAGTTCACTGCCTGCATCTGAAATGCTGATTCACAAAAATTTGGTTCAAATGTCTAGAATTGCCTGAATTTCTTAGAATCATAGAATGATATGGGTTGCAGAGGATCTTTAAATGTCATCTAGCCCAACCCCCCTGCAATGATCAGAGACATCTTCATCCAGATCAGGTTGCTCCAACCTGACCTTGAATGTTTCCAGGGATGGGGAGTCTACAACCTCTCTGAGCAATCTGTTCCAGTGTTTTACCACCCTCATTCTAAAAATCCTTTTCTCTATATCTAGTCTGAATCTACCCTCTTTTAGCTTAAAACCATTAGCCATTGTTTTATCTCAACAGGCCCTATAAGCCCCCTTTAATTATCAAAAGGCTGCAATAAGGTCTCCTGTCCCTCACTGCCCCATTGTTCACCTGTCCTGTATGTAACTGCAAAGTCTCACTCTTGGTTGTACATAAGTGGCATGCAAATTGGATTTTGTGCAAAAATTGGCTAATATGGGGGCACAATATGGAGGCAGTTGAGATGGAATAACTTTATTTAAAAAACATGTAATACAGTAATTTTTGTTTTCAATCAGGGAAGGAGTTGTTTGAGTCAACCAGCACCTGCTAGCTGGATAGATGAAGAAAAGAAATGCACACTGAGGATCTTTGTTTTCTATATGCAGTGTTTACAAATTAAGTTAAATATTGAAAGCAACATTTTGATGTTGTTTCTCTCTGGAGACACCTGTGTGATTCAGTCCAAGTCACTATTACTTTGGAAACCAACTGCCCTTGTGGATCCCATCTAATCAAGTACTTGTCATCTTGATTTAAAAATAACTTCTTTGAGATTGTTGGCTTAAGGAAAGTGTTATTATTTTTTTTTTCTTCTAGGATATTAAATACAACGTTGTTTGAACTGTATGAAGCTCTGGGCAATTTTCCTGCCTTGTGGGTCTTCAATGTGCTGCTTATAGTTCTTCAAATTCTGCACTGTTTCTGGTCTTACCTAATCATAAAGGCAGCCTACAAAGCTATTTCAAAGGGCAAGGTAAGACAACACAGTTTCATGATTTTAAGTTTTTCAATATCAATAGAGGTCATTTTATGTTTGTTTGGGTTTTTTTTCCCCCTAATCCATAACACACTACTGAAGACACATCTTGTTTTAGGTAAACTCTCCTTTCCTGGAAACCTTTTCCCACTTCTAATGATTGTCAGATAAGGAATAATACTCTGTATAGTGATTGTATTTATATGTGCTTCCACACTTCTTTTTTACAACATGGTACACTGCACTAAGCTACATTAGGGAAATCAGATTAAAAAACCCCAACAAATAAACTGCTTTCTTGGGGCCTCCAGTTCTGTTTTTCTTCATTATAGTAGTTGTTAGCAAAATGTTCATTTCACAGCTGGAAGTGATAGCAATAATAATGCAGAATGAAATTCTGCTGCTTTTGCTAGTGGCAAAGTTACATATCTTCTGGGTTTTGGTGTTAATGAGGAATTGCAAAGAGCTATATATTTTCTTTCTAGTATTCCCAGAGCAAGACTGTTGGGGCTAAAATTGAGTGTCTTGCTGCCACTGGTACATTTGACAGGAAGATGTCACTCCCAGAAATGCCCACTTCATTACAGTTGCTGTGCAGATGCAGTGCTCACGTGTAGATGGCAGAACTAATGCTTACAGGTCATGTAAAGTCAGGGCACTTTGCCCTTAAAGAGCACAGCGCATTGATGTGACTGACCCCAAAGTGAATGAGATTGTTCTCCAGAAAATTGCTTTCTATGAATGTACTGGAGAGCTCAGCCATGCACTGGCAGAGCCCAGAATCTGCCACTCACTCTGTGAAAGACAGTGCATTCACGAGCTGTATTTTGCCTGGAAGCCACGCTTTAGTCTCCTCTGCTTTTAGCAATTACTAGCCTCAGCTGTCCTGTCTGTATTATACCAGTGACTTCAAAGAGTGCTTCCTACTCTTTCTTACTCTGCTTGTTTATCCTTCTTCTTGTGCTGTGCTGGAAGGCTGGGAAGTGGAACCCCTTGCAGGTAAGTTTCTTTAAGTTTACTATGCAAAACATGTATTCTGACAACACTGGTGTTTGTGTTTTGGGTTGGTTTGTTTTAATTTGTAGTTTCTGCTTGGTATTTATCCATTGTTTGTATTTATATATTTAAGTAAAGACTATCTTTAAAGGCCATTTTTACTTCTTGGCTGTGCATCATCTAAAACCATTCAATTCCACTACTATCTGTAGTATCTGGGTGCTATTATGCTGCAACCTTTTTTACACACATACATATACATATGTATGTATGTGTGTGTATATATATACACACATACATACATCTCAGCAGGATAAGCAGCTGTTCTGTCAGCATTCAGGACACACACTTGAGACTGTAAATCCTTCGCCTTGTAGTTCTAACAATTGCGCAGGAGAAAGCTGAGATTGTACAAGAGCAGAGTTAGACACTTGCAGTAACACAGTGACCAGGTTAGAGATGGATATGTATGACACAATACAGAGGATTCATCTTCCTTCAAATCTTAGCTTACTTCCTCACTTGCAATGCCTTTCTTTCTATTTCTGCAATAAAAATTAGAACTATTTTCACAACACATTACAGATATCTTACAGAAGATCTTCATCCTTAATTGTTATTTTATTTTTGTAGTATTAATATCCACCTTTGGAACAGCTCAGCTGATACAGCAATCGATTATCATTAAATTTTTAATGTAATCCTGGTCATCTATTTCTTACTCACTTCTGTGCTTAGGAGTGTTCTAAACCTATGTGTGTGTATGTATATATATATATTTATATTCTAGACTCCTTCTGTGGAAATTACTCCAGTGTGTTCTTTTGGGTATAAACCAAAGAAACAAAATACTGCAAGATGTGTTGCATTCATATTGGGTTTTAAGTGCAAAGATTCTGCTATGTTGCTGCATTTTAAAAATAAAGAGAGCAGATGACATGTTTAACAGAACTGGCTACAGCACAGAATCTTCTTTTAATTTTTTGGCTTTGGGGCAGGACCCTAGCAAAAGAATTGGCAGTGACTCTATTAAGAGAATTTAAGATGATGCAGAATTTTTCAGTTATCTGGTCTGCCATCACATTGATCCCAGATACTTAGTACCCTGTGCTGATGCCATTCTCTTCTGTCTGATGAGAGTGTAATTCTACGTGTATTTCTGTACCCCCACCAGCTGTAATATAAAAGTCCCTTTATATGAAAGACACTGGAGTAACCTATTAATTGAAGCTGTGTAAGTATGGAATCAAATTTCTGACCTCAGCTGAAGTCCAGTTTCACAGGTGTCAGAATTGTGGGCTTGCTAGACACTGACATTAAAAACTTTACTTATTGGGAGCTATATGGGAACTGTTCTTTTTTTTCACTGGTTCCAAGCAGAACAGTGTCACTCAGGTACTGTGATACTGCAAGGGCAACACTGGGAGCCCCAAAGGCAAATGGCTCTTTCTGAGATGAGAGTGGAATTGTCATGAAGACTTTCCAGAGGAGAGAAGGATTGCTGTAAGCAAAAAATTACACACAGTGACCCTGTTCTTTAAGTGTTTTTAGTTCTTCAGGGAAAAGACTCACCATGCATTTTGCCCCCTTTTATATCCATTTGCTGTAGTAAAGTCAGCTGTAATTGCCCGATTGTGGCAACCAGCACACCATGGATCAATCTTGAAGAAACTGGGATGCTCAGCTGTACAAACAGGAGTAGAAGCAGGCATGAAAATGGCATCCATAGAGCTGCATGCAGGTTAAACTTCAGACCTTGTTCTGTTGATGCTTTTTTTTTGTACTACATCTGGTGGACTCTTGATAGTTTTGGAGATTTTCAAGATTTTTCAAAGAAGTCAGCTGAAAATTAGCAGGAAATCCCTAGCAACTAAGGTCCATCTGTTTCTGAAACAACTTTGCAGTGACACAATGGGGCACACAGTTCAACTGTGATTCCTATGTTAGGGACTGAACTGGGCTATGTCCACATTTTGCAAGCGCCATTCTCACCACTTGTGTGAAGTCAGAGACTGGAGTTACCTGGTGTGGTGAGTTATGCTACAAGCAGTACTCCTGTCTCCTCCTGCGAGCACACAGCACTGTCCCCTGGAGCCATGTGGTCTCCAGTGAGTTGGGAGATAAGGGGCAGGAAGTTGAACATTTTGTATTACCAGGTCAAAGAGCAGCACTCTAAATGAAGGACAGGAAATAAAGTTGTAGTTAGTAGGAGAGCAGAGGGACTTAGCCTAGGATGAACTTGGGAACTTGGATTGTTGTTTACTTCAGTCTGTGCAAAACCCTTTGCCTTGCGCACTTGGCCATGCTACCTTCAGTGCACCAGTGCTGAGTTCTCACCCTGCCTTTGCACATGGCATATGTACGCACAGACATCTGTGTTTGAAGTGAGTGCAGGCAGGCAAAGGCAGAGAAGTGTGCCAGAGCTGAGATTGCCTTCAAAGCTCAGATTGAAAAAATGTTGATTCTCTGATTCTCTTGAACCAAAAAGCTGCGTTGTTTCCTTACAGTCACCTACTGCTTACTTCTTTTGCACATTCTACAGGTAGCAAAGGATGCCCGAAGTGATGTTGAGTCAAGCTCAGATGAGGAAGAAACAGTACCTCGCTCAAAGGCCCCACACAGCGCTATCGCCACAAATGGGACCAGCGGTGCCAATGGGACAAATGGGTATCTTACTGGTGCCACTTGCTCAGAGGAGCATTAATCCTTCAGTTCAATCATGAGACACGAACAGAATGAACTGTTTGCTACTGAAAGTAAATTATAAGTTGTGAATGCGGTTTATTCATGTATTTCAGCATCAGAAAAAATTAGGAGTATCAAAGCATTCTGATAGCGCACTGCCATACTTCCTGTTTGTGAATGAAGACAGCACACCATTCTGTATACGTAGGCATGCTGTATGTGTATGTAACTGACACAATGGGAGCAGTATTTTCACTTGTACTGTCTGAAATATTATTTATTTTTTATTCTTTTGGGAATTTCTGGACAAAAGGGAATATCCATTCTCAAACTTCGTGTCTTGGATTCTTGGTGATGGAGAGCATCATGCTCAGATCTCTTCTGTCCATCCCTGTTGCTTTTGCTGAATCTGCTATAAGTAATAGTTGCTCGATTTGTTACTTACAGTAAGATAGAACATAGCTTTATAGATTTTAGATCTGCTTCAGATACTTTTGCTATCTTTGTGTTTTAAAGTACTGGTTTTGAAATCACATATCAAATCACACTTACTGATCCTCCAACACAATTTGGGAAAAAATGTGGTAATTGTGGGATATTATTTTAGTGTAATTTAAAATTCAGTTTGGTGGTTAACTGCATTAGAAGTAGATTTGATTTGTTGTGCAAATACCCAAAAGCATTGTTGTCAGCACTTAGGATAAATTCATTCTTATCTTTTTTTTTTGGCCTTTCAATTTTTGACCTCTACAGATTTTAGCTTTTTGCAGAGATTCCATGTAAAAACGTGTTTCTTCAAATGCACCATTAACTCCTGAAATTGTTCTTGCACGTTCACCTGATTGAGAGCAGGGGTGTAATGGAAAAAAACAACAGATGAAAAGTTCATTGCTTCCTCGGACACAGCTCAGTCTAGGTATTGTTCTCAAAATTATTGCCACTTCCTTGGCAGGGTGAAGAGGGAGAAGGCAGAATGTCATACATTACTAGAATTAGTTAATTTTAAATGTGTGAGAACTTGAGCAAAATTCACTTAGTATAATTCATAGCAACCTTTGAATGCTTAGCAGTATTTCATCACCTCTACAAATAAAACTAAGGTCATCTGTAAAATAATTTTGTATTCCTTCTTCATCCAAGATTTACAAATAGTGTCCAAAAGAAGACAAAGCAACACCCTAAGTAAACATCTTCTTAAACATTATATACATACTTCTTCCAGTCTCTAGATCAAAGTTTGATGTAGGATGCTAAGGATCATACAGTTCTTGCAGGACACTCTTCTGTGATCTGTGACAGCACTGCCAAAAGTAGGCAGGGTTCTTGGGTAACACTATGCAACCTGCTGTTCAACAGTATTGTGTGCACACAGAAACAATGTGCTTATAGACCAAAGACTCACATATATATATATATACACATATATACATGCACACACATACATCGGTATGTGTGTGTGTGTGTGTGTGTGTATATATATATTTAAAAGAAAAAGTTTTTAATAAAAAGGAAGGAACAAACCAGGAAAAAATCTTAAGTGTGTCTTCTATATACAGAGGGGTTGGAGTGCTGTGTTCAGCTGGAAACCTGAGCCATGAAGTAATTTCTGGTTCCTTCCACCTATGCAAATAGTAAAATATAGATGGTTTCTGATGCTATGAAACATGTTTAAAGACACTATTTTATACAGACTTCATTTAAGAAAGTTGTGTTGTCACTTCTTTCTTTTGGAAACTGAGATTTGTCCTATTCTACTGGTCACTCTTGAAAACTTCTAAAACCTTTATTATCCATAGAAACTCCTGTGTGTTAGGAACAAGGTGTGCTAAAAGCAAGGTTGGAATGGCATGAATGGAAATAGTACCTCAACTTAGTAAACAATAAAGGTAAGAAAACTCAGAAATTGTAAATCACAAAAGATCTGTCAGTTCTACTACCCACAGAGCATCTTTAGAGTAAGGCAGATAACCTTGTAATTTAGCAGCTGCATAGCTTATATGTCCATGAGTACATCTGAGGGAGCAAGGGAGCCTTACTTAAATCTCCTTCTCCCCAGAAAGTTTGTCTGCCTCTACTTTTTTTGATCTGTCTCCTGTGCATTTGATTTCATATATTTATCTGCAGGGCAGGTTATACATGTGAAAATACACTGATTGCAATGGAAGGTATCCTATCCATGGTGTTTGAAGTTGCAGCTGTGTAGTAATTACTGTAAAGATGGTGCCAGGATTTCAAAATAAAACCATCCTGGGATATATTAAATTAAGATTATAATTTGTGAAATTTGACCTGCTAAAATGGTAATGGAGAATATCAGTTTAAACACACCTCTTTCATGGTGTTGATTACTACCTCCACTGAACCATTTCCCCTCTGTAAAGATGGTTACAAAAATGGCATTCTGGCAAAATACTTTGTCTTACATGAGAACAGAATGTTGCTCTGAGCTGTCAACATGCACGACATAGACAACATGCTGCAGTGTTGGTGAAACTAGGGCATAGAGCAGTCCCCAACAACAATCCCTGTGCCAGAGGCCTTTAGTCCTTGTTGGTCCTCTTCATCAGTGCTCTGTAACATTGATTCAGATGTAGAGTCAAGACTACAACCCTTGAGATGATTTACCATCAGTACATATGCTGTTAGGGTATCATAGAATCATGGAATGTTAAGGGTTGGAAGGGAGCTTGAAGATCATCCAGTCGCAACCCCCCTGCCATGAGCAGGGACACCTTACACTAGACCAGGTTATTCAAGACCTTATCCAACCAGGCCTTGAACACTGCCAGGGCTGGGGGCATCCACAACTTCCCTGGGCAAGTTTTTCAGTATCTCACCACCCCTGAAGTAAAGAATTTCTTTCTAATTTCTAACTTTTCTCCTCTTTTCTCCAATCCTCTTATCAACTTCGTGGCCCTTCTCTGGACTTGCTCCTTATGTTGGGGACACCTGGCTCCTGGCTGCAGTACTCTGGGTGGGGTCTCACGAGAGCAGAGGGGCAGAATCCCCTCCCTTGCCCACACTCCTGTGGGTGCAGCCCAGGATCCATTTGGCTTTCTGGGCTGTGAGCACACACTGATGGCTCACATTGAGTTTTTCATCAACCATCACCCCCAAGTCTCTCCACAGGCCTGCTCTCAATCCCTTCTCCACTCAACCTGTAGGAGTGCCTGGGATTGCCATAACCCAGGTGTAGGACCTTGCACTTGGCTTTACTGAATTTCATGAGGTTTCCATCAGCCCCCCTCTCAAGCCTGTCAAGGTCCCTCGATCCCCACTGTTAAGTAGGGCATCTGGGATTGAAACTCTTCCTTTGAGGTTTAAATTCAGTTGCATCTGTAGTATGCTAAAGCATGTGTGCAGTTACCTTGGTTCAGCTAACACCCAGTGACATACTTATCCCCTGTAATCCTGGCTTTTTGAAGTCTGTTCTTAGCAGTCTAGGATAAACTTCATACAGATATGTCTGGAAAGTAAGTGAGGTGAGAGATTCAAATGACACATTTGGGGAGATAGTGTAAGAGGAAGCCTTGAGAACTTCACCAACCTTTGCTAAACAATGACTGATCCTTCAAGCTAGAGGTTTATCATTAAAATTATGAATTGACACTTTTTTCCATCTCTAACGGGAAGGACCAAATGTTTTAGTGATCAGACATGGCAGTGTGCTTTAATTAATTGTTCTAACTATTGGGTGCAAAAACTTCGGCTTCATCTTCCACTCTGCAGAGAAAATGCCATGCAATTGTTTCCTTTTTCATTTGAATTTGTTTGCTTTTCTGATGAAGAGCTTTGCAAGGTGTATTTGGAGGCCATCAAGTATTTAGAGGTTAATTGCACATATTTCAGAAAATTGACTGAAATTATTCGCATGGTTCATGG
Organism: Corvus cornix cornix; assembly: GCF_000738735.6. Classification (NCBI taxonomy): domain Eukaryota; kingdom Metazoa; phylum Chordata; class Aves; order Passeriformes; family Corvidae; genus Corvus; species Corvus cornix. Next base: position 19,448,762 of record NC_046337.1, read on the forward strand.
TAAACCTGAGACCTTAAAAGGTTCTGTATATTCACATTTTTTGTAGAATTGTCATTTAGTAATTCTAGAAATGAGAGTTTGTACTCTATAACCTCTCTGTCTTTGAGTTCTATGCTCCTTTGTTATAGTACAGTACATGACACAGTGGTTGAGATGTCAAAGTAGAAAAATGAGGAAATTAGAGTTTATTAGTAAATAGTAAGAATTTGTCTTCTCTCCTAGACAGCCCAGGTTATAGTAAAATAAGATTCAGGTTACCTACTCTTTCCCATATTGGCTTATTTTATATTGAAAGAAAAATATATGGTGGGTTGGTGGCTTTGTTTGGTTGTTTTTCTTAAAGAAAAACATAGTAGAAAACAGTAAAAATACCTGATCAAACAACAAGGGTGGACATTGGAGTCTTTTGGGTCTTGATCAATGTTAAGTAGTGCTAGTTTTAAAATACCAAAGTGTCCCATGCTGTTTCCTTGTTGCCCTTTTGTAGTTTTTTCTATCTGTTATTTATTTAATGATTCCAGCAGAATTGGTACAGGTGTCCCAGCTTCAAATTTCCTGCCTCAGCCTGTGACCATTCTGTGACTGTGTGATTGCCAATGCCAAATGCTTTTTCTGAGACCCAAGTACATGCACTAAAGCGTTGCTTACAGTGAAGTGATTCTTGTCTTAAATCTGTATCTGATTCAGGTGAAAATCACTTTCTGGTTCTGAACAGGACATGAGGGCAAAAGCCATGACCCTGCAGCACATGTCACTGAAGATGAATGCTGGTTGATTGAGACACTCTGTGTTTTGCACAGAGTGCTCTAGTAGGAAGCCTAATGCCCATTTAATTCATTTTCTCATTACCACAGCCTTCTGTATCTCAGAGAAATATGGGCTACCATTGGTTTTATACAGTTGATGCTTTGGTATTTTTTTAATCTCTTTGCTACAATTCATTTTTGTATGTCCCCTATTGTCTACTTCCTATGACATTTGTGGGAGAGAAGTATTGAATAATTTTTACCCTTCCTGTAGTGTAGAACCCCTTAGGCCTAACTTCAATGTTCTGCAAACTACAGTTGCCTTTAAACCATGAAGTAAAACCAGTTTGTATTACTTGTTTTGACTGGTTTTGATTTGGAACAGAGACCTAATGGGAACTTCAGTAAGACGACGTTATTCTTTTTTCTCTTTTCTTTTAAAAAGCTCTAGTGGAAGTTTGGAAAGGTAGTGTACATGTATAGCCTTTAATTGTAAAGATTTCTGATTGTAGTTGCAATGAAAACACAGTGTTTGAGTGTGTCTCTACAGAATTCTCAATCTTTGAAATTGCTTTCAATTAAAAACCTGAAGGAAATACCATTTGGAGTTATGTCAGTGATCACATGTGTCAGACAAAAAGCAAAAATGATCATCTTACATGACTGAAAATGGGTGCAACAAAATTTTACACATTTTCTGGCTTCTGCTGAGCTTCAGCTTTTTGCTGTTCTGGGGTTTAACTTCACACAAGCTCTCATACCATACTGTGCATGTTGACTGTTGCAAGTCAGGGTGAGGCGGATGACACATTTTCACCTGTGTTTTCATGACAATCCTGTGCTTGAGCAACTCTTTCAGAAATGCAGTGATGTGTAGGAACTTGTGTCTTGGATACAGAGATGCACTAGCTAGAAGTCCTTTCATGTATAGCTACTGTGTGGAACTTTGGGAGTTATTCTGTCTTTTATTTGACTGGGTTTGGGGTTTTTTCTAATACGGAAAATAATTATTCCTCATAAAATCTCGGGAACCAACCAGTATTGTGGGCTATTTAAATTTGGAGACACTTTCATAATAAACGTAAGTATTAGAAATGTAGTGCTGGTTTTCTTATTTTTTCTATGAGATGCAGACAGTGTTTTCCTTTGTTTTAGCTCAAAGATTGTTACCCACACTGTAGACTCCAGCACTCTTTGGACAGATCCAAGTATGTCTTTTCTGTGTTCATCACTGCAGTATTTTATGTTATTTCTTGTATGAAACTATTTGTAACAGGAAGTGTTGGAAGGACAAGTTTTCTCTATACAAATTAAAATATTTTTATTATCAAAAAAGGACATTCTTCTAGGATTTCAAAATTAAAATTTTGCATGGTAATAACTCCTGAATGTCCAGCTGGGCCCACTTTGGAAAAGCTGTCTTTTTTCAGTCTACGTGAGCAGAGTTTCTTAGAAAGACATTCAGATGTTTTCATTGAGGCAAAACTGTCACTCAGCAAAGCACCACCTACTAGCCTCTTGTGGAAGTGAGAGGAGAGCCACTCTTGCACGTGGTTCTCCAAAGGAAAAGCTGCAGCTCACCAAAGTAAAGCCTACAAAATACCATTATCAGGCAGGCTCTGGTGCAGCATTAAAAGATGATGAGGAAGTACTTAGAAATGGGATGCTCGAAAACATTCTGATAACTTCAACAGGAAATTGGGGCAACAGTTCTCATAACACAGGCACCAATCATATCTTCACACACCAGTTGAAATTTTGCCACTGGAAGAGAAGTAAACCTGGGGATTTGCATTGTGTTTAAAGAACTGTAGTTCTTTAGAATTGTAGTTGTTAATATGTCTCTGTGATAATAAATAGAGACTCTGGTGTTACATTTAATACAGCATTTCAGTTCATGTTCATTGAAGATATTTATGAAGAGATTTACTTAGGTGGAATATTGTTCAGCTGTATGTCTAACGTCTTTTGCTCCCTATGCCATGTATACCCCTCAACTTACATAGCACAAGGGAGAGCCAATGTGTACAGAACGCAGCTCAGGATAATGTGATAAAGAGCAAGACTTTTTTATGTTCTGCCTGTAAGTCTGTAAAGGTCCCTTTACAGGAAACACAGTGGCTCTCAGATGACAGCAAGAAACACAGCAGCTCTCAAATGACAACAGGACATCTGCTGGTTCAGAAGAGTCAGAAGTCAGTGACACAATTTCCTGTAGATTTAGAAGGTGAGTGGAAGGAATCCAAATGTGTAACTGGGCCAGATGAGCAAATTTTTGCATGACTCAGTAGCTCATGCTGTGATGGACAGGAAGTTGGGAGCTTGTGTGGAGGGATGTTAGTCCCAGCTCTGCTAGTGTGGGTGGAGGGTTCTTGTTTCCCTAAATCATGCTGGGGTTTTTGGTCTTTTTGGTGATCCATTCTGCTGCAGTTAGTCCTGCCCCTGGACAGATTTTACACTGTCTACTCTTGTCAGCTAATTGCCTTCTTAAGTGGCTTAAGTGGGTTTCACAGAACAGGATGATGATTTGTATTTTATACCCACCTTCTCCAGCCCCAAGTCTGCCAAACCAATGATGATTCTTGTAGAGGGATTTCTTAAATGCAGAGTTGTGTGCAACACTGACATGTTTCTGAAGTTCTGACTTTTAAAGGTAATTGTTTACATGTGACACACAACTGTTAGCTTTTAGTCACTGGAAAGTGCAATATAAAATGAAGTAATTAGAAGTTTAGTATTGTGGGTTTTGTCTGTAAGAGCAGCATGACCTACTTGTAATGTTAGTGCTATAGATCACTGATTAGATGAAAAGGTAACATACTTTGTTAAGCTACTGGCTGGCAACATATACTTATATTCCCAAATTAATGCTTTTTCACAGACATCTGAAAAACACCATAGTGGGTGGGGGTTTTATACTTTTTAAACACTTCAAAGTGCAAGGTCCTCTCCCTAGAAAATACTGTGCAGGTTATTTCTCACTCTTTCCAGAACAACAAAGCAAAGTCCCTGTACAACTGCCATACTTCTTGCATGTTTACACAACTTTTTGCAATCTCCCCTCACAAAAAAAGTTCTGAAATCCAAAGATGAAATGTGATCCTTCTTTAATTAAATTTGCATCCGCTTTCTCACTTTAATCTAACTAGCAATTTTATGTCCTGTTTCTGAGATTATGAAGATAACCTCACCTTTTAACTCCCAGTAATAGTAATTTTAATTACTGTTGCTCTCCTAAGGTATCTTTGAAAGAGCTGCTTCCTACCAGAAAGGCTTGCTATTTCACATTTATTTTTGTTTAGTCTCTCATTTAAGCTTAAATTAAACTTAATTCATCCAAAGCATTTAGGTGTTCCTGGATCTCATTTTTGTATGTGGTTTCTCACTGAACTATCTGCCAAGTGAGATCACTGCCCACAGCTGTTACTTTATGGGACAGTCTCATCATATTTCAGTTCCAGAAAAGGATTTGCATGTAAATAGCTCACTTAAAGGTCCAACATTTGGTCCTTCAGCAATGTCGAGGAAGTGATGACCCAAGCTCTGGTACCCCCTGGACTGGGTGGATGTAAACAACAGCCAGGACTGCTGTCCAGACTAGAAGCAGCTGCCTTTTTTTTTTTAATAACTGTTCCATTATAATACCAATTTCCTACTAACTGAATCTTATTTTTTCAAAGACTTTTTGTCAAAGAGTGTATGAACCATTGAGATTACATATAGTTAATCTGTGATGGTCTGTGCTACTCTTGCAACTTGTCCAAGCATCCAGCACAAACAGAGCTGTTCTGCATGGGAGAATTCTCATAGAAGAAATCCTCTATAAGATTTGACAGGTAACTATTATAGACTGCTAACTGTATTATTTGGGAGAAGAAAAATGGGTTGCTAACAGCAAAGGGAAACAGCAGGAGCAATTGGAAGCAGTAAACCATCTTTCTCATGTAAATTGCATTCACATCAACTCTGAATTTCATATTTGGATTCGCTGGGATGCCATTAGCACAACATTTAGTAAAGGTGATCAGTAGTGCACTAGAGTCCCAAGTAGACTGTCAGAATTGTGGACTAACCTTAGAGAAGGCTGGAGCCTAAAATGACAGGTAATTGCTGCAGAGTTGCAGTTGACAGCATTGAGAATTGCATGTCAGAAGAGGATTTCCCTGTTTCCTTTAGAAAGATCAGATGGCTTATCTACCTTTGCAATAAGCGTAAGAAAATACAGGCCAGTAAGTCATGCTGATACAACTAATACTAAAAAAACAAAACTACCAATTTTCTGCATTGTCTTTCCATTATGAGGTTGTCATACATGGAGTTAGACAAGCAAATTTCTCTCATTAGCTCTGCATGGGAAGCTAAGTATTAGTTGTCTGCCTGTTTTTAACCTATGAGGTAAGCATTTACATTAATGTATTGTGCTGTAACTTAGCTACTCAGCCACCCACGAGGTCACCTATGACTTTGACCTACTCCTCACTTAGCCAAAAGGTTAATGTATGCAGTCTTCTCTTAAAAGCCTGGATTCCTTTATGATAATTGCAATTGCCATCAGTATGAGGTGTAGCATGCTTCTAAATCAAAATAATGATACACAGCTGGTGTTCAACAGACCTGTTTCTCTGCCCAGGCAGTTATTCCAGCTGAAGCTGTGGTGTAGAAGATAACATAATGAAGAACTGATCCAGTAGCCAGTGCAAAATAATCCATTGAGGCAAGTCAGTCAAAGAGCATGTTCCCATGTAGAGAGTTACCCATCAGTCTCAAAACAGGTGAGTCAGTAGCAATTAGCATTGTTCAACATGCTGTGACTGGAGGAAGAAAATCAAACTGATGCTAATTGTATCTTCTTTCAATTAATAATTCCAGTGTATAATTACTTATATATATAAAAGGTCATATGAAAAACCACCACACACTTGCATGACTAAACTCTATTTTTAGCTTCTGTCAGTCTCCCCAACAACTTTCAAACATGTTGCTCAATTAGTCCAAATCTGAAAAGGAGATTGTGTTGCAGTTATCCCTGTTCTTATAATGTACTTAAAGTCAGCAGTCAGGTAAAGAGGAGAACCACAAATCAGTGCACTGGAAGAAGGGTAGGCAGGGCACAACTGGTGTCCAGCACCTTTAGCAGCAGCCAAGCAAGGGCCAAACTGGCATAATTCAGCAGTGGTTCTATGGCTCTGATCCTTAGACTGTAAAGAGTTGAGATACTACAATGAAGAGAATGGCACTGTTTAAGGATGAAACCAGAGATCTGTAGGAAATCAGGCTTCAGTGCCTCTGCTTCTGCTGCAACAGCTTGTTTATAAGCTCAAGACTCTAAAGGGTCTACTCTGTGTGTGGAGCTGCCAGAGTGATTAGGGATAATATGGATAAAAAGAATGGAGTGTCACTGTCTGGCACTTAGAGCCATTCCTCCCAGCCCTTCAGGCACACAATCCTATTTTAGCAGTAATGCTTCATATAACTGAAGTGCAACTATTGCTTTCAAAAAGGTAAGACTATTACCACAATTATTTAGTATAGCTTATTCAAACAGTTAAAATACATACTCTGCTTGTGGGGCTGATTTATGTGTGTATATGTTTGTTATGTCAAGCTCAGCAGAGCTTCTAAAAAGTTATAAATCACAAATGAATTCACAGCAATGTTACAGTATTACAGTGACAGAACTAATTTAGACAATTTTAAGGTACTGAATAAATTCAGTTTATTGAAGCATTAGAGAAGACAGTATGACACAAGCACAGCATAACTTCCATGTCTGTTTTGATTTTCACAAGTGTGGCCCATACTTGTCTGCTTTTCAGAATACATCTAACAATGTCCAAGAGTAACCACCTCCAACTCTTGTTTGAATAGGTGTGTAAAAAAACTGTTCTGTTAGCCAGAAGGACTCTCACAGTAATTTGACCTCCTGCTAGCATACAAACAATAGTGATAAAATGCATTTGATACATATGCTATTAACATTTAGTATTCTTTTGTCTTCCTAGCAGCCTTTAAATTCACAGTGTATTTCCAAAATCTCATAAATTCAACACTTTCCCCCCAGATTTTTTAAAACATGCTATGAGATAAATTTGATGAGGTGCTGAGCACCAAAACATCAGCAGTTTGCTGTATTGTCAGCATTAGTTCCTGGCCCACACATTTCAGACTTGACCCTTGGTAGCAAATTATGGGTCAGCACTTTGAAAGGGGAAGTGATGTTCAGCATTGGGCAAACTGATTTATGAAAAAAGCCTTTACTGACCTTCATTAGAATCTATGTCTGCCTTAAGATCCTGCTAATAAAAGAAGCACCAGCACTAGCTGATTGTGTTGTTATAGTCCCTAAGTCGCATATTGCTTTTGAGCTCAAGTGCTTTCCCATCTGCTCTTTGGGACATTTCGGTCTGTATTTGTGTACTATCCAGCACACTGGGGTCCCAATAGCTGTATCTGTTGGGTCAGTCTATTGTGTTATCCTCATTGTCTTTACTATTATTTGATATCACTGTATTGTGCAGCTTCATAATAGAAAATTCCAAATTACCACAGATCCAGGTGTGTGACATTCTAGAACTACTAAGTGCATTTGTTAAAGGCACAAAGGTTTTAAAATGTCAAGACAGATCTTTCACTAGCACGAGGCTCTTTAATGGAAGTCACAGGCCAGTTTTACTCGTATTTTAGAGTAAGTAAAAAAGCAAATCTATTGTATACACTTTCCTAACTTTAACCCATTTTTGGAATGCCTGGCTCTGTTTTAGTGGAAGTAAGATCTCTCTCTGATTTGCTTTGGCAAATACAAGCAGGTACATTATTCTAGCTCCAAAAGGTTTAAATTACACACAATAAATATTTCAAACTTTTGCTTTAGGCATAGGCACAGGACATTTACAACCAGGTACATCATATTCTCTAGCAAATAATTTCTAAGAATGTATATTCCAATAAAGTAGTTGTCACATATTTTATGTTCTGTGCACAGCAATCTTGACAAATTCATTTTGTCACCAATTACTCATGCCTGGGATTAACAAGAAAAGAAAATAGCACTAAGTTTGAACATTTGTCTTCATTACTCAAGGCAGTTCAGTTTCTTTCTCCTGTGATGATCAAATCACATACGGTACAGAGGGTGTCCGAGCAATAGGTACACCCTTACTGAATAAACAGCTCCATTGGAAATCATGGAAATGAGGTGGTTGTGTTCTGCCTCTCTGTTTGCTTTCATACAACAGCAGTAAAATATTTGGTTGAGCATGCTGGAGTTCTTACATTCAGAGCAGCTCAGAGGTGCTTGGCACAGACAGGTGAGGTAGGGCAAGGGTATGCTTCAAAATGAATAGTCATGCTGGATATGAGGGCAATGCCATTAGTGAGAAGCCAGAAGGGATAGGCTTTCTCACATGGAAGGTAAGGGCTTCTATACAAGGAAGGAAGAGATGCCAACAGCAGCTGTAATGCCTCGGAGAGATGATACAAGTGGGAAGTGCAGAGCTGGCTCAATAAATTTTTTTTAACTCCTGGCTAGCCCACTGACCTACATAAAAGTGCCTACAGCATTCTTTAGTGGTACAAGCAATTAGTTGAAAGAAATACCTGCAACTTAAATACTCCTGTTAATATGATTGAAAAGGAGGCAAATCCACTAATGAACAATGAGACCCTTGAAGTCGGGTTCCCATCCCTTACCTCTTTGTCCCATTGTCAGTTACAGAATTCTCAGAGAGGACACAGGGTTTATGGACAAAGCAGAAATTGAGGATTTGTTTGATCTGAGATGTCATTATAGAAGTGCTTAGTAATTCTCTGCTGCCATTCTGTTCCAAAACTGCAGTGTAATCATTTGGCACCTTTACCCTTCTTACTGCTCTTTGTGTATAACTGGCTGTAATACAAGAAAAAAAATCAATAGGGCATACCAAGGAAAATGATGCATTATTTAGAGAACAGCAAACTATGCTCTATAGGGAAGAAGAAATGGCAGATTATATTATCTCTTTTACTTTTTATTGTTAAGCTGCACTCTTAGAAGATTAGGGTGTAGTCTGTGGTGCATCCATCAAGAGTTTAGACAAACCAAGTGATTTAAAATACAGTTCACATCTGACTGGGAAATATTTTCAACTGTACTAAGAATACTTTATCAGATCAGATAAGATCTAATCACCAGATTTAAACATGCCTAAATGACTGGGTCTTACATATTAGTTTCTGATTCACTAGAACTTCTACGACTGAACTTAGTTAAGATTTTATTTGAACTATGGTATATTATCAAATGAAGCATTTTCTTTCTTGTTGCAACTGTCCATTTAAATATTCTGTAAAAACGAAAACACTTTACAAGACAGAACAAGAATATTTTAAATCAAAGCTGAGCACTGTGACAGTAATAGTCTTCTTGATAAGATGCAAAATACACACATGATTTATCTGTCATCACTATATTTCATACTTTAATACATTATACTTCAGGCTTTGCTATGTCAAAAAATTTCCAATGACAAAGTTTAACAGACCAGAAGAAAAACAACCATTTAGATGCATGAATAGAAACGCTAACACTCTAGATTACAAGTTAGGGTAAAAATTAAGACCATGACCTGTGACACAGGTAACTGAGGTAACTGCTAAGCTTCAGCACACCTATTTTTTTAATAGGTTTCAGGCCTATTTCAACCACACAGAAACCTGAAAGACATATCAGTGCTTTTGGTAAAGAGACACAAACTACAGAAGGTACTTTATTTTGGTTATCTCCCTGGGATAGCTGAATAAAAATCATTTCATCATTAATGGATGTAATGGAGCAAAACTTACATGTCCAGAGACATTCAGTTAAGGCAGTAATTGGTGATAGTGTTCTTCGAAGAATGATCCAAAATGTGCCTAGGTAACAGTGGACTAAAATACTGCTTTCATTATCTTTATTTAGAAATTAAGAGTCAGACATGGATAAATACATATTTTCACTAACAGGAAGGAAATAAGAGGGCTCTACAGCCAGAAAGAGAGGTACAAACTAGTTTCATGCAGACTGTTTATATGATAAGGCAGTGAAAGCTTTTCTGATGTTGGCAACAAATGCAGAAAAATTGTTAGTTTCTCTCAGTTTGAGCTGTAACTCTGCAATACAATCCAGAGGAGGAGTACAGGAAGTCACTAAAATGACACAAATTTGCAAAAGATTAAACTACTATTAAAAAAAAAACAAACAGTATTAGTGTTTTTCCATGCTTCTCAAATACTAATGTAGCTTGTTATCTTTTCATGTTTTAGCTTCCACCTGTGTTATTTTTGAATAGCCTCATTTTCTTTCAGCAAAGAGAAAGCCTCAAAGAACATAACAGGTTTTTTGATTTCCTGACCTCCCAATCAGTGCTGTGCTCCTACCTCAGCTGTTACAGCAATTCCCAGGAACCCACAGCCTTCTCAAAAACCCAAACACATCCCTAAACTGTTTTGTTGCTCTGCAGGCAGGCAGACTGTAAACTGATGTAGCCCAGCATGTGACAGACTTTTAACTTCAACAGTTTAAATCTGAATTAGTAAAAACAGAAATCTGTTCAGTTCCTACCTAGAGGCATGGCACAGCCCCAGTAGCATCTGTCTAGAAGCTATCCAGCACTCGAATTCCATAACTGAAGTAAGATCCATATAGCAAAACCAGCTTTAAGATTCAAAAGGCTGTGCCCTTACAGAAGGGAAATGCTGGATTTCAAGTTTTATTCTTTCACCTATGTCACCCTTTTTCTACCCTCTAGGCTTCTGGAAGACGTCGAAATATGCCTGTCAGCATACACACCCACTGTAGCACAAAAAAACTATAAAATGAAGCATCCTTATAATTACATTAACATAATTAAAGAAACGTTACCATTGCAAGATTTTTCATTCAGAAATTGGAAGATAAAAGATTACAACTAAACTGCACTTTACTCCTCTCCTCCTTTTTTTCAAATAGAGGCATCAGATTCAGTCCTCTTATTTAAGTGTTGAAAATTCACATACCTTCATAGTCCCCTTGGTCATTTATGGAAAGAGTAAACATGTATGGCTTGTCAGGATCTTTGTGGTCAATGTGTCTGAATATAAACTGTAATTGCTCGTCTAAAATAAACACAAACAGAATTAATTAACACCATTAACCTCCGCCACAGAGTCACAATGATGACTAAAAATCACAATACAAAGTTAGTTTAATATTCTTAGAATGCTGACAAATTAAGCAACCCTGGTGGTCTCTTTGCAAGACAAATGCATTTTAACATATTTTGCCATTTCAGAGACAACTGTAGTAGCTGGGCTAAGCCAACTGATCAGGTGTGTAAGCTCGTGTGTTCTCACTGCACAATCCAATGTGAACCACATTGTATCAGTGCACGCAGAAACTACGGAAATTACAGAAACCTACCGTGAATTCTACGCATCTCCAATCCAAGACGCTCTTTAAACAATGCTTTAATCTTGCTCACTCGTTCCACTTTCTCCTTGGCGGCTTCCTTTTTAGAAGATTTTACTAGAATTTTAAAATCCATCATAAGTATCAAAGGCAAAACAAGCACATAAAAAAACCCATTTAGAACGGCAAAAAAGCCATAAAGAGCAAGTGTTGAAAACAATCCTTCCTTCAATTAAGAAAATTTACTCATTATCCTTTTCTTACTTACTTTCCATTTTCTTCATCAACTCTTCTTTAAGCTCTTGGATGCTGTCAGTCAAGTTTTTCTGCTGCTCTTCTTCTTCATTTAGCTTCGATTTTATTTCTGTCAACTGCTCTTCTTTTTCTGCTACATATTTGCTCTGCTGGACAATCTCTGAAAGGAGGCAAGAAAATATGAATATAAACAGTTGATTAAGTATGTTGCTGATATTTAAAACTTAAGTAGTTTGAAATAATTTATGTGAATAGAACACAGTGGAATGCATGCTACCTTAGCTGCAGAGAGAAATCAGCTTAACTATACCAAGAGCATCATATGAAAGCTTAAAGTGAAAGTTAATCCTAAGAGAAACTACAAACTATGGAGCTGCTCTGATATTTTAATCAGATGAAATTTGTTTCTGGTGCCAGCACCGTATACATCTTCAAAGCCTGAAGATGGTGGCTCCTGCCCACAAATAATGACAGAAAGCCAAGAATGGAAACGCTGACTGATATGAGAGTTGCAGTAATTTTTACCTGATATTCTGAAGTTTACAAAATTCAAAGTTAACCCTAGACTGATGAGCTGACAATATTCTCTTACTAATACGGAAAAGGCATAAATAAGCTCACAATATGTAGCTTTACTAAGCAATTTAATTTACTTTTCCTACTGCCGTCAGAAAATTCTGATACTTCATTGTTTTAAATACTTAAGCTCTATGCAGAGAACTTTTGCCAGACTTTTATATTTTTGCATCATCAGTGAAGTTTTTCAACACACTGCTTTTGACTTGAAATTTACATTGTAACCAACCAAATATGTTTGGTTTTCATTCTATCTTCATTCTGATGTTATTACTTAAATTTTTAAATGTGAAGTTAAACATACTATTCAGCTGTATTAAGCTAATTTTATAAAGGTTTGACACAATAAATAAAACACCATACTGTACCATTGTTATACTCCTGAATTTTGTCAATCATCAAGTCCTCTTCTTTCAGCTTCTTTGACCATTTCTCTGTAAGGCAAAGTTACTTCAGTTATCTGAAGAATTTTTATGATAACCTGCAAAAAGTAGAGTTAATAGGAGCATACAGCCTTTTTACCTGAAAGAGCTTCTATAGTCTCCTTGCACAGATCTCTCAGTGCTGAAGTCTGATTGATCTGTTCAGTGCTATAACTGATTTTAAACTGGATCCAAAACTCTTTCATATCTCTTTCAAAGAGTGTTATTTCATCTTCTGTCTGTGCACTACTCATAGTGCCGCACCAAACCTGTAAGCAAACAGATGCAGCGTCAGGACACAGGAGGCAATGGCAGCAGGTCTAACTCACAGGACAAACGCTCAGGGCTGGTTTTACCGCCCCGCGTTGTTGTTCAAACCTCTTCGCGCAAGCTACTTTTGTTGTTACCATTGGCTCAGTGGGAGCCGCGTTTCCCCTTGCAACTCTCCCAGCGCTCGGCTACTGCGCCAGGGGAGGCACCGACGGCCGCTGCCGGGGCGCTGCCGGGGCAGCGCCGCCCCCTCACCTCCCCCTCACCTCCCTGTCGCCTCCCGCCGCCCCGGGAGCCGCCCCCGCGCTGCGCCCCGGGCCCGAGCCCGCACCCACCGCGTCCGACCCGCGCAGCTTCCCGCCACCAACGGCCGCTCCCGCCCGCCCCGCAGCAAGCGCGCCGCTGATTGGCTGAGCCCTACCCCGGGGGCCGCCGGGCCGTTGCTGCGGTAACGAGCGCGAGGCGTGGCCGCGGTGAGGGGCGTGGCCGCCATGATGGGGCGGGGCGGGCGGGGCCGGTGCCGTGAGGGAGCGGTAGCCGTGAGTCCCGCCCCTTCCCCTCGGAGATGCTTGTTTGGTGTTGAAATGCTTTCTCCGGGGCTGCTGGTGGGGTGGGTGTGGGGTTGCCTGCAGGGCCAGTGTAGGCAAACAGCCTGCTCCGTGCTGAATCGAACAGCCCGGCTCACTTACGCTTCTCTGAAGGCACAGCTTGTTTCCAGTGTCTGGTTTACTCACGGAACACGCTTGCGGTAACCGGTCTTAAATTTTGTGAGGTTCCGAATTGCCTTTTAAGTCGTCCGGCCTGAATTCTTTCAAGAGTGTGGATGAAGCTCGTTCTTACAGGAGACTGACCTGCAGGGGTAATTTCAGTCCTTTTTAGTGTGAACAAATCCACCATACAGTAGCTGTGCCTGGACCCAGTCAAACATTTGCCATAAACCTCTGTCATAGTGAGTTTGCTCTTTATGACAGTGTGGCTGTTTTTTCTCCTGTTGCTTATATTCCCTTCTAGCTCTTGATAAGTACTAGTTTGTGATCCAAGGTAGCAGCCTTCAGTTTATTATGAATGCTACTTTTAATATTTTTGTTACCATAACTAAAGAATTGCTCCTAATTTTAGTTTATTGCCAGTGCTATTTAGTTAATCCCAGAATACCATATATTTAGCATGGCTACAAGGATTGCTGTCTAAAAGTATTAATTACTAGCTTCCACCCACTGGATGCATAGTAAAGGCTGAGCTGAGACCACCAACTACTAGTTGCATTACTCTTTTACAAACTTCTTGTATAAACACTTCTACCCCACTGTATTCCCGTCGTCTTTGACTTGGACATGCTGTTCTCCAGATTTCAGTTTCCTCAGCATTGTTCCTAAAGCTAATAGACCCCTGTTTCTTACCTGCCTCACTCTTAAATGTACTGAAGTTGTGCTGGTCCAAGGATGATAACCTAGCCATGTATGAATTTGGACATTATGGACCTATACCTTATGGCTTTTTTTATTTAGAAGCATTTCTCTCCTAGCCAAGTGCATGCTGTTAGTATAAAGTTTTAGTGTTGCCCCTCACATCATTAGCCTTTATCATTTGAGCTTGAAACTTTCTGAATATACAAACTTCCCAGCTCCTGAAGTTTAGTAAATACAAGTTAAACTAATCTAAACAAGTCCTGTTTTCTAATCCATAAACTTTTGGTGGGTTCTACAGCTTGGTCTCTTCCGAATCCTTTTGTTATCACAGATAATGGGTTCACCCCACAGTAGCTGGCACTAGCTCAAAAATGTTAGATATCTTTTTTCGTCAGTGAAGTTTTTCTAGATTTCATTAGTCCTATTCCTTTGTTTTACACTTTCACCCACCAAAGGCTAAATATAGCCTGTGACATTTACTGGCAGAATCCGTACCTTAATTGATCTCTTTTCTGATTGATTTAGAGGTTTTGAGAGACATAAACTATACTGTAACTTATCTTCAACCATTCCCGCTACTGTCCACCATCATTTTTCCAAGCGTGTGTTTCAGGGAAGCGCCGTGATTTTTGGCAAGTCTTCTGTTCAAACTGATGGCTCTTGCCAGCTACAAACAGGAATGTGGCCTCATGACCTAAATCAGTGCAGGTCAGGTGCTTCTTCAGTCCTCTACTAGGTCTGATTCAAGAGACTCCATAGACAGAAATGCTGGCAGCCACCCCACCGTAACTTTAGTCCAGACACTTGTTCTGAAATGTTTTTTCTAAATGTCTGTCGTAGCAAGCCACAGAGTAGTCATGGATGGAAAAAAGTTTCAGCAGTGATTTACCCTATTTTTAGCACTATGACCTTGAATGGAGACAATTAATTTTGCTATGTACCCCTTTTCTGCATTTTTCAGCTCTTCATGGGTGTCGTTTTAACCCCAGGTTACTTGGTTAAACTCAAGGTTCAAAGGGACACAGTAGCAGCAGGGTGACAGTTCCCTGCAGGCAAACTGAAGGGCAGAATGTTGCCAACAAAAATCTGTTGCTTTCTTTTATTGCTAACAGAAAGTCCATCCTGGGCTGTTCCAGTGTGGATTAAGAGGCAGCTGAAAAGTCTAGCTCAGGGTTGGAAAGCTACTGCAGCTTAGGAGGACATTCTAAAGGAACACAAAATTGAAGAGCTGGTGCTAATAAACAGACTCAGCTACTTCTTGTGGCAGGCTTCTGACTGCCTGGGCCATGGTTGGCATAGGGCAAGTTTTAAGAATTAGAGCAGGGTAGTTTCAGGGATTAGAGAATGACAGTAAGACAGGGATCTTATTGGAAATGGAACTAAAAAAATGTGTCGGAGATTGTTGCCCTAGTGGGTTCAGTTTCATTTCTTCCTGCAGTTCATGGAACTTGAAGGAATTTTATCCTCTCTAGGTTGCTTCTAATTTCTAAAAGGTAGCTCTTCATACTTAAAATAAGTAAAATTCCTTAGATGTGTCTTTTTCATGGGCATGCCAGAATTGTATTCCCTGCATTGTTTGTATCATTTATACTGCTTTACATACAAACACAAACTAATGTAAACAAGTATTAAGCTCTGGCAGTTACTGTTACAGTGCACAGATTAGTTTTGTTGGTTTAATGTGCTTGCATAGTTAATTTTATAGCAAAGTCTAATGACTATACTAACTAGGAAAGATCAGATTAAGGTGGCAGAATGAAGAGAAGGAGACTGGATCATGTCAGCTATTGCTAAACCTCTACTGGTCAGTCCAACCCTAAAAAAGCCTGGGTCCAATGAGGAATACACGAGGGCATGGGATAAGAAAGAAAATAAAAAGAAAGAGAGAGAAAAAGAGAGAGAGCAAGCTTCTTGAAATATTCTTCTCTTCCTAATTCAAAAATTAAGGTGTATCTTCTCAGTGTTCCACTTTGAAAATATTCACACCTGAGAAAATACCTGTCAGCTGTTGTGTACAGAGTCTGCTGGTGAACTTAGTAAATTGCTTGTTAATCCTTGTAGTTGGTCCAGTGCCAATGGAAATACTGGTGTGGAAATTAATGTTATTGTTTGATTAACTAAGCATAATGTACCAGAAAGTTAGGCCCAGTACATAGGCCTCCATTAACAGTGTTTCAAAAAATGTTTGCTTTGATGGCTTTTCCCTCCCTTGCAAACATTTGCTTAACAACATCTGTTGACTGTTATGTAATATTTGCTCTAACATGTAGATGCAAGGGAGCTGTAAATGTTTTATCCTTCCTTCAGTGGATCATCAGCATGACTCTTGTTTTTACATTTTATGTGTGTGTGCATACACACTCACACACACATATGTAAAGTCTCTGATTTTGTATGTCTTGGAAAACATAATAAATCAAGAAATTATCAATAAATTAAAAACTATATGAACATATAGCATTTGACAGGTTTTTTGCTTTGAACTAAGAACTGATTTGATTATGTGAAGGCCAAACCTTGGCTCTCCAATGTCAAAACAAGAGAAAGTTTTGATTTAAAAACGTAATTGCCTACACTTTCTGACCATTTTGTATAGACCACTACTTTTCCTTGAAATTCCAGTACTAAAATACGGCAAATAGTTTTATTTTATTTATTATCTCGCATGACTTTGAAGTGCTAAGTGCATTACAGAAGCATTTTGTCATGCTTTGCATAGAGAAGGAGTGAGGGAAGCTCTATTGAGAGCTTCTCCTTTGATTTTGTTTGACAAATTTCTCCTTTGTCAAACAAGTTATTAAATATAGTACTTCAAGATATGTTTCACCATCTTTGCTAGTTATTACAGCTTGGAAAGTCTTCAGTGTCTCAGACTTTTGTTGGTTGTGTAATATGACAAGCAGGAGAAGAGACTACTAGCATGTCAGTTATTGACTTCCTCTTGGATGGAGCAGGATCATGAGAGGTTCCAGGCACAGTGAAAACTGCCTCTCCCACAGAAATATGCTTACATGTTCCAAAACCTCCATGGTGTCTGTTTTGTAGAGTGTGGGTTTGTTGAGGTTTTTTAAACATCCTTTATAAACATGACTCCTCTGCTATTTCTAAGGGGGGGATGTAGGAGCTTCTCAAACACTCAGAAAGAGTGTAGGAGAAAAGGAAAGCCTTTTTGCTTACTGTTAGTCTTTATGTCTTAAGGTGCTTATCTTTCTATCTAAGCATAAGAATCAGCAAAAAACTCCTGACAATTAGTATCAGGAGATCTTCAGCGTTTGTACTATAAGAGGTTACTTTACTGAAACGTTGCCAAGATCTATCTCCAAACGTTATATTTACAAAGTTTCTGGAGAACCAAAGTGTGAGGGGTTCTGTCTGAAGGAGAGTTCAGCCTGAGCAGATGCATCACTGTCCTAGTGCATAGATAATATGGGTGGGTGGATTTGAATTTATAAATAAAACAAACATGCAAAAAGTTATTGCAGTGGTTCTGCACATCCTGCTTCAGAGGCAAATTTTCGGATACCATTGGGTAACAGTGGTGCCATTAAAGAGGGACTGTAAAATGATCTATTTTATTACTTGGTAGACTCTCTTGAGGACATTAAATTGTATCTTGATGGAAACTTATGTACTGTAAAATATTTTTTCCTAATAGAACAATAGTTATTTAGACTTAACCTCATTATAGTTGTTGCTCTTTTAACCAAGTACTAGAAGTAAGATGTCTGTTATTCAGACACCAACTGACATGTTTGCACTCATGTTTGAAGCTAACTATTCTTGCTAAACTAGATTGAAAAACAGACTTAAATTTTCCACATTTTTGTATAGTAAACCCAGACATGTCTAAACGAGTGATTTTTTATTGTTGTTATTGTAAGTCTTACTTAAGTTTAAAGGCGAGATACTTTTGCAGTAAAAAAATGTTGCAAAAGAACATTTTCTTTAGCAATAAAGTATAAAGAGTTATTAGAGAGAGATTTTTTAACACGTATGGTCTTGGGTAAGTACTGGGAGAGGGAAAATTGTTTCCATCCATTCATTTATATGACAGTTGCCTTGCTGCACACTCTGAAAAACAATAAGGTACACAGCTTAGCAAGAAACAAACCTCCTCAAATACTTTCAGCTAAATAGATAGGAAGTATTTTTTGTTGAAATATCCTGAAATTTTGCATTTGGAAGGATTTCCCTTGAAATCAGATAACACCAGTTGAAGTGAATAATTCAGTCAATATATAGAAAAATATTGTAGTTATTCCGAAACAGTGCATAGAAACTTTAAGCTTTTCTATATGGCTTAATGCAATTGGTAGCAATAAACATATAGGATTTAAATCTGCTAAAAAATTTCTGAAACCAGACTATTAATAGCTAGAGTAAATGGGAGTAATTAAAGTAAATGTGAGATTGTCAGGAAGAGAAATCTTCTACATCCATTTAATTGTCATGCCTTATTTGTTGAATTTATTTAATGTTTCCATGTGACTTCCCTGACCACAGATCATAAAGCCCTCTTAAGCCATTAAGCCCGTCTTCAGCAAAAAGAGTTAAGTAGTTCATATCTTTGTCTCCACAGCTTGTGCAGTATAGCTTGAAGTGCATGGAAAGAGTATTAGGGAAGTGTGCAGTACATATATAGAGCTGCTTTTGTCTTCTGACTCACAGTGTTTCAGATACACAGATAATAATTTGATAGAGGATGTGAATACATCAGAATATTAGAGCCTGATAAATAGCTTGAAGTTTTCTTCTTGCTGCTCTAATAATATCAGAAGTTGGTATCATCAAGCTTTTAGTATCCATTTAATCGCTTGTAGAAAAAGTTCTTTTCATGAAGCCACCTTAAATGAACATAATCTTCTATGCTACAGTTATTAGTACTAATATTGGCAAATCTGATATGCTAATACATTATCTGCTATGATCTTTTAAACTCCTGCTGTGTGGCAGAATCTGTTTTCTCTTGGCTGTTTGCTCTGGAGAACTGCTGTGCTTCACTTGGGAATAGTTCAGGGAAACACTCCTGATTATCTCTTCCCAACCTTGCTGTGGTGTGTAAAGCAGGTCTCATTTCTGTCAGGCTGGGCAGCAAGAAGTGGGGGCTGCAGCTCCTTCTGGCAGAGGGACGTAGGACTGGCGTCATGTAAGCAATGCACAAGAATGGCGGTACCGAGAGATGACTCAGAGACTGAGCATCATCTGCATTGTGCCCTGGATTAACAGGCCTCTTGTAGGAAGAAAACAATTGCTTTTCAGTATTTTAAGAATATTGTTGCTTTAAAAATAAATCTAGAGCTCAGCAGCATTGTCGATGCATGGATGCTGGTTGTATTTTCCTGACCGAAAAAATGTGTTGTGCAAAGTATTAGTTGCAGCATGGTAGCCAAGTTCTATGTCAAAGTGAAATGTATAGCTTCAGTGACAGTTCTGTAAAGATCAGTAATTTGTGTATTCTTTCTATCCTTTATACAGGCAGCACTTAATGAAGTACACACATTACTAATGTCCATCCTGCAGAGAAATGAACTGTGAAAAAACTTAAGTAAACAGGTTCCAACTGTTCATACAAAGGATTGCACAAGTCACACATTGTGTTTCCACAAAACTTTCCCCACAATTTGCTGCTGCTCAGCATGTATTTCATTTAGCTTCCTACAATTAAAATCTGCAAACAAAAAAGCTTTCCAGTGCTAACAGACTCATGTGCTTTCCCAGAGACTTGGAGCCACGTGTTTCGGGAATGGCTGGGTACACCACACCAATATAATATAAAGGCAACGTCAATCACCTTCTCTCACTTTTTAATAGATCCCCTCCATGATTCTTATTCTCCGTCACTAGAAACTTAAGATTAAAAGAACTTTACTATATTTCAAGTACAGTTTAATCCACTAAGATGGATCTCCTTCATAGCAATGGCGTGCTTATCATTCAGCATTTACAGAGGGACTACAGGGCTTACCAGGATTTCCTTAATTTTATGTCACATGTTGGCGATCCCCGGAATATATTTTCAGTTTATTTTCCTCTTTGGTTTCAGCTCAACCAAGTGGTTGGTACTAAAATGATATGGGTGGCAGTCATTGGTGATTGGTTCAACCTCATATTTAAATGGTAAGAAGTCGGATTTGTTTTAAAATTTGGTATTTTTAATAACAGTTTCTGTATGTACCTCAAGTTTAGAAAACTTTCTGTGAATAATCTACTAGTAGGCTTTCCCCGGTAATTAAAAAATAGGAATTCACAATGAAGATATTTAAGATATGTTTGAAATGGCATTGTGATAAGAAGAACCTGTAGAACTATTATAGAGTAGCTTTGGAAATATAGCTCTTCATATTCTTGTAAGATTATTTATGATGCTTTGCTGAGGCCTTCTTATGTAAAAATCTTTTCATTGAATTTCTGCTTCATTTTATTTTATTTTTTGTCAGGATTTTGTTTGGCCATCGCCCATACTGGTGGGTGCAAGAAACAATGATTTATCCTAATCAGTCAAGCCCATGCCTTGAACAGTTTCCTATAACATGTGAAACTGGACCAGGTAAGAAATGTTGGAGATTACCTTGGTACATTTAATAGGGATAGTGGCTTCAAGGGGGAGAGAATGTTACTTATGATGGTCTTATATGATACACAAATCTCAGAGCTCATGCATAAAATAGCACAAAAAACCATGTAGAGGAAAAGGAAGAAATACAATAGCTAGGTATTTGCTGTTATGACAAGAATTTTTACTTCATTGCCTTTAAAAGATGCGGGGGAGGGGGATTTGCTTTAAAAATAATTACTACCAGAATGAGCTGGCATATTGGAAAGAAATTTTCACAAAACTTGTGAAATACATTGTTTAATGTGTTCCAAGACTGAGCATGGGGCTGTTGAGTTTGGGGGCTTGTTCACTGTCAGCAGAAATGTTCAAACCCCAAAAACTGAGTAGGTAGTTCAGTGTAAATAACAATAGTCTCAGTAATTGATTAACATAATGTAACACAAGTGGAAAAGGGAACCCCCTATTCCCAGAACCAGAAACTGGCACTGAATGTGTGTGTGGGAGTATGTGTACAAATATATGGGGAAGAATTATTTTTGAAATGGTACCTTTTCAATGTATTTTGACTTTCTATGTCTCATTATCTTCTCTGTGGAACTCAAATGCAACACTGCTGAAGTTAAATGAACTTGTAAAACCCTAATATGTGAAATAAGATGAACTTGCTTTGAGCTAACTGAATTTAGTTTAATGCATTGTGCAATAAAATACTGACTGTGGAAATGATGAGCTTTGCATCTTGTCAATGCCACTGAAAGCTTTTAAGCAGTTTGCATAGCTATATTTTGTTAACAATATCCTGCATTACATCCCGTTGTAATTGTGAACAAGAAGCTTAAGCCCTTGTATGAGGCAGGGTTTAATAATGCCTGGTCTGTATGTGACCTGCAGTCTCTTTCACGTTAATTCATTTGGTACCTAACACAAAGTGTTAAAGTCCTTCAGATCTTATCAAAAGCCTTCAGAACGGAGCCCATTCAGTGCTGTGTAGATCCAAGCCCTGGCTCAGGAGACAATGTGTTTCATTTTGATTCATTGAACCAGAAAGCGTTTCTTCTTGTTACTGTCTTTCTGAAAGGTCATTCCTATTTCTGTCCAGTGGGTAAAACTGCCATATTGATTCCTTCTTTGCACTTAAAATGACCACGTTTTCTCCCACCTCCAGACTTACCCTGGACCATTAACACTGTCACTGACCTGTTTCTCATTAGCAAGAGGAGGTGCAGTCAGTGCAGCTGTTAAGCATTGTGTGAGCTTACGTGGTCCTTCACGTGCCTTTTAGATAGCAATTTATATTAAAAGATTAGAGAAGCAGCCACAGACATGAGGAAAGCAGATCCAAATACTGCTAGGATAGCCTGAACCCCAAACTCTGTGTCTCAGCAAAAGGGAAAGCAGAGGGAACTGTTCATATGACTACAGTTTAGTCAAACATCTTAGGACCTGAATTCGGTTAGTACTTCTGGAATTAACTGAACTGCAGCCATTTTTTTTCTGGTATTTTTAAGGCTTTAACAACATAAACCTTAATGTGGAATTTATGCTGTTTCTAGTAGGTAATTTACTGGTGAGCTATGAAATATTATTCCTAGATGACGTTTTCCTAGATGACAACAAAGAGAAGCTTTTCCAATGCTGACATACAACATTACTGTTTCCTTCAGTGACATTTGTTCTGAGGTTTAGGAGTGCACATTGGTTAGGAAATTAACAAGAGCTGGTAGAGTGACTCTAAATGTACTGCCAAGCAGAATAGCAAAAAATGAATCCAGGGAGTCAGAAATCGTTGTGCTTGTCCTGCCTAGACATTTTGCTTTGCTACTTCACTGAAATACTCTTTTACTCTACACACTACCAGATAGTGCTGGATCATAACACATTCTTGAGCCAAAATTATTTCTTCTGACAATGAAATAATGCTGTCAATTCTCTTTTGTCTCCACAGAAAGCCAAGATGTAAAGGCCCAGGATTTACAGATTCCAATGACCTGATTTTCTTTTTCTCCATTTTGATTCATTGAATGTAAATCTGGTGAACAGTGGAAAGGAAGTGACAGAGTAATTTTAGGAATCACTTCCCTTGCATCACGCCAGCATACCTTGTTTTTTTGATGATTTTCACAGTTGCAGGAACTTCTCTGTGGTTTCATATTGCTTCCAGTAAAATTAAAGTTTTTTTTTTTTAAATTAAAACAAATTACACATATATTATTGTAACCTGGACTAAAAAGAAGTCACTGTTGTTCTCTATGAGAGAGTGTTCCCTGTTACAGACTACTGTGGGTACAGCAATTAGAGCATCATTTCATGTGCCAGTTTCACTGACAATCTGTTTTTAATCCAGTTGATATTGTACAGCACCTTAAAATTTATGAAATTAATCAAAGTAAAGCATAAAGACACAGTTTTTCTGTGCTTCAGACACATTTCTAAATTTATAACGAGACTACCCAAAATGGTAATTACCTGGATTGTAATATTGCTAATGAGACACAGCTCACGATCGTTAACACCATGGTAATTGCAGAAGCAGATAAAAGGCAGTTTGGAAGTGCTATCTAAAGTTATACTGTTACTTTGCTGTAGAATGTTACAAAGAGCTAAATCTCTGTTGCTCCCCTTAATTATGGGGATGCTCATTCAAAACTTATCTCATGTGATACTCATATATAACTTCTACATTCCATGCTACAGCTCTAAGACACCCCTAGGTGCCTTTTTTTATTTTTAAGTCCAAGTAATGGGAAAATATTATGTTTTCCAATCAAGATTCCACCTCAAACCAATATAAGATTATTAAGCTGTTACCTTTTGATTTCAAACAAGTATGGATTCTCTGTAGATGAACCTTCTTAAAAATTCATATGGCAAAAATTAACTTTTGAGAAGCAGTTGACATTCTTTCAGCCTTTGTTAGCCATTTCCTTTCTAAATTATTAGGTGCCTGAGTAAATGCCAGTAGACATTTTCTGTATGACAAATGTCACAGTCATCATCCTTAAGTTGAATATTTTCTTCTTGTTTTTACTAGGAAGCCCATCTGGACATGCCATGGGATCATCTTGCGTCTGGTATGTAATGGTCACAGCAGCACTTAGCTACACAGTTAGATGGAAAGATAAATCAGCTGTTACCCTTCACAGGTCAGTGTCTTTCCATGATTCCAACTCATTATATTCAGATATTTCTTTATATTTGTGCTATGTTTTTAATGGACTTAATTTAAACAAATATTCACAGTCTGTTCTATCGTAAAAAAAAAAAACAGAAACCCTTTATTATGGTCTACTTCAGATGAAGAAAAAGTATATTAAGAGGATTTATCTGTTTGTATAGGCTGGTATTTATCAACTTACAGGCCTTGCATACAGTATCTTGGAAGCAGTTCTATTAAAAGTTGTGTCAAATCTTCAGTGCTGGAAATTTTTAATTCTATTAATTGTCATTATGTATTGGGTTTTTTTGGTTAGTAAATAAATGTTTTTCTTTGATGGTCATCCTTCTTAGCCCCTTTTAAAACAAGTGCACATAATGTTGGCGAAATTCACTGTAATGTGTTGCTCAGCTCTGTGGGAAAGTCCTGCAATTGCTCTGGTGGTTGTTCTTTCCAAGGCTGACAAGGTTGTTCCCACAACCTGAATTTTGTCATGAAATAATTGAACTTTTGCATATAGGTATGACTTCATAATGAGAAATATGTTTAAGGTACTAGTGCTAATTTAACCTGCCATTGATGACTTTCATCGTTTAAACCACGGAGGTGTCTTGGACCTGAAACTTCTGAGGTCTGTTCCTGTAACCACTCTTGATGTTTTAGTACTAACTGCTAGTTTTTTATCATCTGATTCCAAACTGTGCTCCTTAGTAAACCTCTGCCTGGGTAAAAGTATGAGCCTTACATGATGAGGCTTGGGGTAAGTAAGTAGATGAAATAGCTTGTCTTAATTTTTAAGTATCTTCCTTTTCCCTCTTAGACTAACATGGTCATTCCTCTGGAGTATTTTTTGGATTATCCAGATCAGTGTGTGCATCTCAAGAGTATTCATAGCAACACATTTCCCTCATCAAGTTGTTCTTGGAGTATTTGCTGGTAATACTGCTATTTTTTCTTTTCTTTTTAACCCATATGCAAATTGAGGGAAGAGATTTTTAGTAGTTCTACTCATCTTGCAGCCCCAGTGGTGCTCTCGGCTCTCTGGAAAATCAGGGATTTGATAATAGTCTAAAGGTAAAATTTGTGAGGTAGAACGTACCTGCTGCCTGTGTAATTCAAACAGCAAAGGGAGTGAGCACTTGTCCACCTGCCAGTTGATGCTGACTGTATTGTGTCCACACTGCCTCAGAATAGCTCTGACTGCTTTGTACTGGCTGCATCCAATCTTTAACTGTGCTGCCTGTGTGGAAGAGATAAGAGAGGAAGTTGCTCCTACATGGCTCTGACCTTTCCTCTGAGGAGGAAGCTATTTGGGTCACTTCAAATGGTGTCCAGGTGCAAACTAGCATGTGTGCAGTGTGGGCAAACACAGAGACCTGGGGACAATAAAGAAAAATTAAATAGCAGGACAAACTCCCCTGGGTAATTTAAGGTGCTAAAGCACATTTTTCAGAGTTACTTAAGCATATTTCAAATTGGTATTCAGAGAGTCCAAACTATGAGCAGTATCTCTAGTATCGATCTGATTTTAAGGAAGGTGACCAGTGCACTGAGCAGGGGCTTCCTGCTCATGTTCTCTTTCATGGGTGCAGTGCAGCCTGGGCAGCCCTGGCTAACAGCTTTCCCTCTTCACAACCAGGATAAAATGAGTACAAGAGAAGATAAGTGTGTTCTGTGTCTTTTCCTTCAACACTCAAAGCCTGTGTGGGAACTGGTGTTGAATTCTGCATTGCTGGAGCCAGTCTTTGAGTGAGGGACTCTTTTGGAAAAGGAATGTTCCAGTTTACATCTAATATTTGATAGGTTGTCATCTGGGAGATGCAGTCAGGCCTTAAGGTATGCCTCATATCAAAACCATGTAGTCCTTGGTATTTAATTTTTTTTTCCAAAGTGGCAGTTTTGAGTGGGAGGAAAGGTCTTGTAATGTACTGCAGAAGTGTTAAATTGTGTGTGTATATGTATATATATACACACATAGGTATTTATTACATATGTATATTCTTCTGTCTTCAAAAGTCAAATTCTACAGGGATGCTGTAGAAAATGCTGCTTCCAAGTACAAGTGTGTTGTTCCCTGTAACACTGAGTTTCTAATCCACAGGCATTCTTGTGGCAGAAGCATTTGAGCATACCCCTGCTATTCAGACTGCAAGCTTGAGAATGTACATCAAGACAAACTTGTTTCTTTTCATCTTTGCCCTTGGCTTTTATCTATCCCTCAAGCTTCTTGATATTGACTTGCTATGGTCTGTTCCAAAGGCCAAGAAGTGGTGTGCCAACCCAGACTGGATAAACATTGACACAACTCCATTTGCTGGATTGGTGAGGAACTTAGGTGCACTCTTTGGTTTAGGTCTTGGAATTAATTCTGAAATGTTCATCACAAGCTGCAAAGGTAAAAATAGCTGCAAGATAAGTTTCCGCATATTGTGTATAGCTGCTTCTTTAGCTACGCTGCAGCTGTATAATTTTGTTAAGATACCTACTCATACTGAGTATTTGTTCTACATTCTCTCTTTTTGTAAGAGCGCAGCTATGCCTCTGACTGTAGTTGCCTTGGTTCCATACTGTGTCCACTTGTTCATGAGGACAACTGAAAAGAAACTTAATTAGGTAAAGTTTCAAAATGGTTAGCGATGTGGGGATGGATGTGAACTGTTTAAGAACCCTCTGCAAAGGCATTTTTGCTTACTCATTTTAACCAAGGGGATGCCACTGCATCTTTGATGTACTCCTGGTAAGTAACCAGTACATCCAAAATCAGTACACTCAAGAATGACTTTGGCAGCTCAGAAGTATTAGTCGCTGATTTTGTTCCTAGAAATATTGCAAGCGCACTGCAGTATGGTTAGAAATGGCCCAATACTCTGGGTCATAACAAAGTTTTAAAGTATAATCAACCAGCTTTATTTAGCTATATGGTGGTCTTTTATTTCTGTCCATCTCTAGCTAGATGATGCTTCAAGCATGACTTGTACATAGTAATACTCGATATTTCATTTTTTTATATATAGATACTGTGTGTTAAACTGCTACATAATGGTGTGACAGTATCACACCACCTACGACTGTACAGCTGTACCCAGGCACTGTGAAAAAGGCCAGCATAGTTATAAACAAGGTTTCAGATTTAACTTATTGAGCTTCCTGAGCAAACCAGCTTCTGATTAAGTCAGATAAGAAAAAAAAGTTTATTTCCATTAGACTCTGTAGGATATATTTTTGCATTACTGTGTGGTTTTTGTCATTTTTACTTTTTGAAAGTGGTCACATGAATCATGAGTGATACAGATCACACCTACGATAGAGAAAATGCATAAATATGGTATAAAAATCTTTGGGTTCTGTACATCTACACAGAGCAACAAATGAAAAAAGTTGTCAATAATGAAATTATCTCAGTATATGACCTCAAGAATTTGTTCATGCTCCTGTATTGCAAAGGTAATTCTCTGCTAATTCTCTCAGATCAACAGTCACAAGCCTGAATCACTGTTAGCAGTTGTGTAAATCTTGAAAATATGGTTGCAGACTGTCACTTCAAGTTTATATTCTTGTCAGCTTTGTTTAACTGAGCACATAAGTAACTAATATGTTGAATATATGTTTACTATATAAAATGGATGTTCTAAATAGGCAAACAGGGGGGTACTTTCCATTTTTATTCATTATTTGGCGTCTATTGTTGTATATTCCCTTTCAGTGCATAATCTTTAAGCAATGTTTTGCTGATACCATCCTGTAATACTTAATACACAAGCTATATGTATACATAGGCTTAGTATGCAAGGCTATAATATGGGTGGAATGAGGGCTGCATATGTACGATCTGAAAGCAATAAGGCTTAAAAGATGCAAACATGATATTGCTTCTAGACTTCCAAATAGGTAGGAGATAATTGAAATGGAAAGAATCTTATTTAATTGGGTAAACAAGGTGAATAGTTTGGTGTTGGCCTTTGGGAATGAACAAGACACAAATTAAAGAAGCAAATCTGAAACAGGCATCCTTAGTTAAGAGCCTAGTAAGACTACCTTGACTTAAGAAAATTAAACATCTGCTTTTAACAGTCTGAGGACTGTTCTGCTGTGTGCATCTCCTGATATCTTCTATAATGGTTCTCTGAACTTTTTTTCCCCACAGCAGCTGACCTGAAACCAGTCTTTTCTATAATTGTGAGTCCTTAAGCAAAATTACTAAACTAATGGGACTAGACACAAATCATGAAGAACAAAGACAGCTATGACAAACACACATTTCAGCTGTGTTCACGTTGCTGTGTGCTTTGTTATTCCCTACCAGTGAGATGAACTACAGAGGCATTGCAGAACAGTAGCAGGTTGGTTGAGCTGTTGTTCAGTTCCTGGTTCCTCCTAGCTAGGAGTAGGGGATTCTTCGTGCGCAGCTGTCCAAGGTTCTCTGCAAGCAGCATTTGGATTTAGTGGTAATTTTAAGCTGGGAGTTATGGGTACATATCACATTTCTAGGCTTCTAATCACATGAGAGTCTCTGTTTCCCAGCACTGAGAAAGAATCTTGGTGCCTCTGTTAGGGTAGGCACAACCATAATGTAGAATGAGAGTTGGCATTTCTGCAGTATTCTTCTAAGCTCTGTACAGACATGTAGGAAGACATGGGCTCTCACTCATTTTCTTGTTCTATTAATTCACTCTGTAATTTCAGTGCTTCAGGGAAAAGGACACAGAACAGCTTCCTGTCTGAACCATCTCTTATTTTTTCTGCAACTATGATAACATTACTAAAAATAGATTGGTGGGAAATCTGAATAAATCTAGTGTAATTTCACGAGTAACTTCAGAAATTAACTGACTGCTAATGCAATGGCCATAAGACACCTTCTGAGCAGCCAACTGTATTGTGGTATAGACTTTTGTGCAACTGCTTGAAGAATCTCAAATGAGGGTTCCCAAACTTGCAAAGAGAGTCTTTTCCAGAGTGGTGGGATAAAGTGTCAAGATATAATCTTGATATTTTGATAGAATTAGAATTGAAAATCAGGAGGCAGGCATTTAGTTGGTGCAGTGAAATAAACCTGCATGTCCCTTACTCAGGCTTTAGTAAATTTATTGCAGTTGAAAATTACAGTTCAAACCTTATTTAAATAGACTGTGTGACCTTACTGAGAGCTCAAATCGTTAAACATTTAGGCTGTAATTTCACCAGGCCTTTGCAGCCCTTTATATTGTTAATATTTGGAACAGATACAGCACATACACACTTACAGGATGAGCTAATTAGCCTCATTTGGGCCACAAACCTTTTTGAATTAAGGTTTTCCTATGTAATAAAGAGGGTGGAAAGTGTGTGACAGATCCCCTTGCTCCCACTAGTAGGATCCTAGGAGAAATTTAATCTTTTATTCTTGACTTAGATATGTCCAAATAATTCTTGACTTAGAGATGCCTGTAATAGTACTGGGATAATGCTATTCCAAAAGTACTTCCATCTCTCTGCAGAAAGATTCTCATGACCCAGGAGTTATATGAAGTGAAGGTGTCCCTTGCTCCTCGTACAAACTAGCTGACAAGTTGTCTTTACATTCAGTTCACAACACTCTTGCTGCTCTGCAGCTTTCCTTTTTATCCTCCCGATTCCCTGTTTAGCTTTCTTGGTGGAAGGACTCTGGGCACAGACACACCGTTTCTACCCAGAGCAGTCCAGTTGAAGCAGGGGCTGTATTTGCAGAGCAGTTACTTAGGTGCTATCCCAAAACACTGTCGTGGCTATATCTATCCAGAGGAGTAGGGTGGTTGGAAAATGCAGCTGCCATAGACCATACAGAGAAGCATACAGCAGGAGACATCAAATGACACCATCTACTGGCAAGACAAACAACTCAGGTCTGGCTTGAAAGATGTAAGCAAATGCCTTTGGAATGGTTCGGGATTACTGTCACCAAGCCCCAGGGCTGGGACATTTTACCTGTGAGGCAGCTGCAGCAGCAAGACCAGCCCAGCTCTGTACTGAGCATTCCATCAAGGCTTGTTGCTCATGCCCAAACGTATCATGCACAGGTACCAGAGGTCTATAATCAAGCTCTTGTCAACAGCACGTAGGAATAAAGAGGCAGGAGGTGGCACCCATGAATGTGCAACTGTTTGTGTACATGGTAAGTGCATTCTGTTGGAGCAGCACACTTCCCAACACTTAGCTCTCGGTATTTCCTAGCTGCCTGAAAACAGGATCGTGCTAAACTGAGGAGCAGTAGCCCTATCACCCAGCTTGGGCTGTGGCCCTGTGCTCCTGCAGGGAGACAGCAGGCTCCTGTGCTGGCAGGGGCAAATGTCCTTGAGTTGGCCTTCTCAACAGCTCCATCCTGAACAGCAAACCCTTGTCACAGACATGATCCAATTACACAGAAATACTTGCTGGCTGCTGCAAGATACTCATGTGCTTAGCTGAAGGGTAAGAGAAGAAATGCTAGAGCACGAGAGCCAGTAAAAAAATACAATTTATTGGTTTAAATTGGGTCACAAAACTATTGTTCTTTAGGAAAAAGAATTATGAAATAAGTATACATAGTCACTGTAATTTTTAATAAAGAGTCATTTTCTATGGCCTTAAATGCTAACATTAATTAAATACCATATACGTATGTCTGCAGGTTATTGATAGTCACTCTGTCAATAGTTTCAGTCCTGAGGCATCAAACTACTTATTGCTCTGAAACATAAAAAGGCTAAAAAGATTAAAGCCAATAATGCAGCTTTTATCTTTTAATTTTCAGTTAAGGTTTAAAATACAGACTCCCTTGGAGAAATAGCCATTTCAGTGCTGGCTGTGTGAGTTCAGTAGGGTATGTGACAGTAACTCTGTTAATAGTTTTGTACAAAAGATGAAATTGGCTTTTGCTGCCTGGAATTAAGGGATAAATAATAAACTTTTTACCCTTACAGCTCTATTTAAGTACTGATACTGTTGCAATATTTTATAAGAAGTGGTGTGACTTCTTATAAAGCGAGTGGAAACCTGCCCACCCACCCAGCCCAGGTGCAGATTTTAAGACATGGATAATAACTTTTCCACTTAATACTCTATTGTTTAAAATCAATATTGAAATATTGAAACTGTAATCTGTACTTTCTATCTGCTTTGTCTCCAAGATCCCAGTCACTAAAGGAAAGAGTCCTGTTATGCTGCAGACAATAGCTGATAACATGTTCCAGTATTTGCAGTAGATCTTATAATAAACTGTGACAGATACAAGCTTCTCCCAGAAGAGGCTCCTTCCTGACCTTTGTCATTTATGAACACGTTGTTGCTTTGTTTATAAACCGTACTTAATGCAAAGAGCTAATTATGCCTATTTTTTCCACCTTTACTCATCATTGTCTTACCTTCTGAAAAAAAGAACATATCCATCACCATTTCAATAGAAGTGGTTTAAATAACTGATGATTAACTGTAGATTTTTACATTAATTTAACCAAGGCATTTATTCCTATTCAAAAATCTTTTTGACAGCTGATTAGAGTGATGAGTGTTAGCTGGAGAGTTGTGGGCTAGGAAATGATCCTCACCAGCTTCTGTTCCTTACTTTGGTTGCTTTCCTTACTTTTGGGGAGCTGCCTTCTTTGTAAGTACTGACTAGTTTGTTGAAGGGGCATGGCTGTGTCGGTGCTGCAGGTGCACACAAGGGAAGCCCAGCCTCCCCCAACAGCACCGCTGACATGTGTGGTACAAGGGGGTGAAAGAGTGGGGCTTCTGCATGCAGAGGAAGGGCCTCTGCTGTCTGGTCTGCAGACCAAACATTAGGACAGATTTGATCCCTTCAGATGTACAGCATCACTTGTGGAGTTGTTTTCACTCATTCAGCTTACCGAGAGAAAGGGCAGTTTCCAGAACACCAGAGCAGAGTCTTCCTTGATTGCTAGCTGAGGCATGACAGGACTGAACAGTCTGACTGCAGGTAGTGACAACTCCCCAGAAACAATCTTTCCCATTTTCAGGATTTTTTTCGCTTATCAGTGGGCCAAGCTACTTCCTGAATGCATCAGGCTGTGCTTAGTCCCTTGCATGTGTTGGACAAGCGTGTTCGATGCAGACAGCTACATACATTCAGGGTTCCACAGATCTCACAGTATCGTAGAGCACTCTGTAGCACAATGGAGCACCAACACACACATACCTACCACAAAGTATTGGCTTACAGAAATCATTCAAATTTAGAATCACAGTAATTCAGCTAATTGGGGCTCCAGTAGTAACAAGCTTCCAGTAGGCTCCTTCCATGGCCATCAGTTCATCATGAGTGCCCCTTTCAATGACAAGTCCTTGTGACATCACAGCGATGATGTCGGCGTTCTGGATGGTGGACAAGCGGTGGGCAATGACGATGCAGGTGCGCCCTTCTCTGGCTTTATCCAGCGCTGCCTGCACAGTCTAAAGGCAACAGACAAAATGTCAGAGTGAAAATGTGCAAACTGAACAGGGCTCAGAGCTGGAGGAACCCAATTGCTTTAGATTAATTAACTGTATTGTGCAACACTTGTAAAAGGACAATGAGACTAAATCAGAGGGTCTGATATTGATGTGCTTATCTGGGTCATGAACTCCGTGTACCAGCAGTACAAACAAGGGACAGCTAAACATAGACAGCAGTAGAAATTAAGGAAGGCCTTTACTCTGCTGACATGCTAAATGTCAATGGAATGCTTTGAAATCCAGGCAATTAGTATCCTCATTTCTGAAAAAGTGCTGCCTCTCATGGGCAGTTTAAGAGCACTTGGAGCTGGCTACTTTTTCTTACAGCTGTACCTCTTGCACTTTTTGGAAAGATCATTACAGGTGAAAGTGTTGAATTCATAATGCAATCATGTAGTGGAGTACGTTGGCATAGCTATAGAACACAAAAGGTATTGTATGTTTTAAGCCATTGTGTTAACTTTCCCCTATTGCTTATCACTACATATTTACCTTTTCACTTTCGGTGTCTAAGGCAGATGTCGCTTCATCCAGTAATAAAATTTTAGGGTCTCGTATGATGGCCCTTGCTATGGCAATGCGTTGCTTTTGCCCACGAGACAGCTGGGATCCTTGAGCCCCAACATTAGTTTCGTATTTCTGAAAATTTTAAAAAAGGAGTATTTTATTCAGATGTAAGTTAAACACACAAATATGCAGCCTAAAGGAAGAGCAGGAGAGAGGCAAGAATGCTAACCACCGCTGCCTCCTTGCAGAACCTGGGAATGCAGAAACACAATACAGCAGTACACATGTTTGGGGAGAGGTTTTCAAGCCATGCCTTGTCTGCACATGACTCTGAGGCCCAGACAGCACAATGATGGGCCTGGAAGAAAAATGTGATAGCAAGGTGTTGGCTGATTTGTCTGAGGCAGAAAGAATTCTCCCTACCCTAGATTTGGGAGAAGAGGCTCAAAGTGATTTAAGGGCTTTCTAGAAAAGTGCTTTATTTGGGTGCCTAAATTGTACCCATACCTTATATGTTCTTTTTACATTTATATTTTTTCAGTGCATTTAAATACTTCTTAAGTGTACATAAGCAGCCAGCTTCAAATAGTTTTGTCTAGGTATCATTTCCTACTCACAAGGCAAATCTCACACAGCTGGGAACAGGATTTATGTATTTGCCTACTGTGTAAGAATTCAGTAGCAACTCACACCCAAACGCTCAGGAGCACAACAAATGGTCACAGCACCTTCTTTGATTCTACTGTCACAGCTGTAAAAGGACATAAAAGATGCACGTGTGTAGCAACTTGAACTGGTTTCAGAGCAACTCCAGCTGCAATGAACACTGAGCAGCCAAGGCCTCGCAGGTACTTACATTAGGCAGAGACATGACGAAATCATGCAGTTGAGCCTTCTGGGCCGCTTCTATGACTTTTTCCATTGTCGCCTCTTTTGTGTTACTGCCATATTTGATATTATCAGCAATGCTGCAGTCAAATAGCACAGGTTCCTGTGACACTATTCCAATTTTTGATCTAAGAAACTGCACATTTATGTTCTTAGAGTCATGTCCATCTATTAACTATGAAGAAATGGGAGAAAACTTGAAACATCTATACAAAACACCAGCTTGCAACACCCAAATAGTTTATAGCAAAACGAAATTATTTAACCATATCATTAAAGCACAAACACAACTGATTTAAAGTGATTGGTTGAATTGCTTATATTTGACTCCTTTGTGCATGATGTGTATTTTGTGGTATGGCTTTGATCCATACCACAAAATACACTAGACCAATTGCTCAATTTTAAGTCCTAGTGAACTATTTAATTGCTTGAGGTTAGGCACATGCTTTATTGCCTTCCTGACATAGTAATCACCACACAGATTTTTTCCAGAGAAAGAGAAATAAATCTAGATGGGTAAGTATTTACATTAGGAAAACATATAAAAGCTTTTTAAGCTGTCAGTAACTGAGTAACTGGAAGTTAAATCTAGACAAATTCCAGGCTCTTTGTTGCTCCATTCAGACTTGATTTTGCTTGCGCTCTCACAATGTACAGCACACATTTGTATATTTCATTCAGAAGCTACCAAGGCAAATGCCTATGGCCTACATAATGCATGATCTTGCACATAATGCACAATTCCGATCTTGTCTGAATATGTCTGAGATAATACTTGGGAATTGTCCAAATAATCCACATCTGTCCTTTTGAGAAGGAGCTGAAGCCTCAGGCTGCACATGTACATGCCGCCACTGCTAGGCTGCACAGTAGGACACAGGCAGAAGGCCCTTGGAGCACAGAAATCACATTTTCTCTGCTTACCACGCTTCCTTTCTCAGGGTCATAGAAACGCTCCAGAAGCTGGACACTGGTGCTCTTACCACAGCCACTACTTCCAACAAATGCCAAAGTCTGTCCAGGCTTAACAGATATAGAGAGTCCTTTCAGAACCTGAATATCAGGCCGAGAAGGGTATGTGAATTTACAGTTAAGAAATTCAATGCTTCCCTTGAAATCATCCTGGTGAAAACAAAAAAAAAAGGAGAAAGATGTTCCTGTGAGCTCGAGCTCAACACTGAATTGTAAAGTACAAAACAGCTCTTCCTCAGATTCATTCTTGCATCTTTTGCTTAAAATATGACATTTGTGCTTATGAAATTATCTCAGTAAAAGGGAAAAAACCATACTGGAGTGGCTGTCCTAGAGGTGAAGCTATTAGTCATAACACTATTTCTCTGCTTACACTTCTCTGCATGGCAGTGGTCAGAGGCATCAATTGGAAATGGTATTGTCTTGCAAATGGGTAAGTTTTTAATTTTAATATAGACACTGTGTATAAAATAAAGAATTTCAATTTTCTGGGTGTGACTTTTCAATTCACCAGAAACTGAGCATTTTCATTTTGTCTGACTCAACAATTCTTTGTCTCTTCATGAACACCCCCCATCCATTTGATGTGAATGGAAAAACCTCCATTATAAACCAGCAATAGTCAGGTTTGTCATGAACTGTAAAGCAGGAAATAAGAACTTGTGATTCTGTGAGTCATCCAAATCAGTTCCATTCCAATTTACAGGAGTTTTACACTAACAAATTCCTACTGGCTGACTTTGTACCACTCTTGCTGTCTAGTACAAAGTTTGCTTCCAAAAGAGCAAAGACAAATAAAAATTTTACAATCAGCATAACCTTCTTGTAAAGCACTGATCCTCGTTGACTCCTAAATCATTAGTGCAACTTCCATGCCTGTAGTGAGCTGCCTGACATCACAAATTACTCATCTCCACTCTTACCCATTTTTCCCCTTTTTCACTGTAAACACTGATTGTAGGAAGACGATCAACCAGTTGAAAAAAGCGTGCAGCAGATGTTTTGGCTTTGGCATAGTTTGGGGTATAGGAAGAAGCTTTTCCCAAAGCAGTTCCACTGGTGACAATAGCAGAAATCACCCTGGGGGGAAGGGGGACACAGTCATTCTTGGGAAGCCATCAGGAAACTGAACACCACACCGAGTCTAGAACTTCTAGAAACCTGTTTGTGGCTGGGCAGGCTCTCACCTGAACACAAAGCTGTAATGGAGTCCTTCAGTGTCAACAAGAAAGCCCCCGTATCGGTAAGAGACGGCGTTGGCAATGAACACAATGCTCTGGGCAAAGCCAAAGCAGAGTCCATACACATGTGCTTTTTTGATTGCAGCTTTGTAGGGCATATCCAGGTGCTTCTCAAAATTGTCAATAAACATTTTCTCTTTTCCTATCCCAGCTACCGTTCTGATGTTAGAGAGAGCTTCACTGGCAATCTGGAAGAGAAAAAAATAAAAATGGGTAAAAGCTCCTAATTTTTACTTGAAAAAGTAGAGTGTGCTCTCACAAATGCATGATTCTTTCATGAACTCAGGACACTGATGCAATATATAAATTCATTCAGACATGATACAGACTGGCCCAAAAATCAGCCAGCCTAAAGAGAACCTTTCCTACAAGCAATTACCTATTGAGATCCTCAAGAGCAATGCTCTGCCTGCTCCACTGGAGCTGTTACTGCAAGCACGCTTAGGCAATCAGGCACATGCTCTTGCTTGTGATTTATTCCACATAATATGAATAAATGTGATGTCCACAAAAGGAAAGATGGTTTTAGGAACTTCTTTGATTGCATGGATTTATTAATTAAATATGTTTGTTTTAATTGCTTTGTGTTACTTTTAGCAATAGTCAGAGAAAGAGTTAAAAGGGATGCTCTCCCCAACTTGCTTCATAAATTAAACCCACTTGAATTAAGTAAGTTTCCTCACCTGCTTACCCTCCCTCCCTCTCTGATGTCCAAAAGGCTGATGAGATGGAACATATAAATCATCAGTGACACATTTCCAAGATTTTTACCTTTGTACATAGGCAAAGAGTAAGCAAATGCTTGTCTATGCACATAGAACAATGCAACACAGGAAATGATGAGATAATCCCCACAGAAACTTGTGTGGAACTTTAATTAATTGTAGGCTTCATAGTGTAATTTATTGCCAGTCAGAATTTCGGTTTATGTCCCAAAGAAAATAGTACCACAATTTCATCTACAGAAGTAAATTGACAGCTTGTTTGGTCCTAATTTCACCTTTTTAACCTCAAGTAATTTTATTAAGAAATTGTTTTAAAATGCTGTAGTTTGCTTGGACTTTGATAGTAGATTCATAATGTAACACATTCCTTTGGGAAGCAAGTGTGGTATATAGCTTATGAATTATTTTCAGCACGTAGGAAAAGATCGGAATGTAGACAATATAGACAATCAGAAATCCAATTTCAGGGTTTTTTTTTCCTGGCTAAAATTAAGAGTCAGTGTCTTGCATTATCATTCAATGTGATGGAGCAGGTAAGTAGGTACTGTGAATTGGATTGTGCAGACTGGGCTTTTCCATGTTTAGCATGGCTGATGAGCAATCACTTTGGAAGAACTCAGTGTTTTTAGCATTTGGATGCAGTGCTGGCAAATAAATTAGAAAATGACACCAGACACAAACAGTCATCACCAAAACTGCTGAAGCAGTGTCTTCTTCATCACAGGCTCTGGGTTGTTTTATTGAGTAAGAGCTGATGCCTTGACTCATTAGTGAAGTTTCTCTCCTTGTTAAGAAGTATTTTGATTAATGACTTTTGTAAATAATTAACCATTCTGGGTGCAGGCAACTGGTCAAGTCCTAATTATTAAGATGTGAAGGGCCAAGAGCTTAATTCTTAAGCTGGTATGACTCACCAAAGGAACAACTGTCCTCTCTAAAATCCACATACTGATTTGTGGTTCAGTGCCAGACTCTCAGGTGTGAGCATTTCTAGGTGAAAAAGTATCACTGCTTTCTGAGGACAGCATAATCCCGGGGCATCAACAAAAGGGTGTTTAAATAAAACCCAGCAAAGGTGAACTGGCCTGCTGAGAGATCAGTGTCTACCACTTCAGTGCAATAACTTTCGAAAGGTCACTCACGTTCCATGCAGCGAATGCTTCTGCAGTTAGGGAGTTCCCAATGGTGTTTCAATGGTTTGACAAGCTGAAATATTGCAACTGAGTCACAAAGCATTTCCAGTTTCATGACATTTGAATTACTCATGGTCCCCAATGACTGATTTTTCATCTACCCGTGACTGCAAATATAAATTAGTCTTTAAACAGCATTACCCGGCCAGTAGCTTCCAACGCTTTCTTGTCCTGTGAGGCAAATCCTGTCAGCATTTTAGCCTGCACAGCTCCAGATAAAGCCAAAAATGGCAGGAAACACATTATTACCAAACTCAGTTTCCAGCTGAAGTAGAAGGCAATGATCATGGCCACCCCAATGTTAGTAAAGGAATTGACAATCATTCCTATCTGTGATCCAGTTGCCTTTGAAGAAAAGAAACAGACATGACTGACTTATACTTCAAAAACAAATTGAACAAATCTTCCTATAAAACTTTAGAAAACTCTATATTAAAGCAACATAAGGCACTAACAGCTACTAACTGCACTGGAATTTAGCCAGTTTGGATATACTGTTTCCAAGTAATTGTATCAACAGGAGGACTGCAAATGTCCAACATTCCTTTGATCAACCAAATCTTCCATTGATAATTCAGATTGTTTCTAGTGATTGTGAGAAAGATGATCTATTGAAATCAATTGCCTTGGGTCTCTGGAGAAAATTCATCTGAATACATTGTTTAGCCTCTACATTTATCCATCTAGATACAAATAATCAACTGGACCCTTTTGTAACTTAGCTATTAACAACAAAGCCTCAGCTGTGCTAAAATCAGTAAGCAACATCACTGGAAAGGGATGAAACAAAGTTGTATTTCTGCCTATCCCTTTATTAAGGAAAAAACTTAAATACAGCTTTGACATCATCCGTATTAAATGCATTTGTCTGCTTCTTATGTACTTCAACAATGCTTTTTAATAGACTTATTTACTCAAAAGTCATTTTCTTCCATAGCAGTAAACAGCACCCTAAATAGGACTTATATTGCTATGTATTAGAATAAAATAGTACATTTGATATCCTTGATGATTTTTAGTCAAACTTATTTGCAGGGTATGAACTTGGCAGCACAAAATGCTCATCATCTACTCCTCCTCTGATCTGCAGCAAGGTCTGTGTCAGGCAGTGAAAGGTGCAGGGCACTGCTGCTCAGGCAGCTCTGGTCTCCCTCATCTTCTGCAAGCTGTGGGTTGGATGGCTGTGCCCCACTGCTCTGCCTGTGCTTTGAACAAAGATGTCCCTTAGAAGGCTATTAAATGGTTCAGTCAGAGGTTTACAAGTTTATGTATTTCAATTAAAAGATGCTCTGTAAGTGCCTGTGAGGTTTGCAGCTGGTTTCTCTGATTCTGTAGAAATTTCTGCTGATAGGGGTTTTGGAAAGCTCTTCCCTAAAATCCCTGTCAATAGTTTTTTTAAACTAACTTACAATCTTCAGTGAAGCTGAAACATGACAAATTTTGCAACAAAAGAAATCTGTGCATCTCCTTCCTAGTTTCTAGAAAATTGCTTGCATTGGAGCCCAGCAAAATGGCATCTGACTCACTTCTACCAAAGGATCAGTTCAGATAGGTAACAGATACAGCTCAGCACGATTTAACCCTCAGCCACTAAGGAACACAACACATGCAGTTAGTGTCTCACTTTCCCAAATACTGAAACTGGCTGCAGGATTCCCAGTTGGAGCACCAGCCAGTACTGCAGATTGGTTTTTCAAGTGGGTTGTCAGTTTAGATCAAAATTGCCACAACATGCACAATACCATGCTGAAAACTGGAAAACATAGTTATTAATGACTGTCAGTAACATACTATTTAAACATGTTTTTGAAATAAACACTTAAGCATTGTGGCAAAAAAGCTAATTCATCTCCAGAAAAAAAGATCAAACTTCTGCACTGGGTGTTCCTTCCCATTCCATTGTTGGTTGGTATTTTATTGATTATTGTGTTTTGTTTGACCCTATTTGTACTTTTAGGATATACCACATACTATTATTTGTTCCATGGTAGCAGTCTGTGATGAATAGAAGTAGCTTAATTGGCTTACCAAGAACAGAACTACACTGACCTGGCTGATTGCACGGTAGCTAATCTCTGTTACAACATGCCAAAATAGACCTTCAATCAGTGCTTATAGTAAAATGATTCATGAGGTGCCAGGTCTTACCCCTTGGACCTGTGAGGCATCTGTTGCAAGTCTTGTAGTCAAAGCACCGGGGCTGTTCTTCCGGTCATCAAACCAACCAATGTCTTGCCCCAGCATAGCCTGGAAACCAATTTTCCTTAACCGCCTTGTAAGCAGCTCACCAGACTTGGCAAAGGTGTATCCCTGGGGGGCATGAGAATAAATAAAGATTGTACAGAGAGAGATACCCTCCAAGAAAGGGTGCAAAACCAAAAATACGTATTGCTAAATTGGACTGCTATTACCTGTAGAAACTGTGTGAAAAATGAAAGAACTCCGACTAAGACAAAGAGCACACAGACGCCATTGATCTGGTTTTTTTGGTTTTCTTCTTCAAGAATGGAGAAGGTCTTTGAAAAGAAATAAATAGAAATGTCAGTTTTGCTGTGTGTGAAGTTTCTTCTTGACTCCCAATTGCCAAGTGCAGAAACCCACCCTAGAACCAAAGCCAGAACACAGAGCTCTCCCACTCTCACCCCCTGCAAAGGTCTGATTCCTTATTTTTCCTAAGGTGAGCCTGGATTAAAATGTAATGGGTTTTACTCCTTATAAACAAAAAGTTCAGTATACTCAGTGTCTGCACACACTACTCCTATTTGTGGCCCATCCCTGGTTATAATTAATCACACATCCCCCACTGTAAACAATGATAACCAGAGAACAGCAATGTAATAAACAGCATAGCAACAAAGCAGCAATGCGGCAGCATCCTATCTCCTCTCTGCTCTGCACCAATTGCAACTTTATTAGGCTGTACAAAATAAAGTCTCTAAATAATTATACCCCAGTGTGACTCCCTGCACAACACTTAGAGATGCTGTGATTGCCATAGGTAGGCTCCAAGAGGAACCTACTGTTTTCCTGAAGGAGTGTGGATACAAGCCATTAACTTACTGCTGGGCACCTGAGAAAAAGCATTAGTGCTTAAAGGGGAGCCCCTCCACCCCACTCAGTACCATGGCATTTTCATTTTTTAATATCTGGTCTTTTTCAACACTCGCCAATGTTACTGGCTGCTGCTGAAGAAATGGTCCAAATTCGTCCTTTAGCAATTCCTTTCAATCAGAGTTTACCTATCTGAAGTTCTTTATCTGAACTATTTCTGCTGCTTCCAGATAGAGGTCAAAGCTCACATTTGTACTTCTCCACTAATCTTAAATTAATTCTCACTGGATTTCACAGGTAAAATTACTATAAATTGTCCAATCTCTCAGTCTTATCGGCAAGGTGTAATTAAACATAACTGACGCATTCAACGTCTGCCTTTATCAAAACCAGCCTAAATTCTTCTAGGTGACTATTTAACAGTAGAAAGAGAAGGAATTTTCATTACAGCTACAAAATATAAAAATTACGTGAAAATAAACTTAATTACTAGTCTTAAAAGGTCAACCCATGCTATTTTTTGTTTGAAATGAGCCGTACCTCAAAGTAACAGAGAGGAATTAGAGAATGAATCTGAGAAAAAGAAATAGCTGTTCTCTAGTGGGAATTTCACTTCAAGTATTTTAACTTTGTACGCCAGTGCCCTGGCAACAAAATAAATCCTGCAGATTCCAAACTGATAATAGCATAACAGCCCTTAGTGTTTCAAGCTATCTTGAAACCACGCTGTCTTATCTTTAGCAAGTATATTACTGTCTTAGATGAATCTTTGTTTTAAAGAAAAAAAATCACCAGGTATGTTTTAATCTGTCATAGTAAGAATAAAATATACAATGATCTGTGGCTGCTCCTATCCCCTTCATGAAATCCACTGTACATTCAGTAACTCGTGTTTGATCGCAAACTGAACAGGCTGTTGAGCAGATTTAATCTATCTTTGTAAGTTATGTGTCTAGGAGAGATACCACTGTTTCGGTTTTGTTTGTTGGGTTTTTGTTTGCATTGTTTTGAATTTGTTGGGGTTTTTTTCTGTGGGAAATATTCTACTTAAATACTTTGACAGAACGA
Organism: Corvus cornix cornix; assembly: GCF_000738735.6. Lineage (NCBI taxonomy): Eukaryota > Metazoa > Chordata > Aves > Passeriformes > Corvidae > Corvus > Corvus cornix. The sequence goes on from NC_046337.1 coordinate 19,490,645, forward strand.
GATACAAGGTGCACTCATAAACTGTGTCCTATGAGGATTCCAGATTTTAGAATTGCTGTGGTATTGTGATGGTATTTTCTGTGTCATCATGGTGTGCAATATCTAGACATGAATGGGAAAGTGCAGTTCATAGTAGTGGACATGCCAGAAGCAGAACTGGCCTAAAACATAATCAGGGGAATAACTAACAACTCCTCATTGCGAGTATTTGTTCATGTTGATGTCATGCAATTGCAGTGCTGTGGTACTTTTTTGTATGAAAAAATATCAACAAGATCTCTGTTGAAATTAACTGGAGTTCTAATGAATACAACTAGCAAACAGTAGGATAAACACAGTATGTGATGGATCATGGTAAATATGTAGTTGTGAACTGGGATGAAAAACACTCCTCTCCAGAGATACTGATGGCTTTTTCACAAGTGTCCTGAGTGTTGTGTCTGCACAGTCATCCAGAAACACTGGGATGGCCCCATACATACACTGGTCAAACTTAATATTTCTTCTTTTCACACTTTGAAATTTTTCTATCTAGTCAAACAAATAAATGTCAAACACAAGACCGAGCATTGCAAACAGATATAAATGCTTTCCCTAGGACCCTACAGTGAGTTCCAGTAAGTATTTATGCTTGTTATAAAGAAAATTTTGTCCACTGCTTCTTTATGGCTGGATGGTCGGCAAGATTAAGTAGGATTCCTCATTTCAAGAAAGTCGAAGGCAACACAGTTTCTGATTTCAAGAGGCTGGATTCATATCCACGCACCATGAAAGGTGTTCATGAAAAGGGAGAATGCTGAGAGCCTTTGTGTTAATATTCTATCCACGTCACCCACATTCAAAGTGGTTCCCCTGCTTTTTCTTATGCAAGAAATATGTTATGAAAGGCCTTCCCAGTTCCTGTACCCCGGCTCTCCATTGCACCTAGATAAAGGCTGACAGAACTACAATGTCTGCAACACACCTTGAGCATTTCTGATAAAGACAGTTATTGGTCAGCATGGGAGTCCCCTTGCAAGCTTTAAATTCAAGGAAGAATGTGCTTAAGAAAAGGATGGGAGGAAGTACGTTCTTACACTCTCCCTAAACTGAGAGCAAAACCAATTTATAGTCCTGCAGAAGGAAATTTGGATAACAATCATCAGGAGGAGATCTTGGTATTGCAAACAGAGGATTTTTCCCCCCCTTATAAGTCTGTCCTGTAAAATTGAACTACCCCATTCTGCAACCATCCTAACATGCTCAGTTATGTTTTTAATCTGTGATCTTTATTAAAAAAATAACACCAATCATGTCAACATGCAGCATGGACAATAGTATCAGGTTTATAAACAGAAAGATTTATTGCTGAGATGTCCATGTTCAGATCATATAAGTCTCAGCAGTTTTAGTGTGGACTATAATTTATCTGGAGCCGAGGACTCCATGCCCAATAGCAGTAAGAGCACATCTTTCAGTTGAGTTTCACTGGAAAGGATCCATACTCTGAGACAATTCCACAGGGAGAACCAAAGCATAAGTAAAAGAAACTACTGAAAACTTTGTTCAAAAGGTATATACACAGTATTATCCAGTTCTTCACTGACTTTTTGGGACTGATTTCTGAAAACCTTCAGGGCAGACTTAGCTAAATTTATCCTTTCCCCTCATAGGTGTGGGGATTTTTCCCTCACTCCCCAGCATATTTGTCCCAGAGTACAAGCCCACATGTCTGACACAACAACATTGCAGATATTTGGACAGATCTGAAAGCAGATGTATGTTCCATCTGCCTGACTGCCTTGGCACCAGGTAGAAATATTTTAAATTAACGAAAAACGCATATTGGACTTTCCTCATGTTCATTATGGCTTGCTTTTCCTTGCAGCCTCTTTCCTTTGATAGACTGAGGCCTTCAAGGGTAGGAATCCATCCTTGTTGATGAAGGTATTTAGCATCTTGCAGGATGACATCAGCCCCAGACCTCCCAGGGTCTAGAAGACCCTTCTCTACAGGAATCAAATGTTAGATTCACTGTGGAGTGTGTATAGAAGTGTCTCACCTGCTGTCTAGTGAAAGCCACAGTCCTTAATATGAGCCTAGACACTCAAGAATTGTTTGGAGGTGGCACACCTATGCCTAAAGGCCAAGCACATTGGGCAGAAGTGCTAAGTGCATCAACAGGGCCTGGAACATCCTTTATTCTTCTGCTTGCAGGATCTTACTTAGCAAATGTCAAACTGCAAGTAAATGTGATTCAAAGACCTGAGCAGCTTTCCAGAGAGAAATGTCTAAGCCAAAGCAGTTCCCCCAAAAAAAAAACAGCAAAAGGTCAACCTTTCTTTTGTTAGATTGCTGGCACTGCTCTTAGAATCCTTTTCTACCAGTAGCTCAAATGCTGGGGCATTCATTCATTCATTCATTCATTGATTCATTCATTCATTCACTTTTTCCTGCCTGTAAGGTTTTCAACCTCCAATATCTGTCTACTCTTTAGGACATATATTTTGGCACACGCGTACCTACCCTGACCTAAGCAAGTGAGTGCAAAGCACAAGTTTTATCCTACCTCAGATGGGTACCAAAACCACAAAAAACCAGTGGCCTTCCCATTTTATTTCCAATGAATGTGTCATTACTTTACTTAATGGGATACAGCATGAACAGATGGGTTTTCTCTAGCCTAATTCTTGAAAATTTAGGACACTTTCCTAGGCACTAGTTAGAGCAGCACTGAGTATCTTCAGGCAGCCCTCCAGTTTCCCACCAACTTGGCAATTATTTCCCCAGAAAGCTTTTATACAAAAGGGGAAGCATCCTCTTTCTATCACAGCAAGTTTTTGAAGAAATAAACACTCATGGCTGAACTCAACAAGTTTCAAGAGAGGCTGTGGATTTTGATAATACTGCATCCTTTAGTGAATGTTAAGGTTTAAAGCATATCTCTACATCCTGCTTCCAAATCTGTTGATGCAAGCCTACTCTTTGCTGGTGGCTGTGAACCCAGTTACAATTCTCTCTCTCTCCCTGGGCATTCCGCAGGGAGCAGGCAGCAAAGAGGTGCCGGAAATACATAAACAAAAAAGTGAAGTAATTTTTAGATTTGATCCAAAGCTTTCTCAAAGGCTTGCCCAAGTCTGTACAATAAAATTTTGCAGAGAAGGACTTTGCATGTGTCTCTCTCCACTGTATCTGCATGTAAGGTACATTTTGTCTCGTCTAAAATAAACTGTATGCAAGTACAGAAACCAATTCCCAACAGTTCCTGGAAAATGAACAAAAGAGATAATGAAGAGCACATGACAAATACTGATAAGCCTACCCCTTCAAAGAGCTCTAATGATAAGTGTGATGACAGTGATATAAATAGCTCTACTGAATAATTGTTTATAGGCAAGAAGGTTAACCCCATTTACTTGATGAGATCTAAAGATTTGCCAAAACATGTCAAGCTGTGCATCATACATTCAGTCTCCTCTGTTTCAGAGCTAAAACAGAGCTAATACACTTTAAAATGTTATCATAACATACCCCAAGAATCTGACTGAATAGCAAAGCATAGAGTGGATTGACGGCTCCATTCACAGCTGCTGCCAGAGATCCAAGCACCAGGTATGGCCATTCAGAAGCATTGTATTTCAAAATTCTGGTAAATGAGACGGGCTTGGCATCTTCCTCCACAAAAGATTCCTAAAAAAATGGTTAGATTTATGAAGGGAATGCATTCCCCCAGTGATGCTCTCCCTTTGACAGCGAGATAAAATAGTTGGTTAAAATTTTGTGCCCAAACAGTTGCTCTAGCTTTGGACAGGAGGAGCAGAGATGGCTTCTGTCTGGAGCTCTTTTGTGGCCCTAATGAGAAAAGTTTATTTAACAAGAGGGTTAAATAAACAACTTTTACCATCCCTGGGGAAAAAGGGAGAGATTCATACCTTTTGCAGCTCTCATTATTCCAGCTGCAGAGGTTATTTACAACCAGTTTTTCTGCCACTGAAACTCAGCCTATTCCCTTTCAGCTGTCTCCAGACGAGATGTGATGCAATACCCAGTGCCAAAACTTAAACTCCCTCCTCACAAGCAGCTTTTTGTGTCACTCAATCAATATTTTAAATATTATTTTTAAGTATTGTGAGTGACCACACTGATCAGACTGCATCAAATTAACAGGTATGTGATATAATTAAAACAAGAGAGATCTCAGAGTGATAGTTGGATCCAGGCTTTCTACATAGGAATTATGCCTCCCTTCTCTGAAATATCCTCAGACTATGTGCCCAGTAAGGGCAGAATATTCATCATCAAATTATAACTTATCCTGCAGTTTGATTTGTGCAGAATTTTTGTAACAGCATGCTCAGCCCTGCTTATTTCCCTCAATTAGTATGACTAGAAATGCCCAGACAGAAAAGACACTGTGAAGACCTATCTTTTGGAAATATGCAGGGAGGAGTGGGTGGAAACATCTTGTATTTTCTCTTTCCCCTGAGCTGGTGCCAGAGTGACAGCACTCAAGCCCTCTATTTATCCACAGAATAGGTTTAGCAATAGCATGAGGAGTAACTTCTAACTGCTGCTCTCTGCACTGAACAACTGCAGCCATGCAAACTGGTGCAGCACTTTGGAAACCCACCGTGCATATTCCTATGTATTCTCTGTAACTTTAAGGCATGTTGGCCTTTATTTTCTATGCCAGCTGATTGCATGAGGACACTGACAGTGAAAGGATTCTGGGCTAGGTTGCAGTGAGGGTGTCTTTCTGCTCAAGTCTCCAGACGATTTTTAGATGAAAGTGAATTTATCCTTTACTGAACAAGAAGCAGTGCCATTTGTATCACTGATTAATTACATTTCACAGGCTGAGCAGTTTGCCTTTTGTCACTTAATTCAGCTTTTATGAATATGTGTTTTTCAACTAAATCTACAACATATATCAATTTACCAACAGGTAGATAGCAAATAGCAAAATTTCTGTGCTAGAAATTTTATATGGACCAATAATCATAACAGCCATCAAAATCCAGCCTAGGATTTACACAGAGATAAGAATTGAAGCTGTGGTTTTGTTTAAGTAGAGAAAAGGATCAAGCCAAGAAGATGTACCTGCCAATAACTCCTAAGATACAAGCACATAGCTGCAGGTGACCATTAACAAATAATATAACCTCTTCAGTTGAAAATTTCGTAACAAACTCTTGGACCTGACCTTTTTTGCTTTTCCATCATCTTCTCCATAGGAAGGCATAAGATAGGTAGACTCTGCAGGATCTCCTCCAATAGACAATGGAGGGTCAGGGACCACATTAGAGAGCTGGGATCTTGAGCGCTGCCGAAGTGAAGCTCTGCACAGAGGACAGAAAGGGCCTGTTCTTCACAGCTTAGTAAAAACAAGAATTGCTTGCAAAGCAAGTACAGTTTTCATATCAATTTAAATCCACTGAAGCAATTCATAGGAATCCCACAGACTTTTTCTTTCTTTAATATGTTCTCGCAACTTCTTGGGAAGAAAATATCTCACTAACAGGGACAAATAATTTTCAAAATCATACTCCACTCACACCACTCAGACATTGTCTTAGATGTACCATGTACTGTGTATTTGTTAAGTAAAACTGTGGTGTGTCCTACTACATTTGCAGAAGTTATTAAGACATCAAGTCAAATCACTGTTACCACTACCAGTAATCCAGTCCAGCAAAACAGGATGCTGAAACAAACCATCTCTCTCTCTGGCAAAACATAACTCTGTGATGTAGGAGATGTATTCATTTGCACATGACTGACATGGGCTTGCCTGAAAGAAATCGTAAGTGTCTAGCTACAAGACAGTCTGGCTATAAAATGCTTTCAATTTCATCAAGTAGAAGACATAATAAAAATGTCATTGTAGATTGCATTGATTTCTCAAGTAATTGCACAGCAAGTAATTTTTCAAATGACTGGACTGAAAGTGCATTAGATATTACAAATATGGCTATATGTTAGTAATATCAAAACCAGAAGATTACCAGAGGAGATCAAAATTGGAGAAAAGGTACTATGGATAGAAAGGAGCAAAATTAAGAGCCTTGCTATTTATCCATGGACTTCAATCAGTAACATTATTACTTAAGCTATTTCTTTCCAAGTGAACTCTATCTCAGTAAAATGCTTGCAGCCCTTCAACCCTCTTTTACACAGCACACAGAAAAATGATTTATTAGCACTATTGGGATTTTGGAATTGGGAGATGAAGTAGAAACATTGAGAGTAGTCTGAAAACATTGAGATTTACAACCATTTTTAAGACTCACCGCAAACTGGCCTGATAGCTTCCCCTTCTGAATGACTGGACATTCTCGAGATTTGGCTCAACCACATTATTCTCTGCTGATGCAAAATACAGTATATAGAGCTCTTCAGTTAGTGCTAAAATTGAATACAACCTAAGTACACTGTGGCTCTGCAAAAAAGTGCATAGTCTCCAAGTCATAAATGGAATACTTTGTAGAAGGCAAGGGGTGTAATACAACCTTGCTATTCAACCTACATGTTTCACAAGTTTTATATTTGTATTTGACACGATGAAGTTAACTGAATATTAGCCCAAGGACAATCTCACCTCAGATGTGACTGCTAAAGACTTTTTACCTATTTTAGCTCTGCAATTGCTCTCTTATTTCAAGATAATCATATCCAATGTATGCCGCACAAAAATACAACAGATCATTCTATTAGACCTTAATTTCCAGAAGCTTTGATTCAAATCTGCCTCTAGAAAAATAAATAGGGTGGTTTCAGCATACTCTGTAATGTGCCTGAATTCCAAATGCAGCAGAGCTGGACTTTTGGCACTCAGTGGAGCTATAAAATGATGGATATTGCAGGTCAGAACTAATATTTCAGGGCAGACATATTAGGAAGGTCTTTCAGTGCATATGCAGCAAAACCACTTTGGCTACCAATGTACTATTTCTATGAATGATAAAATTCAGCCATAAAAGCAGAAGAGAAAAAGAAGCTAATAGCCCTCATTAAAAGAAAAAAAAAATAAAATCTGCATTCTGTGGGATTTTACATGATTTTATAAAAGAAAACAAAATGCTTACTTTCTGTTTCTTCTCTGTTAGGTGTTGTGTCTCCTTTGCTTTGCAAGGTCACCAACATGAAATAAACCCCTTTCCTCTTCAAGAGCTCCTCGTGAGTTCCTCTCTCGACAGCCCTGCCGTGCTCAAACCCGACAATGACGTCGGCGGCTTTGACGGCTGACAGGCGGTGAGCGATGGAGATCGCGGTGCGGCCGAGGCGAGCCTGAAGGAGACAACAACAGCCCCACTCCCAGCACAGCGCACTGAAATGCTGGGAACCAGCCGTGCAACCTAAAGGCTCCTCAAATTAACAGGAGTTTTTCTAATGGGTTCAGCTGACTGACTTTAGCTCCATCCACAACCCACAGAGGAGCATGTGTTTCAGGGCAAAGGGAGTGATAGATTTCTGTTGATGTCCAAACATAAGAAAAAATTATTCTCAGTCCATAATACTAAGGTTCTACTGGTACATGTGAAACAGTTATTAAGAAATGCTTCTCACAGATTTGTTGCAATTCAGTAGCACCCTCTGCAGAGTGCATTACAAATAATTTCTGCCCTTTCAAGTCTGATTTTTGCTATACTATAGCAAACCTTATGAAGCGCTTCTTGGACAATCGCTTCACTTTCATTATCCAGTGCTGATGTGGCCATATCCAGGAGCAGGATTTTGGGGTTTCGCACCAAAGCTCGAGCAATGGCTATCCTCTGTTTTTGACCTCCACTCATCTGGCTTCCACCCTCTCCAACATGAGTGTCAAATTGCTGTGCAAAGGAAAAAAAAGTGAAAATTAAACAGATAAGAAAGAAGCCTGTTAAGCTTCTGGTGAAGGTATTGGTAAAGTGTCTTTCAGATTTGTCCTTGGAGTAGACTTTAAGGAAAAACATTGTTAGTGCAGCAGATTCAAAGAGCCACAGGTGAAATAACTTTCTTCATAATGTACATGATCATTTTTCCCCACACCAAAAAGTACTCTCTGGTTAAAAAGGTGAGATGTTCTGGTTCAGCTCAAAACAACTATATCAGCAAAAGCTGAAATGCAGAGGAATCACCCACCCACTCTCCATCAGATGACTCACAAGCTAACTTTTCACAGAGCTGGACTTGTCTGCTGATGACCTGTGACTCACGAACACTGTGTCTGTGATTCATGGATACCATACCCTGGTGGCATCGGGTTAAGGTAGAGAATTAAATAAACACATAAAGCCTGGCATATTGAGAGACAAGATAATTATATTCACTTAGAGCTAAATCTTTTTTATTCCTCCATTTCCATGAAATAAATAGGGGCCTTTAAACAGCCTTTCAGTGAATAGTTTCCTGGAAGCCTGGAAATGCATAGATGGAGGATAAAGACAATATACTAACATTAGTTAATGGTACTTGAATCCTGTCAATAACATTCACTGTTGTAACCTGTCATTTTCAGAAGCTACTTGGCAAAATAACATTTTAGAAAAGTAGATAGCTTGCTAGTATCCAATTTGGGCTTTGTAAGGAGGAATGACTGAAGCCCTGTCATCATTCGGGAAGAAACTGGAGAAGAAGGAACCCCCAGCTGGCTTACAGAGCTTGTACAAGAAGGTGAGCTTGTGTGCATTAGTACAGACAGCTCAAGTAACATATGCTGGCTAGTGAGAGGCTGAGATCTACATTACTTTTGGCCTGAGCAGAAACAGATCTTCATAGCATGAAAAATACAAATTTTTAAATCATGCTATGATTATTACCATGACATTGAATGTTGTGTAAATGATTCCTGAGGAACTAATTCTTCTTGAGGTTGTATTTTGGGGGTTTTTTGTTTGTTTTTGTAACTTGGTGGCATACGTGTAGTAAGACCTAAATAACTGTAGTCAAAGGAAAGGTTGTTGCTTCCTATCTGAATTAATCTTCTGCCCTTCCACTTGAGCACAAATTGCTGCAGGCTAGGAGGGACAAAAGGACAAAAGGATTATCTTTTTTCTTATCAAATTCTGCCAAACACTTTCCAAGGCAGAGCATACCTGTGGTAAGTCCATGATGAAATTGTAAGCGTTGGCCTGTTTGGCTGCTTTGATTATGTCTTCCATGGTAGCCTCATCCCGCCCGTAGCGAATGTTCTCTGCAATCGTGGTGGCAAAGAGCACTGGCTCTTGTTCAACAATGCCAATCTGTGAGCGCAGCCACTGGATATTCAGGGAACGAATGTCATGGCCATCCAGGGTAATCTACAATTAGAACATGGACACAAAATCAGGAAAAAAGTCAGGGACATTATTCCCTCCGGTTCAGAGACAAAGAAAGACACAATGGAAGTGAAGGGCCTGTGATGCTGTGTGCCCATGGCCAGCATAAAAATCAGCTTTCAGACATAGAAGGTGGCAAAGCAATGGCAGTAGTATTGGTTCTTGGAGTTGTGCTCTTTGATTTCACTTCCCATTTCTGCTTGGCATCAGAAATAAAACCAGGTGAAAAGTAATCATGAAAGTGATTATTGTATGTTCACAGTAATTTGTTTCTTTGTATTTTATATATTCAAATACAGGTCAACATGTATGTGATTATGTGTTCCTATGGAATGAGATTTTGAATAGATGTCTCCTATGGAATGAGATTTTGAATAGATGTAATTCATATTCTTAGCCAAGCCATTACTAAATGGTAATTGCATATACCTAAGTGATATTATGGGTTCAATACTGGGTTTTCCAGAAAACATTTGTCACTCTTGAATTATCATTTCTATAGGGATTGTTTTTACACAGATTTAGCACTGAATTTTTATTTTTTCCTAACAGTTTGTTCTTTCACACAATTGTTTTTTAATACTATTAAGCACAGTCTTATAAAAGAAATGTGCAGGAAGATATTTCGCTCATTTAAAAAATAATTGGGGAAAAAAAAAAGAAGAAAGAAACGGAAAGGGAGTTAGTAGTCTTCCTTCCTACGTTGGAGAAGAAACCATGCCATTTTTTCAAGTTTCTGGGGCCAGAGAAACACATTCTAGGCTGGGACACTCACCATGCCATCAGTGGGGTCATAGAAACGCTGGATGAGCTGTATGGTTGTACTTTTTCCAGCTCCACTAGCTCCAACAAAAGCTGTTGTCTCTCCTGCTTTAATCACCACATTAAGGTTATCCAAGATCTGGAGAGGGAAAAAAAAGAAACAGAATCTATCTATTTTAATTCCCCCACAGTCATACAACCAAGTGAGTATATTCTGTATCTTAAAGATTCAAAGCAATTCTACAAAATTCGGAAAAGTATTATGAAGAAAGAAGATAAAGCAAGCCACATATTTTTACACTGTTTGAAGACTTTGTAGATGCAGAGCACTCATTTCCACAACAGGCAGGCAGATACTGACCTTTCATTGTTCCTGTTGTTCATCATTAAGAATTAGTCAAGTTAATAACACTAGAGAACTTATTAAATTATATTCGCTTTAAAGAACACTCTGCATGTATTGTAAATGTATGTTAAAGCATAAATATTAAGAATGTAACAGTGAAATTCTGTAGAAAAATCTGATACAACGTGTTTCCATCTTTACAAGTAATAGAACTAATTTGTTTGTCCAATAATATGCTTTTCCAAGGAGAATTTGTCAATTCAAACACACAAGTAGAGAAATAGTGGGATATACAGCCTACACTCCTGTCTTTTTCCTAGCATTTTAATGGGTCACATGGTGCATCCCCAAGGTAATGGAAGAGTTTTACAAAATCTCCTTGCACCATTCAGTTTATTACTTTGTGTTCTATCTTGTACACATTGATACAAGGACATCATTGATTGTAAGAGAAGCTATATGCAGATGAATTTGCCTGAAATTACTGGGAGTTTATGTTCATCAGCAAGGAATATGCTGATGTGGCAATGGATATGTCAGAATGGTGAAATAAGCAGAATGGTAAGCAGAAGAACCCTTTAATAGAAGAATTATTGAGTCTACTTTTAAACAAAGGGTCTGGGCTTCTGGAAAACAACCTCTACTGAAAATCTAGAAATTGCTGGCAGAACCAGGATATTTTGCTTGTTTACAATAACTGTGTTCACAGGATGGGTGATGAATTATTACCTTTACATCTGGTCTGGATGGATAATTAAATGTTACATTATGAAATTCAATTTCACCTCGTACTTTATCCAGCTTGTAGCCATCTTCTGACATGCAGTCAATGGTGGGTTTCTAGGATGAAATTTATTGGGTTATTTATTTGCTGTTAAACAGTCAACAGTCCTGCAGTAGATAAATATTCCCAACACCATACAAAGCCATGGCACTTCTGTTTGAACAGCACTTGGCTACATGGAGCCAGCTGCAGGCTCTGCCCCAGGGATAGCAGGCAAGGGACATGGAATTGAGGGCCACAGCGATGGGGAAGCTGTCCCTGGTGGGTAGCACAGACAAAAAGGACGCACCCTCTTCTCATAGTAGGCTTACTGCAAATACCACAGCCAACCAGTCAGGCAGTTTTTGCTGGAACTGAGTAGCTGACTGACTGAGGCATTTTGACTAAGCTAATTTAGCCAGCTCCTCAGAGATAAAATCTCACTCATAAACATTCTCTCACAGCACTGAACAACGAATTCATTGCTGAAAATCTGCAGGCCTTGCCACTTGGCAATTAAAACATCCCTCCTTGCACACCCAGTCCTCAGAGCTGAAATACTGAAGTTTTCCTATGAAGAGCTTTGGGTCTTGCATACTTTTGGACAGGTGTTGGGTATTGAGGGTATTATGCTAGACATAAGCAGAAAACTAAGAGAAGTTTGAGGAATGACAAGGAAATAAAAATTTTTAAGGACAGATTTCTGAAGCATGGAATACAGACAATAAATTAAAACAATTGCAACCAATATATTTGATAATTGAAACGTGCATGATTTCTTTATATAGCCTAACAGATTGAAAGGAAAGGTAAAGTGAGAAATGAGTATGTTCTAAGATGTTAAGAACAGCTGCAAGATTGGTTCCTCTTTAGGAATATGACTTACTTAAATTCAGATACTATGATCTGTGAAGAAGTTTCACTGATCCTGCAAATGGGAACCTCAACATGACTACATTTAGTGCCAGGGCAGAGCTGTGCTTGTACTGTCTAATCACAAATCTACAAATGTGGCAAGCAGAGGGATCTAATTTTGTCACTCTTTCTCTAGACAGATGAAATTGGACGTTGGTTTGCTTTTTCTACCCTAAGGTTATGTGACTCAGCCTTATCTTGAATTTTGTGATTCTGTTGCAACTCTTTATGATTTAAAATTTTTTCTCAGAAAAACATGTCCCTAATTCATCTCTATTTTCAGTTTATTTTAGAGCTTTAGCTTATGAAGTGTATATGTTTTATCGTTATTACAGAAGTTTGAAGGGTTACTAAAAACTCTGCTAGCATTACCACAGCCTTATGTGCTCTGTAGAGGACAAGCAGCATTTTAATGTGTTTACACAGCTTTTAGCACAGTAAAGCTTGTCAACGAACAGAGATAACACATACTTTAAGAAATCAACAGTACTTTTCCAACCACTAAATTTATAAAACTATAGAAAGGAAACCTCATCAATAAATGCCAGTGGCATCTCAGGGTCTCTCATACAACCTTATTTCAAGTATCTATCTGTCTAGATAATATTGTGATTAACATTTATGACTGCTATATGACCAGTGCCTGTGCTCATTTGGTCCCATTTTATCTCAGGGTAGCTCTGGGTGACAGAGGCCACCTTCACCAGTAATGCCAATGGAGCCACACCTTTTGATGCCATCTGGAGGCTGGGAGCTATGGGATGGCGGCTGCAAGCTTGGTTGCAGGGTGGCTATTACTGCGTGCCAGTACACCTTCCATGGGCCAGCACTGATAAGTAATTGCATGTAAGGAGAAGTGGGAACAAGGAACAGCAGTAGCTGAGGTAAAGCTTCATAGCTCAGAACCAGGCCACTTAAGAAATCTGTTCAACATGTTGTTTGAGCGTTGCAATAGACTTTGAGTCTTTGAGTCTATGCAATAGATTTCTCTATTGCATAGTCAATTTTTCTTTAATTGGACTCATTTTTCCTTATTTACAAGGTAGATAAAACCAGTACCACTTGGGGCTTATTTAATTATTTTTACACTACAAAGTAACATGGCTTAGAAATGCATTACTTACTTTATCTATTGTCTCAAAAATGTTTGTTGCAGCTCCACGACCAGTAGCAAAGGCTTCCAGACAGGGAGATGCCTGGCCAAGATTTAACGCTCCTATTAAAACACCAAAGAAAACCTGAAGAAGTGGAAAAAGAAGTTAACAAAATATGACATCACTTTTTTATTACAGTTTACAGCTTAGACAGGCAAGCCAAACTACAGCATCATAATGACTTCTCATGCATCTGCTGAACTGCAGTGGTTCACTATATGAGCATTATTAGCCAACAAGAAAGCAAACAAATGCATTTTAGAAGATACTTTCACTGTCTTTCACAGCTCTCCTTGAGGCTGAAGTAAATCAACTTGTATTTGCCTTGGCCTAAAAAAGTAAGCATCTAGGTATTTACTGAGATACCACTGATGTATTTTTAAGCTATCTCAGTTTGACTGGGTACCTCTTCCTTGAAACAAGGTCTGGAACAGAACATTGGTGGGAAGTAGATTATTTTGAGGATGCTTTTTACCAGTAAGCAAAAATAGAAAGAAGCTTAAAACCCTGTATTACAACCTTTGTCTATTGCAGTTCCTGTCTCATCCAATACTCACAAAACTTAATTTTGGGGAGGTACCAGCTATAGAGAATATTTTTTCTCTGTCTCCCAGAGAAATGAACTGTAAGGGTTGCTACCAACACTGGATAAGGCACTTTTTGAGGTGAGGTAATTCCATCATGTGGATGGACAGATTCTACAGGTAGCAAATACCCAATGTGCTCACTGTTTCAAGTTCTTTTCTGAGAACCAAAATGAATAGTTGCTCACTAATGACCCTCTTCTGAAAGTCCGAGGATCCCCTTTTTCCCTAAGCCTAGGACAACATGAGAGAAAATGCACCACAGCATCTGCTCTTCCTGGGAAGACTGACAGACAATAAAGGCAGCTGGATACAGTACTGAATATCAGAGGATGCTTGAGCCCAGGAATTCAGCCTTGGTGTGTGGCCTTGTGGATCAGAAGCAAGTGAAGCTGTAGCATATCAACTAAAATACCAAAAGTGTTTGCTCAAAATTTCTTAAGAGCTGCCAATGCTTCATTTTTATGAAAAGTTTTTATGAAGGCTCTTAAATATACCTTCTAAGACTGAAAATGCTGGCAGGGGCTTCAAAGAACAGGACACTAGAAGGTGGTGAATATAAAGAAGGTAGAGGCTTATTTAGCATTTACATACCACACAGATGCAAATTATTTCATTGTCTGTTTCTACAACAAGGAGCAAGCTGCATTGTATTGTAAGTATAGCTTATACTTCTCAGTGCTACTGTACTGGGGTGTGCTTTTGAACACTTTTTGACAGTTTTTTTCCCAGAATTTACTCTGTTTTACTTCTCCTTAGTTTCAGTTACAGAGGTATTTTGGCAGAACAGGTTATAAGGGTTGGATAATGTCTTTGGTGTAGGCTTTTGGTCCATTTTGCTGCTTTGTTGTGGGTGATAGTTTGGACATTCACATGAGGAGACATGGAATGTTATGTCTGGTATGTAACCCTTTGCTCTATTTTGGCCTGAAAATTCTGCTAAGAAGCAATCAAGTTACACAGGACTTAGTTCTCCTTTGCACCAGAGTGATGTTTCCTGGGACTATCTCTATAGTTAAAGTGGAGGAATCTACTGAACACATACTGTGCACTGCAAATGTCTACACTGGGATGTAGAGATCATGGCATACATTTATACTCAGCTTTACTACTAACTAATTTTCTCACGTGAGTGAGTCTCAAAGCAAGGAGGTTCTATGCCTGTCAGAATCCATCATGAACATGAAGGAGCATGTTCTGTACACCTGGCAGAAGAGGAAGGGAACGCAATACTTAGTATATATCAATGCAGTATGGCTGGTGCATGACTTTTTGAGAGAGCAGGAAAAGCATATTTCAATGTTTTGTATCTACAAATCCCCCTTCCTGCCCCCTGCCAAACTAGGAGTGTATGGTAGAAAATAGAAAGTAGAAGAAAGATGACTGGAAACTGTGAGTAAGGGAAGCATGAGGGAGAGTATCTCCATTGACAGGTACAGTTTTTCAGCTACAGGGTAGCTCCCCACTGTTTGCCATTTGTCATTTGGAACCACTGGACTATACTTACCATGTGCAAGGCAAGGAAATTGCTCACTTTGTTTTTCACAGCACTACATCATATACCTCACAGCACCTCTCATACTGGTGTTGAGAGCAGGTACAAATTATTTCCTCCTTGAACAGAATGAGTCAGGTTTACAATGTTCTCAGGGTAATTTGCCAAGTTCCATTTAGCAGGAAGCTTTGCACTGCATGCCGCAGGTGGCTGGGAACTCTCATGGTGTGCAACAGGCAGAGAAGGAGCAAAACTAGATGTCTCATGAGAATACCCAGAACTTACTAAGGTTCAGGAAAAGTTGTTCTGGGTTTGAACTGGAGTCTGCCATTTGGGCAGTCCTTGCTCAAGTAACTAACCAAAATATCTGTAGATGTTGGCTTTGTAGCACTGAGGCCATCAGTGGCTAAAGCACCTACTGTGCAGAAGTGGATGCACGAGTGCCATTCAGGTGAGCATAGTTTTTGTACACACTGCAGGAGCCACAGCCAGGTGTGTTTTTACCTGCATACATGTTTACATGGGCTTTGTAAAAACAAAACAACCAGAAATAGTTTCTCAAAGGAAGAGAAAGTGTTCATGAGCGATTAGATATGACAACACTTTCTTTGGTTAGGTGTCTCTTTACCACAATGTTTTTCATCATAAAGTTCTTCAGAGAAGCCAACATCCCAGAAGCACCATGCTGACCCACAAAACGGGAAAGCTAGTTCCAGGCCTCTGATAATTGTGTAGTGGGCTGTCAAATGAAAGCATTATTCTGATCACAGTAGGTAATATTCAAAATCTTTAAAATAAACATGGATTTTTTTTCAATCTTATCCAGTTGTCTCATACATATACTGAGTAATGATCTTTAAAAGACATACATAGTATTTGTAACCAGTGAGCCACCAGATACCAGAACAGATATGTGTTCCAGAATTATTATTTCAAAGAACAGTCTGAAAAAGTTGCATCAAGCTAAAATGAGTACCTGCAGAAGAGTGCCAGGTGAATACTCTTCTTCTTCAAGGACAAGTTTAGAGCCATACCAAAAGGCTAATGCATAACTTAGAAAAATTATAAACCACATGTAACCAGTGAACAATCCCATTATTATTCCTTTTCGAATCCCCCAGTGCTGAGCAAACACCAGGTTCTTATCATATCTGTAGAAAGAGAGAAAAATAAAAGGGAGTTAAATCAATTTGACATAAATTTCAAAATGAGAAAAGACCAACAAAATGAGGCACCATTGATGACTCGGCAGAATGTCCGTACAAAGGGTCAATACAGAATCACTCTGAAGTGAGATCACTGCTGAAACCAGCAATGCTTCCAGAACATGAAATCCTTGTATGTTCTAGTGTAATAAGCACAAGAAAAGCCACACTCATCACAGGTACCTCATCATGGGGCTTGGAGTTTTAACAGAGTAACACAGGATTTGAGAATTTGGCCAACACTCCAGAGCACATCCTACAGCCAAGTTATGTTTTCATAGAATTTAAAAGAAATTTGCAGAAACATCATCAAACCCTGTCTTGATAAACCTAATTCTCCTACTTAGCTTGAAAGTACTCAAAGTTTTCAGGTTTTCTGCAAAAGTGATATATCAGACAGTGTTTAGGGAAAAACTTGACAGAATGTTCCTACAAGTAAACATGAATTGAAGATACTATTGCTGATGCTTTATTTCGCTGATAGACTAAATTATAAAACTAGTTTTGCATCCATTACTTGAAACCTAGATTTCTGAAACATACATGCATAAAAGTCTCAAAGCTAATAGGTAGTCATAATTGTAGAATATAGAGATTAATTGCCATGAATCTGATGTGCATTACAGCATTATATTGCTTCAGGAAAAAGAAATCAGAGACCTTACAGTTTGTTCAAACAAACCTTTCAACTTCCTTCTTCTCCCCACCAAAAGCAGCCACTGTTCTGATGGATGAGAGCACTTCATCAGCCACAGCTCCAGCTTTTGCATAAGCCTTTAATTCTCGGCCCGTTAGTTTTGCCACAGCCTACAAAAGCATAAGCAGTGCTGGTTACACCTGAACTGCAGGTGCAGAAAAGGACAGTGATAAGCAATGTTGGCTGTCACTCTGTGCTGGCTGCTCTGCACTGGGTCACCTCCTGCACTCCAAGCAGGCTTTTATTAGGCATGCTGCACAGTCGAACACTTAGGTCTTCTAGTGCCAGGGCATACCTTTGTAACGTATGTTTTGCAACAGCTCTCTGCTCCAAGTAGCTAGAAAGAGCAGCTGACAACTCCTGCTTTCCCTGCCTCCCACCCTCCCTCTATCTGCTCTGACTGGGCTGAAGCAGATTGCAGACTGAGGGTTTGTGCACAGTGGGAGCAAGGGGGATCTTTAAGTGCCAAGAGCAGACCTTTAGCTACTGTGGCAGACCCCAATGTCAGGAAGAAGAGGTAACTGTAGTGGTGGGGGAGGATAAAAACAGATGTTGCCCACCACTGTGCTTTGGGCTGATAGCAAACAGGTCCTTACACAGCAGCCCAGAGCACACACTGGATGCCAAAAGCTTACTTAGACTCCAAAAAGTGCTCAAATTAATGAAAGAAAATGTAGTCATTTACAATTCTACACAGAGATACCACATTGACTTGGGAATAAGCTATCATTAGAAAGTCTAATGTGTCAGTCTTTGCTTTCTCTTTTCAAATACCTTACCCCATGAATGTACTAGCCCCTTTTGAAGACAGGAAGCCAGGCTAGATTGACCTTGGGTCTATTTTCTTCATGGTGTAAAACAAAGACTAGGGCTGGAAAGGCTCATAATGAGGAAACACTTAACAGTAGGTATTGTGACTGGAAAGAGATGGGTACAGAGAAATAAGAATGGAAAGGGAGAAAATTACAAACATAAAGGGGAATAAGGTCAGAAAGAAATCACAAATGAAGGAAAAGCATTTTGGGTTTGATTTCATTCCCTGCCAAGTTTCTGCTCTCCCCCTTCACATGAGTCATTATTCATGTCATCTACTTGCAGCCAGCACAAGGTGCTAAAGGAGAGCTGGAAGACAAGAAATTAATCACAGTTACATTAGAGGTTGGATAGGAAAATGACAGCAAGCTGTCCCTGATGTGAAAGAAATGAGATTGCCAGAGGGCTGAACCAAACAAGAATGCAGAGGATGAGCAGGAACCACCCAGCCCTGCTGAGCATGGGAGAGGAGGTGAGAGGGCAGAGGATCCTGCAGTTTCCCTTTTCACTGTCCTTCCTGTGTACAGTGACAGGAAGTCTGTAGGAAGTGGATGGAGACACAGAACAGGAAAAACTAGGAGAAGGTGCAGCAGCTTCTGGGACCAGGGACAGTTTGAGGCAAGTTTGAGTAGTTGTTTTCAACCATTTTATGTCTCTGAAACTTATCACCCAGAAAAGTCACTAATTTACATAGAGAAATCAAGTCCTGTATCTTCTAACCATCTAAACCAGGTGTGTAGTAAGAGAGAAGGTAAAAGCCAGCTTCTGATCTCAGCAACATTGCCCATCCACAGGACCCATAAGAAGGTATGCTTACACTACCATCTTAGAAGGAGGATTTATTATTCTGGGAATCAGAATAAACAAAGTGGGAGCAAAGCCCACTTCCCTTCTACCACACCTCTCCCTCCATCCCTCCCCCCTCACTCAGTACTACTGAGACTGTAATTTGCCTCTCTTGACTTTAAAGGGGTGTAATCAACTTCACCAATCCTCACAGATTTCTGGCATGATCTTTCCTGCTCATCATTGCTCAACACGAACCTTTCACAATTCACTTACCAAGCCATAGAGAGCTGCTCCAACCCCAAGCAGAGGGCTGACTGCAATGATAACCAAGGTCAATTTCCAGCCACTGACAAATCCCAGTAGAAATCCACACACAAAGGTGGTTATGCGTTGGATGAAGATTGCTACTTGGTCAGCAATAGCCTCATTAATTTTGTTAACATCACTGGAAAACAACAACAACAAAAATCAACAGAAGACTGGTGAGTATTACTTTTGTTTGTGTTGCAGGTCTTGGCCACATCTGGGTTAGTTGCTTTTCACTGGAGAGGGCCCTTCCTTCATCCCTATTCTTTCACCATCACCCCGTACAAAGACCCTACAGTGAGAAAATCTGATGCCTTTGCAATGGAGAAGGCTTTTAGGCACGAATACTACAGAGGAAGTACTGTCCTTTCCCAAGAAAAGTTGTCCTGGCAGCAGACTCATTCACTAGCTGGCTCTTACTACCATGCCCCAGCTGATTCAGAGGATGGGGCAGAGACATCTTAGCAGGATGCAGCTATGTGATAAAGGAAAAACAGCATAGCTCATATAGCATTCCTTACATCATGGGGCATTGAGAATGCACCATACTGGCCTGCTGAAGGGACAGGAAAAGGGAGGAGGTCTCTAACTCTCTTCTAGTTCCACCTTCCACGAGCTCCCAGTTCCTCTCTCCTCTCTACCAGGTACTTTGTTCTCTAAATGAGAGGGAGAGTGGGAAGATGGAGGGCTACTTTATGACCGGAGACAGTGAGAAAACATGACAGTTCTATTGTATGGAGGACAATGGTGCAGCAGTTGACACCATTTGGCCCCAGGGCAGCTTCAGAGTTCATTTGTTCTCTCTTAGGCATTGCCAGCACAGAAAAACTGTCTTAAATATAATCATCAATTATAATCATCAAAAACTGTCTTAAGTATAATCATTATACTTCTGTCACTCTTGGCTACTACCTCACCTCTGAGATTAGAACTACTGAGAACTCCTGGAATAACTTGTAGCAAGTGGCCTTGAGATTTAAAGTGCAAAGTTGGAAGCTTATTGATAAGTCAAGTGAAATTACAGTCCTCTGTTGTAAGAGTGTTGAGTAAAAGAACATGTTTATATTTCTTCTGGCGAATGTTTTTCACAGTCAGGGAGCTTTTGTAGGTGCAGGACAATCTTGTTCAAAAACAAGGGAAACGTTATTTATTAGACAAATACATTATTAATTCCTACTTTTTCCTAAGAAATTCTTCCCAGTGACTAAAGCTTGCCATTTATTCTTCATAAAAAGAACACCACAGAAAGCAATAGAAACCAATGAGTAAAATAAAATTCCTTCCAACGACAGAAAAATCTTCAGCATATGTGACTATTACATACTATTACACAGGCACAACTGAGAACAGGAAGCCATCTACAGTCAGCATATTCACCCCACAGCTGCCTGCTTGTATCTTTTTTAACAGAAGATTAAGCAAGGCTCACTCTTTCCTTCTAAAAGCTAACAAAAGCAAAATGTGCCCCTAATGTAATTTTCCTTTCTGGGAATTAAGAGAGGGTTCAAATCAGCATCTCCAGACTCAGGGAGCATGCACCGGCAGCCAAATTATAGATCACTCTGAAGGGACTGGGCACAAAAGGAGAAGAGAAGACAAACTGGAAAAAAAACCCCACCCCAAAACCAATCCAACTCCCACACACACGTATTTACTGACAGACAAGGCATGAAAGGGAAATAATTGTGGTTTAACAGTTATGGTACTTAGTTCAGAGATGGGGGAGCTAATCAGTCTGGTTGCTGCTCCCACGAACATAGCTGTATTTCTACTAAAAGGTGTTTGCCAAATGCCTGATTATTGGCACTCTGCAGTGTTTGGAAGGAACTGCGAAATGTTTTCTGTAGCATACGGGTTTTTTAGATTACTCACTCAGAAATTCGGGTGTTCAGTTCTCCTACAGATGTACAGTCAAACCAGCCTATATCCATTCGCATTATTTTCCTGAAATAAGCTTTCCTGATTTTCTGTATCTGACGAGCTGCAGACATAACCCAAAAGCAGATCTGGGAAAAGCACAAAACAGCTGATAAATTGCAGTAAAAAGTCTTTCTACTCCCAACAAATTAGAAAAAACGATTTGACTAGAATGGGAAAGGCTATTGATAAAATTACTATTCAGGTAAAATATATTCCAGCTACACAGACATAACAGTTGTTTTGATCTTTAAATAATCCAACAATTTTATATAGCCTCTGGATCAAGCATTTGTCTCAGTTCTGATAGGATGAGAGAAGAGACAAGTTAAATTACGTATGCAGCTACATGAATGCCATATGGACAAAGCTTTTTCCATCTACAACTGTAAGTAATACAGGGATGGCAGCCATCCTACCTCAGCAAAATTCTTGGATAGTTTTCAGGAAGGAGATTGACAAGTGATTTTTGCGATTAAAAACAGCTTCAAAAGCCATGGACCCTTCAACAGACTATGCAGGAATTGTCCAAGCTTTTGACTCACTTCAGTCATAGGACTGAACAATTACTACAGAATACGTAGGGTACGATTCTTCAACATTAGTTTCACATTAGTATTGCTCTGTAATATCTCTGTAATACAAACAGCGCTCAACCCAGCTGAGATGCCTACTGGGAATCTGCATGCCCTTTGGCTGCTATTTTTGGAGGACATGTGGATTCCATAGTAGCCACACTTGAGCAAGTATTGCTTGTGCTGTGGGTAAAATTCATCCTTTTACAAAGATATGCATGCACAAATCCAAGGAGCTCTCAGATTGCCAGAGCTAACATATTTCAGCAATAGAATGAGAACTGAAAGCATCTGTTCTGCTCAAATAAGTAGCTAAGCAGTTAAAACTAACATAATTATTATTATGAACTTAATTGTTTAGTGATTTAAACTTTGAAATCAAAACAGAAACCAAAATACTAACTTGGAGGTATCCTAACACAAGTATGGCACAACCAATTCCTGCATAGTATCCTGCAAACTTGGTCATTTCGTGTTCAATGTCCAGCAGCCTGAAAAAAGAAAAAAGGGGAAAAAAAAGGAAAAAAAAAAAGAGCAATTAATATAGTTTTAATTTCTCACAGAATTCTAATCTGGTGTTTCCTCAAGTTAGAGTCAGGCTAGGTGGAAGTCAGCTTGTTTTGCCAACAGAGGCATTCTCTCCCAATACTGAGGCTATTGCTAGTAGCTGGTTTCCTTATTCTGCCTGTTGCACAGGGGTAGGGAGCTGGCAGGTACCAAGAAATGCTCCTCCATCCTGGAGCAGCCCTGTAGTCTCCGGGAAACCCCCCCAGACTGCATGCCCTGAAACAGCACAGGTGAGAGGGTGTTTCAGAAAAGAGCTGCCCAATAAGTTTTCATTAGATGTTGAATGTGCGTGCTTTGTGCCATTATGGCAACTAATAACATTCAGATTTCAACTGCATTTTATGGGGAGAAGTGAGGGCTGCTAAAGTCAATTCAAATATTACTTTGTACCATAAATTTGCTAATCTGAAAAGATAATTTGTTTTTTTACTCAGGTAGGAGTGCTAAATTACTCTTAATATCAGTGAAGGGCACTGAATTGCTGCTTTTGCATTTCATCTACTTTGAAATAGGTTGTTATAGGTTCTGCCTTTAGACAACTTTTAAAAAACATCCTGCAGACAGAAAATTTTATTTAATTTACCCAAAATTTTTTACACTGAATTTTTAAGCCAAAAGGGAACCCTACGCACCTTACTTGATCTCTGACAAAAAACGTGGAAACAGAATTTCATGGAAACAGCATATCATGGAAACAACTCAGGTGCCTGAAAGGTATCTAGTACAATTTTTCATGATAATTAAGATCATGGAGCAGATCATCCTAGAAAGTGTGCCAAAGCACTTGATAAACAAGGAGGTGACTGGTGACAGCCAGTGTGACTTCACTAAGGGCAACTCATGCCTGACAAATTTGGTGGCCTTCTATCACAGGGCTACAGCATTGATGGATGAAGGAAGAGCAACTGACATCATCTACCTGGATTTGTGCAAACCATTTGATTCTATCCTGCATGACATCCTTGTCTCTAAACTGGAGAGACATGGTGGATGGACCACTTGGTGGATAAGGAATTGATTGGATGGCTGCACTCAAAGAGTTGCAGTCAAGGGCTCGATGTCCAAGTGGAGACCAGTGACAGAAGGTGTTTCTCAAGGGTTTCTCAAAGGTTGGGACCAGAGCGGTTTCACATCTTTGTCAATGGCATGGCCAGTGGGCTTGAGTGCACTCTCAGCAGGTTTGCTGATGACACCAAGCTGTGTGGTGCAGTTGATGTGCTGGAGAGAAGGGATGCCATCCAGAGGGATTTTGACACACTTGAGAGGTGGGACTCTGTGAACCTCATGAAGTTCACACAAGGCCAAGTGCAAGGTGCTGCACCTGAGCTGGGGCAATTCCAAGAATAGACACAGACTGAGTGAAGAATGGATTGAGAGCAGCCCTGGGGAGAAGGACTGGGGGATGTTGGTGGACAAAGTTTGGCGTGACTTAGGCATGTGTGCTCTCAGCCCAGAAAGCTAGCCATGTCCTGGGCTGCATCCAGAGCATTGTGGCCTGCAGATCAAGGGAGGGGACTCTGCCTCTCTATTCTGCTCTGGTGAGACCCCGCCTGGAGAGCTGCATCCAGCTCTGGGGGCCCCAACATAAGGAGGACATGGACCTGCTGGAGTGAGTCCAGAGGAAGGCCATGAAGATGAGAGGGCTGGAGCAGGCTGAGAGAGTTGGGATTGTTCAGACTGGAGAAGAGAAAGCTGTGGGGAGAGCTTAGAACACCTTCCAGTACACTAAGGGAGTCTACAAGAAAGCAGGAGAGAGATGTTTTACAAGGACATGGAGGGATAGGACAAGGGGCAATGGCTTTAAACTGAAAAAGGGCAGCTTTAGGTTAGAAAGAAATTCTTCACTGGTGAGGATGGTGAGACACTGAAACAGGTTACCCAGAGAAGTTGTGGATTCTTCATCTGGAAGTGTTCAAGGCCAGTTTGAATGAGGTTTTGAGCAACCAGATGTAGCGGAAGGTGTCCCTGTCCATAGCAAGGGGATTGAAACTAGATGATCCTTAAAGTCCCTTCTAACCCAATGCATTCTATGGTTCTATGAATGTGTCCTGCCTGGTGTGTGGTTGCTGCTTAAGAGGTACAGATGTCAGTAGTAAATCCTGTATTCTAACTGCCAGCCCATCTCTGAAGGCTGGCTTGGACAGCCTGGAGCAAAATAATTTGGCCCCAGTCACCTACATCTAAGGATGTGAATTTCTTCCCATGTGCTCTGAATTTCAGAGACCTTTACACAAGTAACTTTTAACTGCAATTAAGTATGTAATGAAATGCCACTCAGAGATTAGAAAACCCTTGTAATGATGCACCAAAAAATTATTCTTAGGAAAGGTTACAGGTTCAAATCTGGCCTTAACAGATATCTGTATCTGAATGTATTATCTAGACTCCATTTATTATATTTAATGGAAAGAAACAGGCAATCTTATGGGGCAGTTCTTTTGACCTGTCTCAGACATCCCCCATAAGCTGAGATGAATTGCATTCTATAAATGCTCAATTCTCTCAGTGACAATAGTTTAGCTAACTTGCTCAGAAGTCAGCAGGCACCTATAGGTAACTAAGCGCTAACCAGAATGACTAGATGTCATTATTACCTAAGTGTAATCTGAGAAAATAGATTAATGAGCTCATATATATAACATACATGTCTGTTATCAGAACAATGATAATCAAAGAATATTCTTGCTGACAACTACAACTGAAAGACCAAGGTCCAAGCTGACCTTCTGTCCCTCCAGATAATATCTCCAGGTCAGAAACAGGACTATGTAACAAGAACCATGCCTCTTTCCTACCTCATGAATAGAAAATGTAAGATTTAGAGGCTGAACAAGACCTTCAATAGCAATGCATTCTCTGACAAGCTATGATAACAATGGGAAAGAAACAAATACATCCATTACTTACCCACATCTTATTGTAGCATTCTTTTCATTCTGATAAATAGTACCATTAATCCACGCTATGGTGTTATTTATACATGTCTTGTTTGGGTCTTTAAGCTCTTGCATTTCAATGTCATATTCAATAAATGTGTCTGCCATTGCACCAAACACAAGCAACACAGCTGGTTGGGCTACTCCATGAACAATAGCACATATACTACCAGCAACCATCATTAAAATCTCTGTAGATGATGAAAATCGAAACTAAAGAGGGAAGAAAAAAATATGGTCTCTGCTGAGAGGCAGTCTTCATATTGGTTGTATAATGATAAATCATTAATTAGGTGGATCAAATAAAAAAACATTCTCTTTAAATCTCAGAATTATCTTCAATACAGAAAGAAGACAAATCTCTCTGTCCAATCTAATCTAATTACATTTGTGATTACAGCCTCATAAATTATGAGCTTCCTTTTAACATGTGAATGAACATATTTTCATACAACATTAATAGCTCAATATCATTCCACATTATCATCATTCCAGAAACTAGCTAAGAGATTAAGAATAGTAACTATAATTCATACATATAGTCTGCTTTGCAGATTTCCTGTGGGGATGGAGAGAGAGCAAAGGGAGGAAAAAGCCTTAGGGCATTATGCAGAGCCTCTGAATAGAGTTAGCCAATTTCTCAAAAGTCTGAGGTGCTGTGGTAGAAAACCAATTAAACATCTCAGAGCAGCTTCTCATAGATAATATTCTAAAATGCACTGGCTGAGCCAGGCAGTTGTGCATCGACTTTTAATCTGGGAGCAATGTATAGAAAAGAGCTTTCACACTGGTAACTCGGCAAAGATACAGTGATTTAAGTTACCTTTGCATGACTGTATGAACTCTGATTCTCAGGGTGAAGTCAGGTACAAATATATAGATTAAACTGTCCATATAGAATATCAGTATCAAATGCTATACATTTTGAAATAGGAGTGTCAAGAGGAATCATAGCCTGCTGAAGAACCTGTCCAGGTTCTGTATGTGCTATAATGTGCTTAAGAGAAGAAAGAGTGGAAATTTATAGCACATACGGAAAGGGACACTAGGGCAAAGACAAAATAAAGGGGAAACCAGTTAACACAAAAGAGAAATAAATAAAAGGTTCTTCTACAAAAAAGAAAAGAAAAAAGTCAGAAGAAAACTGTAACACTACCACTGTCTTACAAACCTTGCTCATAAGAAGTCTAGGAATTCCCTTGATTTAAAAAAAAGCACACAGAAATTGCACAGATATGTGATATCTGATCTCTCAGCACATGAGGCAAACTGTGTTTACCAACTGCACTTTAGGAGTTAAAGGCTACAGAATTCAAACCTCTCTGCTTGCCCTCTGTGGGGACAGACTGTTCTCTCAACCCAACCAGGAGCTGAGATACTTAGCCAGGTACAGCACCAGGGATGTTATTGCACTAGCCCAGTACTGCAGTCAGGACCATACTAGCTTGGATATAGTACTGGCTAACTGCCCGGACTATGTGTAAAATAGAAGTAATGAGACCTCTTAGCTGCATGCTGCTGGGTTGGACAACTCCTGACTACATTCATTTTAAAATTTAGAGGCACCCTATGGAATTACATCAAAGGCTAGATGTAACTCATACCATATGGTATTGTGCATCTATAAGTTTCCATTGCAACCAAATCTTCTAAAACCCTTGGGGCAATTATGAGGGAGCTAAATTATCTGCCAAATATCACACAGCAAATTTTTGGCAGAAAAAAGAATGAACCAAGGTCACCTAGATCCCTGCTGTGCATCTTACCTCATTTCCACATATCTACCTGTAGGTTAAATATAATGTGTTAACAGACAATTTTGACACCAAATTGACAAGATGACAAGGGGTTCTATTGAAATCCCTCTGAATTTTATTGGTAGGATTTCAGGCCAAAAGATTTAATCCTTAAAAGTTTGGCTTAGTCGCAGCTATCCCAAAACAACCTTATTGGTTATTGTCACTTATTCTGCAGCCCAATACAATACACATCAAATATTTATAGGTATTGCTTTCATTACCAGCTGAAAGAAGCCAATATGAGCACTGTTTTCTTTCTTCTCTGACGACCTTCAACAACAGAAAACATAAAATTATAAATTTGTATTTTAGTACTTACTTTGTTTTATATGCAAAGTATAAAGAACTGAACTCACTTTTCACTTTCCTTCTGTATAAATGGTTCTTCATATGCATAGAAATTTCTGGCAAAAAGGATAAGATTTTGCATTATTATTTTTACTCACTTGGTTACTTCTCTGAAATTACATTTTATTTGAGACATTTTGCCCAGGATTTTAAGAGACAAGCTGTTTCCTTCAGATTTCTTTGGAACCAGTGATTTGATGGTTCTTTTAAATTTTAGACAGGAATTAGAATGAAGGTTAGGTTAAAATTCTCAAAAGGTTTATACTTTGTTCCATAAGCAGCTCCTCAAAACACTCTTTCTACAATGTGGATTGTGGGTTAAGGTCAGGTAAAGAAAAACCTACTGCCCAAATTGTTGGTTAATCCTTTCTTTAAGACAGAGTAAGGTCTTGTTCCCATAGCAAGGAATCATCAGCTGTGTACATTCAGTGATGAATGAGTAGGGATATTCTATTTGCAGTGGGTTGTTTTGGTTTGGTTTTTAATGAAGCAAACTAATTCAAGCTATATTTGTCATAAATTGTTTTCATAAACCAGATCCTAGAAAGCCTAAAGTAAGCTTTCCCTCAGGTATGTGTAGATCATATGTGTGTTACATGTGAAAGTCCAACAGAACTTGGGTTTTAAGGGTGAAAGACGTGGTAGACTTTTAATACTGGGCTGGTGTTCTCTTAGGCAGGCAACCCGACAATGAGAAAAATTAAGAGATGCTCTAGTTTCTCTGTTCTAGGGGTAGCTCCCAGACTGGGTACACTGTGTCAGAAAGAGCTGGCTCAAATTGTAGCATTAGGTTGTCCAGCCTGCTACAGAGTTGTCCAAAGGTCTAGGAAGGAGGAGGCTCTTAATCCCAATCAGATCTCTGATAACCGCTGAAGGTCAAATTCTCTAAATCATCCCCACTTTCAACTATTCAGAATTCTACATTTAAATCTTAATATGAGATAATCCCTTTTGTTTTAAAATATCACAGTTAAGTTTTAAGAGAAATTAATAGATTTTTTAAAATTCCTTAAAAAGTAATTTCTCAAACTAAAAGCAGTGAAGAAAGATAAAATGGAATATCAAAAACATTTTCAGAAGGAAGATCATATTGCTGCCATTTCTGCTTATAAAGGTTTCTAGGACTGCTTTGGTCTATCTGTTTCAGTTGTATCAAATAAGGCAGTTCAGCTGCTAGAGAACAGCTTTTTTAAAAAAAAAAATTCCATCAATTTGATCCAATGACATTAAGTTCTTTGAATATTCCTAGAAATATTGATTGTGCCAATCATGTACATGACTTACTCTGATGTCTTGAAGCTGTTACCTGTTAGGGAAAATAAATGCACAGTCTAGTTAATGATTATTGTTAAAGTACATAATCTTCTGTAGACATGTGAAACATAAACTCTAGAACTCCATGGCACCTGACCATTCCTGAGTTCTAAACATCGTATTCCCACTAATACATATAGCCAGGCCATGGTTTACACTAAAAACATTATTCAGGACATTTGCCAAAACTCATTTTCATTGCAACCTGTTTGCTAACATTCAACTCGTTGTCTTGGACACTGTCCCATTGAGGATACTACGCTAATGCTCGCTCGCTGAAAGGAGGAATGGTAGCTCTTCACTCTTGCCTGCCAACAACTTAAGAGACTGCAAATCCTGTGGAAGAGGGGCAGTTGTGGTCTTGGAGGGTAGGATGAGCTTGTCATGCTGGTGTCTACTCTTGGGACATTGTCTAAGGAACCATAGCTTAGAGAAATGGAATCATACTACAAGACATAACTAGTTTGTAGGACAATTCCTTAGTCCCCAGAACAGGTCTGGATTTAGCCTCCTTTCGAAAGATGTTGTGAAAGACATAATAAGCACAGCTTGTGTTGTCAGGGGCCCCAAAGGAGTGTCATCAGAATGTCTGATTAGAAAATTCTTGCTGTACATCACTTGAGATGACAATGAATGAAGAGTTAGTTTTATACATACATCACAATTTGGATAACCTAAGGGCATTGAGCATATGCACTTTGCTCAATTACGATGCATTTTCCAGTTCAACATTAAGTTCAGAACCATGGTTTGCATTTCAAGCAGTGCCTTCCTTTCTTCACATCACTGAGCATGCACACATGCGCCGTTTCACAGAGCAGACACAGAGGTAGTTTGCATCACAATTCACAGAGGGTACAAAGAAGTCACTGCAATCACAAATTTTTCCTCTTACCACTTTTCTACCCAGGGAAAGGCGGCTTTTCCATCACCTCCAAGGTTTTGTATTTCTCAAGAACACAATGTTAGATGGAAACAGTCTGAGTTTGGGACTGAAGGAACAGCTGATGACATCTCCTTTTTGGGGTTAATAAGATAACTTTATTTGGCTTTAGTTAACAATTACTCTAGTGGTTGTATTTTGCTCTCTGTTACTTGGGGATGGTAAAAAAAATATTATTTCAATAAGGGCACATGTATCCCAAGAAGCCCAGACATTTTCCAGGAAAGTTCTAATTTGTAAAACTATTATTACAAAGGATCATTTGGTGTTAG
The DNA here is from genome assembly GCF_000738735.6 of Corvus cornix cornix. NCBI lineage: Eukaryota > Metazoa > Chordata > Aves > Passeriformes > Corvidae > Corvus > Corvus cornix. The sequence goes on from NC_046337.1 coordinate 19,520,420, forward strand.
AAAACCTTTCTTTTGTGAAGAAAGAATAAACATCTGGGTTTTTGAAGTTTGGCAGCAGGTAACAACAGTAGTGGTTTGAAACCTTTTCTGAAAGATTCTTTAAGGTTTATCAGAAAAGATAAGGTTTAGACAAAGCTTCCTCTATAGTCTGGTAATGCAAAGTGTTTTGCAAGAACTTAAAGAAAAGGCTAGTGGGAGGAAAATGGGAGAAACAAGAGCCCAGTGAAAAAGTTCTCTGAGTCATGAATTTAGAGAGCAAAACAAGCACTCTCCAAGTGTGAAAAACCCCTAATCTATGAACTTGAAGAGGGAAACAAGAGCTTACCAATGCTATTCAAGAGATTCAAGAGTGTAAGGAATTGCAGGCCAGGTCCTGTGGGCCAGCAGTTTTTAAGCCGGAGAAGAATTTGGAAGGATGTTAATTTGAAAGGAAAAAATAGATTAGTAACAGTTCACACTGTGAGAACTGACAAAGTAGAATAAGAGGATAAAATATGATTTCATAGAAAATAAAATAATACAGGGAAGATAAAAGAATTTATTAACCCAGAAGGAAAAAAGCTATAGTTATCTTTGAGTGCCATAAAAAATTTTGAAAGACGAATTAAGGTATTTAAGAAAGCAATTTTATAATTTGGAAAAAAAAAGAAAAAGAAGAAGGAAGCAGAGACTCAATGAAAAGCTGAAAAACATTGGCAAGAATTTGAGTGTTTACTGCTATTATGAGAACACACAAGGAAGAATATCTGTGAGAGTCAAATGATGAAAAATTGTACTCAAAAAGTTCCCAAATAAATCTGTCTCTTAACTACACTTACAGGTGTGGTGCTCAAGGGTTGACCCAGAGAGAGCTCATCCTAACTAATTTGTACAAAAGGTGGTTATTGAAACAAACCCCACTGGAGATGAGGCCAATCAGTAGAATCCCAACGATGTTTTAAAGCTTTATCTGCTTTGGGAAAGGTGTTCTAGCAGTTCAACAACCTGCTCCTTAGATTAAGCAGAAAACAGAGTGTATTTCCAAGGAAACTGAGAAACCGGAGGCAAACTCACCTGATAGGCCAAAAAAACCCCAACTGTCAAAAGAAGAATAGTCTTTTGCCAGAAGATAGTCTTTTGCCAAAATCTCATAACAAGTAAAAGCAACAAGTGTGTAAAACAAACTAGCAGACAAAAAACCAACTCCTCAAACCAGCAAGTTAAGTCTAAACAACTTGGGAGGTCAAAGTAAGTGTCTGGAAGAGATGAACAGTTTTCTGTCCCAGAAGTTGGACATATCCCCTTAATTTCTATTGCAATTTAGATTCCATTATGAGCTACTGGTTTGCTTTCCTTGGTACTTTATGATCTGTATAAATATTTAACATCCTTATTTTCTTTTGGCTTTTCTCAGGTCTTATAAACAGAAGTCAAAATATTTAGCAGTTTCTCTTCATGTTTCTCCTTGGCTCTTGCTGCATTTGGACTGACAAAATGGAAAAATGCACATTGAAAAGGAAAAATGGAAGAAAGGAGGACAAGCTCTGATAAGAAGAGGCAATGCAGATCTTCACTTAGAATTAGCTCATAAGAATTCTGCCTAATATATGTATGACTGCAAATATTAGTGTTTGCTGGAAGAAACTATGGAAGACAGCACTTTGTACTTCTTTTTCTTCGATAAAAGCCTTTTACTTGTACAACAAAGTACTGGGTGTAAAAACCTATATAGATACCTTGAACTTGTTAGTTAAACTGTAAAGATAGTCCATGGGTAGGGATTGTTATATGTAGTTTTTTACAGAAAAGTTGTTTCGGGGGCAAGATACCTATGACAGCAGGTACCACATAACACTATTTATTCCACAGACTATTTGCTTTGTGTTCTGTAGACTACTTGCTTCACTTAGGCCACCCACCACCTATTTTACATGCTTTATAACATACAGACTTCTTACATTTGCCATCCGAGTCAAAAGCATAGTTATCCTCTCCCACTTTCTTGATGCTACGCAGAACAACTGGGTCAGACATGATGGTTATTTACTTCAATCAAAAGTCCTGTAAAGAGATGGGGTGTGGGGAGGGGGAGAGAAAGAGTATCAGCATACATCCATCTGTGAACATAAAACAGTGTTATGCTAAACTCCTGCTTTGCCCTCATGATCCCAGGACAATATCACTGATTACAGCACAAGTTATAACAGGACAGATGTCACTGACTCAGTGAAAATAGAGCAGGAAAACACCTCAGAGAGTGTGCAACTCACCCTGAGCACAAGGCCTCTGAGGCTTCAGTGCCTCCTGCCTCGAGTGGAGGCCACTCTGTGGGGTTTGGCAGCTCCCAGAAAACAGCCCTGTCCCCAGGGACAGCTCTGCTGAAGTGAACTACTGCCTCTGTGAGGGTGGCATCTGTGAGAGCAGGTTAGAGGCTGAGACATTAACAGGACAGATCCTGCCTCAGTTACAAGGGAGCAGCAGGACCTGCCCCTGCCTTGTGCTGTCCCAGCTGGCAACAGCTGGGAGGACCATGACAGGGGACAACTGGGGAACAAGGAGGGAGAATGGTGGGAGCCCCAGGGCCACAATGACATCTGCATTATCACCACCACCAACTGCACTCCCACAGCTCTCGGCTACCTGAGCTGCTCCTCTGGACAGTTTTATTCCTAACTAGTCACACTGACATGCTGAGCAGACATCATGCATAAAAAGAAATAAGAAGACAAAATTAATACCTTTTTGTTAAAGAAGTGCTTTTGTGAGGCAAAATCTGCCAGGTAAGCCTGGCATCCAAGATGCACCCAGGGGAAAGTGCTGCAGAAGTCATCCCCAAAATACGCCCTTTCATAACCATCGTCATCTCCTCCACACCTTTGTTTAATGTAATGTATCCCAAGGCACAGTTACTACACCTTCTTCCAGTCTTTAACTATCAACATTTGCGTGATTATACTTCTGAATAAACCTCTTACAGCCTCTTATTTTAAGCATATTAAGCATTTAGATAGCATAGTTCAATTATTCTTATTTCATTTTAACAAATGCTTATCAATTTTTTAATTGATTTTTTAAAGCCTGAATGCTGATACAGTCTTAAGTAACAGGACGAGTGGAAAAAACCCCAGTGATTGATAGACTAGAATAAGAATTCTAGCTGCCAAGATTTGCTAGAGCTAAATTTTCTGGAATAATGTTACTTTTCCAATAAAATTATGACTGTCCCACATTTCTGAAAGGAAACATTTTTCCTATTTTTTCTAAAGCTCAACACATCAAATACTGTCCTGTCCCATAGGCATTATTCATTATCTTATTAGAGAGATTAGTATAGCAGATTAGCATGCTGTATTAGATTGTTAAAATAACCTTCTTCAGGGTCTGAATGTTTAGGGGGGATCACTTAGAACATCTTGAAAAATACTGTTGCTGACATCTGCATTTAAAATTGAGATAATAGAAATCAGAGAAAATAAGAGACAGTAGATCATCCCATCTACCCATGTGTGTGCATGGGTAGATGGGATGTAGTAGCAGAGAATACCTCAAAAACTGCACTCAAGTGAAATAGCATATTACTCTAGCCAGTTACAGTATGGTTGCTCAATTTTGGGGGAACAAAAATCTTTGAGGAATTCAAAATCCAGACTTAAATAAGTAACATTTGAAAACTGTTAACAAAGGAACACATCCTGTAAATGAAGTAACATTAGGACCTGATCCAAAGCCCTCTGAAATCTATTTCAAATCATGTCTTTATGCAGATCAGATCTTTATTTAACATAAAGGGGAGCAGAGGGGGGGAGAAAAAAAAAAACCAATTAAAATTGGCCCTGAAAGCACTATTCTTCATGTTTCTTTAAAGTTAGGTTCCTCACATATAAATGATAGCATTTATGCAGAAACACATATATTGCTTCAAAATAGAACTTGAATGTCTTGTTCTTTGAACTGTCCCATTAAAAAAAAAAAAAAAAAGCCCAAAACAACACTAACTGTGCACAGAAAATCAGCATTTAGCCTAAATTGTCCCAAAGGAAAAAATACAAGTACCTTTTAGTTAAGGAAGTGTCATCAGTTAACTCTGAAATATGAAATAGGATAAATTTGTTACTCACCCGTGGCTGTGAAAAATCCTAGAATCATAGACAAATTGTAAGGACCCTGTTCAATTAGTCAGTGGGGCACCCAACCCTTTCCCAGCATATTTTAATTATTTTAACCCATTTGTCAGAACTGAATCTTTCAATTGGGCATTGGGTATTTGCACCCGGGTCAATAACCATGTGGCCACAATGTTTTCAGTTCATTGACATCTAATGGAGTGTTTAAATTGGACTAATGCAATCTCACAACAAAGTCAGGGCACTTTGAAAACAGTTAAACATGAGGAGACCAGGCAGTTCTCTGGAAAACAGTTCACTGTTGTAGGAACCCAGAGTGCCGAGAATATTTCTCTGCCTGTTTTTAAGGGTTCTTACCCTCCTGAACAACACTGTTTTAGCCTCCAACCTTGGAAAAAATTACCAACAGTCAGACAAGAACTAGAAAATACAGTGGTGTGAATTAGGTGATAGACTACTATGTAAGATTGTCACAGAGTGAAAAATTTAGAGGTTTTGGGCTTCTCTTTGAAGTAAATAGATAAGAGTAAAAAATACCAAAATGGAGGATTGTTGTTGTTCTCTAAACCTTCTTCTCCTTCTTTTACTACTCCATGTTCTGCAGTAAAAGTAGTTTGGAATGACTGGATAGAGAATTCCACAGTTCCTAGTCGTGTTATTGAATAATTGGTAGGAAAGTGAAAATAATGTACATTTTTAGTAACTATTGGTTAAATTATCTTTAAAAGGCTGTGTAAATCTTGATAGAGAGGCCTCACTCCTGCTTTTGTGTGCTCTATGCTGTACCTGGGTCATGCTAGTGGCTCTGTTCCTCTGATAAGACTTAATAAACAGCTATCTGGAAGCATTGAAACTCAAGGAAAAGTCTCAGTTTATCTTTGAAACTCCTTGCAAGGACTTTCAGCAAATTCTCTCCCATTAGGAGAGATGTGATTCACGGCACAGTTCAGTGTCAACTGTGAATGTACAGGAAGAATTATTATAGCATTATTTTATCAGCAACTTAATTTGCCAGACAGTAATTGTGTACTCTTGTCCCTGCTGTACATAGCAACATCAGCTGAATAACATGATAATTGGTTCAGAGATTAAGCTAAATGCAGATTAAAAACTTGCTCAAAAGCTTTGAGTAAGCTTGCCCCTCTCCACACGGCTTCTAACTTTCTACAATTTTTCCTTTGAAATTAAGATTTTACAGCCTGGAAGCTCCTGAGTAGTAGTGAATTCTTGTTGGAGACAAGCCCTCCATAGATTTTTCAATAAGGGACATTGATGAGGACAATGCTATGACCTCAGACAGTATCACCACATACCTTAGAGGGAAATGGCAAAGAGGGTTTAGTCCCTCTCTGAAATCAGTTCTCACTACAGAGGGCCCTGACTGATAGGACAAGATAGAAAGACAATGTCTTAATCATAGTGACTGTCAGCTCTCAAGTCGTCTGTGCTCTCAAACTTTCCATGATGAAACCTCATGCCCAAAAGTGTGTCACAATTAAATGTAACTAATCAGAAATCCAATTTTCCTTGTTTAGCATCATTACTGTGTTCACACTGATAGCATAACTAAGTGCAAACCTGCTGTCTTTTCCCACTGTTTTAACTAAAAGAAGTCTCCATCTATACCGCTGTACACAGCACAGCTTTGAGAGAACATCTCAGTGATAATTTAGTCTACCCCAGCACAGAGTCAGAGAAAAACAAAGTTACTTGAAGTGCAGGGAGTTACAGTTACCTTCATGGTAGTAGAAAGGCTGGAAGAAAACTTGTATGAAAAGCAGAACTCTGCTTTATTTCATTCCCCTCCGACAGCTTTTTCAGGAACTGTGGCCAAAGACAATGCAATGCCTTTGATTTTTCAAGGTACTTGAGCAAAGTTTGCACTTGCACACAAAGCCACCCAGTATCTTCAGACAAGACTTGGCTTGACAAAGACGATACAATTTTAGCTTTACAGAAATTACTTCATTACTCTCACTTAAAGACATTGCTCATTTAAGCATTCAGAAAGTGTGCATAGAGCCTATTTCAAACTGCTAAGGAAGCAGATTAAGGCAGTGATGAATTGGAGCTGAGACCATAGGCTACCCCAACCCTTTTGAAGAGCTCTGCTCCCTTGTAAATCTCTGCTTTTCTCAAATCATCCTTACAAAAATCCTGGAGATTAATAAATTATGACCTGACTTTATGACATCAGCCATAAAAATGAATCTATGCTGAAAAATCATCCATCTGTGCAGAGCAAAGGGGAGAATATAAAGCCCACAGAGTCACCTTCCCTTTTTTACAGCTGCTAGTGGAAAAACTAGCCAAATCCACTCCATCTCCTCAAGTACTCTTGTACTTTATTTCCTTTGGATGTTCTGGGAAGGGAAAACTCAGTTTTTTTGCTAGTCAGCCCTTCAGAAAATGAATAATTAGCTATTGAACTAAACCAACAGGGAGTGGGGAACTTCAGTACATCAAAGAGACTGTGATTTATGCTGTTAAAAATGGGATTATGTCAATCTCATGAGATGCTTATGTATATTATTTCCTTCAACACAGCATAACTTTTACAAAAAAAATGTACTATCCTATCCAAAGATCTTTAGCAAGTGTCCTTGTTTTTTACACTTAGGAGCAAGACTTTCTCTTTTGATAGCTGGATGTATAATTTTTACTGCAAGCAAAAATCTGTATATCGATAAGAAATCCATTTCCTCTTTTTTTTTTTTTTTTCCTCCAATCAAGCTAAATTTCTTAATATTGAAATGGGGAATAGCAGACACTTTCCTTACAGTGAAATCAGGAAACTACCTAGGGGCATAAATGGAATGTTTCTGTGAAGGTGAGTTTATCTTGTTACGAAAAGTAAAAAGTCCAAGTTGTTTGCTGGGAGCAGAAACCTCCAGGTGAGAGACTAGCTCAAATAAAAAAACAAATTTATTTCTTTTGCAGTCTAAATCATGATCAGAGACACTAAGTCATAATTTATTGGTCACAAAGATATACTATACTGAAACTAGAAAATACTGTCTGGAGTGGGTGCAGCAGAGAGTCCAGGAGGAAGGCAGCAGGGACTGACTTACCTCCAGTGACTAGCCTTTTTCTATAGTTAGCCTCTCCCCATCTGCTCTTGGAAATTACCAGAAGCAGGACATGCACGTACTTATTGCATTGATCCTATCCAAGTCTGGCAAGCTGTAAGGATTTTTTCTCCATTCCAAATACTTGTGAAAACAAAAATAGCAGAGATAGCAACATTTCTAAAAAAACCCCAAACAAACAAAACAAAACAACACTATTAATTTTAAAAACAAACTAAAACTGTTATATCAAAATTAGGTAACTCAACATGTTAAAATAAAAAATTCTTTCAAAAAGACATCTTTCAGAGTGTCTGCCCCATGCTCCAGGCAACCAGCCCCACAGGCCACCTGACCTGTTCCTGTCAGAAGCTGGCATGTCCATGTGAGCCTGCCTCTCCCCTGTGCCTCAGCTTTCCCAATCACTCTTGAATGCCACCAGACAAATGCCTTTGGGGCTTCTCACAGAATGCCTCTTATCACTCTCCCTCCCGGAAACTACAGAAAAATATATTTTTTCTTGATGAGCCCTTTGGTTTTTTGTTTTTCTTTTATTTTGGGTTTGTGGCCCCTTTAAAAAGTGTAGGTAGATCTTTACATTGCAAAGTTGGACCACTGTGGACAGACTGGACCTGTCAGTCTCCCTGGCAGGCTGGAGATAGAAACAGACTATGAAAAGCACTCTAACTGAAAACCTTGTAATTACAGCACTTTTATTAATTTGATATAAAGTCCCACTCACTGATTAAAGTTCACAGAGATCAGTTTAAGTCCCATGTTTGCAGACATGTCTGTTGTCGTGGCAAAAACAGGCCTTTTCCTTCAGTCCAGCTAAATTGGCTTTTATTTTTGTTTATTGACCAGATTACAGATCAAGCCAAAACTCTGTTTTGTTTATATTGATTTATTAATATACATTATAGCTCAAGTAGGGTGTGATGAAACACAGTTCTGCCTCCTTATCTAGAGGGACTATTCTCAAAGTGTCTCTGACCCTGGGCCCTTGGGTGGCTGCCATGGTCCTGCACAAGCTTTAGCAGAGGTGTAGTTCTCTGGAATGGCTGAAGTGCCAGGACATGTAGGTGTGGGCAGGTAGGAGTGGCAGGAAAACAGTACCTCTGTGCCAAGGAGGGTAGGTCTCTACACAGCCTCCAAAGAAAGCCTGGCCCTGGCTCTGATGAGCAACAGCCAAGGACTATCCAGACTGCAAGTCAGCTGCAGGCAAACGAAGGCTTCAGCAAAGGAATATGGCAACTCCAAGCAGGGTAAGGGATATTATAAAGAAAATGGTAATTTTAATAAGCTTTGCAAAAGAAGGAAAGCCAGCCTCTGTGCTGGGTCTGTTCTGCATGCATACGTATGCCAAGAGAAAAATTTCCTTGACATAAAGGTACTCTGAAATACTATACAGGGAAGGCAGTTACCTAATCACTTCTTCATACTTTCTTCACTACTGATGCTGCCAAGGAAGTTAAGCAATAAAAACTAGCATCTCTCAACTGCAACTTTTGCAACATGCTGGGTAACTTCCAGCCAGCACAAGAAGCTGCATTTCACCAGCACACGTATTTACATAAAGCACAGTGAGCAGCCATACAGCTTGCAGTAAAAATGGAGGTATGTTGAACCTCCCATGTCAGAGCAGAATGTAGATGTACAAGCAGAAAATAAAAGCAGTGATCCTGTTCCTATTATTATGCTTTAAAACTGTCAAGTGATTGCAATTTCCTTTTAAATTAAGCTTAGCCAGACAAGAATTTGACCATAGTAAGTGCAACTTCATTGCATCTTGCCCTCCAAGAGATAGACTGTCCGTAAGTAATCTCTAAAAAGTTCTGTACTCCCTTAAATCTATTTAGAATTACTTTTTTTACTTGATTGCATTAGGCATCTCCTGGTTTCCCACCAAGAGCACTCATGGAGAAGTATAACTGAACTTTTTTCTCTAAGCATAACTTCATCCATCATCAATAATTACATATAAACTCACTACTAAGTCAATTGGAATATAATGCCAGATATGCAGGCTCTTCCCAAACATATTTTGAAGTACTGATGTTTTCACACAGCCTGAGCTTTGGCAGGTGAGGTGCTCCAACCTGCATCCTCCTTCCTGTGCTCAGAGACCGCAGGCAAACTCCCATAGCCTACTGGTGCAAATTTATTGCTTCGGAGGCAAAGAGGCAGTACTTGCTCCCTTCTTTCCTGAGAGTTTGGCACTGACAACCAAAGGTTTTAATAAAATAAAGCATTTTTCTGGGTATCATTACTTCAGTATCCACAGTAATGAGAAAGGTTCTGGGTCCTGCTTGCTTCGCCTGACATTATGTTGCCTGTTGGCTTCAGTCTCACTCTTATATCACCAATTCTAATTTCTGCTCAAGAAAGGGAAAAAAAAGACAGGAGAGTTTTCCTCAAAATACCATGCCACATTCACAGCTTATTTTACTTGACATTTGACAAGCGTGTGTTTGTTACCTTTCATGGAAGAAGATCTCTCTAGAGGGGTGTTTTATACATCTAGTTAGTGGTAGATAAATATTTGGGAATATGCTGAAAAAGTCAGGGTTATCAATACATCATTGTCAGAACAGAAATCCAGTTCCTGGAATCTTTGTTAGGACTGTTTGCACTCACATGCTTATCTGGGTTATGGCACAAGTGCTCAGCATCTCCCATGCTGTGTTACCCAGTTTGGGAATAAAATAAATTCCACTTAGTAAGTGTGGTTTTGTTTTAAAATTTGAATACATGTAATAAATCACTTCTAAGTTATCACTCAATCTACCAAAAGCAAAAATTGCATATGCCTGCTACTGAACAAATCCGAATGTAACTGTTTTGGAATACTGCCTACGAACCATCTGAAAAATAGAAAAATCCCGTATGTCTGACCCAACAAGCTGTGCAAGACAAGATGCTGCTGCTGTTCCCAGTGCTAACTGATTTCAGTAGGAGCAGTGGTGCAGTAGAGCTTGCAAAGGCCTAAGATCCAACTGGGTGGATTCTACTAAATTTGAATCTTAAATCCAGTCTATTATGATGTGCCATAATAGCATTTATACTTATTGCTAAATTCCAATCTCCATTTGACCTTTCACCTCTTCATAAGATTGCTTATAACTTGACAAATTGCTTTTATTTGAACTGTGCTTGCTTTCAGGCCAAAAGTGGGTTTTTTTCCTCTCAAAAAACTGTGAGTAAAGTCAGACCAGCAGAAGTATTCATTCACTGAACTCTAAGAGCTGATACAAGCTGGTTTACATTTTTTTTCATTTCCCCCTTCCCCCCAGTTTCTGAGGGCTCAGAAATGTTTTTCAAATCAATTCAGTAGTTTTTCTCCTACCTTCATTTCATTGCTTACACATTTTCTATCACCCAGTATAGTTGCTCTTTGCTGTACCTGGTCTTCCTCTACTGTCCTTTCTTCCACAAAAAGCCAACACCATCCCCAGCCCAAAATGCTGTAGCAGGGTGAAGACTATGCAAAGGGCGATGGAAAGCATGGTAATAAAACCTGGACACTGAGAATAAAGCTGAATACTAGGGACATTTTAAAGCAATTCCTTCACATCACTGCCTTCTTGGTTCCACACTGACTTTCTGTGAAGTCTCTCCCAGGTCAGTTAATCTAACACATTAGGTTAAAATTTGCTTCCTCACTTGCCTCTCAGTTTCCCTGCAGGTCTCTGGGGACTTGTCAGTAGTGCCGGGATTATGGGGCCATCAGTGCTTGCAGACTGGATGGATACTGAGCATTTAGAGAACCAACTGAAGTTAATAAGACTCACAAACGTTACAATAAAAATGCTTCCCTTCCCCCCCCCAAAAAAAATAATTTCAAAGGGAAGGATAGTAAATGTATGCAGTGTTCTAAGTCACCTAGCACTTAGTAGTGGAGGCTAATTTCCTTCAAAAGGATTTAATGACAGCTTAAGGTATAACACTCACTATGAGAAAAGACCACTCTTTCTTTCCTAAGGCTCATGTACTAACTAAAAATTGGTACATGCAGAATAACAGCTGATTTATAATCCTGGCACTTGGCATAAATTTGGAAAATATTATCCACTTTAGACTAATTCTTTTTCTGCCACTTTGAAATGGGACAAAGCTTGTTGGTCACACCAGCTTTCCTCAAATATTATTGCAGTGTAATTGGTACTCTTACAGACTCACTGTTAACCCATCTTAGTGTGCACAGAGGCCTTATTGCAGAGGAAGCTCTACTCAAGGGAACTGAGATGTCTTCACAACATGAAAAGTGCACCTAGAAATTTCTCACACATACAGAAAAAGATACATACCATGACTTATTGCATGATAGTAACCTCTGTCTAAGCTTTCTTCTGTGAAGTGTTTTCTCTTAATTATCACAATTGTTAAAAAGATCTAGAAAACACAGCAAATCAATTCTGGGGACTACTATGGTGGCTTCTTGTAGCACAGGCAAGGAGCAATTTGTGTGCCTAAAAATCTATAGTGCCATTTTAGATACCAGGACACTTACACAGGACTGATGGATACCAGATGGGGCCAGAAGAGGTCTACCCACCCACCTAACACCAGCCAGAGGTCTTCCCTAAAGAAGGGATTTCCTGAGATACGTAAATCGGCTCTACATACTTGCATTTTGTCAGCCAGCCAGGCTTTCAGACAAGTCAGATAACTAATGATCTACTGCACTGAGAACTAGGATCTGAAATACACTGTCAGCAGTGTACATGCACATTCTCAATCTGGGAAACAGGTTAGATAGCTCACCCTTCTTTTATTTATAGATAACAAGCTGAAAGTTCACAACCATGAATAAACCTTGGAGTATTTGTGTGCTGAGTGCCATATAAAGACAGAAATAAAAGTGTTAGCACAGCAAAAAATCCAACAGTATAAATCATAATAATGTCTAAAGCAATTAAATAATTGGGCTACCTTTTCAGAAGAGATATGAAAGCTTTTGGAGCAAAGGTTGCTGCATTCAACCCAGACTGTTCAGAACAGCATTATGTAATCCAGCAAAGATTATGAAAGAGAAACAAGTTATTTGGAGCAAGTTTCTCCCTGATATTAAAATACAATATGGAAAGGAGTATTTTCAAAAACGTGAGGCAATTTCCAGACATTTTTGTCAAAAGAAGCAATACATTTCTCACTGAGAAAGCCTTGCAAAGTAGCATTACATCTCCTCATCATTCTGACTTTTTGGAAATACTGTGATATGAAAAGCTAATCTTAAATGCACCTGCACTACAATATGACTATCCACACATATTTGGTTTAGGAAGATTTATTCAAATCTCTATTAAATATTAATTATTCATGTCGGCATGTAGTTTCTGAGTGAACTCCCAAACAGAAAAATTTCTATCTGCCGATAGTAATCAATGTGCTCAATGTGGTTTTTCTGTCATTACTGTTTGTTTATTTATTTAGAAATCAAGTCCCTTTCCTCTACTAGCCTCAGTGATGAAGCAGCCATTCAGGACCTGTCTAATAGACAGTTGCCAAGCCTGTCGGAACAGGGGCTGTTTGTCTTTTGATCCTTAGAGTTTCTTGTTTCACATAGAGGCTTTTTAAAAGCTAAAATCTTTTATCTTTTCTCCACCAAGATTATTCAATCAAGAGGATTGATTAGGGAAACAAAGAAACTGTGAAGTGAAATGACACCACCTACTCTGATCTTTATCTTTAGAAATTAAAGTTTGTCTGGCTTAATTCAGTCCCTGTCAGACCACAAGTATACCATCAGCTGCTGTGAGACACTATCACTACAAATGTTAACATTTTTAAGAAAATACAAACAGGATTTGAGACAGGGTACACTAGCACACACATTATTTAAATTAGAAATGCAGGAAAAAATACCAGTTGCCTAACATATTACTTCTTGCTGTATGGAGGACCAGATACTGCTGACATTTGCTCTCCTGGGACCAGATGCCTCATCTTCTCAATGCCAGCAAGAGAAGCCAGTGACTTCTGAAAAGAAGCAAACCATGGTGTGCTCTGCTCTGAGTAGCAAAATATGACCTGCTCACAAGGCTGTGTGAGGCAGGTGAAAACATATTTAGACATATGTTTTTAAGGACTAGAAGGGACTCCTCATGGGGGGAGACCCATAACATCCACAAGGTCAGAACGTCCTGGGGGATTGCATCCCTAGAACCTGGATTTGGTTTGCTTGTTAGAGTCAGCACAATGTGCGCTTCAACACCTTTGCCTGTCCAGCAGGAATAACTCTAGCTTCTTGCTTTTCCCTGGAGAATCAAATTTCCTTTCCCAATGTTATGGTTCAAGTGCGGCCATTTTTCCTTTCTAGGAGTCAAGGATTTCATTACAAAATATACTTAAGGGATCAATAGGAAATCAGACAGACCTGATCAAGGTCTGCTCTCTGCAAAGGAAAGCCTGTCTCACGCCAAGCTACCAGAAAACTATGTATAGAGCTCACATTTTGCTTATGTGATTTCTTTTCCAGTAAGCTCCCTCACTGTGTTCTGAGAGAGTTGGAGGATCCTCTGTGAAAGAGGGAACTTATTGGGAAAATTCCCCATTTAATGTTTTCTGAGATGCTAAGCAGGTTCTATTCAGCTTTCTGAAATTACTTTCTGCAGTTCAAAAGCAAGTTCAAAAGCAGTTTGCTGAGAAAAAAAAAAAAAACAATGGTAGAGAAGGAGAAACTTGTTTTATGTTTTCCTCTCCTACATTTGCATGGCAAAGGATTGCTACCCACAACAGCAGGACCCCTGACCTGACACTGATTGAGCAATGTTTCCCTGCAACAGGCTTTGCATGCTGGTGGAGTGCTGTTCTGTGGTCATTTCAACCACACTGTAGAGGCTATCATTAGAATTAGGCCAGGCAGGGCTACACAGGTGCTTCTGCCAGGCTTGTCCTGGAGCGGAAATCTTTGCCAGCCACCTGTTGAAACCCCATGTCTCCAGCAAGCTGCACGCACCTCCTGGCTGCCCCAAGAGTGCTGAAAGTACAGTAACAACCAATACTGCAGCTTGTGGCAACTCATGAGTGGCAAAAGAAGCAAAAATGCACAGGCCCAAGCCAAAGGGAGCAGGGAGAGAAACTGGTTGGGAAGAGCTGCCCACCATGCAGAGGATGAACTAACAACTCTACTGCTCTTGTCAGGGACCAGCCAGACCAGGTGTCACCAGCCAGTCTGGGAAAGGCTGCCATTGCCATCATCCACTCAACTGTGTAGGCAAGATCATTTCCAGCTCCATCCTACCACTCTACTTGTTTTCCCCAGTTTTAATTTCCTACTCATTCAGTTTCATATCAATTTTAACAAAAAAGCTTATTCATTCATTTTGCTGTTGAGAACAGTCTTTGCCCAAGCCTCCTTGCTTACCGCAGCACCTGGCACTGCACAGCACTGTGAGTGAAGAGATATGAAGAATGGGGAAAAGAAATTCTGCTGCCATGTTTATGCAGTAGTACTCAAAGCTGGATCAGAAGTGTCCACCAGACTTTGGGCCAAAGACTGAGCAAACAAGCCACCCACCAATCATATGTTAGCATCTGTGCCCATTTAAACTGTAGAGATTCCATTTGTACGGTTTGTAGTATTTGAGCTTTTATTTGAGAAACGTTGAAATTGTTTTGTTCCTAGTATCAAAAAACTGCCCCTGGACTAGTTAAAATAACTTCATCCCTGAAAGTTTTCATACATGAAGAGGTATCTTAAAAGATTAAGTCACATCAACAATAACTCGCTCACATGCGAGAGAAAAGAGGGAGGTATGAAGCAAGCTCTATTAAATCAGCAGAAAGACTCCTGCTGGTTTCAAGACAAAGCACAGATCAGTAGATTACTTCTCCTTAATGAGTCCTGACAGCCCCCCAGGCTCTTTAAATCACTATATATAGCCAGCAATGCTTAAACAACATAGGTAGGCGAGGCAGGCATAGAGCATAGTCAGAAGATTAATACCAAGTACATTCCTAAAATAGACAGATCAGAGCACGAATCATTAGCAATAGCAGGGAGAGGGGCCCTGCTGATGTGCATCAATCAGGAAAGTACCATCAGACACAGAATTTACAAGATTTTTTTTTTTTAACCAAAATGTGAGTCTTGGTGCACAAGTTTATGAGCAAATTGGGCTGTTTCTATGTTCTGACACTGGAAACAACTGGTAAAGGCAACTCATGAGCACCTGAAGGTACAGACTGAGCTTACAGATGTCTCTCCAGAATGTGAGTAGAACTCGTATCTATTGTTATAGTGAGCAGTACCTATTATATGCATTTGCAGGATATCTAAGAGAGCTAAGCATTTGTTTTGTAGTGCACAGACAAGAGAACATGCAGTCCCTTCCCTTCTAGAGTAATTTTAACAATTGTTGCTTATCTTAGCACCTACAGGGTCTGAATAAAATGCTAACTCAGAAATGCTCTTCCCAACATGTAGAATCTTTCCTTACTTCAATTTTCAATTACTTGGTCAGTGACCTAAGATTTTAAAGGATTTTGTTTCCCTGGGGCTTTTACGATGCTGTAGTAAAAATATGAAGTGCAAGACATACAAAGAAGATACAATCATGCTGAAAATGTACTGCACCAGGCTACATTCATCTCTCTACAAAATGCTGTGTAGGAGAGTTTGGAGGGATGCTTCTTTTCAGATGACATATTAATAAAGATCTTAAGTTATCTGTTGACCACCAAACCAAATTATCACATTGATATATTTACACAGCATACAAAAAAGCATTCCTTTTCCATGAAACAAAAGTGCAAAGCTCTGCACATGCAGGAATAGCTAAGAGTGAGAGAGCTGATGTTCTGTGCCTGCCTATTTGTTCAATTAACTGAAAACTAGGGGGCTTGTAGCTATGGCAGGGTGACTTTGGAGAGATGTTGGATGATCTTTCAGTGCACTGCCTGATATATCTAAACCTTCCACTGAGTGCTACATGAGTGCTCATTCTGAAGAGCCAAAGTGCCTAAATTTCCCATTGGCAGTTCTTCCTCAGCATGCCTGGCAGGTAAATCTACCCATTGCAGAGCACTGACTTCTGGGGTTTTGCACTGCCTGCACAGTTGTGAGTGAAGGAATCCAAAGCACACACAGACCCCAGACTTCACCCCAGCCTGAAATTCTTTGGCATAAGCAAACTTGCTGTGGGAGTAAATCAGTAACATCCTCCTTCAATATGGGGTCTATGTGCTTCCTTTAGCGCAGAGAAGCAGAGGGATGCTATACTTTGCAGTCATCTAAGGATCCTAGAGGGCTATCAATGCAGTCATGCTGCTTTTCTCTAAAATCAGTTGCTTTTATAATGGCACTTGTCTAGGCATGAGAAGCCAAGCTCTATCACACGAGTTCTCAATTTGCCAGGCAAATATAAAAGTTTTGATGGAAAGTAGAATTTGCCTTAAGCTATTTACTGGCTGCATTATTAATCCAAATTCAATATTTAGGAAGATATATCAATACTCTTGAAATATCATGCTGATATTTCCTCTGGAAACACACTGTTTGCCACTCCATGCAGCTATTTCAAAATCAATATGATCATTGAAGCTAGGTGGCTTTTTTTGGCTTTTGTAGAACTTCACAATTATCAAACGAGATATTTTGGATAACATTGTACATTCAGAGAATCAGGGATTTTCTTGAAAGAAAACTACCTGTGACTGTTTCTCTTGGTCCCGACCCCAGGCTCCTTCCAGCAGTAATGACATCACCTAGCAGAATACGTAGTGGCAGAAAGCTCCAGCAGGGCAAAACCTACTGTGATGTTCAGGTCACTGTGTTACCAGAGAAGGTGCACTAGTACATGGGAAGAATTAGGCAGTTAGGAATTACAGACTTAGTAACACTGGCCTGGGTCTGACAGGGAAAAGAAGAGCAGTGGAGGCTTCACAGACAGTGCTGCCCTCTCAGCTGTATCCCCTAGAGCCTTCTGTCTTACAGAACTTCTGTGCCAATTATTGCTACATAAACACAGTGGCTAATACTAACCAGAGCAATCCCAGGTGTTTTTCTTACAGAAGTCGGGTTGTAAAAACCAAAATACAAATAGAAAACTAGTAATCAATTATCAAGAATTTAGATGCAAGAACTGTATTCTACGTTTATCAAAACATCTTGTAATAAGCAAACAGTAGCCTCCCCAACAGAGTTAGGAAACCTTGAGTTTCCTCGGTGGTTTTTGGTTTTTTTAAATGTTTTTGAGGGCAACATCTCCATGCATTTCCACATTTCTTTATACAAACACACTTCCTATATAGTGTGTTCTGCTGTGCTGTGTTTTTCTGCTAAACAGGCAACAAGTAACAGAAGACTCAGGTACTGCCCCAAAGTCTACCTCGTCTAAGGGGCAGAGAGCAAATCACTCACTGTCACGCAACATGAGTGACGTAACAAATTAATCATCAGATCCACCGCTACAGCTTGCACTTCTCTGGGGTTGTTCTTGGGGTCACTCTGCTTCCATGTTAAAGATTAGAAAAGCAGCCTGGGTAGAATCATACAAGTGGTCAAAGAGAATCATCCTTTTTCCCAGGGGAATTTCTTTCTCCAGTATCAACACAAATAATGACCAACATCCACAAAAAAGAACTTTCAGAACTGATGAGGTCATTCCTTTCAGTCTGAAATGTCCTTAAAGTTCAGGGCTGACTAGAAAGTTTGATCAGTAAAGCTTGAAAACAGTGACAATCTATTGAAAAGTAAGATAGGGAAGGTTTTGTCAAGGCACGTATTATTCATGGATCCCAATCGCATTGTGCCAAAGCTCCTATTCCTGCTCTCCCCTAACATACAGTGGTCTGGAAGGGCTGCAACCAGAAACAAAGCCCCTTACAGGAGTTGTGTCTCAGGAATTTGGAGGGTTGGCTGAGCACATTTGTTTCATTGCACTTCTACATCATTAACTTACTTGCTTGTAGCTCTCACTTTCAGACTTACTGCACATAGCAATTTTGGCTTCCATACTTCCTCTTATCATTTACTGGCTCATCAGAGACAGATACAGAGCAAGAAACCTGAATGGAAAGCATGTCTTCATAACAGGCTGTGACACTGGACTTGGAAACTCACTGGCTAAATGGCTTGACAAAAAGGGATTTTGTGTCATTGCTGCATGTACCACAGAAAAAGGAAGCCAACAGCTACAGTCCTGCTCTTCACTCTCACTGAAGACAGTGAATCTGAACTTAGCAGACTCCAACAGCATTGCCAGGGCTGTGGAGTTTGTGACTGAACAGACAGCTGGCAAGGGTAAGTGACAAGGCAGCTTCTCAGAAAGATGATTCAATTTAACCAAATTTGGTCTAGCTAAAAGTTCCATTGCCTCTCCACTTACTGCAGAGGCATTTTCAATGTTACTGATGAAACATTCACTCTTCAGTTCTGTCATTTCTCAGTTCAAAGATATTCTCTCCAGCAATGCTTTCCATTGCTTTCACCAACGGGTGAAAGGTGCCTAAAACTCCACTTGCTCACTCTGTTAAAAACCAGATCATTCCCAGGTGTTTTTTTTAAACTCTTTTTGGTGTAGTTGAAGAATGTCAGTGGAAGGAAGGTACTAGCTGGTACCAGAAAATTCTCTTGACAAATTCAGCCCACTCAATTAAAAATAGTTAATTCAGGGCCTCTGCAGCCCTCCTCTAGTAAACAGAAGATTATATTTTTGTATGCCTGAATAAGTCTGACATTTGCATTGTATACAACAATTGCACTGACTGTAACAGTTAAACACCTGCAATTTCAGCCAGTTTTCTTGGAGTTGTTGCATAGGTAGCTCTCACTACCCACTGTCATACCCCTCTGAGCACTCCTGTAAAAAAGAGGCTACCCTTGGATACCTATGAGACTTCAGTGATGGGTTTGGCAAAGGGTGCTAAAAAGATCTGCATGGTAAATGTATTTCAACTGTGGCAATACACGTGTATCAGCACTGATAGCTCAGACTAAAGGCTACCAAAGGGCACCACAGCACTGTAACTACCAGTTGTAAAACACAGTTATACCAAATATCCAACAGGCTTATTAATTAATTCAGTACCTAAAACAGTAAAACATGTATCTTCTACCAGTAGGACTTTCTCCTCAAAGCTTGTAAAAGCCTTTGGCCTCATCATGAGTATTCCAGATCATTCTTCCAGACCATCATGAGTATTCCAGACCAATGCAGAGATTGAGAGCAAGTTTAAAAAAATTATTATGACTTACCTCCTCCAGCAGGCTCTTGCTCCCAGCTTGTAGAAGGCCACACATTCTCAGCCAGGATAACCACTAGTAATGCTTTCACCTCAGTGTGTGAGACTCTTTATGGAGGCTGAGTGCTGGACTTTCAGCCTCTCCCCTCAGGCACAGGCTGTCCTCAGCAAACTGTTGGAAACGTCACTATTTATCTAAAGTTCCTCAAGTAAATTATAAAGGTAGTAAAGTGGTATTATCAATACACAGGACTAGGCTAGTATCTTTAGAAGCATTGACTAATGCCACACATTTGGTTTAGACCTTTAGACCCAAAACCAGAAAAATCAGTCTCTCCGCTTCTATGCAGACTATCTGATTTTCACGAGAATACAAGTGCATATTAGGAGCCTACATACTTGAGCAGATCTGAATAATAAAGCCCAGCATGGTGGCCCACATCTCCAAACAAAATAGTTTTCCATTAATACTTTACCCATGCTCTTCAGCAAATTATACCAGGTGTACAATGTAGATCATCCAAACAAATACCAGATAACTGTATTCATCTCCTTGAAGTTTTTGCAGACTGTGTCCTTGGTTCCCAATGCACACATGATACTCCAGGATAAGATATTGCCATATACTGAAATAAATGGTTTTGCAATCCTCCTAGGGCTTTTTGGCTTGGTGAGCAATGCTGAAGGAACAGCACCTGTAGGACCCACCGATTGGCTGAGGATTGAAGACTTCCATTCAGTCCTGGATGTTAGCCTGCTGGGATTGATTGAAATCACACTCAAGCTTCTGCCACTTCTGAAAAAAGCTGAGGGAAGAGTCATCAATCTAATTAATGCCAAAGGCCTCATGGCTTTTGTAGGGGGTGGCTACAGTCTGTCCAAATGGGGCATGGAAGCTTTTTCTGACACCTTACGGTGAGTAGCCAGAAATACATGCATGAATCCAAGAACAGATTCCAGACGTGCTGAGGAAGGGTGACTGTATGTTTGCCCATCTTGATTCCTCTCTGGAAATCTTGCCTAAAGGGGAAAAGGAAAATAAGAGGACTGGTCACTTTTTTAGGATTTCAGTCTCCAGTACTATGGACAGACCCAGCAAGGACCTGCACTTTGAAAATTTTCATATCCTAGACAAGTTGTTAGTGTGCAGATTTCAGGCATGTGAATAAACTGCATACATGAAAGCAAATCAACAATATAGCCTGGCCAGACATCCAGTTTCTTGGGCAAGTTGTACTTGCCTGAATATTTTGCTCTAATTCTCCACAACAATCTGAGCTGGGTAATTCCAGACAGCAACCACATTACCAGAGGTACTTGTAACTTCAGAAAATAAAGCTGAGCACCCTTTGCTGAAACCAGTTGTACTGTACTGCTTCTAGAAAGCTAAGGCCCAGCCCAGTGAGTCAAGTCTTCACAAGTCAGAATGGCTAGGAAAGCTGGTTTTAAACAGTTATGAGTACTTATTTAAAGAAAGCCTATACCCCAAAGAAATAGAAATTAATGGCTAACGTACATGTGGTCCATTCCTTTGCACACTGTAGAACATACCTGCCTGAGTCTCTTGAGCTGTCCAGCAAAACAAAGATGCCATTTTTACCCCAAAGGAGTTGTACTCAACTCGAAAGTACATAGAGTACATACACCAAGAAGAAACACACTAACCTTTACTGCATTAACATTTAATCATTTAACCATAGGATAAAGAAAAAAGTTCTAATCCAAATGAAATTTTTTTTTCACTTTTACTTTTTCTCAGACACTTTAATGATCTGCTCTTGTTGTGAACTAAAATGATGCAACAGTATATGAAATAGTCAGAAGTTTTATTATGATAATGCATGACTAAGATGCACCTGGCTGTTGCATCCTTTTCATGAGTCCAACATAAACCACACAGAGAGCTGTGAATCTACTTGACACTGCTTTTTTTTCCTCAGTTGTCTGCTCTGCTTTTACACTACACATACACTGCTATGAAGCTAATTTGAACATCTCAAAATAATTCTGATATATGAATATAAGAATCTAAGTCTCAAATATTTGTGTGACAGATTTTCAACTTACTTATGATTCATAGTTATGCCATTACTGGATGGTCAAGGAGATTATTGGGTTTTTTGTCTTCTAGGATAGAGATGCAGCATTTTGGAGTGAAAGTAAGCACTGTTGAGCATGGTTTCTTTAAGGCAGAAGTAGTTAATTCAGATATCATTGAGAAATACGTCTTCAAACTTTGGAACAGACTGACTCCTGAGATCAGGGACTCCTATGGAGAAAAATACTTAGTTGAATGTAAGTAGAAAATGACTGTATGAAAGCTCATGGGGGATATTATCAGCATATATAAATACTTGAATTGAGGCTGTAAAGACAACAGAGCCCAGCTGGTTTTAGTGTTGTCCAGGGATAGGATTCAAGGCAATGGGTACACACTGAAGCGCAGGATGTTCCTGCTGAACACTTCAGTGTGAGGGTGAGTGAGGACTGGCACAGGTTGCCCAGGGTGGTTGTGGAATCCCCATCTTTGGGGATATTCAAAAGCCACATGTCCTGGGCAACCTGGTCTAGGTGACCCAGCTTAAGTAGCGGGACTTGGTGCCAGAGGTCCCTTTCAACCTCAACCTATCGGTGATTCTGTGAACATTTACTGGACATCATTAATGCTCATTAAGGACCCATCACTGACTGTTCTTAACTACGTGTCTGTTAGATGATGCCTGAGCTATTAGTTCACACATGAGATTGGTGAGATATGAGGTCATGCTACCTTTCTTAGCCCCTCAATACTTAGAGGTACAATACCCAGTGGGAATGAGCTGCTATGACCATATGCTACATTTATGGCTTAGTGATATCTGAAAAGTTAGTGCAGTATGACACAACCTATACTGTACAGAATATCTGGCTCACAACATGGGCCGGGGAGGTTTTTGCTTATTGGGCTTGTATTCTGGGTGTGTTGCAGTCTTTATGGTCTCTGCTTTGCTGTAGCTATACTGCTCTCAGCATTTGAGACAGTAGTTTAAAGCAAGCCTGAAGCTGCAGCCAAACCTTTGGATATAAAGAACACTCTCACAGAGATGTTGCATATAAATGCTTTCAGGTTTATTTTTTTGTTTACAGATATAAAAGCCCAAAGATCATCAGTGGAAAGACTGCGTGACTATGATATTTCTAATGTCATAAAATGTATGGAACATGCCCTGATAGCAAAGTACCCCAGGACACGATACAGAGCTGGATGGGATGCAAAGTTCTTCTGGCTGTTTCTCTCCTATGCCCCAAGCTGTTTGTCTGACATGCTGTTGCATATTACATTTCCAGTTCCAGCAGACAGCAGGAGATCAGCTCATGGAGTTCTAATTAATGTCTAGTATTGAAACAGTATCAGCTCTGCTGAAATAAATATTTATCCTATCAAAACTAGATGTCCTCTTCTTTACCAGTTACTAAACTGTTTAAATTCTTTTCAGAAGACACCTTCTCCATCCCTCACCCCACCGTACCTGAAATTCTGAGTTCGCAGGTAGGCTTGTAAATCCAGCATGTTTTTGAAGGCTGCTGCTCAGAAATGATACCTCTATAGGATCTGTATTCATAAAATATTCAGCTAAAAAGCTAGTTAATACTATTCACACAAGACATGAATTCAAATAATAAAAGTCCAACTATTGCAGCATATTCCAGAAATTACAATCATAGTATCTGACCACCTGATTATTCAACTCAGCAGAAAAAAAAAAACACAAGCAATTTTACAGATATGCAATTCTAGGGAAAATCAAAACTCCACTGTACTATGCAAACAGAGTATTGAAATGCACATTTTAACTTTCTTTCTAATATTAGTATAGTTTATGGGGAAAATACTAAAACCAATATGCATTTACATTTCTTTCATCCTCAGTGTGTTTTGCAAGTTAAAAGGATTATTATTTCACTTATCAGATGGAGTAGGTCATTAGTGTATGCTATAGTAAATTCTTCCAGTTGTACAGAGTGTGTTCAGAATGGTAAAACATTACTTGAGGTTACCGTGCCTCTTGTACACTATTTCTATCTCTTAGGCTGTTGGCGAGAGGCTCACAAACTGGTGTTCCGAGAGATATTAAAATTGAAGGGGTAAAGGTTTTATTTGCTAAAGTACTATGCTGGTGATTAATCATTAATGTTCAATTCAATTAAGCTTAAAAAGATACCATGTGCAGGTCAGAACTCCAAACGTAAGAAGTTTCACCACTGTATGTGAGAGGGCGTGTGCGTGTTTGTAATGTGCGAAAAAAGGACAGAATGTAAACAGCATTAGTAACCTTTAAGTATTTAGTTGAAGTTCTATTCTCTAGTAAATGGCTTCAAGAATAAATTTATTTTACTACATTTCACAGCAAATACCTGCAGAGAGAGAAATCTTTCTATCTGGCCTGACAGCTCTAAAGAGAACGTACATGAAAAACTTAATGGTATAATTTCTCAGCCCTATAGTTGCAGGTTACAGACAGTTGCTAAGATCTCTAAAAATCAGCTTTCTTTGAAATAGAATGAGTCCAAAATTTAAGAAACCAAGCAGGGACTGTCCTGATAAGGAAAAAAGAATACAAGTGAAAAATGAAGTTAGGAGTATAATCTAAAACCTATGTTGTATAAAGTACCAAAACCTAAATTTTACATACTCAGAAGGGTACACTGTGCTACTGAGAGGAGAAGTCCCAGTTGAAGCTTAGGAATCCTTCACCATCAGATACGCTAAGCAACCAAAGCTACATACTACCTATCTACAGCGTAACCCAGGGACTTTTTTCTTCCATATCTTAAAAGTTAAAATTATTACAGGGGGAAAAATATGCATTTCTGATACATGGCTGACATATTAGCAGTTTCTTCCAACACTGGTTCCAAATCTTTTAGTTGACAAAGACTATTCCCAAAACTGATGCTACTTTTTCTCGTGGTATGCAACTGCAGGCAAGTCTTTTGGAAGTGTCAGATCTGCCTTCTCCCTTTAAAAAACCTTGGAAACCCTTCCTTAAGAACCGCGCCCTGTATCTCAAAGAAATCCTTACAGATGTGTCTGCTGTGTTGCAGACTCTAAGGAATTTTCTGCACTCAGAGAAAATGCTTTTAAATTAATGCACTCAGAAAAAAATGCTTTTAAAAAAACACAATATGAGCTTAAATTAAAAAAAATAAAAGCATCAAATTCTGATATCAGATATGAAAGTTAATTGAAATAATGTTTTAATCACTTATGTCCATACTACCTTGATTATCAGTCTCTCAATAGTAAGAATTTCCTGATCCAAGGGCCAGTTTATTGAATGTGTATAGTGGGGCAATTTTCACACTTACAGAGATACATCATCAGTATCAAGACAACATCTTACATGAAGAACTTTAGACAGTTGTGTGAAGCAGTAAGCACTATTATTTGACTTTATCTAAAGCACTGCTGTTTTCATCTCAGAGTGCACTGAAATCTCCACAACTGAAAAAAGTACATAGAGTCTTGACACAAAATATGGAATAGGAATGTGATAAAATAATATGTTTATTAGACTTATTCAGCAGCATCATTTTCCAGTAGTCTTTTCTAATCAGTCTGTTACAAAGTAATTACAAGCATTCTAATTAGAAATAGTATATATTTTGAGAATTTAGATATAAAACAATCAAATAGCAAAAGTCTCAATGATTATAACTTCAGGAATCTTTTATATGAGTAGCTAAGCCAGAAATCCTGAAGAACATGTTCCTGTAATCAAAGTTTTCTCAAACAGTTCATGTTGTGGAAACTATCTTGGCTAGTTAATAGAGGAGCTAAAAAGATCAACAGTACATTCTGATGGAAGGTTATAGGAACAACCAGATAACTACAAAGACTTCGTTAGTAGAAATTGTTTCCCTTTCTATTAATATCCACCTCAGGAAATAAATAGTAAATAAAATTAAATTTTCACATTAAAAAAAACCTGAAGAATTTCTGAAATGAACCAATATCTTTCATATTTTGCTGTTTGAAAATAAGCTCTTATAGAAACATAGCTACTTCATAGTACAAATTACTTCCAGAGACTCTAGCCAAGAAGAGAGGTATTCTATTGATGAGCAAGAGAAAAGCTCATTAAGTAGCTGTGGCACTAAAATCTAAATATATCCAGTCTTTATAGAAACACTATTAATGGAATTGTGTAAATTGGAACCTAGAGGAAAAGTATGTATCTTATAGATTGAGAGGAAATTGTCTCAGGCAGTTAAAATATTGTAAGAACAGCATTTTGTACAGGTAACTATTCAGCATAATAACCCTGCACTGACTCTTTCACGTTTTGTTTAACACAAGATAAAGAGGCACCCATTTTTATATACAGTAGTATATAAAATAGGTGGCAAATATGCCCAGAGCACCAGTAGAAGTTTTAAAAGGTGCTGTTATAAAAGAGATACTCTAAAGACCCTGTAAATCAGTAAAGTTCCTATATTTGCCTTGTTTGGTTCTTTTTTTTAGTTTTAGGCATTTATAGAATTAACTTAGCCCTAAATATATGGCAAATTCCATACAATTTTCTACTAGCAACATCACTGAACAAGATAATCTTAGAAAAATTTACAAATGTACAATATATTTATAACATTACTTTCAGACAGCTTCAGTGCAAAGATATACATATAGTACATCACGATATTTGTTCATAAAAATAGAAATTGGCATTTGTCAAAAAACAAGGCATAGTTTCAATGTACATCTCCAGCCACTGGCTTAGAAATGTATATATTTTTATAAAGCATTTGAATGTGAACCTTACTCTTCTGTTTATAAAAAATATATGTGCAAATGGATGTGTCTAATTTTCCCTAAATGAGTTACCTAGTTATACCACAGAGTCCTCTTTAACAAGATTGGCAGTGTCTTTAAATGTATCCTCTGTTGCCGTGTAAGCTAGTGGTTGGTCTCTCTTCAGAATAATCTTGGGAGGCAGTGAAGGAGAACGGGTAGGGACATTTTCTGCGTCCTGTTGCTGTTCCTTTTCCATCTGAAACAATAGTCGTAAAATCAAACCTTACATTCTAACGCGCCATACATCCAACATTAACTTTCAGAAACATCGAAAAAATATTCCTAAAGTGAAATGTCATGGTGTAAATTATTTCTGCAAATCACCACCTGTAACAAAATTAAACACCTAATTTCACTTCAGATTGTACAGCTGAGTAAAAACAATACTAGAAACTTACTCCATATACTGGAACTTCTACTTTAATACTTAATGTCAGGAGGAGCTGTGCCGCCTGAGCTGAGTCTGCTCAACACCTCAGTGTGCATGACTTTTGGTAACCTCTCACAACCACTTCCTAACCTGGACTGGAATTTCTGTGCTGTTTCACATAGCAGCATAATCTACTAATAATCTTTATCCTATGAAAGCAAGAACAAAGTCCAGTAGTACATTAGCTAAAAAATAGAATTATATAATATAAACAATACCTCGGCATATATTGGGTTTTCAAAATTAGTGTTTTGTTTCTTTTTTCTCTTGAAGAAACTCCACTTTGATTCCTGAAACATAAAAATTATTAGAACTCTATACATTTTTCTCAAAACTTCTCTGGAAACGGCCATTACAATGTCTTGCATTGACTGCTACTGCAGTGATTTTAGATGGGTGTTCTTAGATCACTATGTTGCAATTCTAAGCATGGAACCCAAATTTCTTTTTTGCTAGATAACCAAGTTATTTCACCTAAAGAAGTACTCATACAAGGCTAGGCAATCAAAATTACTAAATTACTTCATGGAAGCCTGTCATTCCAGACAAGTACATGAAAGAGTAAAAAACTGTAAAAAACAGTTTTTTACAGTTCTATTCTCTAGTAAACAATTACTCCTTCTCTTCAAGTAAAAAACTCGAAAACAACACAAGAGAAATTATTGAGGGACATGAAACTACAGTAGGTTGACAGAGCTGTCATTTCAAAGCCCATCAGAGGCACTTTTAGTGAAAAATGTATGAAAACAGTCCTGTACATAAGCCACCATCAGCTCATTCAGATGAATTTTAAGATATAAAAATGTGTCTTCCATGAATCATTAGTAATCTAGATGAGGCAATATTTTGATCTTGATTGTTAAAATGTTCTGCAAGAACATAGAGAACAATGTCTTAAAGGTCTTAAATGTCTTAAAGATCTTTGCTAGTTCTTTTAAATATGGATAAAATTACAAATAAATGAGGAAAAAGTCAGGACAGTACACAGACTAAAGGTCTTATTTCAATCTTTCATATCACAACCCCCTGGGCTTTCACTGTTTTAAACAAAACTTCTTGTGTTTCTTGTGTTTTCTTCTCCTATTTCATAGGGGGGAAAGCAAACTAAAAAACCCCCCACACTGCTGCTTCTATCAAGGTATAATTCATTAAGGGTTTACAAATAATTGTTAAAAGTCTGAAGCAAAGCCTTAGTTATAATAATTTCTGCTGGGGAGCAGTGATAATTTACAGCAGTTACATGACAATTTTCAGATTAGTACCTGCCCTCAAAATGAAGTACAACAACCAGTGAAAAGAAACTCTGTTCACTTCAAAATAACTAGGTGGGCCAGGAAGAAGAGGGGGTTTAATCCAAATAGATCCTTATTGTGTGCCTTAAGTAACTCCGTGCTTGTGCTGCTTTTCTCTTATCAAACTGTTGCTGACTGGCTACAGTAAATCTTGTAAATATGGTCCAGTTAGCTGGACTTGATGCAGGTGAAGTGCCAAGTCCATGGCATTATTTAAAGAGAATTGAAACTGTACTGCAGCTTCCCTAACAATTCCATTTTTCTGATCTGGAGCAGAAAACAAGCAGCCTTAGAACATTTCTGTTTCCTACCTGAGGTACATCTGTACTCTGAGGGGTTTCCTTTGGGCTAGTAGATATGCCAGAGGAATACACAGGATTTTCAAAATTTTCATTTTCCTCACTGCCAGCTGCTGCTACCTGTAGGAGAAGAAAGAAAATCAACATTCTTCAAACAAGAAAAGGTGGTCAAAAGGGAAAACGAAAGGTGAAAGTCAAGCTTAAATTTATCTTACAAGTGTTGGCCGAACGACTGTAACTGCACCAGCTGTGCTGGTTCCACCATCTCTGGTTGTATACATTGGGTTTTCAAATGTGATTGGCTGTTTCCCTGACTCCACTGCAAAGTTTTCATTCTATGGGGGAAAAAAAAACCAACAATAATTGTAGTGCAATAAACACCTCCATACTCCTAGGAATTACATGTAGTCAAACTCTTCATCTTGGGGAACAACACGTTTACTTTCACACAGGCTTAGACAAAACCTAGTGTATGTTAAAATTTTAACATCAGTTTACTTTTACTCCCTGACTTAGCAGCCTGGACTACTGATTGTTCCAATATTACCCCATTTCCTAGCAGGACAAAAACCCTCACACACATTTCAATACTTGATCCAAAGTATTTTATGATGAGGAAAGACAACTTTCACAAATCATATCTTCAACAGGCAAGAGATATCAAAGGAAGAATAATCTCCAAATAAATATTTTAATTTAGAGACCTCAAAATGACATACAACTTAATAAGCAGTAGCTGATACATAAAAGAATGGGATTCACTCATTTTGTCCCAGCAAGGAGATTGCTATGTTTTTTGAGACAAAGTAGGAAGTGCAGTATGTCCCCTTACTTATGTGAGATGAGTTACATCAGGTAGAAGGATAATGAAAACAAAACCCCACCCAGACTCACTTGTCCTTCTCTTTGACACAGCCTCATCACAGAACTAGCAGGGAATAGCACAGGAATAGTACAGCAGCTAGTTCCTTAAACCTGCCTCATTTTCACAAACCACTCCATACCACATGGATTCATGCTTTGTGCTACCAGAACACAGCTTTTTATAACACAGGAAACTCTTGTCAGCTCCCTCAGACTAGCTTGGCTAAGAATAGCCCCATTGAAAAATATCCCTCTAACATCTACTCATGCATATATGATGTTAAAATTTTAGGAGGCACATCCCACAGTTCTTCACTGCTGTACTCCAAACCCTTTGAATTCTTTCCAAGTGAATATAACTATTTTTTGTTTATACTCTGAAAACATAGGGAAAACTAACACCACATAAGTAAAAATAGCCTGGATCCAGGTCTGCTATTCGCAATGTATAAACTGCATTGCTTGAACCTCAGCATGTCAGTGTTAGGCCAGAAAATGCCAAGTACAGTCAAGTTCTTTGTGCATGAAAAAGATTTGGGGTAATATACAAGCCTAAAGCTATTTTCCCAGTATTTACCGAAATGTTCATATGGGTGTTTTGTTACACAAGCTGCCTAGTTTTAACAAAGACTGTGTTTCTTCATCTAGGCAAAGGCCATTTATTTATATTAGGAGCTTATCTTCTCTAGCTATTTCATTTCATATCCATTCACCATCAGTTTAGGGAGTTTCCACTTTATACTGGGCAGCAAGTGCTTACTATTCAAACGTACCCATGATCTGCTTCCTACAAGTAAAAATAATTTGTACATTGTACTTCTTGGGGTAAACGGGAATATATTTCCCATGGAACATCTATATAGTATAGAAAACACAGGGATCTGCTATTTCTCAGATGTGCATAACAAAACATGGATGAAGTAGAGTTAGCTTTATGATGTCCCCATAACTATTAAAACATGACTTTTTAAGATAAATTAAGAAATTGTCAAATCTATACTGTGTTGCGCAAAATAGTGAATCCTGTGGTTAGGCTTGAGTTTTACCTCTGAATTCTCTAACATACCATCTGGTTTTGAAAACCACACATTTTAAATTGTTCTATGGAACACAAAGGTCCTAAAAAAATTCCCTGTTACAATGCTGTTATTTGTCAACTCATTCCCTTTATATTTCATGAATATGCTGAAAGAGGAAAGGGGGTAATTGACTTAATTTCTACTATATAAATCTTGTAAAAAGTCACATTATTTTAAAGAACATCCCATATTTGTCCTTACCTTCAAATTACAAAAAGCTATTTCAGGAAACTATCAATCATTGTTCACTTCTTTTTCTAGAACACATTTATCATCTCACTATAATTTTGTAGATAAAAGGCTCCCTTCTATCAGCTAACAATTACATTAAAAGAACACAATTTTAAAAATTGTTTTGAGAACCAAGTCTTACCATTTGCATTGCTCTGTCTATAGCAGAATCTCCTCCAAAGCCGGAGACTCCTATGTCCATAGTCACATCTGCTCCAGATCGGAAAGTTACTCCATTGCCATTTTCACTAGATTTTACAAGACTGCTTAAACTACAAAAAACCCCAAACAAACAAACAAACAAAAAGAAATATAAAGTAGAAGAGATTATACAGAGAGTTTATAATACAGGTTTTTTCACTTGTTCTTCTAAGCATAATTATCACTTTGATTTTTTGCAAGCTAGTGAGGGCACCAGAAGTTGTATTTCTTTATTAGTTCAGCAAGTTTTTTAACCTAAGTTAGCCCATTCAGAATCATCTCAACTACCTTTGTGTGCTCATGATGATGTCAAATTATTTCAGTGAATTACAATTCCCCAAAATTTATCTGCATTTTGACCACTCTTCAGTGTTGATTTAAAGACAAATGCATGAATCCACTCATTTTTTCAAATTCATTGAAACTGATTTTTAAAACACGCATCTGAAATTGACAATATAATTCCACCAACACCTATACTGAAGATTTATGCATGCAAATCACGAAGATACCTACAAGACACTGTTTTCATACAAGCAAATGTTCAATCTGTGTATAGATTTATGACAACCACAAGTGCACACTAGATATTCATGAAAAATATTGGAAATGGTCTGAAAGCACACTGTTGGGCTCAAAATAATAAGAGGAGTGAAAGATAGAAATCAGTAACCAAATACAGGACATTCCCACACAGAAATCTGAGCATGTAACTCCTCCCTCCCCCCGCCCACCCCCCCCCCCAAAGCATCTAACTCCAAAATGCTCCACAGTTAACCTCTGGTTTCATTTTGTCAAATTTGCCTAACGTGAAGGAAGGCAGAAGCACTGCCATTTGTATGTCCTCACTGGAGCTGGCTTGTGCTGGAATTCTTTCCTATGGCTGGTGCGTTGTGTACACACATTACCAGTCGGCCCTGTAGGCACCACCTGATTCAATTTTAAAAAGGTAAATCTTAGTTATGATTCCTGTACATGGACAAGTCCCATATTACAGGCAAAAGCTAAGCTATAGCTTGAGATAACTCCACTGCAAAGGTAGGAGTTCACTGTTTAAAGAGGGACTGAGCAATGACAGCACTAAGACATATTCATGGCAGAAATAAATGAAAATCAAGCCTCACAGACAAAAAACTGACATCTCCTTTTCACATAGTCTCATAATTTATGTGGGAAGCATTGTTGAACAGTAAAGATCAAGTCAATACATTAAAATTGCAGCTTATTCACTATCTGACAATGCAGAAAGTTTCCATTCAAAAAAGCAGGAAACATGGAATTTCAGTGAGTAGCTTGGAGATCTCTTAAAATCTCTCTGTCCTTCAGAATTTACCTGCAAAAATATTTTGCCCCAATTTGACGACATCAACTCATGAATAAATGGGATTAGAATCATAGCATCATAGAATGGTTTGGGCTGGAAGGGACCTTAAAGATCATCTAGTTTCAACCTCCCTGCCATTGGCAAGGACACCTTCCAGGTGACCAGGTTGCTCAGAGCTCCTTCCAACCCAGCCTTGAACAATGCCAGGATGGGGCATCCACGATTTTACTGGGCAACCTGTTCTACTGTCTCACCAGACTCACAAAGTATTAATTCTTAATATCTAATCTAAACTTACTCTCTTTCAGTTTGAATCCGTTCTCCCCCTGTTCTGCCATTATGTGCCCTTGTAAAAAGTCTCTCCCCATCTTCCTTGTAGACTCCCTTCACCTACTGGAAAACCGCCATTAGGTCACCCCTAAACCTTCTCTTTTCCAGGCTGAACAAACCCAATTCTCTCAGCCTTTCTATGCAGGAGAGTTGCTCCCTCCCTCTAATCATCTTGGTGGTCTTCATCTGGGCTCACTCAGTGTCATTAGCTCAGTGTAATCCTCCAGTGAGGAAGCAGTTATAGCTTCATCCACATTACTGATTACAGTGGTTTAATTACATTGATTTAAGAGCCATTACTGGGAAACTGGTGCAAGGACTATGAAGATGTGCCTTTATGCCTTTTAAAACACATAATTTGCTTAAAGCTAAAAAAAATTCAAAGCATCATATTCTGATATCCTTTTAAAAAAATTAATTTAAATAATTTCAAATATATTTTCTTCATCTTCCCTTGATTTAAGACACCAAATATTTTTGATGACATTCCACAAAGCTGGTTTTCACTGGACAGTATGACTGTCAGCAGTGTAGTCATTGTCTCCAGCATTGGAACCAGAAGTTCACTACATACATGCCATATTTATTAGCAGATGAATACAGCATTGCAGATGAGCTCAGCCTTTCCATGTTAAAAGATCTCTTCAAATCATCTCATGTCAAAGTTTTATAAAAAACTAAAACATTTAACTATGATCTTTTGTATCTTTTTGAACTGAATATGCAGCTTCAGATCTGGTAAACAGTCTTCTATATTGCTCATTATTTAAAAGCTAATTTAGAATGTCAAAGGGTTTTACAATCATCCTTTGCTACACAATAATGATCAGCCATGGTATTGCTTGGAATGAAAAATTCACTGGAGCTGCTGCAACACTTCACTTTCCATATTCCACCAGAACGGGCACACAAAAAAAAAAAAAATTGATTTTCCAGAAATATTTAGAAACAATTACGCATTTGCAGTTCATTACATTCCCGCTCTGAAAGCCTTCAAAACATACCTTGGTAGCTTGGGAAGCGCTGGTAGAAGGGAGCCTGTTCGTCTGTAGTTAAAAAAGCCTCCAACCACTAACACTCCAATTATTATGATTAGTATGACTGTCAGCAACACTGCTACTGCTGCTGCCAAAGACAGAAGAATAAGAAAACGTTCAAGCAAGCATAGTTCAGTGCAAAAAAGAGCCCAGAGAATTAGAAGCCTGACCCTGAACAGGTGTCATGGTGAGGTATTACATGTTCTTTAGCTCAAATGTCAAGTGCAATATATACTTGAAGCTTACTTGTTCCAGGAGGGACTCCTTTTGACAATCCTATTTCACAATAATTCCCAGTGTATCCATAAGAACATCTGTAAATGTAAGAAGGACAGCTCACTGAACGGCTTTTAGGAAGTTTAGGATCTCAGCTGTATTATTATATTCTGCAGTGTTTACCTAAAACCCATACATTTTAACTCCATGAACAGTAATTATATATTTCACTGACTGTATGTAAATATAGTGTGTCTGCTATATTCAGAGAATTAAAAGTGAAAATCAAAATTGCTGAGTCAGAAGGTCTGTTTTCAGTGGAGCATTGGTGACACCTGTTGGCTGTTCCAAGCAACATTTATTGAGAGTTACTTTTCCATTGTTACAATTTTTGGGTATAGCATTTTATTAGACTCTTCAGAGGTTTGCCTTTCTGGGTTTTTGGTTTTGGTGCTTGCTTGGGGTTTTTCTTCCCCAAACTGATGCATTTACATTACTTATTTGCTGATATTTTTATGCATGTGTTTTTCCATAGTTGTTGTAAAAATGCTACTGCAGATGTATGACACCTTCTGAAGTGTTTCCAACAGATTTCAAAGAGTTTAATTGTTTCGTGAGACTAAATCAGCACAGTCTGAGCCAGAATTACCCTAAAAACATACTGACTTACTTGCATTTGGGAAGACTGCTTTCATCTATATAGCATGTTCCTCCATTCATGCACCTGCAAGCTGGTGGCATTGTGGGAGGGGATTCAATAGCTGCAAAATTCAAAAGCCATATAGCCATTATCAAGACATCCTCAACAAACTAAATAATACCAATAACGCATTTTCTTTGTCTCTATAGATCTTGCATATGCAAACTCACAGGCTACTTTTCAGAATTTTTGGTTTTGATAGCACATGTGCTTGTTGCTCTTGTGTCAATTTTTTTCTGCCAAATCAGCTTAAATTAATTGAAGCAAAACCTGTTCTCAGAACATAATGACTTAGTAGAGTGTGGGCATAGTCAGCTCAAGAGCTGTATGTATGCTCACTCTCTTTTGTTCATGCAATACAGACCAACACCACCCTTCAAACCTCTCCATTCAGAAAGCAGCAATGCCTTCTCTCTTTTGCCCAGACTCTTCCATTCTAGCAGCAGGAAGTTGCACGGAGAAGGCCAAACTGGAGTGCATTCACTTATGAAGAAAAGCAATGCATGGAAATGCACATACAGGAGGAGCATTATTTGAATGCTGAATCAAGTGGGGAAAAAAAAATCATACTAGCCCTCAGTAAGAGCTCAGGATATGCTGTCAGAAAAGTGTACTTAACCTAGGAAAAGCCCTGGACCTGAGTCATTATTATAGGCTATAGATTGAGGATGGACTTTGACAGTCCATCTTACGCAGATGAGTCAGATCATAGTACTTTTGTCACAAAATTGTAATCACCCAGAGGTACAGGAAGTGTGTAGCTACAATGTTTCTTACAGGTAAAACTCCCTTCAAGTCAATGGGGTACAAAAACAGGAAATGCAGAGGTTCTACAGGCCGTTTCTCAGTAGCTGCAATATGAGCAAAGGGCCAAATAAACTAAATGTACGTACAAAGGCTATGTTTGGTCACTGCACAAGTGACTACACAGTTTTCTTAATTCCCAAACATTTTATGTAAAGCAGTTTCAGCAAATATCAAATTCAGTGTCCCCAGTGCAATAAGCAGCAATTAGCAAATGCAATCAACACTGTGATTGATCCCTAACTTAAACAATATTGTATACATTCACTGACTATTACATATTACTAGCACCTCTTTCTGCAGCTCACACCATGTGGCAATAGGAATAATCACTAATAATTATTAAGAAAATGTAACTTAGAGGTAAGGCGGTGTAAAAAGTTATGACATTTTCCCTTTAAGTGCAAAAATAATATAATTCAGAGAAGATTAACCATAGGAAAGATGCCAGACATAATGTTAAAAATCGTAATACATTAAAGATATATTCCAAGGACAAGCACAAGGACATCTACAGCTACCACCCACACCACTATAAGCTAAGAATGCAGACTCTTGGCTAGAGAGAAATAGAAATCCTGCAGTGGTATTTTCGTTCTTCTCAGTAAAGGCTGAGCAGTTCTATTTTATTTGTCCTCCTGGAAGCACTGTGAGGGTTTTGCTGCAATGCAACAATCAAGCATGAAATTCTAGTGCCTGAAAGGCTTTCCAGAGTATGATAATTATCTAGAAGTTCTCTCTGTCCACACTCTTGAGTTCTGTAAGTTTTGGTTTAAGTTTCTATGATACTGATTAAGCAAGAGCTTTTACAGAATTGTAAGCAAAATTATTAACAATAATATGTCAGAAATTCTTAGTTCTGAAATCAGCACATTCTGAAAAAAAATATTTTGGAATTTCAAAACAAAAATCAGAAAGTGCGACCACTAGTCTAGTTGGAGTGACAGACCTATATCCATTTTACAAATGACATGCAAAGAGATTAAAGAAAATGTACAAGGTGACCACAAATCAGTGATGACTGAGAATAAAAGCCAGATGTTCTGAGTCTACCAATATCTATTACATCAGTTAGCTTATCCCTCCATACTTCTAATTCAGTAATGCATTTGTATTCCTAAAGAAAAGCTTCTGTTGCTTTCATTTCCAGTTTGACAAATTATTCTACCTGCATCACATTCCGTACTGCTGCCTTCTAGGAACCGAGTCCCTTGAGGACATGAGCACGTGTATCCTCCTGGTCTCAGCAAACAGAGGTGGCTGCAGACATCTTTACAAGGATTAGGCACTGAAAAAGTGATAAAGTGATGAGGATTTTAAGAAGCAGTATTTCTGAGGTAAGGTAGGGCAATTCCATAGTCAGTGGTGTATCTTGTCAACACATCACATTTATACCAAAACCTTCCCTCTGCCTTTTCTATATTCTTAAGGGAGAGACAATGGCTACTGAGAGCTCACATAGCACCATGAACAAACTTCTTGAAGTATTAAATGATCAGCACTTTGCCAGGATAAATACATATTATGCTTGTCCTCATGATGCAGGGGAAAAAGAGAAAGGACAGGGCCATAACTTAGAGACTCAAAAGACCAGTGTGTGGTGTTCCACTGTTGATTTCATTCTGTGTGTGCAGAAAACACTTGTCAGCCTCTATTTCATTTTTAGGTCTTCAGAAACTAATACTACCATTTACTGATAGACACATTATCAAAAGGTTACTAAGCTCTTTGAAGACATCAATACCAACTTCGATTTCTTAGCAAGAAACGGCTCACTGGGATCCTGATTACCCACCTGATTGATTGTATCTGTGCTGGTGATAGATGCACACTTGGGTAAGCCACGGATTTACAGTAAGCACTTTCACTTTTTCTCCACTTCCAAATTTATCCTTCTTCCAGACTTCTCCTCGTTCTTTAGCCATCCAATATAAATGGCCTTCAAAGACATCAAGGCTGTATGGACTGCCTGCTTCTCAAAGGAACCAAATAAGAGACTATCAGCAAGCAAATCTCCAGAAGAAGTAACAAAACTGCTGTTCTTCAGCTTAAATATATTATTTATTACTTTCATTTTAAGACATATGCAGTCATACATTTATGCCCTCATATAATATGTAAGGTGCCTGACCTCTTCATATCACAGTGCCCACACTGATTAATACCGATTAATAGTATACGTAAAAAAGCAAGAATCCAATTTTCCACATTGTCCCCTATTTGGGTCATAAACTCCGCTCAGGGAGTCCAGTTACAGGCATCGCTGAGCCTGGTATGCCATTGATCACTGTATAAAGGAGAAAACACTACCAAGACTTAATGTCTGAAAAGCTCCCAAATGTAGCCCCACTTGTGAAGCCCAAGTGCTTGTTAGCACACCTCTTGGTTACTATTAATTGCATAATACGTTCTTACCTCCATGTAGTACAATGGTTCTATCTGTTCCATCAGGTCTCATGGATTCAATTATATTTTCTTTAGAATCACTCCAATAGATCCTATCATTGTTCAAATAATCAATAGAAAGACCAGTTGGCCAGCCAAGGTCTTCGGAGACCAGAGTCTGTCTTTGTTGTCCATCCATCCAGGCACATTCAATCTTTGGCTGCCTTCCCCAGTCAGTCCAATACATGAGCCTGAAAGGACAGAATGAGAAATGGATAAGGTTCAGAACTTGGTCACTGTGATTATCCTTTGGAGTTTCATGGAAAAGGTCAGTAATGGGAAAAAAAAGCTGTTCAGCAACCTATTGAACAAGCACAAAAAATAAATATCAAAAGAACATCCATCAGTCACAGTAAAGCTGTAGCATCCAGGTCACTTCAGGGAGCCATGCTGCTGTACTCCAACTGAGGGAAGCACATATCACAGTATCTGATGATTTACCATTTAATCCAAGTTGCAGCAAGCCCAGCTGTTGAATGTACAAGTGCATTTACATTGCTTTTTCCTGTGGAAGAGGCTATCACTGTCCTGCTTGGAGCTGGTGAAGAGACATTCCCATCTATTTCCCTGTTTCAGTAGTAACAGAGAAATTTGGTGGGCACATAATAATGTAGAAAAGAGATTTTTATTTGAACCATCTGGCCTTGTCACCAACACAAGCATCCACATTAAATCTAATCTTAAAATGCTTTCCCATGCTCACAAACTTTGCAATGTTAGTAAAGGGAAGTTACGGAAAACATTCCCTTAGTCTTTCCTGAAAAAATTACCACTGTGGGGTTTTTTGGTTTTGAAAAGCATTTGAAATAATTCTGGTAAGTCCTGCAGTACTCACCCACGTTTTGGATTGACAGCAATAGCTGCTGGTTGATCCAGTTGAGAAAAAACAAGCCATTTTCTATATCGTCCATCTAATTTTGCCACCTCTATGCGGTTAGTCCCTGCATCAGTCCAGTAAAGATGTCTGAATTACATAAAACACAAAACATTCCAAAAGTGAATAGTTTACACTTGGAAGAGGAATTTAAAAAAATTAAGAAGAAACTCTCTATCAGACTTGAACAAAATGAATATAATGAACCTGCATGGATTACTGAACTTGTATAGAATATACAGACCCTAAATATAGGTAAGTTTAGAAAATGTGATCTGTTGGCTCACTAGTTTTTTTCCTCTAAAAATGTTTCTGCAGCTACCTCTGGTCCCTGTCAAATAATCTTCATTGAAGGGCTACTGAAAACTTTCATTGTTAATTTTAAGAAGCAGAGGTAGCTAATAAGCATCTTTAAAGACTATGTTTTCCAGGAGATGATAAGGTTCATTACAAGAAAAATTGATTTACCATGTAATTTATGCAGCAGCTCTGGAGATACACAGCTTATTAGTTCACAGCTCCCCTCTAGACTTTTTTCTTCTGACAGACATACTAATGAATAAATTGTTGCCACATCAGATGCAAATGCTTTTAGTCCTAATAAATAGGGCACTCACTCTAGTTTTCCTTGGATTTTGTTTCTCTTTTTCATCATGCCTTTATTATTTTTTTGGCTTTAGATAATAAACAGACTCATTATTATGCGCTCACTAATTATGCAGTGCCTTCTGATTGAATAAATTATCTCCTAATTGGGCTGGGAATGTGAAAAAATACTGTAATTCCTATTTAGCAGATGAGCAGCAAGACTAAGTGTCTCAAACCATGTGTAACATTTTATATAATGTGCAGGTAATTAAATGTGGTTTTTCAAAATACATTTCAACATTGTACTGAAATCAGTGCAGCACTCTGTTTGGAGTGCTGGAGATGCTCACCAAGATGAAGCTGAAGCCTCACCAGAATGCTTATGATATATATCCTTGATGCTTGCTCTCATGACCATAGGGATTTGTGACTAGAGATTCAGACACTCCCTTCTGCCATCAGAGATATTTTGTTTTCTAGGTGCCTTCAGTTCATGAAGCAAACAGCAAAATAACCCAAGGGCTAGCCCAGACCCTATTTCTAAACGACTCTATCTCTAAACTACTGGAAGAAAAGATAAATTTTTTCACTTTTTCTCAGGATTTTGTATCCAAAATCTGGCAACAGCATTCAGAAGTTTGACTAATCTCCATAACCTCTGTCCATTCAGCTTCAAACAGAATTCTGACTACGTTTCATAGTGTTCATCTACAAACATCACGTTCCTCTCAACATTATACTAAATGAATCACAGCTATGTCTGTTCACCACATCCTTTAACAGTTATATTGCAAAATGAAATGACACCATAAACATCAGAGTCAAACTCCCAAGAGTCAGGCCCAGCTTTGTCCCAGCTCTTCTCAAAGGTAGTAAACATAAGGAGTGATCTCATGATTTCTATGATTAAGTAAAAAAAAATTACCATGTTTAAGGCTAAAAAAATCCACAGCCAATAAAAGGGAGGAAAAACTGTGAAATACAATTACAAAAATGTAACCATTTTCTGAGAAAACACATCTATTCGTCAAACTTCATAGCTACTTCTGGTTTGGAATTGCTCATATAGCACAGGGTTGGCAAGGAATGAGCAAAGATAAAAGACAAAATTCCATTTTGGACTGGGGAGCTTTCCTTCCCACAGCAAAGAAAGCTTGTTCCCTGGAGCCTACCTAAGTCATTGAAGAAGAATCCATCTGACATGAAGGCTAATGTATTATCTATCACTTCACTGAAGCACAATTGATCTGCCAGTTGCAGAGTAATGCCACCTTCCTCAGAGAATATGTGATGCAGTCAGCCTCATGCATTTTATCTACTAACCTGCTGTCTGGGCAAGGACAGATGACTACATTGTCCTGAACTACCTTCAGACTAGACATATTCAGAGACAATTCATAAGGAAGAAAAAAGTGGATTTTGCACAGCCTGATCAAATACTTGACACATTCAAGGTACAGCATTTTTCTAGCTTTTCAGTGTACTTACCTTCCAACCCAGTCAACAGCTAACCCATCGGGCTTAACTATGTATTTGAGATTCAAGTCAACTTCCTTTGTTGGATTGTTCCTACTGCTGTCAAACGTGGGGAGATAAGCACGTTTGATGGCTCCAAACTCAGAACCCTGTCCCAGAATACTGAAGTACACAATACCTTAAAAAAAAAAAGACGACAAATGTCGAGTTAATTACATATTTGTTGAAAATTCTAATCTTTCTGAGGTTATTGTGTGAAGTTACCAGCTGCATTTATCTGTGAATAAGGTAAAAGTTGTCTGTTCAACTAAATTACATTGTGTTAGTATGTAAATTTTAAAGTCATCCATCATAGTCAAGATACACATCTAAAGTGATCTTGAGCTGTATTATCAAGAAATATATATCACATTTTTCAAGAGTAGAGGATCTTAGCTCTGAAACCTTTACACATGACTTTAAGAGTCATTTAGACACTTATAACCCTAAGGAGCAAGTATGGCCCAGGACAGTGGCCTGTGGAAATGGCAAAAATAGGGAACCTGAAGAAGCAGCAAAAATGTAAGTTAATACAGGGATCTATTGGCTATTCCTGCTTAGTATAAGGATTAGTTCTTGCAAGACTTGTGCCAGGTTTGGGAATTGGCAGAGGCAGAAGAAAAAGGAAAGGGTTAATTAATAACAGTCCTCTACTGCAGCATAATCCTAAAGAGCTACAATTCTACAGCTAAATTCACACTGAAATGAAAGGAAAACCAGATCAAAATCTAGATAAACTAAATTAAAGCATTAAAAGAAACCACACTGATACTGGAGAATGAGTAGAGGTGAGGGGCACATTCAACTGAGACCTGGCCAGTTGATCTAATTTGATTTTGCTTTCCAGTGTAAATTAAACACCTATGATACAGAAATGCACCTTTTTTAACCAACCATTGCATGGTTGAGTACTAGCATACTCACTCAGGCCTATCCCTTCAGGGTCCCAGTCATAATCCAGAGCTTGGATGCGCTCCTGATTATCGATATAGTCGGAGTATTGTTCTGATGAGATATTGTACCTTCGAATCCTCACATTATCTGGCAGCAGTAACAATGGAGGATTACCTGGGAAATAATAATGAATTTACTTTCATGTCTTTCTCATTTTAGAAAAAACAGATGAAAATCACTTCTAAACTAAATGGGATTTTCACAAGTTGTATCTGTACAAGAAGCAAAGGGAATGTAGAGACACTTCTAAAGCTTCAGAGATATTCAAACTTCATGGTTTTGCAAAATTCATAAAAATTTAAATGCTTACCACTGAGGATATTATTATTGCTCTCACCATAGATCTCGTGCAGAGATAATTCCTTAAAAATGCTTAAACATTACATTGTTGGCGTATCACCACATCTCAAAAACAGAATGCCACTACACACTACACAATTCCACTTTCCCTCTCCAAGTACAGCTAGCAATTTTGAAAGTACAAATAAATTGCCAGTCCCTTAAGCCGTGACATGTCAAAGTTCTACCTTATTGTTTTTAAATTCTAATATCTCCATATTCAGATGAATGTTCTCCTGACCACAGTTTAATTTTGGGTTAGCCTAATAACATCCCATTTGGCCGTCATTTATGAGGGCTGTGAGATTGTACTATAAAGCATGGCAGAATTCTGGGCATACATAGAAATAGAACTTTAGGCACAACAAATTTCATTATGTTACCAGCTACAGTTATATTATATTCTATCACTTAGCCTTGAACACTTTGTGTGTCTAGATGCTTCCTGAATAAAGCCTGTGAAGAAGGGTATCAAAAAGAACTGGATTTCTGACACATGCACAAAGAGGCAGCCAGGCAGAAACTGAGGTGTAAACGTCCTTTTGCATTTCCAGCCAAACACTCAGCAGTAAATATTTGCTGAACTAGGCCCCTGGACTGGTAACCTGGAGATGCCATATTACAAATAATTTTTAGGTTTCAAAGCCTCCAGTAGCATGTAGGTTTGGTCAGAGGCATTCTGTTCGACTATTTGACTAGGCACACCATATTTCTATCATTTATCTGTTACAGCTATTAAAGTGTAACTACTTTTCTAAACGCAGTACTGTTTTTGTTTTTTATATAACACTGCTCCACTGTCACTTTTTTCTATTTTCTTCACCTCTTTTCTTTTATTATTACTGATCTATTACTATTATTTTCTGAATCAACTCTACCTATTCAAGGACTCCCACACACTGTAGTCACTGCACTGAGGTATGATAAAAAGTCAGTGACTGATCTGAAACACTGGCCAAAGTCCTTCTGTATGTGTGCATCAGTCCATGAACAATGAATGGCAACCTGTCATCAAACTGCCTTTGATTTATGCTAGTTTAATGAAACTTTTTTCTGGTGCATTATTTTGTCGAAAAAATCTAAACTTCAGCAATCAGCAACATTAATTTCCTTCTGATGACAACCACAGGATACCATGTTTATGTTTGCAGAAAATTTCAGGAGAAATGAAGGCAGGCATCCAAATCAAGGTATTATTTCTAATGTTTACAATTGGAAGCAGAGCTGAGTGCTTTTATTCCTGGTTATAGAATAGGTGGAATACACAGATAATATTATCTTACAAAATAAGGTTTGGTTTTCATTATTCCCTTCTTATAAAAGAGAGTATTACATTCAATAAGTTGCTATATTGCACTTGCTCTTTACATGTGGCAATCAATCTCACTATCAGTTAACATACCATCAGCTGCACACTGTTTGCCTTGTTGATCACCCACAGACCTGAAGCCATCTGCACAGAAACATTCATAGCTTCCTTTGGAATTCCTGCAGTCC
Source organism: Corvus cornix cornix (assembly GCF_000738735.6). Classification (NCBI taxonomy): domain Eukaryota; kingdom Metazoa; phylum Chordata; class Aves; order Passeriformes; family Corvidae; genus Corvus; species Corvus cornix. The sequence goes on from NC_046337.1 coordinate 19,563,631, forward strand.
TGGGTGCATGTTCCAAAGATCTCACACTCATTGATATCTAGACACAAGAAGAGAAAATATTGCTAGAACTTGATCTCTTTCTTGTTTAGTCTTTAGGAGTCTCAAGGCTGACCTCATTGCTCTCTACAACCCCCTCAAGGGGGGCTGTACTGAGGTGGGAGCCAGTCTCTTCTACGGTGCCTGCAGTGAGAGGAGCTGAGGAGATGGTCTTAAGATGAGACTGGGGAAATTCAGGTTAGATAGTAGAAAAAAACCCTTTCACTCTTAGGGTGGTCAGGTATCAGAGAAGGTTGCCCAGGGAGGCAGTGGTCACCATCCCTGGAGGTGTTTCAGAGGCATCTGCATCTGGTGCTGGGTGATGGTTTAGTGGTTTAGGGGTTACAGTGGTGGTGCTGGGTTGACGGTTGGACTGGATATCCTTAAAGGCCTCTTCCAACCTTGATGATTCTATGCTGGTCATCTTTATTCCATGAAGTGGTAGGTTTGTGCCTTCCTCACATACTCTAAAAGATCAGTGACCTGATAAGCAATCCTTAAAATCACCATCTGTTATCACACAGAACTCTTCATCACTCATCTACTTTTTACGATGTCTTAAATACAGATTGCCAATAACTGCCTTACTGCATTCATGCTTAACAAATTTATTTTTAGATTTATTTTTGTGTGAAATGAATAAGGCAAGACAAAAGATAAGGTATGACTAAAATGAGATGCAAGAGCAAAGTTGTCTTGAAATGCTGAAGCAAAGACACATAGTCCTCAGAAACTGTATCAGCAGGAAGGAAAGGGAGGGGTGGCCTTGGATCATGTTTAATAAAATTACACAAATTGTCCACAAGAGCTGGGAGAAACAAGCAGAAATGTTCTCATCTAAACATACTGAAATAGCAACTGGTAAGGTATTATACTGCATGACCACAAATATGGCCTTTGAGTAGACTCCTCACCACATTTTATCTGCATAAAACCCAGGGCAAAAATATGGCACAACACACCTTTTCGGTAGGTCTGTTTGGGAGCAGAACAGAAGGAGAGTATAATCTCCAGTAAGTTTATTTTCAATAAGAAAAAAAAACCCATCAAATTTCTATCCCTCAGATTGCAAAGATATGACAAAACCTATATGCAAAAACATATCTACAGCCACCAAAAGCTTAAAAGAAGTCTGAACTGGGGAGACAATTTTTTGTTGAATGATGAATACATGATAGAAAACATGGCTCAGCAGCAAAACTTTTTAGGAAGCATCTGCTAAATGTATAAAAGTCCTGTTAGAACGTGAAAATGAGTGGTCACATTTGAATGATGAAGTGACAGGTCACTGAACACTTATCAGTGAGAAGATATTTACAAGATTAAAAATACCTTCACAGGAGTTGCGGTTAGTTTCACTGGCCTTGTACCCTGGCCTACAGGAACAGATAAAGCCTCCTTCATTCAGGTTGGTACAGTTATGTTCACAGATATTTTCTGCACAAGTTCGCTCTGTTCCAGGATCTGAAGGAAAAAAAAAAAGGAAATGAAAGAAAGCAAATGATACAATTATAACCAGAAAACTAAGTGATAAGTGGGAGGCATAAAAATTTGGTCATTTGGTCATACAATTGAAAACAGTTTTCAGGTAGATAAAGTTAGTTTCCTTTCCTTTTTTTCTAACAAAAATTAGAAGACAATGATAACCACTGGCCAAGAGAGTTGTCAACTGAAAACAAGAGAACAGGGTCAGGATAAGAGCCATAACCATTAAAGCTTATTTCCGCTGTCGATATTACCATGTCCCGCAGCCGTAGGGAGGAGGAGAGGAAGATCCAACAGGCAGGAATTGTGCAGCAAGATTGATTCATTTAATTATTTTACAAACTCTTTTTTGGACTTTTTTCTTCATAGTCTAATTGGACAAAGGATCAGCCACCCCTTGGGGTGACTGGCTAAAATCCTAAAACCTCCATTGTCAAAATATTTTCCTACTGTACCATAAACAAAGTTCTACAAGGTCGCAGGTGTTCATGGTTTACAGAACTTCTGCTAATCTCTTCATGAGAGAGAAAAGTATCCCACGGGCTTGGAAGAAGCAGGAAAATTCCTTGCTAACAGCATTTTTGTATCCACAAAAGCTCACCTTGCTTAAGAGAAATTACATTCTACATTACCATCAATCTGCAGCAACTGCAGAATTTAAGATATTTGACTCTAACTCTTAACTTTGCCAACATACCTCTTTCTTATCCAGTGCTTTCTTATCAGCTGAACAAGAAATATTCTCAATTAATATCATGCATAACACAGGCTCTACATTATTAATATCTGGAAACTAGAGAGAAGATGACATGTAGTTCATGCCAAACCTAATCTAAAGCCTACTGAAGTCAGTACAGGTCATTGCACAGAATGCACTGCCCTTTAAAACATTCCTATAATGGAAAAGCCAAGCCAGGGATAATAGTCAGTCTCTAACAGATCACAAAAATTATACTCCTCTGAAAGTACATATAGAATTATATTGGTTCTGACATACTCCATAGATGCACAAAATACTTGAGTACAAACTCAAATGCGTTATATAAGCAGAAAAGATAAATAATATCATTATTGGCAGATCGTGAGGAAAAGATACAGATGTATAGCAAAAACTTTACATTAAGCTGATTATCTCCTTTTTACATAGACATTCCAGTGCTGATTAAATTAAGTTTAAACAGCTCAATTTAGCATACATGTAAGAAGCATAAATTCATTGTACACACACACACACACACACACATAAATATTCTATTTTCATTATAGCGGGTATTTGATGTTGGAAAGGCTCCAAATGTTACCATCTGATGTGTATTCACATTTATCCCCAAAGAGCAGAATGCAGACATCAGAACGTGTCTGTTTCACAATTTCATAGCCTTTTTATACTTCTATATTTTCATCAAGTCATTGCATTAAGCTATATTACCTAAAGACCATCGGGATGGTAATTAAAACAGAGAAATCAGCTGCTTCAAAATGGACTGCACTATAGGCTTCCATGTTATTTGTATTTTGCAAGTCTGCTGGATTGCAAATTACCAGTGTAGCATTTGTCACACTTTCACTTGAAGCCATCACAGCCTGACAAATTGAAATTACAAGTTTATGCTCATATTACCACTCTGCAGCTGTCTATATATTGACATAAACAGTTAGGATTTTTTTTTTCTTTTTGAGATTCCATGGAATACCCTCTCATCTCAAAGTTTAAGTCAAAACTTTTGTATTTAAATGGATGCTAGTAAATTTATAATAAATAGTTAATAAAAGCTGTACAGAGGATCTAAGAGGGCCATCAAGCAAAGGACTGGTGGTCCTTAAAGAATTCTGTGGTCATGTCCATAAAAAGGAAAATAGAAGCATCTCAATATACTTTTATTTTTAACAGGGCTAGAGCAATGTATATCAATTCAGAGTCTGCCTGTGAATAACGCCATAGGGTTGGTCTATTGCAACTATGGTTGAAATAAATGGATGTTCTTGCCTCTGTAATGCAACCCATTTCAAAACAAGATCAAAACAAAGGTCAAACCTACTTTTTTTTTGTGATGCACAAATACTCTAAGCCTAAAAAAGACTGTGTTCAGAGCACTGAATTTCATAGAATCATGGAATCATTCAAGTTGAAAAAGATCTTTAAGATCATCAGGTTGTACTGTAAACCTAACCACTGCCAAGACCCACTAAGCCATGTCTCTAAATACCTCATCTACATGTTCTTGAAAGACATGTACAGAAGAATGAAAACAGAAGAGAAAATAAAATGAATGAAAATAATGAAAGAATGAAAACAGAAAATATTGTCATCACTAATTGGATAATCCTAGAACAGGCTTAGTAAAAAACAATAAAATAATTCACACATGCTAATCAAAAACCAATAATCCTTAGTATGCTATTCAAGAAAAAACATGCATTGTTTTTAGTTTCAGAAAATTCTATTTCAACAGCATTGTAATTTTGTATTTTATTGATATTATTACTTACTGCAGCCCATTTCATCAAAATGGTCTCCACAGTCATCATAGTTGTCACAGACATAATGTAGGGGAATGCAATTTCCATTACTGCACTTGAATTCTTCTGTTTTACAAGGTCTTGGTGTTGGCTCTCTACCTACAATGAAGAAGAGAAACATTCCTCTGTCACAGTTTAAACTACAAAGTACCAATAGACAGCACTATTCCCCATTGCTAATGAGGAAGCTGATGCCATCTGGTAAAACAATGACAAGAGTACTTTGGAAGTCTATATAAAGTTAAAACCACAACCAGGATGTAACATCCTGACTTCTAGTCACATCTCCATGAACTGAAAGACATCCTGCTATTTTATTGAAAAGACAAAAGGAAAATTCTTCCTATTAATAGTTGATTGAACTTTCTTTTTAATAGTGCAAGCTTATTAATATCCTTTAATGATATACTTCATACATCTACTGCAGACTTCAGGAAATTATGGAGATATTAGTAAACTATTAACTTTAAAAATTGTACAATAAAGCCAGCAAATAATATTATTAAGCAACCAAAAATATTATTAAACTTGAAAATATACAACACAGTCAGTGAGAACTACTTAAGATATCAGAGAGCAAAAACCATATTGAACATTAACAGAGCTTCCTCAGGGTCAGGGCCTAAATATCAAGATTGTTAATATGTGCTTAACAGTGCCACAACTTCAGGAAGTATCCATCTCTGTATTTTAAAAGTCCTGGCTAGCCATCCCATCCCAATTTTACAATACAGCCGAATTCTTTCTTCTTCCTCCTTTTAAGTGGGGTTCATAATAAAATGAAAAAATGTAGCTGGTGCACATAATAAAATACAATATTGTTTTGAAAATCACACTCTATACTTTCAGACAAATGTTTGCTGATTTTACTACTTGCATAGAGAGCTATAAATACATAGTACTGTCAGAGACTGAAAATAGTTCATGCCTCAAACATTGGTATGAAGTTTTGCTCATTATAAAGAAGCTACAGTCAAAGAAGCTTCCCTGAAGAGTGGGACTTTGAACTGAAAGTCAAACTGTTGATTAGATAAAGGGAAATGCATTGTTCAATCATCTCAGGCTGGGGAAAGGTATGCATCCGCAAACGGCCAAAGCCACCAGCTGCAACTATCCCCAGCTGAGTTTGGGGTGGGGGGAAGAGCACAGCTGACAGAAGCCAGGTTTACACAGACTCCCCCCAGCTGACATGGGAGGACGAGGTTTTGGGTGCATGGTGCAACCTCTGGTGAGAGGCACTAAACACCCATCCTCTGATTACACAAACCGGCCCAGCTGTGGAACCCCCAGCCCCACAGGGCACCTCCACGGGACTTTCACGTGAGAGGCTCGGCCCCACAGGGCTGCACATGATGGAACAGACCCAGAGTCTGCCGTGAGAGACTGACCCCCACCCCAGGGGGACACGCCAGGACATGCCTACCTAGCCTGAGCATGTACTCCCATGGGACTCTGTGCCTTCTGGGGGGGGGGGGGTCTTTACCACCAAGAGGACCAGCTGGAGAGGATCAACGGAACATCTTGGGATCCATGGAGTGGTGATATTTTCCTTATTCTGTCCCTGTCACTCTTTCTCCCTCCCCCCCCCCCATTTTCTACTTCTTTCTTTCTCTCTCTCTCTCATATTTAGCATCAAATAAAACCCTTACTATTGTCACTGGCATATGGTCTTGTTTGCACCTTAATTCAGGCAGAGGCATTTCTAAGAACCTTAAAACTGGATCATAACAAGTACCAATAACCGTAGTTCAAATTATTTCATAGAGAGATCTTCTTTTCATAATTTATGGTAAACTTTGACATCTCTTTGGTATTATTAAATGTTAAGCACATCAAAATTACTGAATTTGATGCTCAATTTTGTGTAAACATACAGTGTTCTTCTTTCTCGTCACTTCCATCTCCACAGTCATCCTCCTGGTTGCATAGCTCATGACTGTATATACAGCGATTGTTTTCACATCGGAAACGGAATGGAGAGTCACAGGCAATATCCACTGAAAGCACAGAGGTCAAATCAGTCACACTTTGATACTTCAGGCCATTGGATTGAAAATTATTCATATCACTTTATCTTGAAACATTTATATGTTTTGTATACTTCAAAAGATGAGGAGGCATTCAGACACAAAAAAATATTTTCTGCACATTTTGGTGATTATATGTTACGACATTACAAATTTTTTTTATCAGAAGACAGTTCCTCATTTTAGCCAAAGGCAATTTCTCTAACTACATATAACACTGAGGTTTCTAGGTTTGCTTATGAAGTAAATTGACTGGAAATCAAACATGTTATTTAAGTGCATAACAAAACCAGTTTAAGTAGTACCTCCAACACCTAATTATTAGAGCTTCTCAGCCATATTCACAAAGATGTCCTGACAACATTAATTGCTTTGAAAGTTCAGCACCTTTGACAATATACGTTATCTGAACTGATCTTTAATTTCAAACTGACATTCTTATTTTAGATAACCAACTTGAAAACATGAAATAGTGTCCTTCTCTCTCTGATATGCTTCTCCCTACTTTTGTAACCATGTATACAAGCAGCTGCAAAGCAGTGAGAAACATTGTCAGAGAATGAAGTGAACTTGCATATAAAGCAAAATTCTTAGCACTCATCCCGAATAATTACAGTTTGTTCTCTAATTGATCTAGCATACGTAGAGATTAAGCATACTGTTCATTTTAGTATAATTCCTCTCTCTTACAGCAAAGGTGAAGTTCTTCATCAGAGTCATCTCCACAGTCATTATCACCATCACATTTCCAGTATGGCTGAATACAGACATGGTTTTTGCACTCAAACAGCATGGGTGGACAGTATGTACCATTAGGATACCGTGTAGCTGAAGAAAAGAAAATTATTAAGACATTTTCATTTACAACAAAAATTTTATGTTCTCATGAAAAATATTCAGCCCAACCCCACACTATTTTTAAAAACACTTCTCTCCATAATAGGAGATACTATATGAGGTGCTGCAAGGACTGAGGACTTCTTGGCAGCTACAATGTAATTAATTCAGGTTTAAATGAATAGTGGAACAACATAAGTTAAACAAGTTTTGAAAATAAAGAAATTAATTTAGCAAATGCTACTTGAATTTGTTATTGACAAATCTAGTTCAATAATAAAGATAATTAACCACACTGGCACCAAAAGTGAATGATTGAAGAAGCACATAAGATATCTAATTCCAAAAGTACTCATGCTGATATAGAAAAAAAACCCCACTCATATTCTGTAAAAGCTGTGAAAAGAACTGAACTAAATCAAAGAAAAACCAAAAATATTATTCTACCACCCTATATAAATAAACCACACCCTTGCCCTTTCAATGGCTTCTCATACACTTTTCTCCTCCATTTAAGAACAGCCAAATGTTGTATAATTCAGGTTCTAAAAGACAACTGCTGTGATGTACATTCCATGTGTATCTTCTCCTGGACTTGGTAAACACATTCATTTCCTACCATTCAGAATGTATTTACAATCAGTGTAAGAGATGGCAACCCATTGTTATATTAAAAAGCAGATTGAAAATATTATGCTTATCCTGAATTTTTTCTGATACCACTGCGTGTTGCAAAATTCTATATCTCTAAGGAGTCATCTCACTTAAAAATAGGGAAAAGTGCAAATCTTTCCGAAAGTGAGCACAATGAGCACCAATTGCAAAGCTTGAAACTCACGACAAGTTGCTTCATCAGAGAAATCAAGGCAGTCTCCATTTCCATCACATCTGAAGCGCTCTGCAACACAATGTCCACTATCACACTGGAAATAACCTGGGTGGCAGGTCCTCAACTCTGAAAAGATTCAGAGGTAACTGAAATGCCTTTTTGTTCAAAAATAGATAAACTACTTACTTTTAGAGAACAATCTTCTAAAAAAAGTTGGAAAATCCAAGACTATTAAAACTGTGGTACTCTCTACTTTTGGTGGAATGACTAAAGTGACAGGGTGAACATTACTTCTTTAAAGATGCTTCCCATAAAAGATCATTTTGCAGAATAATTTATCACATTAGAAACAACAGCGAGAACATGTAAGAGTTAGCATTCAGATAATACACACCACAGTCACGTTCATCTGAATTGTCTTCACAGTCATCATCGTGATCGCAGATCCATCGTGAAGGAATGCAATGCAGATTGTCACAACGGTATTCACTTTCTGTGCACTCACGAGGACCTTTGTTTAAAATGAATGTACAAATATGAAAAGTTCCCCAGATGTAGAGTTAAACATCCACACCTGTCTCATTGAACCAGACAAAACTAATGTGAGCAGATAATGAGGTAAAATCTTTAAAATTAAATGATGTTAAAGCATCATTCCCCCCAAGTACTCTTTAAACATGGTAGACATTCTATGTCCCTCTTGATATAGAAAAAAGGAAAATCATTGCAGACTTTGTTTCAACACAGAATTATACAGAAGCTTTTAACTCAAATCAGAAAATAAAGATCCACTATTATTGTTTAAGAAACTAGATAATACTACATTTGCACACAGGACAAAATTCAAATGTCACTTCTTAGTGGAAAACTGGAATTTGTGTTATTGTGATGACGGGATTTATCAGTGGTTTTATGTAACCAGAATGCATCCTTGTGACATCAGTGTGGTATTTCAGCAAATAAAAGACAGACTGTATAAAGCAAAGTATGGTTGCATTTGAGAGCTGTCTGCCTTGTTCTCATAAGAAATAGAAGGATATTTAAGTCATAAGTGGGACTATATCATTACAGACAAAACAAGAACTCACTGCAGTTGTGCTCATCAGAGTTATCGCCACAGTCATCATCTCCATCACACTTCCAGCGCAGCGGGATGCATCGATGATTGTCACAACGGAAATCTCCAAAAGGACTGCAAGTCATCTCCTCTGCAGTGTAGACAGTTTGCCAACAAAACAGCACACATTAGCATAGTCTTTGCCCAGGTACATTATTACTGAAGGCTTTCAGAAAATCTGTGTGTTTGCAAATTGGAGAAATATTTTAGGCACAGTCATGCTGAAATGACCTCCTCCAAACTTACCACAGCCTTGTTCATCACTGTTGTCTCTACAGTCATCATTCCCATTGCATACTGCCCACAATGGTATGCAACGGTAGTTGGTTCTGCAGCTGAACTGTGTGTGATTGTCACATCGATAAGCAGGTCCCACTGAAAGAGGCAGTTGTCAAAATTAGTTGTGTTACTTAGCCATTAACTGTCCTCCTTGCTATTCTGCCTCTCCTAACCTTTTATAACTTACGTTCAATTATTTCAACTAAAAAGATTTATCTGCTAACTTCAGTGTTGTAAAAGAGAAAGTATCAAATGTATCTGATTTAACTATCTTTTCCAATCTATGCTGCTTGCATTCTGCATATACTATAAACCCATCAGATGTTCAAATCACACTCATTGTGTTTTTCACCAAACTATTTAGAGCTGGTAACACTGGCAATAGCCCCAAACCTGGGAACCAGAGGAGGCAGCTTGTCCTCAGATGGCAAATCTTGGTCACAAGTTCTTCAAGACACCCATTGGTTCAGAAAGACATGCTAAAGCATATAGGAAAATCCTAGCATCAAGAAAGTCAGAGTGAGATGCTGCCAGTTTCTGACAATCTGGCCAGCAAAAATAAGCCTTCTCCCCTTCAAAAATAAGGAGGTAGTAAATTATCACATAGTCCCTATGTTTTCTAACGCTCTTTACTACACAAATGTAATTAGCTTGCAGAAAATGCCCCTTTCCAATAAACTTTCAATCTCAGGCAAATTAAGTACTGTGGTTCACTCTGCTTTTGGTGCACTCTAATATAGGCATCTTACTACAGCTGTATGCTTACTGCATTCGTGGAATGGCTCATCAGAGTTATCACCACAATCATCATCCACATCACACTTCCAGGACTGTGGAATGCAGCGGCCATTGTCACATTTAAATTGGCCTGGGGGACAGGTTCTACTGGCACAGTGAGTGCTATCTTCATCCGAATTATCACCACAGTCATCCTCTCTATCACACTGCCAGGCTTCTGGGATACATCGTTTATTGGCACACTGCCACTGATGAGTTTCACACTGATGATTAGCTGAAAGAATACAGATTAGCTGTTAGGATATTGAAACTTACAGAAATGGTCTGCTGCTGTTATATCAATTGAGTCCTTATGTTTACACCAACAGTTAAAAACAAAGCCAGAAAAAATTTAAAACATCACATATACTCGCCCAGTTAAAGCAATTAAGGTACACATTTCTAACATCCCATGTCATATTTTCCCCAGGCATCTTCAGACAAGCTCACTAAGGCTCTACGTTTTTCTAGGAGCAAGACATACACTACCTTCTCCTAAAGCAGAGGGAAGTAAACCCAGCATTCAACATGATTGAGGCAGGGTCTCCCAGTCACTTCACAGAGGAGCTAAGTGGCACTTTGGCCATGCTATCAGCTTAGGTGTGTATTGCCTGATGGGCCTGTTTCTCTATGAATGAACATGACAGAAAACATAGCAGAAGACTATGCTAGTATTAGCTGCACAACCTACAAATATATACCCTCTATTCCGAAAGGGGAAAGCACAAAAAGCTGGTATCAGCAGTGCTAGCAAATTGGGGTAGCTCTGAAAACAGGAATCAACACTTATCTCTACTTCCAGAATTTCTGTGTCTCACCATACCCCACTCTACTACTTTCTTTTACATACACTGCCAAACTGTTCAAGAGAAAGCAGTGTATCATAATTTCCATACATGTCCCAGACCAAAGGATTCTGTTCCCATGCACGAGATAATGAGTAAAAGGAATTACATAGACCTAGACTGATTTTTATTGTACCCAGTGTGTTAAAATCAGCGCATTACACAGCTGCTGTATTTCCTCTTTTTAAATTCCCCTGTGGCACACTTAAGATCTTAGCTATTTGAAACTCAGCTAAAATTAACATTTCATTTAATTCTGTCACTGTTAGAAACACTTTGGAATGGAAGGCAATGAAACTATCACTTATGTAACTACACTGCTTTCCCCTTCGCTTTATATTACTAAGCTTGCAACTGCTAGAACTATGTTATTTACAAAAAGAGAACTAAGGATATGCTGTTTTAAATTAGGCATAAGTATGTGGAATAGCATAGGTTTTAAAGGAGATAACATTATTCCAAAAGCATAATAATGCTGCATTTCTATAAGACTGCTTTCACATACAGCTCTCCAAAAAAAATCTTCCCACATGAATTGGATTTTGTGCAATGCAGAGGATGTAATAATTTTGTCCCATCATGCAAAGTAGAATAGAGGGAAAATTAGCCCACCAGTTAGACTGACCTGGGCATTAGGAAGCCTTAGATTCTTCAAAATCACCATGGCTTTACTCAGAGCAAAACAAAGTGAGTCCTGTTTCTAATATTTTATACCTCAGATGGTAATTTATCTCAGTGCAAATCTGTCTCAAAGGTACAGAAACTGTTTATGTTTTGATATAATACATTTTTGCTCTCCTTTACCCTGCTTGCACTGAGGTGAAGTGCTCCAGCAGGTGCAAGACTGCATCTGTCTATCTCACCTTTTCATCTTTGAAAAAGAGATATTGATTATGAAATTTGTATGTTGATTACATGTTTTATACTGGCAAAATACTTTAATTTATTTGTTGGAACATACCACAAAGTACAGGATCTTCGTCTGATCTGTCATGGCAATCTGGCTGGGTATTGCACAAGAAATGTGAACTTGTGCAGTTCCCATCATTACACTGGAACTGCCCCACAGGACAGTACCGCTGCGGACAGGTTGGGGGCTCATCGGAGCCATCTCGACAGTCCCTCTGTCCGTCACATTTCCACCAGATGGGAATACACCTACAAAGAGAAAACGGGGTGTTCTGTGTTGAGGATATGGCTTTACAGATGTACAACTATCCTTTTACAGCACAAAAGACAGTCATGTCGTAGTGTTATTCTTGAAACACCCAAAACATCTTGAATTTTATGTCTTCTATTTCAGATGTCAAATGCTAACAAAATATGCCAGAATACTGTCACCAGAAACAGATGATAAACAGATGATATTGGTGGACTCTAGAAGGAAGTTCACAGAAAATAATAACTATTTCATTTTTATGTTTATTTGTGGTAATCCTCTCTCATGTTTTTTAGATCAATCTCCAACTGGCTTTTTAATGAGGTAACATTTCAATAGTTCACCCAAACTTTAGCACAATAATTTCACTAGGGATTATTGTTATAACACTGCTTCAAAAGGCAACCCAATAAGCACACCCGCCTCATAGGCTCCAGAGTGATACATCAGTAGAAGAACTCTTACATCACCATTCCTCTCCCTCCACTGCTGTCTCAGTAATAGGGGTTATAAATGTGCCCTCGCATCAGCTAAAGGCCTTTCCTGGGCCACTGGCAGACAGCATATATTTGGCAGAAACAGATACATTGTAAAAGATGTTTAAAAATAAGAGAAGGTTCCAGGTCTGAGAATTCAACAAGAAACAGTTTCTGTAGGTTCATGTTTCTAACAACCCAAACTTTGCTACATTAGCAATGCCATATAACATAAAGAAAAAAAGTACTACTTAAGCAACCAGTCTAGAAGTACTTTTCCAAAATGGAAGCCTGTCTTCCTATTTTTCCTGGTTTTCTCTTTGCAAGCAGGTCACAAACTCATCGTGAGAGCAGAATGAATTCCTAATTTCATGCCCCTTTAAACAAACTAAACTGTAAAATATATCCTTAAAAACACATGGTGAAAAAGCAATGGTGAGCAGTGGACTTACCTCTCAGTGTCTGCACAGAGAAACTGGGTGCTAGAGCACATTGGAAGGCAGTGGGCTGTATTGCCAAACTGTATGACCATGAAGTTATCAGGACATTCACAGGAAAACCCCTGACCACCAGCTTTTATTAGGCAAAGATGGGAACAACCACCATTATTGGTGCCACAAGGATTATTAACTGGTAAAACAGAAGAATAAATAAACCATACTTTATAAATTCCAGAACACAAAGGTTTCAATCTACAATAGATTCCTCTAGTACTGCTTTGAAACCTTAAATATAAGATGTTGAAAAACAAAACCTAGGTAAGTAGGCATTTCATGAGGAAAATATATGTGATTTCATATACACAAAATGTATGCTATTAAGCCATGATGTTTTAGAAGCTAATTTAAAATTATGCATTACCAGTCATTGCTTTTCAAAGAAGGGCAATTTATAAATGTAAAGTAGATGCCTACACTTACTCTGTGCATTTTATTCCCCTCGGCAAAGGCAAAAGCTGAGTGCATTCATGACACTTTGCAACTAGTCCCCACATAACAGCTGACCCTCTAAACGCAAATCTAATTCTGTTTCCTCACCAAATGGTTGTCTGTATGGATGGTAAACATGGATGTCAAATGGTCTGTGTGTGGTATTCACAAGAACAGTCCTTTCTGATCCATCATATTTATTTCCTTTTTCAACTGTCCTTGTGTTCCAGTCAGTCCAATATATTGTGTCTTCAAAAATTGTTATTGCAAATGGATGAGGTAGAGTCCCATCATATACTGTGTGACGATGATGTCCATCCAGGTCAGAGTACCTCCACAAAGAAAAATTTGTGCAAAACATTCAGATAAATGCTAAAACTTCTTTTCATCTTTCCACATATTATGTATGCTTATGGCACTTCATTATTGGTGACCAGAAACATGCAATGTAGAACTGAGGCTTCGTTGTGCCCTAAAGACAGATCACCATCCTCAGCAAATTCATTTTAGTATATGGAGGAAAGTAAAACAGGCTATTTCAGGGAAATAAATGGAATAGAGTAACATCCACTGAAATGTATAGTCTTCCCACAGAAGCACATTAGCTAGAACAATGAAAATTCTGCACATTTTTTGCCTTAACAGCAAGTTATTTTTGTCACAAAAGAGTCTAGCTTGCCTAGATGATTCAGACTGCTAATAACGGAACACTTAAGACAATAATAGGCTTCCTATATTCCTAAATTTTGCATGTCTTTCTGATTTAGAGATTCCTCTGGTGAGCTATCTTTGACAAGATTTCACATTTTTACTATTACCTTGCTATATGGGGAAATTATGAAATACAAGAGAGAAGAAACTTACATATAATTAATACAAATTTTTTAAAAGACATTTTTAACACTTTATCATAGAAAAGGCTGGCAGAAGAATTAATGTAGAGAAGAATAGAAGTAAATACAAATACAAATTTAAATGTGGATGTAAATATGAATACAAATATGAACACTAACATAAATACAAATTTTTGCTTTCAAAGTATTTCAGTATCATGTATTTCAAAATCACTGAAATAGAGTACTATCCTCTTTACTGCTATTTAGGTGGAAATTTTCTAGTACTAGAAGCAATAAATAGATTTTTCTTAGTTGACAAAATAATCCCATTTGCCAACAGGAAATTCCATATCATACTTATAGACACTCAGACATCTTCTAATGGTATGTATACAACTTATTAGCACATAACTAGTTTAGTTACAGCTCAATTCTTATCTATAAGCAGAAACAAGAGGATCAAAAAACAGGGATTTTATAGTCAATATTGCTTTGGTTCAAGTTGTATAACTAGATATAGAGAAGTTGTATATTTTAGTACAGAGTGTGAACCTTTTCACTGTAACTTTTGGACAACTTTCAGTGGAACCTAGAATGTGAAACTCAGTTATTGTGTAATCTAACGATCCATATCATCTACTACTCCAGACATTTTGACTCGTTTTCTATAGTCAGTGGGCAGAAATATGTATTATTTTTACAGCACCCATAAATTCTCCCACCACAATCTGATATGAGCAATTATTCAGTTGTTTCAATATTTTCTGTGTACATACTCAATATAATTTAGATGGGCATCTGTCCAGTAGAGCTTGTCATTGGTGTAATCTATGGTAAGTCCATTGGGCCACTCTAACTTTGTAGAGATGATCACAGTCTTCTCCTTGCCATCCATGCCTGCTCGTCCAATATAGGCTCGATCTGCCCAGTCTGTCCAGTAAATCTGTCTGTTCAAAGGAATACTTATAGTTAGGATTGTTGAAGTAAATATTAGAAGCTATGCCTCAAATACAGTATTTTCTGCCACAGGACTAAAGCAGAGATTGATGAAGAAGAAAGATAATGTATTTCTTAGTTTAACTGCTACAGCAGACAACTGTGCAGTCACAATTGCCTTCAAAATGCCAGCCCCAACAGCTACCAAACTACACTCATTTCTATCAACCTTTTTACCCTTGCAATCAGAACTTTCTAGTCCACAGGAAAGCAAATTCCACTTTCAATGGTAGCTGACAGCCATGCATATACACCTACAACAGGCAAGCTACTATTTTTCCTAAGCTGCAACTAAGTACTAACACCACAGAAATCTAAATGTAAGCAGAAAAATTTACTTCAGATTTTCAGAATAGTGCAAGATTATTTGCAAAACAAAGGAAAAGGACTCTTGAAATGTCATACCCATATTTTGGATGAACAACAATTGCTCTGGGATACTGAAAGCAGAAAGTATTGTTGGCATCCACACACCGATCCACCAGTTTTTTCCGGAATCTTCCATCAAGTTCAGAGACGTAGAGACAATCTCGGTAGGCATCCACCCAGTACAATTTTCTGAAATATTTTAATTTATTTAACATTATTTAATTTTTTCCCTTATTTTGCTTCACAGCATCTTTAAATTTTTTTTCTCCTAGAAGCAATGTATCTACTGTAAAGGAATATGTGCTTCATTGACATCTCTTCTACACCATGCTCCAGGCTGTCCTTTTCTCTCCTATTGTTCCTGTAAGCCCAATCAGTGGTGCCAAATTCAAACTTGCAGGTGCCCAGTTGAGTACTAATATGCCATTCACCTACAAATTCCTAAACCCCTCTCCCCTTCCTGTCCTACCAACAATGGCCAGGAGCAGGAAAACAGACATGCAGTGCAATGGACTGTGACCAGGGCTGTAAGATACTGTAGAGAATCATGAACTGTTCCATGCTGCCACCTCTGCTCTCATCAAACAGGTAGAAAAGTCCTAAGCAGTTTGACACCCTAATTTAAACTTCACCTAGAATTTTCTAACACTTCTATTACCTTCCCTGAGAATTACACACAGCTGTAAGCAAAGAAATCATACAAGCAGTAGGAATGATTTTTTAAATGCCTCCATCAAAACGAAGCATTAAATTCAATTAGAACTACAGCAGGGTACTTTGAAATTCTCTGCAGAGCTGGTCAGCTCCAGCATCCACAGTGTCATTCCAGAAAGAGCCTGACAGATATAATTTCTGCCCACACCACCCTAAGCAGTACCATTCCCACCAGGAAGGAGGAGAAGGTAGTCTTCTCCAACCTGCACCTTGCAGCATCCTCCAATCCTCTCCCTGCACTGAAATCAAACAGACAAATTCAACCATTGTACTGTCCTTCAGCCTGTCTGAAACATCTAAACAAGAACTGACTGAAGACATAACTAATGGTAGCTGAAATAATTCAAAAGCTGTATTAGAAACGAAGCAGTAGGACCATTTCAGCTAAAATTTGTCTTTTGCTTCCTCACCTTTCCATGAATCATAAAGCATTTGGGGGTGCGAGCAACATTAATTATCATTAGGTTTAGAGACAAAGTGGTTTAAACATAAAAACTTTTATATGGACATATTCATATAAACACTCTCATGGAAGTTCCCAAAGTGACTTCTTGAACAATTCTTCTTAGTTTACAGTCTGATCCATGTTCTTTAGACTTTTCATACTTATATTACTGCACTTGGAAAGCAGGAACAAGAACACTGTCAGAGTGGGCACCACATAAGGACAGAGGTTCTGTGGCAGTAAATCAGACTACTTTTTGAAACAGAGCAGGCAATTAAAAATTTACCATGATGAGATGTGTTTTCCAATTACCTCACTCATATGCTGGCCTCCTGGCAGAAAATTATATGGATCATGTTGTTTGAGTGTGTCAGGTGCATTTTTCAAGAGCAAAAGACACATGCCCTTCACATTGGTACAGGAGCTAAATTTAATTAAGGCTTACTATTACTTACTTCACTGGAATCTAGTTACCTGTTACAGTATTTTGTTTATGCAGTGAAGCCTGCATCCCAATCCCAACAACTGCTAGCAAATGACTGATTGATGAGAGAGCAAGTCTGACATAACCTCAGTATACTACATATGAGAGTAAAGAACAGTGTTACGTATTAGATGCTGATAAATAGTTTCAGAGCAGTTGTATAACGCTGCATCCACATTCCAAACTATTTCAGTACTCATCAGGAATTTCATATGAAGTGAGGAAAAACCCTTCAGATAAACTCCTTCACACATCATTTCTTCAGTAGCCCAGAAAGACAAAAAACATATTTTCTTACCTGCCAACCCAGTCAACAGCGATACCTTCCCCGTTGGGCACATCATCACTTATCACTGCCTCCTTATTTGTTCCATTTAGGAACATTCGTTCAATGACATTCCTCCCCACATCAATCCAGTACAACCTCTTTTCCACCCTGTCAAAGTCCAGTGCCACCACATTTCTCAGTCCTTGCAAAATGAGAGAGTAAGACTGGCCATCTGCTGTGAGATTTCTCAGATAGTAACGGTTGCTAAAAATAAGGTATGGGGAGATATTACTATTTTGTCGGCAACTTTTTCCATCAGGCTCCCGGATATAGCCTGGGGCACACTTACAGATGTAGGAGCCAGCTGTGTTCTCACAAATCTGGCTACATACTGATGGAGTTTCATTGCACTCATCAATATCATCACAAGTCCGTTTATCAGACATAAGTTTGTATCCGGGATGACAAGAACAGTAGAAACTTGTCTGTGTGTCTGTACAGTCATGATCACATCCACTGATTGAAGGGTCACTGCATTCATTTACACCTGGGGAAGGAAAGGAGTTCTATTCAAGGAACCAGCTAGCAGAGTAATAGTGCAGTCACTTTCCAATGCACTTTCTCTCTCTCCCTGCTACCCTCTGAAAATGCTGATTGTGGATGTGGGCTGCCATAAAAAAGGAAAAAAAGAAAACAACCTAATCCAATATTAAATTATTCTACCACCTCTGAAGTCTGTCACAAAACACCCTAAGTGCAAACTATGGACTATAGCATATTTTGGAAATGCAAGGGCAATACATAACAGTGTATGAAATATATTTTGTTTATATCATTAGCTCATTGTCACAGTCAGTTAAAACAGCACATAATAAGTATGATTTAATTACAGCAAAAAAATTTAAAAGATACCTTTCTTATAATTTTAATTTTTTCAAAGGTGCCTAAGCTTTTTTAACTAGACAGTACAAATAAATCTATACATACCACATCCTTTTTCATCACTGTTATCTAAGCAATCATCCAACCGATTGCAGACTTTAACCAGCTCAATGCAGTTTCCATTGTCACATTTAAAATGATGGGGAGAGCAGGTTGCTTCTGGTGTACTACAGAGACGTTCCAGCTCATCAGATTCATCACCACAGTCATTATCCCCATCACAGATGTAGGCTTTGGAAATGCAGCGCCCATTCTGACAAGTAAACTGGTGCTGTTGACACGGTTCATAGATGCATCCTCTTTCATCACTGCTGTCACCACAGTCATTCCGCCTATCACACCTGAAGAAGAATGAACACTCTTCAAATATAAGAAGGCAATCACTGTCTCCAGGGCAGAGGGATAGATACACTCTCCCAATTTCCAAAGAAGGCCGGTATTACTGGCTCCGATAGAAGAGACTTTCAGAAACTGGGGTCATATTATATATTCTGATCCTGTGGGTCCTCTATATTCTCCATGTGCATTACAGGCTGGACAGAATCACTCTAGGAGAGGTTACTAATGACAATAAGAAGGATTAAATGCTAATGGTGAGCAATGGGGATATTAACATAGAAAATTCTAGAGCATTTTTGAGTCAAAGCTAATGCACAAATGCAGAGCAGATAAATAGTTTCATTACAATATGTAGATCTACTTACAACTAATGGTGAGGAAAAAAGGTTGAATTAGCTCCTTCACTACAAGCAATTTTGAGAATTTCTACAGCTGCTTCAGTAGTTACAAACCTGTATGTGTTACGGATGCACAAGCCATTACTACAGGTAAACTCATTTTCTGTGCAAGATCTTCGTGTGCAGTTCTGGTGTTCATCAAGAGCATCACTGCAGTCAGCATCACCATCACAGACCCATGCCCGAGGAATGCACCTCCTGAGTGGGGGTTGATTGTTGGCACACATGAACTCTGCCGCTGTGCAGTTGCGGTTTGCTGAAGGAAAACCATGTTCACTAACCAAGTTATACTCTGTGTATGTGACACCCTCCTCCACCACACACACCAACAGCCTGGATATCCACCCATAATCCGTAACAGAGCCAAGCCCTACTGCACATGCAGAGATAGATACCAGAGATAGGTACCTTCTCATGTACAAAACTGCACATTACTCTTCATAGGGGCTGACTGGGAGCCAAAGAATTCCTTAGGCAATGCTGATATGTGCGGAAATCACTGGATTCTCAATATAAGCTTTTTCAGCCAGAATTTCAGGGAGCTGAGCCAGATTTTCTGAGAGCTGGACAGTCTCGATTCCCTATTTTGTTCAAGGTGTTCTGTGCTCCAGAGAGCAAACAGAGGTAGCACCATTATAGTTAGTACAGCCAAGGACTACAAGTATAATCAGCTGTTCTCAAAAAAATCAAGAAGTGGGACTAGGTTTGGTGAACCTCCTTCCCTTTGTTCACTCTCTGAACAGACAGGCTTATTTTGTTCAGATATTAAGCCACAAATGTGGTTATTAATATGGCACATATTGATGCAGTGCATGATCACCAGGGAGTATCTCCACGGAAGCTGCTCTGGCTGCCCAGATCATACACACAATCCAGGTTAATTATATCTCCATTTCAACTCAACAATTCAAAGAAGAGTAATTGCGAAATTAGAACAATGTTTTGTTGGGTTTTACTACCAACAAAGTATTTAATTTTGATTCAATATCATGAAAATGAAGGTACAGAAGGATTGTACCTCACACTTAATGTGCACCTTTATGGGGTAGAAAAATTGGCAGTGGGTGAGAGTTTGAGGGTTGGTTGTTTTCTAAAAAATACCCGCAGGACAAAGTGTAGTATCTATTTGCATTAACCACCTACCACAATTATGTCTTTGATCCTCATCACTCATATCCCCACAGTCATTATCACCATCACAGATCCATGTTGCTGGGATACATCTGCCATCATCACATCTGAACTGGTCACTCGAACAAGTCCGCATTTGGGGCACTTAAAAATGAACACAATCACTTTGCTTGTTAAAATAACCTGCACTGCCATGAAATCTGCTGAGAACTGTATTTCAGGGAGAAGCTTATGACAGTGAAATTTAAAATCAAAGCTTAAATGTAAATAGTTAATGTATAAGCTGCAAAACATTTTCTTAGGCTAAAGGTGTAACTCCAATAATATGCAAAGTGACCTACCAGCCCTGCTGAAACCATAGAAGAATCTTGCCTTGTGTTATTCTTACTTTTACAGTGAGAATAATAACTATGTTATAATATCAATTGTCAGTGACTTCAGTTAGCTCCTTCTCTTCTTCCCTGGAAATTACTGTCCTTTTTTTTTACCTCCTACCCTACTCCTCTGCTTATTCCTGTCAGTTTCTATTGTACATACAGGATTTGTTTACTGTAATACTATGATACCCATATACTGTGTCAACACTCTTCCCCTCTGCATCCCACATTCCCTTTTTCCCCAAATGTAGTACTGCATGCATACTTTCCGTATAGCATGAAATCTGCTTTTACATCCAAAGCAATATCAAAACACTGGCTATTTTTTGCCATTTGATTCACTACTATCATAGTCTTATAGAGATAGGAAGTTATACATTAAGAGTAATCCCATTACAAGCATTCAGTTGTTGCAATTAAAGCCTTCATACTCCATACGCAGCTTTAAGTATTTAAGACTCAGATTACTCAGTGACTCATATTAGAGACACTGAATAAAACCCAAAAGATACTTATTTTCCACTTAGTCGGGAATTAAGCTTCTGCCTGCAAGACAAACTACTGATTTGCCGTAATCCACCATGTTGTATCTTCTGAGTGCAGACTTACCACAAGAGGCAGGTTCATCAGAGCCATCAGCACAGTCTATTCCTTGATCACAGTACCAATGAGCAGGAATACAACGTCCCGATGTACAACGAAACT
The DNA here is from genome assembly GCF_000738735.6 of Corvus cornix cornix. NCBI lineage: Eukaryota > Metazoa > Chordata > Aves > Passeriformes > Corvidae > Corvus > Corvus cornix. The sequence goes on from NC_046337.1 coordinate 19,584,951, forward strand.
CACTATTTGTGCAAGTAAGAGACACTGGAAGAAAAAACCTATGTATGACTTCTTTTCTTTCTGCTACCTTTCCAACTTGTTTTAAGTTGCTTTTGAGTCCATGTTATGCAAAAATTATTACAGTCCCCAAAAAAGAAAGAGAAAAAATTATGCTAGGAAAGAAGTCTTTTCTCAGCCTCTCTGGAAAGAGTTCATGGTACAAACTAGCTTGATATTTGTATGCAAAGAAATGGGCTTAATTTTCTCCCAGGGCATACGTATCAGCTACTAAGTAGACAGAATTTGCTCTGGAAATAGGATTGCTTGCAGCAACTGTACATATGTTCTACATTTATACTTGAGATGTACGCATAGGAAAATGACCACAGTCCAATATACTCATTTCTCCAGTGCCCAAACCAGGCATAGCAGACTCAGTGCTTTACAGGAAATAAAAATGTGCACTAAGGAAGTAATATCTCATGGTAGATAGTTTTCCTCATACCAATTTTTTCTTCATTTGCTAGTAGAAATCTTTTCTTAATGGCAGTGAAGAACAAACCATAACACTGAATAGTTGCAGCTCAGCATGCTGCAAGTACTGTCTGCACTTCAGCTGAGCCCCTTGATCCTGGCATGTATAGTGATTTTGACAATTTCTTCAGTAGTTACCAATACTTTGCTGTACCCTCTGATGGTTTCAAAATACCAGAAGGATTCAGTCTGGCCTTTTAACTTGCTCTTCCCTGTGCCTTTAATGATGGAAATCAAAGTTAACTATTGCTCATTAATGTCTTGAGTTTCTTTCATCTCTCATTCTCTTTTTCTCTCCGTCTTCCTTGTCCTTCACCACTTCTCAATTTAAGTAATTCAGCAGGGACATAAACAGTAGAAGGGACAAAGCACACCTTTCACAAGCAGAACAAGGCTCACTATAGCCACATATTCTAGACACATTGGTGTCCATAATAAAAGTGGCCACATTCTGGTCACAAAAATTGAATTTATATTTTAGAAAAACTGTGGCATAGTTAGTTTCCTAAAGGCATGTACCTTTAGGAAAAATAGTGAAAGCAAAAATAATCTGCTCAGCCAATACTAAAACCAAATCATCATCTGAAAACATCCATTATGTTTTATAAACTGATCCCTAATATTTTATATGGGAAAAGTACTACCTAACTTCTACCTAATAAAAATGTCCTAGAAAAGTTAATCTGGTTTGTAATGCACTTCAATACCCTAACTGGAAGCTACAATGAACAACAAATCATATGCTAAAGCATACATAACCACATGAAAGAGCTAAAATAAATTTGAGACCATATACAATTTCATTCGGTTAGAAGGAAGAATATTCTAATGTTAAAGTTATGGAAAAAGACAGCTCTCTATAATATTTAAGTGCCAAACACCTTGCAAAAAAAATAAGAAATACAGACCAGAATAAGCAAAAGGAACAATCCTCAAATGCTGTATTAAAACGCTGCAAAAATTTATCATCCTTTATATTAGATAAAAGAATAATTTAGATAATTAGGAGCTAATAGTACCATGCATATATAACTTCAGTATTTAAAAAGTAGATGTTTTGAGAACAGTTGGAGTTATATTAAAAGTAAAGAGCAGTGGAACAAATTGCAGAAGTATCAGAGAAGTAACAAAGGCCCTATTAACTTACCACAGTGAGTCGAACTCTCATCACTCATATCTCCACAGTCGTTATCACCATCACACAAATACGTTCGAGGAATGCAAATATTTGTGCTTTGACATTTTGTAAAACCAGACTGGCATGTACGCTCCGCTATAAGGAGGGAGAAAAAAAGCAAAAGTGCTGTAGAGCTATTTGATATGTAACATTGTTGAAAAGAGTCCCATGTCACTCATTTGCTGAAGTGATTCACTCATACTGCTCATGCTATATGGGAGCAGTTAAACCATTGCTTTTATTGATGGAAGTCCTGACAAAAACATGATCAAAACACCCACATGCCAATACTTGAAGATGAGGGAATGAAAATTGACATGTATTCACACTGTAATGCCTACATTTGCAACCAGCTGGTAGGGTATGACCGTGAGACCAAATACAAATGGCTAACAGATGAGGAATTGCAAATAGTCAGATTTCTCTGAGAACAAAAAAAAAACCAAGATGTTTTAAACAATGTTTTAAAAAAAATTCAGTGGGCACACAAAATGGAAAAAAAATCTAAATAAAATTTCATCAATTTCTTAAACTCCAGATATAAATTTTCACTGAAGATTTTAATCTTAGTGCATAGATGTTATTATTTTCATGAACTGCATAAGCAGTCAATATTGAACTAATCACAGTTTACATCTTAACTAAAACAAACATAACTGATAATTTTATAAGGCATATAATTTTAAACTGTGCCATTATAGGATCACAATATACATCCTGAGGATTAAATCTAGTATAACTAATATAGCACGACACAAAGTAAAAAGCCATTGCCAAATTCCAAGCTGATCCGGCAAAAATATAAACCTTACATCCAATTTATCTGAAATAATCTTTTTGAAATCCATAGGTTTACTCACAAGAATTAACATTACATACTGCATGAGCATTTGTTGCATCAAGGCAGACTACTTAAAGCAACATTTATTATGTAGTATCTTAGGATGTTCCAGAACATGATTTAGCAATTCTATTTGCTTCAAATAACACTAACAATACCTGTAATGTAAATTGAAAAAACTTTTGTCCTTTTTGCTGATTTTGTCAGATTTCTTCACACAAAACCACACTTCCCTCTTCCTTTAGTATCTAGAGAGTCAGACTCAAATAGGCACTAGGTACTAAGGCTCAACTTACGACAATTCCTCTCATCTGAGGTGCCATTATCATAACAGTTGTTTACTCCATTGCAGACATACTGAAGGGCTATACACCTTCCATTATTGCAAGTAAATTCTGTGTGGGAGTCACAGGTTCGGAACAAGCAGCCAAGCTCATCACTGTTATCTCCACAGTCGTTGTAATGATCGCAGCGGTAATGATAGGGTACGCATCGCCCATTGCCACAGGTGAAAGCTGTTGGCTGACAAGTATGGAAAGCTGCAGAAAGTTAAAAAGAAAAAAAAATGTGGATAAAATATAATTGAAGTTCTCTGACAAAGTAACAAGTAAAATCACAATATTTTTACCTGCCAGGGCAAACACAGCTGCAAAACGGACTGCATGAAAAGTAAAATACATATTTGAATTAAAAAATTAGAAATTGGCTATACATGACAAAAATTCAATACTATAGTGCTTCTGGATTCTAAAGCAAACCACTAGTGATTCAGACCTCAAATCTGTGGGCAAGCAAGGGATCATTTCCAAACTACAGCCATAAGATCCATGATCATAAAGGCATAAATGTGACAGAGAATACAGAACAGGCAAGACAGTATACTCTCCAAAGCAGTTACTTCAAATGCTTACCACACACACTTTCCAACTCATCACTGCCATCACCACAATCATTGTCATTGTCGCATTTCCACCGCTCAGAGATACAGTGCCCATTAAGGCATGTGAAGAAACCAGTATCACACCTGGTACCATTATCCACAATACAGTGCTTGTTGTTATTGGCTAAATACCAGTGTCCTTCAGAAGGGCACTGACATTCTGCACCAGCTGGACCTAAATTTATGTTTGACAGTTTAAAAAAATAAAAAAGGACACAAAGAAAAGGAAACAAATTTAATACTGATGTTTTATATAGGGTTCCATGAAAGTTTTCATAGTTGTAACACTGGAAAAGGCAAAGAAATTTTCATAATTCCTGTATGATCTATTTACTTAGATGGTAGTATGGTGACTTAGCCAGACTTTTATCTCAGTTAAGCATATGCAAACCCATTAAAATCCACAAAAGTTACTTCAGAGTTCCTTAGAGGAACTGAGGTCAGAATTTGGAGTATCTTAGTATTTGCTTGTTGTCCAAATAGCTTTTTAGTGGCAGCAAGATGGTATGTGATGCTTTCAAATATCACAGCTATACCCACTGAGACTTTATTCCTCAAAATCAAAACAGGTGTTCAAAATTTCTTTCAATTGACAAACTGCTCTTCTCAAAATTAATGAGAAGTTTGAGTTGTTTTCAGGCAAGACAGATTTTTAATGGTATTTAAGACGCTACAAATGAAAACAGGCACTGAATGAGTTTTCCAAAGTCAAGGACCATAACGTCCAAAAATCTGTAACACATGAAACAGCTCTATAACACTTATGTAATAAAGAAATAGCAACCATACAGGTTTTTAAAATACATTGTAGGAAACACCTGATACAGTAAGAGTATATACTCCTAAGGTAAGCATATCCTGCAGCACTCACTTCATGTCTCATCCAAGAAAAGTTTAAACTCCAGAAAACAATGCTTTGGTTTAAGTTACAGAAACCCATAATTTTTAGTTGTGAGAATTCTCAGATACAACCCTTAGGTGTGTTGGTGAAATACCATGATCTTAAATGGCAATCATTGTGATTGCATTTTTAAATAAAATAGATATTAAAAATTTGGGAACACTAAGAAATATTTCAGCTGTCCCCATGTGCCTAGAATTGTTATAGTCTAAACTCTAATACAGGAAACAGTAATAGCTTACAGTCATCAAGCATAACAGCTTACCTGGTGCACAGATGTGACTGCAGCCACCATTGAACTGGTTGCAAGGGTTGATACACTGCTGCTGCTTACTTTTTGCCCAGACATGAATATCCATTGGTCTTTGTGGAAGATTCATGATCATTACAATCTGATCTGAACCATCATACTTATTAGCTCTATAAATGCTTCGTGTGTTCCAGTCTGTCCAATATATGTGCTGATCAAACAGTGTCATTGCAAATGGATGCAGAGCAGTGCTAACAATTACCTCACGATTTGTACCAGAGAGAGTGCATCTCTCAATCTTCTGCCTACAATAACAAAGAAATTATTACATTTTAAAAGAAAGAAGTCTTCTAACTTAGGTGTAAAACCATGCCCTAATTAGTCTGGCAACTGATATCCAGCATTTCAACAGTGCTCACTGCTGAAATATCTAGGATGCTGCTATGCTCCCTCACCTCCATTAACTATAGTTTGAAACAGAAAAGTGTATGTTTCATTTGACATCCTGAATTCCTCTTAAAATAGACATCCCACTACAAGTGTCTTTCCCTCCTGCATGCAGATAAATCCTGAAAACCACCTTCTTCACAGAAGATTTCATAGAGGAAGAGGCCGCAGGATTTATTACATTACAGACAACACTCTTCTGATAGAGCAAAGAAGTCTGAAAAAGAACTTCTATGCTGAAGGAACCAGAAGCGAAAGGTCTGATTGCTGCAGTGGTTTCTCTGAGACCATGGGTGAATTTGAATGTTTAGAAAACTAAACTATTTTTTAAAACTTTCCTTGTGGTGGAAGAAGTACTGTGGCATAAATTCAAGGCTAGAGCTCTGTCTGGTAGGCAACAGCAAGAATATCAGGCCAAATTTCACAGGTGACAGGCATTAACCATGAGCAATGAATAGTGTAAAATGTGTAATGGGATTGTACTTTTTAACGAAGACAGTTACTGAAGTCCTGAATTGCATGTAAGATAAACAAACTGACAGTGGGTACAAGTGCATAAAGCAGAGAACAAAATCTACCCTGTGACATAATATAACTTCTTATTGCAGAGTAGTTTCACATCAATATTAAAACTTGACATTGCACTGCTATTAAGTAACTCTAACATCCTATTATGCCAAGTACCCAATTCAACTGAAATACTGAAAACCAGTTTAGAAATTAGGAAAAATAAATAATAGAGCTATTAAAATATTAACCAAATGTAAACAAACAAGTGTCTTGTCAATACATACAGATTTGCATCAGCCCAGTACAGCTGCTGTTCTTCATAGTCCAGGGTAAGTCCATTTGGCCATACCAAGTTTGTGCTCACAACAGGTGTTCTGAAGTTTCCTCCAAGAGTAGCTCGTTCAATCTTTGCATTTGAACTCCAGTCAGTCCAGTACATATACCTGTCAATAACATGATTACATTTTCATGAAATATAACTCACAAAGCTCATTTGCTTTTGGTGGTATTTCCACCCTGGTGTCCCTCACTGAGGTGTGCAGTGCAAAACTACAGGAAAAGATCTTCTTCCTCTATTTTGGCTCACACTGACAAGGGAATCTTCTAGAGGGATCACTGGGGTCCACTGGAGGGAACTTCGGAAAACTTCTTCCAGCTCCTATGTGAATCTGCTAAAGTCAATTAATCTCTTTCTTAATTATAACACAGTATAACCAGTAATGAAATTAAAAGCACAATATAATACAGTAATGCCCCCATCCTCTCAGGAAGTGTTTTGATACTGAAACAAGGATTCTTCTGAAGCATTCAAGGAATACAACAGGAAAAGGGTTAGGGTTACAGGAAATGTCTGGCAGTCTCTGTCAGTCTAAATTGTAGTTTCACCTGCAGTCAAAACAAAGTGCAGCACATACCCTCTGCAGGGATCTAATACAATGGCTCTTGGCCGTGGCACCCGGGCGATCACTGTGCGGTTTGATCCATCCACAGCCATCGAGCTGATGGTCTGATTGAGGTAGTCACTGTAGTAAACTCTGTTGTTGATCCAGTCAAAGGCTATGCCATCTGGAGTTCCCAGGTCTTAGACACATGCAAGCAAACACACACAGGCTCAGCACGGTTTCCTGAGATACTGCAACATTCTTCATTATAATTTGGCTACATCAAAGACTTCTTTGAAATGCCATTGGTACCGCTGCAAATACATCCATTTAAAAACCTGGAGTACTAATACTTGGGACTCGGGCAGTCTTAGGTATACAATAGTGTTACAAAGACCTTTTCCTCACACAGACTGAAGTTCTGGTTGCTGTTCTTCAAGTAGCAGGAATCCTCCCTCACTCCATAATATTAATTTACTACACATAATTTTAATTTATCATGTATCATTTTATATACAGAATAATACCTATCCAGTTTTATATTTCCATTTCATTGTGATCAAGATGATATAAGAATCTCAGAAAAGGAAAAAATGAGGAAGCAAAAGGAGCATTTTATTAGACAGCTTAACTAAGTGGTCAATTTGACCTTTAGCATAAAAATCCAAGTTGAGCTAGTGTGAGGTGCTGCAGTCCATTTTTTTTAATATCTGATTACTTCATACGATAATTCAGTGCACTTACCAGATGCAATTACAGTTGGAGAGCCAATTCCTGAGTAAATACTAACATAACTTATTCTTCCAGTTCCTGAAGGATAACTTTGTGTAAAATATATTCGGTTGTTTATGCTGTCAAAATCCAGGGCCACAGCAGTCCTTAACACATTGACTGTGCGGAAGGGAGGACTGTGATTTTCAGGATCTAGGTGAATACTTCTGAGGGCATTCTCAAGAGCAAAAATTAGGTAATCATCTGTTGAAATGGAACATCTCTTGCCATCGCTGCCTAGTGTTCCAAAGGCACAACCACATTTTGGTGTCTGAATGTCAGGGAGGGCAAAACAGAGGTGAGAACAACCTCCATTGTTGTCCAAACAAGGATTGTTGTTGACATCAAGCGGTGAACGTGACTGGAAATTACTGTTGTAAATTGTAACATCCCTTAGCCAATTGATATTATCTCTTATTACTGTTGGCTGATCAGTGTTGCCTGGCTGCTTGCTGGCTTGGAAGACTTTTTTCAGGTTTCGATCCACCCAGATCATGGAATTGCCGAAGATAGTGATACCATATGGAGTTGGATAGCGACTGCCATAACGTACAATTTCAACATCACCACCATCAGGCTGAATTCTTGCAATCATATCTAAGGAATCATCCACCCAGTAAACGTAGCCATTGCTGTGATCTATGGCCAACCCACGAGGTGTGACAATGCCCTCAGACACAAGAACTGTTCTGTTGGTGCAGTCAAGAAATGCACGTTCGATCTTTGGATTTTGCCCATAATCTGCCCAGAAGAGATATCTGTTTTTTGGGTCAACTACTATGTGCCTTGGCATATCTATGGTAGTTTTCAGAAGCACACGGCGATAAGTTGTGTTCAAACGCAAAACTTCTATAAAAGTCTCTGTCAGGAATGCATTTGTAAAATAAAGATTACCTGTATATAAAAAACCCCAAAACAAATCAAATCAGAAAAGCAAAAGAGAAAGTTAATATCAGCATCAATATCTGAGAAACACAAGCTGCTAAAATACCAAACCACAAAACGAATAGCCATCATAAATATGTTAGTAGTTGGAAGCAAAAGGTACTTGCCTACAATCTGATGAATTAGAAAGAAGACAGCCAAACTGACAGTAGTCAATTAATTCCTAAATCCTCATGGATTGTTATGGTTATCAGTAGTATAGTTGCCTTTTAAAACACTCAACTATGAAATCCATGTTAAGACACAGGACTGTATACAGTAACTAAATTAAATGTTTACAGCAGATGATTATCCTAAAACTCATCCCAACAAGCCTATCAATCAACTGAAGAACTTTTGCAAAGCATATATACAGTACACACATATATATATATACACACAAAACTAAAGTATTAACGGCAATTGTTGAGGAATACTTTCTGAAGAGTTAATATTTGAATTAATCTCTAATATGTTTAAATAGGACCAGGAAGTGCACATGTGGAAATTACAGTTCAAAGATAAAATATTTCTCCTGCTTTTTTTACTTTTCATTATAATATTCATACATAGAAATCTGAGGGTAGATAATTTTCTTATTTATGATGTCATGAGACAGGTTTTGTGCATTCTTCTCTTGTTCATGTTTTCACAATGGTAGTACACATCTACTTAGAAATGTACAGACAAGAGAGGTCTAAGACAAATATTAAAGCATCAGGAGAGAAAAGGCTCTATACATCTACTCTGATAAACTTTCATCTTTACACATATATATAAAACGTAAGAGCCATTCATTACTTCCTCTTATTTTAAAATCAGTGCATTAAACCACAAGTTAATTAGTACTTCCATTCAAAAGAGTTCCATTAGAATCTGTTTATGTTAGCCTAAAAATTTTATAATATGTAAAGAATAACATTCTCCTAAATTCAGCTGTGCTTACCTGCTACCCAGTCAATTGCAATGCCACGAATCCCATTTCGTCCTATTCCATTTGTAACAACATTTCTAAAATAAGAACCATCAGGTTTAATTTTACGTATTGCATTCTGAGAAGAAACTGTGCTACTGAAGTCACACCAGTAGATGAAACCAGAAGGCATGTGAACATCCACATGAAGTGCATTTCGTCCTGAAATATTTTGAAAAGTATGAATTAATGATTTTTTATATAAACAAACTTGCTTAAAACCTGTGCTGTGCCAGAAAGGAATGCCAAAATACTAGGCATGACAAGATTTTTTCCTATTATAATACTCACATACCTCTTCCTGCTAGTGGTACCATGGCTTCAGAGTGATCTGATGTCTCTAAACTAAATCCTTTAATTGCAGAGAGCATAGAAACAATTACAAATGAACTGTATGGGGAACAGGTTCTGTTATCAGGATTTAGCTGAAAGCCAGTAGCACAGGCACAGGAGAATAATCCACCAGTCATAGGCAGGCAAAGCTGCTGGCAAACTCCAATATTATTACTGCAGCCATTTGAGGAACCAGCAGAATCTGCAAAAGACATACATTGTAAAACAAAAATCTCAACTGTATCATCACAAACACCCATGGACATATACCCACATTCATACACTTGTATAGTCTTAACAATCAGGTGAAAAAATAAAGATCCTAATTGTGGGAGTGTGTTTTTGTTTGGTTTAGTCTGGGTCTCCCCTCAGGTTTTGTACTTTTGTATTTACCCAGTTTGTACCCTCCCAGTTCTCTGTCAATTACCCTAATTCCCTCCTTTATCTCCTCCCTAGCCCTTGCCAATCGTGCTGGCACCCCTCCCAGGCTTCTAGAAAGCTCTGGCTGGGGCATCGTGTGATTGGCCAGGGGAACAAGGTCCCTCCCTTCTTCTCCCATGGTTGGTTCCCTTATGCGCCTTTCATCCTGTTCACCACACCCTCCCCTCCTCCAATTGGTTATTCCTTTGATCCCTCCCTTGTTACCACCCTCCCATAAAACCTCCTGCAAGTGCCTTCTGAGCTCGCTCAGAGCTGGGCATTCCTGGGAGGTGGGATCTCGTGTCCAGGGGCTCAATAAACTTCCAGATTCCACCCAGATCTGAGTCTGCCTCCTCCCTCCACCGCCTGCCTCCATCACAGCGGTCCTGTGGAAGGACCCATGAGCCAGACCTCTGGTCTCCCGGAGTCCGGAGGCTGGCCCCCGCAGCCTGCTGCGTCCAGAGCTGACCGGGCTGAGTGGGATCCGCTCCAAGGGGACGCAGGGGCACCTAATCATTATACATTTTAGCACAGATGTATTAGCAATGGGTCTGCTGGTCTCTTGTCATTGAAGATCAATGGGGCCACGAATCAGATAAAACTTGAAGCTAAAGTAACAAATTTTCTTAGTCAACACTACTTTAGTAAAACTACATGAGCCAATAGATGCCTTAATTAGATGGTGGAGCATCTCTTTACCAAAACCAGGCAAAATGCTTCTGACACTTTTCCTGAAAGCCAAACCAAAGCATTTCCTTTGAAAGAGTATACATTCTATGTCTAAGGGAAGTTCAAGTTTTTGCAAGGTGAATATCCTGAAACATCTCTCTAGCAAATACTCACTGTCTCTATAATACACACGTAGGCTCTTCAATCTTGGGACGTTATCTCTCAGTACTACTTTGTTTGCGCCGGTGGCCTTGTCAACCCGTTCAATCACTTCATAATCTCGATCAGTATAGTACAGAAAGGTACCATACACAGCAACTCCCCAGGGATGAGAAAGATGAACCACCAGAGTCACACGATTTGTACCATCCACATTGCCTCTCTCAATCTAAGAAATCAGTTTAAAGAATATGATTACATTTCTTATAATAACAGTTCAATGTTATAATACAAAACTAAAATCCAACACACGCTACTAAAATCTCTTTTGTGCATGAAATCTTTATGTACAAGGTAGGAAGGAAAGGGCAGGCAGCGTATGATTTCTGATCTTGTACTTTTGACGGTATTTAATAACAACAGCTATCCAGATTTTGCTTAGTCCTGTAACTCCCAATTACAAGAGAAAACTGAAGTAATAGAATCACTCATGTGAACCATAGATGCAGAAACAGGTAAAGAAGCAATTATTAAAAAAAGCCTCCTACCATTCCTGTGCTTGTGACAGCCCAGTACAATTTTTGTTCCTTAATGTCAATGGTAAGGAACTCTACATGGTCCAGGTTGCCAGTGAAGAGGGTTTGTATGCCTGAGCCATCCATGTTTGCACTGGCAATCTTTGCTGGGACTCCACTGTCAGTTCCCTGGTCTGTCCAGTACAACTTCCTGTAACAGACATCAGATATGTTAGCAAAACTGCCAAGAGAAATCAGCGGACCAGAGTCACTTGAGCATATGCTTAAAACCAATTCCTTTGTCAGACAAATACTTCAGCCCATGCTGAACAGAGCTCATGTTGAATCAAACCACAGTGAAAAAGAACTTATTTGAAAAAGAGAAAAATGCTTGTTCTGTCAAGAGAAGAATGCCTCTTAAATAATTTTTAGAAGCCCATAACCTCACCTATATCGTCCCACTATAACATCAGCAGGTAAACACACTAGAGTATTATGACTATAACAAAAAAGGAGGAGAATAATAATTCTGTTTCACAGATGGCTGCAACATTTCAGAGTGGGTGTGGTTTCAATTTTCAATTAAAACTACGAAATCAGAAAAAAATCTATATGAAACAGAAAAAAGGCAAATTGTTTTTAGGAGCAAGCAGCAAAATTATATTTAGTTCTTTTTATCATGTGACATTTTTCCCATGTAATGTGTGTTTCTACTATAGATAGGCTCAAGTCAGACATCACAAGATATTTTACAGAAAGACTTTGGAGTTCCCTTTATTCTGGGTTCCCATTTCTCAGGCATTTTTTCACAATCATAATATTCTGAGATTCTTTTTGATTAAAAAATGGTACTATACAAGGATATAGTAAACTAAGGAGAATGAACATCTATACAATAATTTAGGAAGCTATGCAATTATTTTTTACCGCTTAAAAAGAGTAAATAAATTCTGCACCAATATGAAACAAACAAAACAATGTCAAATCCAGGATGAAATTTGAAAACCCTGAAAAATTAAGAAAAATACGGAGAATACACTCATGAGCAAATACAACAGCAGTTTTGGAAACTTACCCTCTTGCTGGATCAACTGCCAAACCAATTGGTGTGCCAGCTCCCAGAGAGGTGCCATCATTGGTAATCAGTGTTTTCCTGTACATTATGTCACCATGCAGCTTCAGGACCTATGCAAACACTGAAGTGATCAGACCATGCAATGTAGAACTTATGGTACATTTTCAATTTACAGGAATGAAGCCTAAATCAACAGGGAATTGAAATTCAGAAGACTTTCTCAAATACCATGAAGAAAAAGCACATTGTTCTGTACTCTAACCATCGCCGTTCTCTAACATGCACCCCTTGAAGGAGCTGCTTGCAGCTCAGAACCTGCCTACAAGAAAGGATCCTAGCTATAAAAATAGTTAATCTCTCAGTCTCCATAATATGTTCAAGGCCTGAATGGGTTGATGACATTCTGATTTAGGAAGGATACCATTTCATTTGCTCAAATTAGCTGCCTTTTAATTTAATAGTTGGCATTTCTATTTTGGAACAAGAACACTAATGACTGGGCTTATTCACAATCATTACTGTATTATATATTACTAATCCTCCAATTCCCTACACTGAATGACAATTTTATCCTTCACATACCATGAGACTTCTTGCCTCCAGAAAGCTACATAATATGTTATCAAAGCATTTGGGAATGGATCTCACTGCATTCAATGGCAACATTCCTTTATTATCACAGGCATTGGGATCATTGATTTGAAGTGAGGATAGTAACAATAGCAACTCTAGTCATTAGAGATGTTGGGCGTTAAATACTGGAAGCCAAATGAGTTTTAGGGGGAAAAAAAATAGAGATTTATACAAAAATAAAGTTTGCAGAATATATTGCTTTCAATCTTTTTAGCTATGTTCAAATTTAAGTTTCTGTTCAAGTTTGTAAAGTATTTTTCTACAGACAGATTGCACTTTAAAATAAATCTAATTTAAGTTTTTCACCAAATAAATATTACTAATTTCAATCTGTATACATAGCATTGAAAAATCTAGGCTCTTATTTTCCAATTGTCCCTCTCAAATAATTACCTCAATTGATTGTGTCCCCGGGTTACTGTAATACAGATTTGCAGACATCCAGTCCAATGCTAGACCAGTAGGAGCACCAATAACAGCTGCTGGAGCAAAAACTGTCCTGTTGGCTCCATCTGACCTCACTCTGTGAATTTCACCCTTGGAAAAAAAATAACAAAAGTGAAAAAAATGTCAAGAGCAGAAAACACTCTTCTATTCCAACTACATGAACACTTTTATACTGCAATCTTTTCTAACACTAGCCCAGTTCAAGGAGGGAGAAGGCAGAGGCAGAGATAGAGCAGAACCAGGAGTAAAAAGTGGAGCACATGTTGCAGTTGCCATCTAAGAGAAGGAACAAGGTAGAGTCAACTTTTAGAAAAGGATGCAGTGATCATTCCATGTATATTCTTAATTCCTTTGTTACCATGATATCAGTATGCCGTCTAAATATCTCAGTACAGAATTGAAAATCATGCTTCAAAAAGCAATCAGCATCTCAGCAAAAATCTGAACAAGAACTCCAGACAAAGCTTACTGCTGTCTCAAATAACTAAAATTTCTTAGACAGAAGTAGAGTGCTTCTTGCTGAATCCTAACAACATGGTGCTATTTGCAAATTAACCTGTCCTTGAATCCCCAGGCCTTCAGAAAAAAAAGTAGGAAAACAGGATAATTTTTGGTACTCTTTTTACCCTACTTTGAGAGGGTATTGCCTATCATTGAAATTTACAATTAATAACCTATGGAACAGGACAGTTAAAGATAATAAAATGTTGGAAGTGTTTTTCAAGTAGAATACGGGGGGATTTTTATCTCTCTTTCCTGACTTTGCTTCAGACCGGGTGAACAAGCTGATGCATGTACACTTGAACTCTACAGCTTCAAATGATGCTACCACTGGAAGTGAGATTACAGCAACTATGAAAGTGTAGACAAATCCCAAGAAAAGCCAAACATGCAAGGATGGAGGAGGATGGATGGAGGCAAAATGTGGTGTTAAGGAAGAGGCCTTGAGGTAATAGACAAGCACTACAATTAAGAAAGTAGGCAAATATGCTTCTGTCATTAGAAACCAGGGAAATATCTTTTTTTCAGAGAGCAATCCATGACTGACACAGGTGTCTCAGCCCTGTTTAGGAGAAACAGAAGCCTGAGGCGTGCAGGTCAGGGATACAGTTAGAGGGCACAGCCTATAGTCACACATTTGTCAGGCTTTGTCAAGACCCACCTAAAGTAGAGCTAACACCTAACCCTTGGCCTGTGAAGGCACCTGCATTTCACTTGTCAGGATTTAACTTGCTGTTAATGTATGTATCAGCCCCTGACCTCCACCATTATTGTATATGCCAGCTGTATCTGCTGGCTGAGATCTGTCAAGAATATTTTCTCAGACTGCAGGGAAGATGAAACAGATTATCAAGTATGTAAGTAGCTTCTTGGGCAAAGGTTACCTTAAAAAGGTCTATTTAAATACTTCATTGAACTAAACATTCTAACTTTAAAAGAACAAATAATTAAACAAATTGTAATTTCTTTATGAGCGGCACAGAATACAATATAAAATTAGTCATTTTAAAAATTGTATTTACTTCAAAGCTGCAAAAAGTAAAGAAAGCAGGTTGGGGAAAAAAGCAAAAATCTTGTGTGGATGAAACATAACAAGTTTGTGTGAATTGTTTCTGTCAAAACATAATTACGGAAATCTCCTTATCTACCATCATACTTCTCCGAGACCTAATTACTGCTTTTCTTGACAAAAAGAACTGCTTTTAAGTTTCCAAGAGTGAAGAGATATTGCAGAATCAGAAGTTTCCTATCACATCTGTCTCACACACTGCCATAGATTTTTTCTTTTGAAGTGTCCATCCTGCAAAAATTATGGCGTTTTTTTGTTGGTTTGGGGTTTTTTTTGTGACAAGCTAGCCTTATGGAACACATATCATTTCTTAGTTCATGACCAGCAATAAAAGCACTTAAACAATTATAATTACCTATTAAAAATTAGTTCAAATTAGTTTTTAAATCTATAAGCCTCATATGTACTACCTGGAAATTACTGTGAGTTTGCAACCATTTTCTGTTTAAAGAAAAAGATGTCTCGCTCTATGATGTTACTTCATTAAGTGCTTAGATTAGAGGCACATACATTCAAACTAATGTTAAGTGTCACTGTGTCCAATGTACTGCTCCCATGGAGAAGTGTTCTGGCTGTGTTTGCAGAATTGAGTCTTAAGTCGACAGAGGACAGAGAGTAGAGTATAGCACAGCGGGGCTGAGAGTATGGGTCTGTCAGTGCTCTCCAATATTTCCTGTTCACATCTCTGAGGCAGAAAAAAATTAATCAAATGTTTCTGCTGACAAAAATAAGAACTACCTTACAAAAGAGATGAAGCTTCCTTACTTGTCCTAGGAGAAAAACCAATCAAAAAAAAACCCCAAAAAAACCAACCCACAACAACAAAAAACCCACCACTTCATTCCTTTCTATTTATCAAAATTCTTATCAGCAAGCTCTCTAATATATTTCAGTCTTAAACACTCCTTAAAAATAAAGAAAACTTTTTTTTTAATTTAGTGCACATTTTGAACACAAATACTAACTTACTGGATTTTCAACCCAATAAATCATCTGTTCAGAGTCATCGAAGTCAACATCAACACCATTTTGAACTCCTGCTATTGGAACCATAGCATCATTTGTCTTTTCCTCAGGGTTCAGAGAAATTCCGTAAATTATATTATCTCTTACAGCAATAAGGAAAGGGTGTTCAACTGTGAAAACAGAGAGTAATTCAGAGTTGCTTCTGGTCAAGAAAATGGCATTATGATATGTTTTCCCCTCCCACCCAAAAGTTCCCTGATGCTGAGAATGGTTCAGTACTACCAGCGATGTTTTGAAACCAGTTACAAAGAAGTTTTTTCCCTCACTAGGAATGATGTAATCAGTTATTGAAACTGTTGTAACATTTTAAGTTTCAGCAGCATGCAATCACAATACAAATTCTGAGCAGAAGGAAGTAAATAAGGCAGGATCACTCACTGCTAGACAAGAGAAAAAGGATATTTGTGCAGCTGCTCTAAGCTGTTTTTTCAAATCTCTGAGAAGGGGAACCAGGCAAAGCTCTGAGGATTCTGCAGGACCTGCCTGTAATGGGTTCTATTGCCTGTTAAGCAGGACTCACAAGCAAAGAACAATGTCACAGCAGCAACTGCTGATCGTTATTATTAAATGTAACTGCAGCACTTGTTTCTTGTTTTATCCCTAAGGGAGCAGACATACTCCCTTATGGTATATTTACTTTTAGGTAAACTTGTGCCCGTATGCTTAAATCTTATTAACAAAGGGCAGCTCATCAGGTGATCTGAGAAAATGCATCAGAGAGCTGCAGAGTGAGGGTCAGCAACTACATTTCTCATCTGCTAGGGAGCAGGGGAAGAGAATCTCCTGAACAGGGATTCCCCTCTCCCTTGTGCTTTGCTCTTTGGAGAACAAATTCTAGCCTCTTCTTCCCATAGGCACAAGCTACCACTGAACAGGGAACTGGGCTGTTGTAGCAGTAACCCATTTCCTCTTTTATAATAGATCAAAGACTTGGTTGGTTTAGTTTTGATTTTCTTTACTGGCTGCTTAATACATTTATATAAATTTTGCAGTAAAAATTTTGACATAAAAAGCCACTAAACACAGCATCACTGCACCTCTCAAAAGGTATTCTCCATACTTCTCTCTGGCTGCTAGAAGTATTTGTCAAATTTAACTCGCTACTTCAAGTTTTACACCTATGCAAGTCTACACAGCCTGATTACTCCTCATTCTTATGACAGAAAACAGAGCAAATTTGCTGGGCTATAGAGATATAAAAAGCTGTGTAGGTTCATCAGATTGGCATTAATATAACTTCTGCAATTCTTAAACTTCATACAATTTACATGACAAATAATAATCAATATAAAATTAATGTATTGTTATATTAAATACGCACATGTGCCATGTTAATACAATATTTTAATATACACAAATTCTGTTGTTTCCAAGCCAGCTTGCTACATTACCATCTTTTATATCAACCTGAAATGCAACTTAAAATAAAATAAGCACAAAGGCAAGCTTTCTTCATCTTATATAAAGCTAAAATTGGTGCAGTCCTAGAATCAATGCCTTTCCATCCACATGAAGTTGGTGGTATTTAACATGCAAACAAAGTAGGCAGAGATCAGCAATATTGTTGTTTGTAGAGACACTGGGCAATCAAATGCATGCAGCTCAGTTTAATCTTACTTCTGAAAGATTGTGCTGGCCTATTAAAGTAAACAGTGACAGCAAGGATAACAGTAAAGATTAGCACGGAAACGGCAAATGCCTATTCATGTGTAATCATGGAATCATAAAATGGCCTGGGTTGGAAGGGTCCTTAAAGATCCAATTCCAACCTAGTTCCAACCTTTCTGCCATTGGCAGCAACATTAATCATTAGCAATTATTAAAATATTTTACAGTGAAAAGAATAAGTATATTTTTTATAACTTTTTCTGGTGTGCTGACCTTCAGCAAACACATCTTTTTAAATTACCCAAATCTGTAGATGTTTTCTACATACTGTTTTAACTGTATGTAGTACATCTAAATAGAAAAAAATAAGTCCATATAGTTCAAAAGAATTGGGCTTCACAGAAAGATATTTCTACTTCTCTCTCAATTATGTCAATAAAAGGGCCACAGTTGTACCTAAGCAGACACAGGGAAATTTGCAACACGTGAAAAGAAAAGATAAGAAAAGTCAAGAGCTCAATTCAGGGACAGAATTGGGTCAACCTCTACATGTGCATGTGCTTCATCACTGGCATGCTCCATTTCTTCCATCATGATCCCTCTATAAACCTGCACATAATCTAACAAGTGCAGATTTCTAAAAGAATCCCTCTTTTTTGTAATAGCTTAAATAAATTCACACTTCATTTCAGATTATATAAATTGGTAATTCCCTTGCTGCTGACTAAGAAAAATGTGAATGCAATACAGCCCTTTAAATAGCACACTGCTAAGTATCAAGCAGGAAAAGAACGTGATACTGGCCTTTAACATTTAGACAGTTTTAAAAGTCTTAAAAGAAAAGGATTTTTTGACTGACAGATTTCTAGTGTTAGCTCATCCCAAAGATAATTTCTACTTAAATTTCAGTGATTTGAAGCTTCCTGTATAGGCAGGCACCAAAGCACACTTAATATCTGTACAATTGATGGAAAAATTAATGATGAATGCTTCATCTGAAAAAAGCAATGTGGTCAAATTTCTAGTCACAAATTGCCTACCACTAATTTGAATTTTTGTGACTTCTTTTTAAATGAATGGGCTAAATGACTTGTACAAATCACTGAGATCTGTGGACTATCCAAAGAAAATTCAGTGGTATTTTTTGATATGAAGTTGTTTACAAAAGTTAGTTCTATTACAGCTGCATCACATATAATCACATGTAATTTTATGCCGTGTTTCCAGACCTTCTGCATTTGGCACCTTCTGCTTTTTTACACTGGAGAGGGAAAAAGCTGAAGATGAGAAATCTTGATCTGAATTCTAAAGTGCATTAGTTCTGATAGGCTGAAGAGAGTGATAAGTAAGAGGAAGAACATCTTGCCTCATTAGAGGAAATCAAAAGATCATTAATTACTTCTTAGCAAAATACAGGCTGAGAAAGAGTGTGATAGTCACCTCAAATATAGACAAAACAAAACATACCAGTGCTAAAGGAGAACTACTGATGCTATTTATCCTGATGGACAAAAATGTCATCAGAAATGGGCATAAAATGGGGAAGGACTATATCTGAACAGAAAATTAGGTTTTCAAATATCAAAATTGTGAGGTTCAGTCATTTTAGGCGCAAGAACCCAGATTAATCTAGAACTGGAGCTTGACTGGTAAAAGGTTACATATGATGTGCAGTCGAGGGCAACAAAGAAACAAACTTCAGTGACCAAGTAAGTCCCTTCCAGTCCTGCATCCTGACATTCTTACAATTAGAATCCCTGTTTCCAAGCTGAATACTTATAATGAACACAAGAATCTGCCAGACTGTTTTCATTTTTAACTGATACTAAGCTCCTTCCATACGCATTCCAACAGCCAAACATTCCATGTGGTGAGAAATTTTAAAATGTGGCTTCTTTAAAATGCTTGTAAGAAAATTGATTTCACCCATTTTCTCCAAATGAAGCATCTGAATCTCTGATTCAGTTCTTTCCCAAACCTGTCTCCAAACCATTAGGCCAAGTATATTCCATGTGTCCTAAATGAAGTCTGTCTGGAGTGGCCCAAACTGATTTCATGAGCAGCAGCCCACAGAAGTATGCTTTTTGCCTGGGAGAGGGATGGATTTGACAATATCAGTTCTTTTTTATCATCACATTATTACTGCCCTACCTCTCATGCAGTTCCTGTTATCAGGAGAGAGGATCCATCCTGAAGGGCAAGCACAGGAAAAAAAAAGTGGTCCAGATGAAGAAAGTAAGCAGAGGTGGCTACAGGGGGATGATGCACAGGAGTTAACACCTGAAAATAAAAAGGAACTATTAGCAACTATAACAATATGAGCAACTAGAGAGAATATTCTGTCTCATTGCTACTGATAACATCAACCCGGAATCAAGACAGCTTTGCTATTTCTTTAAAATTAAAATATTTCTTATTTCTTATTTCTAAGAACTGCAAGCAATACAATACACTTGTAACAGGATACAGTTTTCCATGCAAACCCAGTATCATTATCATAGTGATCTTTTCAACTTTTATGCATCATAACAAAATCTTTCAAACGCCATTTCACACTTTTCTTAACTACATGAGGAAACATGTGGCATTTGCAGTCCTTGATTGCAATAATCCTTCGAGATCAGGGATTTAAATTATTTGCTGAAATTTCTTGGAGAAACTAAAGAGAAAATAGTTGCAATGTCTTTTTCAAAGATAGTGGGAGTTCAATGCCAAATTTCTTAGATCATTTTGCAACTGTCAATCTAAAGTTGTAAAATGTAAAAAAACAGA
Organism: Corvus cornix cornix; assembly: GCF_000738735.6. Lineage (NCBI taxonomy): Eukaryota > Metazoa > Chordata > Aves > Passeriformes > Corvidae > Corvus > Corvus cornix. The sequence continues at coordinate 19,605,306 of NC_046337.1, forward strand.
CATTGAAGGTCTCTCCCGACTGCTATTATTACTATACATGAAAATTCAACCTAGATCACTTCCACAAAATTGCTGCTAAAGAAGATTTTTCAGAATGAGTAATCTTCATAGAAAACAAAAATCAGGTTTTGAGTATATCCTTAGCAATTGCAGAAGACCTAATTCTAAAAAGCTTGGAAGTTCCAGGAATTTACACAATTGTTACCAAGATAAAAACTAACAAGAACTGGAAACAAACTAACATAACAATTAAATAATGGCATAAACTCAGAACTCAAACTCTAAGAAAATTGTTCATGTCATCAGTAAAAAGAATCTAAACTCTGGTTAGTGTAAGATCTAATGATTTACAAAAAAAGGAGAGGGGATGACAGTAGATGACTGCATCTGAAATTTCAATCAGCAAGTAATTATTTCTTCATTAGTCAACATCAATATGTTTTGCTACTCTGCTAGTGCTCTATTCCTCCTTTTCCATCTGGCCACATAAAGTACAATAGAATAATTCAAAATGAAAAATTATGAATGTACTAAATACAATGAAGAAAAAGAAAAAAATTTCTCAACCAGTGATACAAAGTTTTTTAAACCTTGGGTTGTAAAATAAAACCTCTCAAACCATAATTATGATGCATAAATTAATGCTACACTCTTCTAACTGATCAATTTGCTGGGAGAATGCTAGATGAGTTTAGTTCTGAACATGACTGAGGAAGGTTTTGTTCCGAAACAAATGCAGCACTGAAAGTACTAGTGTGCCTAACTCAGATGCAAGTCTCCACCCTCCCTGGCATGGGGGTGTCTTTCAAGGAACAAAAACAAAAGGTCTTTTTAATATTTATTACTTGGAAACACTCCATACACAAGAAATACAACTAAAGCTGAAAGATAATATTCTTATCAATATACTTCCCACTCTTCAAGTCATGCCATGAAATAACAAAATGTCTGATATGAAAGATGTCTACCTAACAGAAAGAATTTTTTTTACAGTCTTTCAGCTACAAGAGATCACCTGCAGAAGACCTCAGGGAGAATATTTAATGCAATGAAGGGGTCTATTTATCATTATTGTTTCATTGACTAAAATGATGTAGAAGTACTTTCAGAGAAGGTTGATGACAGTAATCTTTTCAAAAAGAATTATTAATGCACAAGAAATTGAATCTGGTATACTGCAGAGAGAAATTTTTTTAATTAAAATGCTTTCCAAAAATGCTTCAATTGTCTTATACAAATATTCAGAAGTGCAAGAAAATGGCACTTACCCACCTCCTTATTATTCTTTCTGGTTAGTCATTATCCTGAAATGCTGCCTAGATGGTTACTTTCCCTAACACCAGATTGAACAGTTGTAAGTCTATTATAGTATTAATTACTTGCTTGTTTTAACCCAATCCATTTGCTGAAAAGACTTGATGCCTGGTGTTCCAATGCATGACATTACTGCATGCTTATTTCTGCAATTACCAAAGTTGTTTTGATGAACTTACCATTAGGCTGCTTTACAGGATGGACTGCCACAAGACCCAATGGCTGGTGAATATTATAAATCATAACTGTCTGGTTTCCTCCATGCCATTTATTGGCCCGAATTACTCGATTAGTATAGCGGTCACTCCAGTACACAAAATCTTCAAAGACGGTTAGAGCATGTGGATGCTGCAATATCTAAACAGGCAAGGTTGAGTATCAATTTAGTTCTGGAGATTTGTATATGTAAAGCTTGCAATGAAGTAACAACAGAGCTGAGCATAATTTTTAGATAAATAAATAAGGAAGTAACCATGTCTCAAAAGGTATTTTCCAGAAAGAAAAAAAGAAATATCATCTATTGTCTAAAAACAAGACATAAATTATGAGGAAAATATATTTTTTAAAAAACTAAAATGCTATCTAGACTCTGTGAGATGAAGCAAATGAGGAATTAACAAAGCAGTCTAACTACAGGGCAGAACCAACAGATGAAAACCCAATAGTAGATTTTCAAGAGCACATCGGGAAAATGTCTAATGAGAATTACAGACCTGTCAAGAACTTGCATTCCTGATAAGCTCCCCTAAAATTTACCAGGGTTCAAAGAAGGTAGCTTATCTAGATTTCAGATAACCAGGAGTGGAAAGATTGCCTTGGCTCCTATTTCACACTAATTGTCTCTCCAGCCAAAAGTAAAAGCCCCAAGAGTCAATTCTTGAAAACATTCAGGTGGTTATTGATACCAGTTTCTGTGTACCAACTGAACATCTGAACTATTGTTTTCATGCAAGGACAGTGCTACAAGCTGCCAGGAGCACTTCCCTGGGAGATAGCCTGTAAGAGGGATGGTCCTGATGGAGTTGCTGCACACACCAAGTTCCAGTAGCACAAAACCCTTCACTGCTGTCAACAATAGTAGCAATAGTCACCCACAAAAGACCAGAAAAAGTTTCTCCAGGCTTTTTGTACTATATTTGCCTACAGAAAATGCACCACCTAATAGCAGCAATGTCAGATGTCACCTTCAGATTTCATACATGCAGACAGAAAAGATGAGAATGATCTAAAGCACTAAGTCTACATGGAGCTCCAGGCTCTGCTGAAGATCTCCTGAGAGACTGAATAGGATATGCAATTCCTCTTTTTACAGCAGCAAGAAGAAGCTAAAATATTTCACATCTGCTTCACTTAAATATTTTGAAGAAAAATACACCCAAGTCTACGACAATGAAAATATATTTTTATGTACTATCAGCAGGGACATGCAAAAATAACAGTTCCTCATTAAAGTCTTACCAGATCACTTGCAACCACCTGTCGTCTGTTGTTTCCATTGTAATCACAGAAATCGATATAATCAAGATAAGCATCAGCAAAATAGAGAAGTTTATTTGGATAATCAATGGAAAGTCCATTGGGCCAGTAGATTTTATTATTGATAATCACTGTGCGCATTTTGCCATCCATGCTGGCTTTTTCAATTCGAGGGTTTTGGCCCCAGTCAGTCCAGAACATTACATGAGCACTGAAAAAAGTAACTTCTGGTTACCAATCTGGGAAAAAAACCTAGCTGCCTATTGAGAAACATTACATGAAGACTCATAACCCAAAAAATAGAAGCAATCTTTCTAAGAACAGTCCTACACAATGATACTGAAATTATTTATTTTAGCAATATGCTTACATAAGATATTACAGTAATTTCTGTTATAAAAATACTTTTAGTACTTCTACTGCTGTTTCTATTTGTCGATAATAGCAGCACATAGGAGCTACTGGTATCACTGGTTTTTAATGTTGATTATAATCTGATTCTCCAGTTGCTACATAAGAATTTAATACAGGTATGCATTGATAATGTTAACAGCACTAAAACTAGCAGTAAACAGAGTTCAAGGCATTGAAGACCTCAAAAACAAGTAAAAGTTTGTACATGAACAATTCAAATAATCATATTTCATTTACTCTATGCCACTTGCTGTCTGAAATGGGAAGGTGCTTTTGTGATAACAATACAATCTAAATAATTACTTTAGACTTGGGGCTATGAAGGTAGGCGTATGACATTAAATCACATATAAGCTTGTGGTATATCACCAACTGAAGTGATACATCATCATTTTGAATTAGTATTTCTTAACTAGGAAGCAAATGTATAAAAATCTTTTATAGCTAAAAAGTCATCTTGTTACACTGAAACAGAGCAACAGATCACCAGTAATTACCTCATGACTTTAAATATTAATCAGCTCTGCAAACACACTAAATTTTGTAATTTACAATTTCAATACAATTTGGCCATGTCCCAAATTTTAATAGTTACATCATAAAATAGGCATGTTTAAAAAAAAATTTAAAAATCTTACTCAGTTCTGGGATCTAACACTAGTCCTCTTGGGTTTGTTATATTTTCACTAATCAGCACAGTCCTGTGGCTCCCGTCCATTTTGGAGACTTCAATCGTTTCCAGAACAAAGTCTGTCCAGTAAAGGTTACGACCCACCCAATCTACCGCTATGCTTTCAGTCACGGTGACACCACTGTCAAACACCTGTTTAGTAACAAAAAAGTTTATATTAAATTTTACCCTTTGCATTTCTACTGATATGGAAAATGGCGAACCAAGTTTCCATATCTTCTAGGTCTATTATGCAGAAGGAATCACAGCGTGCACATATTCAAAGTGATGGCAAAGCATAAACCCAAACAATCCTACTAACTTCAGTAGGTCTGTTGAAGAAGTTAGAATTTTCTTATAGGAAAACCAGCTTACAGTTTGATGTTTAAAAAAGGGCTTCTTGAAAGCATTCAGGTTTTTTTTCAAACAGCTATATGAAATGTTAGCTTAGCACCTACAAAGTTGTTTCACTTTGTCCCTGTTCTCTCCCTTCTTACTATATTCGGATTTCCCTCTTCCTCTTTGTTAATTGAAGACACAGCATCTTCCATTTTCTTTTGACAAAAGACAAGAAAAACTTACTCAGCAAAACTTACTATTTTTCGGTCAGTCCCATTTTGATAAGCACTCCAAATTTTATCCTGTGTTGTATCAGACCAAAAGATACGATCTGTAATTGAATCAAAATCAATAGCCACAATATTTGTCCCATCCCGAACCAGAGAATAAATACTGTGTGACTGAGAAGTGATGTTATCCACAACGATTTGGTTACGACTTGCCACCAGCAAAAGAAGATTCCCAGATTCTGTCAGAGGAATAGAAATTAAAATAAACCCATGGGCAATTCAACAGTAACTGGGAGAAAAAGAAACATGAGTAATTTAACATGACTTTATAGCATCAAAGCTGTTGTATCTAAATATATGTATTGACAAATTCAAATCAATTCTTAGGCCAAGATATATTATCATATCCAGCCTGTCCATCTTGACTTTTAAATCTACCTTGGCTTTTCTCCATCACTCTTTCTACATACTTCCCTTCCAGGCTCCTACCTGGACCTTAGGTCCTCTTCCCCACTGTCTAACCAACAAAGGTTAGATTGCTGCTGACATCCAACACTCATTCCTCCATAAATCTCTCTCATCTCCCACTCCTGATTCAATCCCCAAAGTTTTTGCCATCTCAAATTAAACTACTCAGCCTGGTCTTCCTCCTTTGCAATCCACCTTCTCTTTTTTCCCCCTTGAGACTATGTGGGAACAATGGACAAGAAACATATTACAGGAAAGCCATAGATTGCTGTAATTAGGTTGCACAGATAAGACACCGAAAAACAAGAGTAGCAACCATAAAGACAGCAAGTACAAGAAACTCCCTATTGGTAAGGGCCAAACTTATGTGCAGGTAAAATGCAAGTGTCTTCTACAACCTGAGTATATCCTTAAACCAGGAAACCTGTACAGACAAATTCCACTGGGTATGTGGCTCCTCCACACTGTCAGCGTACCACATAAGAGATAGAGAACAACTGGCAGCTAGGCTGTATCAGTGATGTTTCCTCCTTACAAATCAGCAACGTACAATATAGGCAGTAGGTAAATCTTATGAAAGGCTGGGATTTAAATACTTTGTGAGCATTGAACTTCATGAATAGCTAATTTTGGCCTATGGCTTACAAGTCTCTGACACTGCTTTTCTTCAAAACACTACTTTTGACCATTCCAGGGCTAAAAATAAGTGTTCATTTAAATATATTATTTCAATGAAATATTGGTTTCTATTTAACCCCTCAGCAGACAGTTTTAATTCTCAAGGTCATCTGCCATGAACAACTCTAAGTGGCTGTTTAGGTCAGCTCTTTTAAAAGAGAACAATATTAAAATGGCAAACTGTTGGGGGTTAGGATTTTTCCTTTTGTTTCTTTCTCTCAGGGAATTTTCTCCCATTTGTTGCTACGAGACAATAACAACTAGTACTTAAGAAAGACAAAGGGTATAGCCAAGGAGAAGGGGGATGAGTGCAGCTGGCTGCACTATCGTAGCTGAGGGGCATTCTCTTGGGAAGGGCAGAGATACCATGAGATTTTGGCTGGGGGTGAGGGGCTAGGCTTGGTTCTTCTTGCTCTCCATCAGAGGAGAATAGTTGAGCTGTTGCTTACTGCAAGGTGAATTCACGGCCATTGCCAGAGCCCAGCCCAGCCACTGCTTCTTCCTTACTGTGGGTGAGCCTCTGTTCATAAGAGCAGCCATTGGACTGGGACCTTATTAACACCCTACCTCACTAGAAAAGACCCTCACCATCTGCTCGGGTACCTCATGGGAAAACCCAGGACCCAGAGCCCCCTGAGCCACCTCCAAGGAAGCTTCTCCTGGCTGCATTCGGGAGGAGGGCTACCACTGCCCAGCCCCACCATTTCACTGCCACTGCTCTGGGTTTTCGCTACACTCTAACCCTGCACCCTCTGCCTGCCAGGACACCCCACAGCTCCTGCTACAGCTGCAGAGTTTCTGATACATTTTATTTGCTACTCCAGGGTCTGCTTGTCCCTGCCATTCCAGCCGCTGCTCCGAGGTCCCTGCTGCAGCCCATTTCACCACCCAGCCCGCCCGCCATTACCACGTGAGGGAGACGCGGCACCACAGCGCCCCCTGCCGGCGCGGGGGAACCATGGCAGGCGCCCTGCCCGGCCGGGAGCCAGCAGCGCCCCTGCCGGCTGTGAGCGGAACTGCCTGAAGGGGACCGGGCCCGCGGCCCAGGGAGGCTGGCACTGGGTTTGTGGTTCTGCTTGTTCTTGCTGCCGTTGTCGTTGTATGTTTGCCTTGTTATACATATACATACTAGTAAATAACTGTTATTCCTTTTCCCATATCTTTGCCTGAAAGCCCCTTAATTTCAAAGCTATAATAATTTGGAGGGAAGTGGGACATATTTTCTACTCCAGGGGATGTTCCCGCCTTCCTTGGCAGACACCTCTCTTTCAAACCAAGACACAAAGATGGACAGTTTTCAGACACTGCTGTCATTCTTTAGACTGACATCAATGTTTCTCACCTGCTGCTTTACAAGTCCTCCCATTGGCTTCTAGAATGTATCCTTCATCACAATAACACCTAAAAGACCCTCTCTCATTGTAACAGTGCTGACTACAAAAGCCTGGAGGATCACATTCATTAATATCTTCACAGGTCTTGGAGTCATTTGCAAGCTGGTATCCAATAGGACAGGTACACTGAGCTCCAAAAGGTCCTTGAATACACTCATGAGTGCAGCCAGCATTATTGTCAGAGCAGCTCTCCTGATCTGAAGTTGAGTTGGGGAAAGAAAAAAGCAAACAGTCAACAAAGGCTTCCTATGATAAATTTAAGTCTTTACAATTGCATTCTTAGCCTAAGACTGCTGCTAAAATGACTGCAGAATCATCAGTCATGCAGTGTGAGACTGGACTGTGGTCCTTATGCAAAATATACACAGTGCACATAAAGACAGGTAACAACATTGCATGTACTGAATCCCATCAAACTAATGCCAAACAGAAGGCTGTCTAAGCATGTACAACAACTTTTTCAAAAATAGCTAGAAATAAACAAAAATTTACCACTGCAAACCTAAAACTGTATAAATAATAATTTAAAATTGTTTATAATCGTACCTGGCTGGGGTTCATCTGAGAATGTGCATTGATTAAAGGGAAGAAGGAGGAAAGAAGGAAAGAAAAAGATTATATTTAAATCAATTCATAATCAACATAAATACAAATTCTGGCTGCACATGAACTTCTTGATTCTAATCATGATTCTTAAAGTTAGAAATTTAAAATAGAATATTAAGGACTGAATCATCTGAATTTAAAGCATACTATGCTTTAGTGAATGTGTTCAGGAACACAAAGTTCATTCCCATGTAGTTGTATAAAAATCTATATTTAAAGTCAGTGAAAGTCCTATTGAAATTCAGAGCACAAGATTGGACACAGATAATGAATTCCTCAGTCATCATTGTAGTCTCTTTTCACTGCAAGTAAGTTCCACTTAGAAATTAGAGCTCTAATTACGCTGTGCTTACATATCTGCTAGAAACATTATGACACTAAATAGAGCACGCTGAATATTCCATTTCTTTCAGCAGACATAACACATAGTCTGTAGTAGATGCATGAACAGTAACTTACTGCACAATGGGGATTCATCAGCTCCATTAGGACAATCAGCAGTATTATCACATACTTTGCTGAGATTCACACAGATACTGTGACCTGGACACTGCCACTGCCAGCTGGGGCACCGGAAAGGTTGAGTCGGACAATCTCTCTCATCGCTCATATCCCTGCAGTCATTATCACCATCACAGATCCATGCTCGATATACACAGTTGCCATTATCACAGCGGAAAAGCGATGGAGGACACGTTCTGGCAGGGCATCTATGATGTTCATCTGAGCCATCTGCACAATCAAGATGGCCATCACATTCCCAGTTATCAGGAACACAATTGCCATCTGATTGACATTGGAATTCATTCTGGTGGCACATCCCTGGTGGTCTTGTAGCTGGAACAGTGACATTCAACAGTTCAGAAGCTGTTTCAATTTTAGATTGAGAAGCAAAACCACTATGTTCAGTTCATCTCTTAACATTGTAATAACTACTTAAAATGCTATTAAGAACTGTGTTGCTTTTAGATCAGGCCATAGAATCACAGTCAGTCAATCAATCTACATGACATTTCAAAATGTGACCAATTCAGCTCTTATTTCATAATGTGATCAACAAGGCTATTCAACTCTTGTTATACTTTGAGCAAGCACATATTGATACCTATGTACCTGTCCAAAGCTACATGAAATCAGGTCGGAAATTTCCACCACCCCGAGTGGTAACATTTTAACTAATTTAAGTGTAAAAAATTACTCAAGAAAAAAGTTTCAATCTAACTCTCATATATACCAGGTTTTCTGTTTTCTAGAGTAATAGACTTAATTTTACTTTAAAATCCTGAGTCTGAAATGCCAAGTAAAAAAAAAAAAAAAGTTATAGCCAAAAGGAATGCAAACTCTCCTCTTTGCTTGAACAATCTAGTCTTGCCAGCACAATCTGCTTAGTCTAGTCCAAGATGATTAGAGGCATGGAGCACGTCTCCTATGAGAAAAGACTAAAAAATCTGAGATTTTTCAGCCTGGAAAAGAGTAAGCTTAGGGATGACCTAGTTGTGGCCTTTCTTGTAGGCTCCCTTCAGGTACTGAAAGATGAGGAAAGACTTTTTACAAGGGCATGTAGTTACAGGACAAAGAGGAATGGCTTCAAACTGAAAGAAAGTAGCTTTAGATTAGATATTAGGACAAATTCTTTACTGTGAGGATGGTGAGGCACTGGAACAGGTTTTCCAGAGAAGTTGTGGATGCCCTATCCCTGGAAGTTTTCAAGGCCCAGTGGGATGGGGCTTTGAGCAGCCTGGTCTAGTGAAATGTGTCCCTGCCCATGGCAGGGGGGTTAAAACTAGATGATCTTTAAGGTCCCTTTCAACCCAATCATAGATTCTCTTGAGCTGGACCCTGTGTTTGAAATTCCTGCTCAGGAAAATGATGTAAAGACAAGTTTGCCTGAAAAGAATATAAAGGTTTCAAGGACAGTATTTGACATAGCAGATAAAGGAAATTTCCAGAAGCATCACTTAATAATGGAAATCTTTCTTTCAGCATCAGTATACTTACGGCAATCAGCCTCATCTGAGTGATCATTACAGTCAAAAACACCATCACACTGGTAGTAGGTGCTGATACACTGGTCTCCACTTAGACACTTAAACTCTGTGGCACTGCAGTTATATACTACAAAATTAAAAAATATTGAATGTTATTTATTTACTTTACAGAGCTGGACTGCACCAAATTTACCCTACAGGTGCTTAAGTCTGATATGGTATCAATTCCCCTGAAGACCATAATTTCCCGGAGACACAGAAAATGCAGTGACTTTGGAATTCACAGAAAACAGAGGAAACAGATTTCAGCCCTCCATAAGCAGCTGAGAGATCAAAAGCATCACAATCAGGGTTAATTTATGGAAAGGTTTATTATGCATTCTGCTGTCTTGGGGCTGGTAATATGAGATCACCAAAGACTGCTTTGGGGGCAAGTATGAGGAAACAATAAAGAGGCATTGAATAAAGAAAGTTACACTTACTGCAGTCATGCTCATCAGCACCATCTATACAATCTTTGTCTCCATCACAGACATAGAATAGGTCAATACAGCGATGGTCTGGACATTGAAATTGCCCAGGTTCACAAGTACCTGTGAAAGCTATTAAGAATGACAATAAATGCAAATGTGCTGCTTTCCTCTCTTTTGAAATCAGCACATTGCTGAGAAAGTAGAAAAACATTATCCCTAACTTGCAGCATATAATGCAGCAACTAGCAATCATATAAATTACAAGCACTAATAAATCAATATCCGGTAATTTTTCATTTATATGTAGGCTTGGGCTCATGGAAAATAAACAGAAGGTTCCAGGTAGTGGATAATAACTCTAAAGAAAGTATATGAAAAAGCTACTCTCTTACTTCTGGTAAAAACTTCCAGCCTAGATTAGCTGACTACACCATTAGCCATCACTGAGATCACTTGTGAAGTATGTGTTTAGGACATCTCAGCTCTAACTGCTTTTTGCTAATTACAGTGGATGATGATTATGCAGCACCATGATTATGACTATCACATTTGCTCCTTTTTTTTTTTTTTTAATTATTTCTCTGCATTCTACTTGGCCCATTCTACTTCAAATTAGATGAGTTTTCCACATCATAAGGACTACAAAATATCAGTCTTAGATACTAGTCCTTTTTTCCCAATTTCATTTATCCTCCTTATACCAACAGATACATATATGTAGATATGCACAGTTGATTATGAAAACAACAGGCAGTCATGATACTCACTGCAGTTTTTTTCATCTGAGCCATCACCACAGTCATTATCAGTATCACATAGCCAGATTCTTGGAATACATCTTCTATTATCACAGGTGAACTGGGTTGCAGCGCATGAAGAGGGTCCTTGTGTGGGACAATGCAATTCATCGCTGCCATCAAAACAGTCATTATGTTTATCACAATGCCAGCGACCCGGAATACACTGTCCACTGGCACAGGTAAAAGCTGAAGAAGCACAAGTATTGTCTGAATAAAAGAAAAGAAAAAAATCTTTATAAATATCTCCAAAACTTGCCTTTCCTGCAACAGTAATCAGTACAGTCATTACACTTTCAGAATGCCTAAAATATGCATCAAATTCTAAAATGCGCATTGCTTAGAATTAAAATGTCTGTTATGCAACATGCTGCAGAACTGAACAGAATACTTACAAACTTTTTTTAAACTGCAGGAAACAATAAAAAATTAAACAGTTAAGCACTCCAAAACTATCTAAAGAACAAGAACAGTAACTCCTTCTAGTAACCATTTGCTTTATACTTTTCCCCAAAAGATATTCTAGTTATTATAAAACAGTCCATTAATAAGAAACAGTTTATACCTTAGTCATACTAGTTAGTCCTATGCATTAGGAACACATTTTATTACTGTGTCCTATTTTCTTGTTCATGATTCGAAAGAATTAACTCTGAAGAAGCACCAGATATGTCATAAAAGCCTCTTCAATATATTTAGTATCTTATCATCTCTTCAATGCCTTATCAGCCATGGTTATCCCACTGTTCTCTCAATTTACTTGAACAACAAAATAGTTTGTGTGAGACATTTTACTGTAAAACCAGGAAATGGTCCAATGTGCTTTTAATTTACTTCACTGTTAAAATCCAGATGTAACAAATAGATCAGCATTGCCCAAATATTATCAAAACCAAATTTTTTATTCTGATGTTAAGTGAAATAAAAGGTGCTGCTTTAATCTTAGAGGAAGGTTAGGCAATGTATATGGTTTTGTTATTTTTCTTATGGTGCTATTTTTTAAGTGTCTTCGTCTTTCATAAGATGGCTTGTTCCTCTCCGTGCATCCAAATTAGGCAAGCTATTGCTATTCCAGTATCTTTCAAAATTTACAAAAACTTAAGAATAAAGACAACCTTTTTCTTTAGAAAATAAATTTTTGTTACTCTGTATATTTTAATTTTGAGAATAGTGGGATATGAATATTTTCATGCATTGTTTAGGTGGCTGATACTGAATCCTGTATTACTATGATATAATTTCTGAAGTAACTAATTATTCCAAGTTATTTCCAAAGTAACTAATCTCCCAGGAAGATTTCAGGATTTATTCACAGATGCAACCCTAAAAAACTGGAGTTTATTCCAGTGAAGCCATACCGACTCATTAAATTTCCTGAACTGCAAACAAGGAATACTAACTGCAGATTACAAGGATTACTTACTTAAAGAACCACAATTTCGTTCATCACTGTTATCATGACAATCATCAACACCATCACACTGATAGTGTCGAGGCACACATCTTCCATTACCACAGGAAAATGAATAGGAGCCACACTGCAAAGTGGGTGGCTCATTGGATGGATCTTCAACACATGTCAGTTGATTTGGAGCCAGCTTCATGCCGTAAGGACACCCACAAACTCTCTGGAAGTTTGGTACTGGGAAGCAGAAATGGCTGCAGTCTCCATTAGGATTTGTTCCTCTATTACAGTAGTTAGAGCCTTAAAAAGTGATAGAGAAGATCAACATACACACTACTGATGACATCTTGGGAACTATTAAAAGTACATAGTAAGTATAAAAAAAGGTGCTGTAGCAAGTCCTGGTTTTGCATACACTGCAAAACAAGGTCAAGTTCATCAACAGCAATAGTAGCAGTAATATATGTGTCGCATTCCATATACTCTTCCTTGACAGAAATGTTCATGGAAGCCAAAACCATACTATTAAATTTCATACTATTTTCTGGAATTTTTCAGCAACTGTCTGGAAACAAGTATACTACCACAAATGAGAACTCTCTGTCTGGCCAAGGCTGGGAGACCCAATCCAATCTTTGGATACCAAGTAGTCAGTGAACCTTAGGTTTAATCATATGTTTGATGAGAGCATTGGGTGTTTCACTAAATTAACTACAATACCAAATCCTTGGCTTAGATCATAGAATTGCATAGAATTTAAGGAAATAGGAAAGTCAGAAAATAAGAAAAATTAGTGATTTATAAATACTAATTACTTGAAGAATAGTAATTTGATTAATAAACATTTACCCAATTCATCAAAATAAATAGTTTAGTTTAACTAAAACTTCTACCAGAAGAGGAGAAATACAAAGTTGTAGTTGCTGATACAATTACACAAACCACAATGGAATCATAAGTTCATTTTGCTTGGTTATTAAGTACAGTAACAGAAAGGGTAGAGGGAAATTGCACCCAGTCACAAAGCAATGAAAGATACAACATGTGATTGCAAGTGCCTGTGCTGCCTCCCTTGCATATCAGTTATGATTCAGTGAAGCCATTTATAGAACTGAAACTGGAAATCTGCTGTCCTGACATTTTGTGTCTTATTCCCTATTTCACATCTTTCCTCTGTACAAGAAAAGGGCTCACCTATTTGGGAATGAGCATCGTATGCTTTAACATGCATAATGTTACTAATGCCCCTCCTAATGATAGTCATTTCTCCTCCATCAGACTTCCTCACTCGGACTATTCCACCAAGTCTCCAATCAGTGAAATAGGCATAACCTATTTTGAAAAATATTTAACATATTATAGAGCAATATGACATAAAAGATCAAGCATAATAAAAAAACCGTAGAAGACTTTTCATGTAAATTTAACCATTTTTCATAATTGTTTCATGAAAAGACAAAAGAACCTTCACCACTTATAATGCTGTCAAAGTGCTTCAGTCACAGGCAGACATAACATAGGAAAGCCTTCTCAGATTTTACTGAAATTGACATATAACAAACCCAACCAGCATTTCAAATTCCAAGGCAATTTTAAGTCATTCATAAAGACTACTTTCCAGAAAACTTTAGAGTATTTTTGAAGATATTCTTATCAAAATAAAAATCAAAAGGGGTCATATATTGACATCTTTCTTCACAGACAACATAAATCCAGTAATAAAATCTACATATAATTATTTATAAACATAGAATTATTAAAAATACATATAATTATTAAAATCCTGAAATGCTGACCATCCCTGGAATGGTGATTCACTTTGTCTGTTCAGTATGAATAGCCCACCTTGAAAGCTATAATTAGTACAGCATATCTGACTTGTTGCATTACATGACCCACCCAATCTGTCTAAAATTAATTAAAACCAAATATACATAGAAACGAGCAAGAAGTACTGAATACATATTTTTAGTAGAAATTTCCAGGAGTGCTTTTTTGGGAAAACCAGTATTAAAAAATCTCTGTCATTTTGTGTCGCAAACTCACAGATCACCATATGAAAAGAAAAATCGGTGATAATAATAGATAATATTTTTCAATGCCAGACTTACCTCCAAAAATAGTAAGGCCAAATGGGTGAGTCATCTGAGTAATATGTTCAAGAGTCCGTCTGTCCAGCCCATCAAAGGTGCTGTGCTCAATTTTATCAAAAAAAGCATCCACCCAGTACAACCTCAGAGAACTAGAAATAAGGAAAACATCATAGCTCTTTAAGTGACATTATGTCCATTAGGAAGCACTAGCATTTTCTTAAATAATAATCTTAAACCTACAAGAAGCTGTTGGGGTGTGTGGGGAGGGATTCTGAGAAAACCTTACATTTTAAGGCTTTTCAACCAACTGAAAGATAAGGTCTTCAATAAGAGTGCCAGTGCAAGCAATCTGACATCATTCCTTTGTTTTTAATCCCTAAGAGTTTAAAGGAAGAAACATGTTGGCTCAAAAAAACCTTCCTTGTCTCCTGCGTTGCCCTTACCTCCAGTCAATGGCGAGGCCATTAGGCCAGCCTAGCGTTGTATTGACAATTGGCAAGGCATGGGATCCATCGCTCCAGGCCCTCATGATTTTTGCCGGACGGAACCAATCTGTCCAGAATATATACCTGAAAGGACACATGTCAGAAGACACATAAACTAAATAATCTAATGTGATTAAACAGAGCAAATATTTGAAACAGCGTTAACATTTTTCTTTGTACCACATCCTTCACATAACTTCAACAAATACAATTTCATGTTGTCCCTCTTCTGAATTGGCAGTAATACCGACAATTAATATTTATCCTGTATACAATTTCCAGAACCTTTTGAAGTGTTTTGGCCCTTTAGATATAAAATATCCATAACTTGGTTAAAATTGTTAAGGTTCTCATGTAATTACTGACAGAGAAATAGAATCAATCAAAAATGCATCTTCCAGGTAAAACTTACAAGCAAGCATGAATATTAAAAAGAATTTTCTCCTGATCCATTTGACTTATGCTTACAGGCAAAGAGTTGAAGTTAATGTTAAATAATTTTATGAAGCAGCAAACAAAAAATGTTGGGATATCCAAGGATCCAGGTTCAACATTATTCTTAGGAGATTACTTTCAAAAATAGTTTATTTGGTTACTCATGAAAAATCAATATCCAAGAATTAGGAAATTCAGTAGTACGACATTACAAAGCCAAACTATGCTGCGAAAGAAACACTGTTTTGTCATTGGCAAAGAACACAGAGTATGGAACTTGAAAGTAAGCATTTCCATCAAAGAAAACCAGGGCTTTATTTTATGTATGGAGTCACATATTGTAAAGTCTTTATGAAATACAGACAGTAGTATCCAATATGGTTCAAATAAAGAAATTCAGAGAGATAAAATGATGGAACCAATGTCAGCAGTCTGGGAATTGAAAGGATATTAAAAAACAATTTAGCAAACTTCATCTTTCAACTGTGAGAAATAGCTTTCTAAGCTGAGTGACACAAAGAAACCAAGTTCTTTTGCCTTTTTATCAATGAACAGAAGTAAAAGAAAAAATACATGGTGCTTTTAAAGATAATTCTTTCGAGTGCTTCTGTCACATGGATTCTCTCTCACCTTGCCCTTTCCTCTGGATGCTGAATCCTAGGCTGGAATAAAACAAACAAAATAAAGACAAGACAACTGAAAAGGGATGGTATTTTGAAAAGAACAGAAATCCAGAACCAGATGTAAGTCTAACCTCATCAGTTATGTTTAAACCATAAGTTTGTACATACAGTTTAAAATGAGAATCTAAACTTACCCAATAACAGGATGAACCACTATTGAGCGAGGATTATTTAAATTCTGAACAATTGCTCTCCTGGATTTATCTGCCAGCCTCATCACACTAATGCTTCTGTATCGAGGATCTGTCCAGTATAGGTTCTTTGAGATCCAGTCAAAGGCCAAATCCTCAACACTTTCCACTCTATTAGCAGTCAAGATCTCTCTTCCTAGAATTTATAACACACATAATGATTGGGAAGGTTTAGGAACTGGGGAAATAACATGAGTGCAGTATTCTATTGACAAAACTTGTGGTTCCCCTCAGTAAAAGTGCTACCTCTGTGCTACTTCATATAAAGACCAATAACCAAGGGGAAGGAGGGGTGCCCTTTGCTCTAGACAAAGAAGGTGTATGTCCAGGAGCTCAGCTGCAAAAGAGGAGAAATAAAGACTAGCCAAAGGTCAGAGAAAAATCTGTCACTAAGTTTACACTGAGAGTTTTACCAGTGAAGGTCAGTAAGGCCAGTGCAGTAAGGACGTCTTGCTCAACAGCCAGACTTTACTCTTTGCATAGTAATGGTCAGCTGCAGTCTACCATTAACCTGACCCAAGGCAGCAAACAAGTGCAGAAGATTATATGCTGACATTTGATCATTATAAATTGGAGAGAAACATTCTGTACATTAGCAAAATAGGATTTCCAAAAATCTCACAAACTAAATGTTCTTTTTCTGTATTACAGTATCATAGCAAATATCCTGCTCTCCAGATAGGGAAATTAAAATAGAAACACAGTTTCCTACTACTGAAATGAATACTTGTCTGCATAAACAGACTGGTGAAGGCAAATAGTAGTTGTGAGAAGTACCACAAATAGTTACTTCCCAAATACATTCAGAAAGTTTGTCAAACAAGAGACTTCAACAAGTTTAATATTAGTTGAACAAATATTTTTGAGAAACATTTTCCACATTACTGGGGTTACACTGAGATTTATCTGTGTATCTCACAATGTGACTTTTCACGGGTTTTTTTAGAAAAATATACATTACAGTCTCCTTACCATAATTACTCTACAATTCCCAAGCATGATTCTCACCTGAACCATCAGTTTTCTGTTTATAGATCATGTCTCTACTTGTGTCTGAAAAAAAAATTGTGTCATCCTGAGCACAGAAGTCAATTCCAACAAAGTATGAAGGGCTCCCTGTTACAGGGATGATCACATCTTCCTGGGTGGAGAGATTGAATGGGATTCCCCGCACTGCCATCTGGGATGAAAACAGCAGAAACTGCCGCACAGCTGTGAAAGGAAAAATCAGACACAGACTTTACTTATTCACAAAGAGAGACACCTGAGCATTAAGAAAAGATTTTAATTTGACAACACTAATAGCCTGGAAGTGGAAAAAAGAAGAATGAGAAAATAGGGATTTAAATACTCACAGACCTAAAAACTGAAGAAGAAAAACAAAATCCAATCCAGAATATTAGGTGATGTGGTCAAGTATTCCTCTCATTGATACTGTGGTACTATACACTTTTAAAGCAAGCATTATCCCTATGAAAGCAGAAATCATCTTCTGTACTTCCCTCTTTACAATCATCTATAAAAAAATAACTCACAGGCTCTGTGGAGCCTCCATAAAACAAGGCTAGCCAGATAAATGCATAGCCAAATAGTAAAATTAGAGACAACATATATGACTTAATTTGTCAGTAGACAGTCATAGTAGACCTGCATCTGTGACAATTCTGCACTCAGATAGGAAGCAGAAAATTGCTGATGGAAACCTACAGCTCCAAAACTGAATCTCATATTCTTGCCATATGTGTTCAAAGGGAGAAGACCAACCTAATCTGCACATTACTGCACAGGAAAGCAGGCTTATGTGCTCAAAATAGCACAAAATCTGCATATTAGCAAGTATTCATGCTTGATTTCAGGATTAAGAGCTTAATCATACAGCTGTCTACATGTATTCCACATCTAACTCTCTTAAAATCCTCATTAAAGGAGGCGAGTTTAAGTTGTGGCTTGAAATGAACATCAGCAGAAATGACTACAGTTAAAGCTGTCAGAAACAGTTGTGAAAAGACGTGAAATCCTCAATATATTGAAGCTATTGAAGAGAGGAAGGATGTTCTAGAAGTAGCTCTAGAGCTAATGGAGTAGCATTATTTCCAAGGCATTTTCTCACCAACACAATGTCGTCCATCCACATGTAGGTCAAAGCCCAGAATACACCTACACCGATAACCTAGGCCATCGTTATCTGTTTTGTGGCTGAGAACGCAGATCTGTTCACATCCCCCATTATTACTTCCACAAGGATTTCTTACTGGAAAATAATACAGATAGAATTAAAACTTCTTCTATTAACCTAATGACATAATTATCTTGATTTTTCAGGATTTTTTTCAACATCCACAATAAATCATGTGGACTATGTGAGAGTTACATCACACAGAAAACATACCCCACCAGTTCTACCCTGAAATGCACTGAAATCCCATCAGAGGTAACCATGATTCAAGGAATTCTGCTCTGTACAGAGACACTCAGCACACAGCATTAAGGACATAATTTGGGCTATAGTCTTCTGCACATAAACCTACTTCAGAATTGTATCTCGCAGGATTCATTGAATACTGGTAGCATTTTCATTGCATTCATTGCAGTGTTGAGGGAAAAATTTCCAAACACTAATACTGCTCAAACCTACAGGTTTGACTCCACCAAGTATCAGTCTATTTATAAAGCTCCCCCTACTCTTAAATGTTGCATTTGACCGTTCATTAGCTACAAGAGTTGGATGAAACAACTGTGTGATAAAAATCAGCCCAGTTTTACAATACAAATTTATATATCATAATTATAGTTCCTTACAGCAAAGTAAAAGTCTCATAATTTTTACCAGTTTTTGGTAACATAGTTCCTAAACCTCCCTTCATAATCTTACTAATGGTCTTACCAAATGGCTGCCTGGCAGCATGGTAAACTGTCACTCCATAAGGTCTCAGTGAAGACTGGTAGATCACTTGAGGGTTAGACTCTGAAAATTTGTTAGCTTTCACCACTGCCATTTTGGTCCAATCAGTGAAATAAACATTGTGTTCAAACAAAGTGATTCCATACGGATGAGGAATCAGTGAGCCTCCATGAGCTACTGTTCTCCTGTTATAAAGATGATTTAAAATTATTTATGAAATATTACCTAGAAAATAACATTATTAACAGAAGAAGGGATACAGTATTTTTAATTCATTCACTAGCTTTTGCTTCAACAGAGAAGCTACTAAAGTACAAATGAAAACGACCAAATGAACTGAAGAGATAAAGCTAAACATACACAGTTCATCAACCTAAAGGATACAGCAGTAAAAATAGACCAAAAGGGTTAGAAAATTCCAAGAAACACAATGAGCGAGGATGAGAGAAGATACCGACATTAATGTTATAATTTAATAAATGAAAAAATACCTTGAACAATAAACATGTCAAATGAGCAGAAGACTGTTTTTCAAGTCAATACATAGAAGGTATACTAAAGGGGACTTTTTTTTCTTGTGTTTGAGTAAGTGATACTAATCACAGAAGCAGAGATAAGCAGGCTTCTAAACAACACTATGCTGTAAGACACAGTCCCATAAAAACTCAAGGACTCCCTTCTTGCATGCTGTCATTTAGTCTCCCCAGCATCATAACAGGGTGAATGTTGACTTAATTTTTGACAGCAAAGACATAAAATGTAAGAAAAGCATTTAATACCTATCACACAAATTAGTGTTTTGAAGTGGAGTATTTCCTATAAATTCATTCAGCAAAAAAAATGCAGAGATTATGATGGAAGATAATGAATATCATTGAAATAAATGCTTTAAAAGCAAATGCTTTAAAAATATGTACTGTACTGGTGGACTATAAAATGTACATTATATAATAAGGGCAAGAGGTATTCAAGGTCAAAAAATAGCAAAGAATGATGAATTAAAGACTGTCTAGAAGTAGCATGACACAATAGAGACAAAAGTGCATCACATTCATTATGTTGTAATTTTCATCCTTTGTGTATCTCGTCTTGTTAGACAATCCTTTTTTGAACTAGATTCAAAATAATCAGTGTATCTGTAGCCTCCAAGGAATAATGTTTCGCCTACCTTTGAAGTCCATCATAAGTTACAGTCTCAATGTAATCAAACCGGCTGTCAACCCAGTAAAGTCTCTTTGACACAATATCCAGAGTTATTCCAGCAGGCCAGCCTAATTTTGTTTTTATCAAATCCTGACGATTTGTGCCATCCATGAAGGCCCTTTCCACTTTAGGATCACCAGACAGACTGTCCCAGTCTGAGAAAAACAAATAACTATAAAGAGATAAAAAAGCAAAAAGGTCACATTTCCTTGAGATTTTATAAGAAACCCAGTGTTTTACATGGAATTTAAAACCAGCACTCTTTCAGAACAGAGTTTGTTTCTCAGCTGGCATACTATGAAAACATACTTTACACTTTTTACACAAGAAGTAATTTGCATTTTCTTTTATAGAATAAATCCATAAAGAAGCATGCTTTCACCCAAAAGACCTCATTAATACTGATATTCCTTATTAAATCACAGACTTAAGTTTACTGCCAGAAATAAGCCAGTGACAAATAGTCATATCATGAAAGCAGCAGCCATGAAAACAAGTTGCATGAAATTCCTCTTCCTGTTCTCTGAAGATCCATGTTTTCATGGCTCACATATACTTCTGAAGCATATGGGTTAGAAGACACTAACTTTCTTAGCTTCATTCCATCTCTTTATTTCAGATAGTAGGACATCTGTGGATGGTATCACAATTGGAATCTTTAAGGATAATGCTCCTCTGCAGGGCAATTCCACAGGTCCCATTTTCAGTGCTGCTCATGCACACACAACTCCAGCCATGAAACAGATCCCACACATTAGCAATAAAGGCATTGTAGAGCTCTCTCATAATTTAAGGTGCAGAATAGGTTAGGATAGAATGCAAATGTTTAAAATATTTTATATCTGGTTCTAAAATGATCACTCTTGCTGTTTCTTACTTGTCTTCCTTTTACATGGGGATAAAGGAATTTCTGACATCTTTTACCATTATCTGATAAGTATCACTTACCCAACAGTTGGATCAAGTGCTATTCCTCTAGGATTTCCAAGATTTTCAGCAATAAGAGTCACACGGTTTGTTCCATCCAAGTTAACCATATCTATTCTGTTCACACTGGTTTCAACCACATATAGCTTATTGTTAACCCAATCCACTGCTAGATTTTCAGGTGTGTCAACTGAAACATTCAAAACTTCTTGGAAATCAGAGCCATCAATATTAATAGAAAAAACCTGAAAACAATACATACATTGTCAGTGCCCACATGATGTTTTGGTAATCACAAGACACATGGTATTTGTCTTTTATCATCACATTGAGCACAAATCCACAATTGGCCACCAGATACAACCAAGTTACCCTCTATGTTATGCCTTAGGTTAGGATTTTTGCAAAAATCTGGAAAGCAATGCAAGAATTGCAGGAAGCTTGCCTTCAACTAGCATTTCTGCAAAATGGACAAGATAACCAAGTGAAATAGCCTTGTCCTTTAGCAAACATGACTAATTGCTGGTTAAAAAAAAAAAAATGAGGGAAGTGCATTTGCTTTCCAGGAATCTAGAAAAACCCAGTATTTCCATTGATTGAAAACAAATGAAAATGCTTTGGTAAAGCTCTCAACAGTGGCCAGAAACAAGAGGAGGAGCTCTTACTACAGCAACCACTAAGGGGAAATGGCAAAATGAAGAAAGAAAGGGAAAGCTCTCCATCCTCACAGAAAGGAGGTCTCCTTGTGGTCTCCTTTATCTAAGGCTAATTTTAACAGCGTCCTGCCCAGAGGAATGGTGGTGTTATTTTACAAGGAAGCTCAGAGCTACATGAAGCAAACAGTCCAAACACGGTAATTTTACATATATAGTAATTGTGTGATTATAACACTGGGTAATATGAAAATGTAGATTTTTTTTTTTTGAACAAGAGCATGAGATTTGGAATGCATTTAAATGAAAATACAGACTACCAAGCAAATATGCACAAGAAAAATAAGAGCTGAAAGAGTTGTATCATTTCAAAGATACTTCAGTTCCAGGTAACGATAATCAAGATAACCACGTAACTGTCTACTCTGTTCTTTGGCAACCCTGTTGATAAAAGAGCTTATGGGCATTAGGTTATCACGCAGTACACTAAATGAGATAAAGATGATGCAAAACACAACCCACAATTTTCTGGTTTACTTTACATCTTAAGCCTAGGGAAAAAAAAGACAAAAACATGCCTAGTAATATCATTATTTTAAGACATCAGGTGGAAATATTCCTCATTTAAGGAAATTCTAAATGTGATTGTCTTCATCTGGATATTCTAGCTAGGATTTAATTAGATTAATTAATCTTAATTAATTAATTAGGATTAAACTATATTGGGGCAGATAAAAAGGCAGTCCTGACCACCTGGGGTGTGCAGTGAAAAACCCCATATTATCTTTTATTTATACCTATTATAAAGACAGAATAAATCTCCTGTCTCATAAAAGTGCAGATTTGACTGTGACTAAATTCAGCCATTGACAATGGGAAGCAATGGGAACCTACTACAGCCTCAATAAAAATGCCAGAATTGTGAACAAGTCAAAAATTGTGCATACAAATCTTGTCCTACTTGACAGCCATGCAGTGAATGTTCTTTCCCACAGAACCAGCATGGAATTGTAGTGAGAACTATATTTTTTATTACATGTCTTATGTGTAGATTCAGAATAATGACAATGAGACCAAATTGATCCATTTAGTGGTGTCAGCAAGAGCCGGGTCACAGATTCTCCTTCACACTGCATAACAATCAATGTGAGGACAAATATTGTGGAGTTTCAGCATTTGACCTAAGACTTTTTTGGTTTCCATAAGTTATGCACAGAGAAAAAGAACAAGGGTGCCATCCAACTTCCACGAGAGTCTCCAGACTGTTTTTTTAAATTACTCTGCTCTACTGTATCTTGAAGCTAAAATAATCTCTCTTCAAAAAAAAAAAAAAAAAAGAAAGAAAAAGGTAACACAATATTAGCTCATTACACAAAATACTGTCAATATTTGTTATTCAAGCTCAATTACAGTGCCATTTGAAGTATATGAAGAAATCTGATTTTTATCATCTTGGAAGGCACACAGCTTTTACATTTTAAATTATCATGTTTCAAAAATTACCAAGAAAAATTTGCTTCGTTTTGAAAGAATGTCTACTATTTCTCTTAATTAGTTTTTTGGACTGAGTCTCATGTAAAATTAAAAGTTGCTCAAGACATTCCCATATAATAGGATTCTTTGTTTAATATGTCACATGTAATAGTATAGTTGAAAAAATGCAGTCATTAACATAAAACATTTCAAGGAGCTTTTTTGTTAGAAAACAAAAACACAGCCAGCTTTGGCTCTCAAAAATGAGGGCCTATCAACACATTCCACCTCTTGCAGTTCTCTACTTCCAGATACACAGAAATATATTCTTCTTGAAATTTCTACCAACCTTATCTTGCACTGTATCGGTCCAAAAGATTCTGTGCAGGTAAAAGTGAAAGTCCACTCCAACTGCAATCCCACGATTCTGTGACTGCACCAAAGTACGAAAATTTCTTCCATAAAGATCTCCAATCAGTAAATCACGGCCATTGGAAAAAATAATTGATGCAACACCAGCTGAAAGCAGGGGTGACAAAGATACGATTACTCTGCAGGCAAGATATTTTGCAAAGGGGCATTGCAATACATACATACTGGTTCATACACACTGGACAGAAGGTTTTAAATAGGTGCTCAGACTACTATCTGTATAAATGTTTCTATGTGAGTACTAACTTTCTGTGATTTGCCTTTGGTTTGTACACTCAGAGCAAATCAGGCAGGAACAGCTATTTAAAGCCCTACCAGATAAAACTTTTATAAAACCCCTGTGCATCTAAACACCAAAAGACGATTTCTATTAAAGCTAAAGTGACTTATAGCAGGTACTAAATTCTCCCATTTATAAGAGAGAAATACTTAGAAAATTGTGAGATGAAGACTGGTCCATAGATGTGGCTGAAGAAAGAAGGAAGGGGAGGGAACTGAGCAGTTCTTGCTTTTCTAGGAAAGAAGACTGCTAATCAGCTATGCAAGCAGGAACTTCCATTCCCACTGATTTTCTGCAGGCAGGGACACCTGCCTTACACAAAAGCCTGTTATGACATTACATCTCCACAAAGAAGAGTTTCCCAGGGCCTGCTTTCAGAACAGACCAGGAGGTCAGGAGCAGCAGCCTACAGCTGATGAGGAACTATACTCTTGAGAGGCAAGTACTCTTGCAGAGTTCAGACTCAGGGTCACTTGAAGCCAAGAGCATGGCTTCTCTCACAGGCAAGTGTTCGATCTCACCATTCAGCAAAACCATCTTCTGGCACAGTTCTAGAAAAAAGAGGTTTCGTGATTTCTTGATCGCACTACGTTCCATAGAGAGCATGACAGAAAACTGCCTCCCACAGAAACAAGAATTCTTTTTGTTTGGGAGTGCTCTGGCAATAACCTCCAAACTCTGCAGAAGTCAGGAGTGATGAAAAAGCAATGGAGCCTAGAAGACACTTGTTGATTAGAGGAGAAGCAGCCCTGATGAGGCAATCAACGCTGACCTACACGTCAGATGCAGAGTTCTGATATTTGCCCATATTCTCGAAGCTGTCCTGATCATAGGTCCTTAGGGGCAGAGTTAAAATCAAAGAGAGCTGTATGGCACAGACATGGAAACTACCCCATTTTACCTAGCTCTGTCTATTTGCTCAGCAAGACACTTGAAGTGCACTAACCTGAAGTGTTGGCCCGACAGTGCCGGTGATGCTCTAGGAAATAACCTTCTACACAGTGGCACTGGTGATGTCCCACACGATCCTCACACAGCTGGTCACAGACACCCCACATCTGACAGTCATCAAAATCTGTCAAGTGAATAAGGCATATTTATAAAAAATTTTGTGTATAAAACTGATGTCATAATTAAGAAGCTGCAAGTTTGTCCTCTCTGCTTGCTTTATATCTACTTGCAAAACTACAGCATGAAGAGAGAGGGTTTGCATGTTTTTCCCACAATGTTTCAGTTTTGTATTTCTGGATAACAAAAAACCTGTGTTTCCTGCCCAGGGAACTACCTGCACTTCTGCCTCCCCATCCCCCCCAAAAAACCTAGCTAACCAATCAAAAAAAATCTAAACCACACCTTTCAGGAGAAAAGGAAAAATTGTTTGAAGGGATGTAATTGTCTACTTTCCACAATGCAGAATATGTCTACACAGTATTTTTCCTGCAACACATTTATACACTTGGCACACACCAAGACTTGGCTGGATTTAAGCCCACTTTGAAGGTGAGCACCATCTTTATGTCAGTGCAGAGCTCAAGTCTTTAAGTCCTACTAGAAGGCAGTGCTTATTAGTTCAGGTTTAGTACCATGCTAACAGGTATCTGATTTACAATTAAAAGCTGTCTGTGTACCAGAACCAGCAAGCAAAAGTTCCTTTTGGCATGCAAAATACCATATACAGAGAGTACTAAGATCTGGAACTATACAGTACTGACTGTCAGCCATTCCTTCATCATAAGTTTTGCTCCGATGACAAATATATGCCTAGATTTCAGCAAACCAGAATACATTGACTCAGATTTACAAGCCAGAGTCAGATAACTAGGTTTACAGGGCAGTTAAAAAACAACAGAAGGCTCACTGAGACTGCACTGGGTTTGGGAATGTATCCTTCATGTATTTCCCACAAAAGTGTGCAAAAATGGAGGAAATTTTGTGCCTTATTTCTCTGTCTCTACAAAGAGCAACCATTCTGCCATTGCAGCTTATACAGCCTTAGGCCACTCAGTAGTCTCAAAAATACAAAAATCTCATTAAAGACTGAGCATCTGAAATACTTTTAATAAAAAAACCACCATAGCTGGGGTTGAAAACTCATAACAGATATTTACCCTGTTTACTTTATTAGGCAGTGCTAACTTTCATGATACTGAAGTTACTCTATTTCCAGCTACTGAGATAAATCATTTGAGCTACCAAGTTACAGCAGCTTTACAATTACCTTTACATTCTTGTAAATATTCTTCTTTTTCATGTAAATTATGTATATACTGGAATCCCACAGAAGACACAGCCTTTCCATAGTGCAAATACAAAGCACCCTTTTTATTTTCAAGTCTAATGTTCTGCTGTCTTCATATACAGCCACTTTCCAAAAGTAACAAACAATTTAACACCCTTAACTGTTTTTCCAGGCATACAACACACATCGCTGAGGCAGAAACAAACTCTCTCTATGTAAACACTTAAAGACCAGAAAAAATTTTGATAATAAACCAGCAATCCAATAGTACATATTTTTAAACCTAATCATGCCGTCACTATGTCTTTAGGTGTAAGTGAAAAAGGTCTTTATGATATCTCTCCAGTTTGTTTCTGTGTCACCATGCTGCCATTGTGCTACTAAAAATTTTCATACATTTGCTGACTCCTGAGATTTTCTATTTGCTAGTACGTCCACCCAATTCAAATTTACTTGCCTTCCTGGAATCCAAACTTTCCCAATGAGTTGTGAGAAGGTACTAGATATCTCTAATCACTGGACTTTACTCACCAATACAAGTACGACTGTCATTGCTACTTATTGTATATCCTGCAGGGCAATAGCACATCCCTCCTAATGGAGAGGAATGACAGCGATACTGGCAACTCAGCGCAGCGCAGCGTGACACATCTGAAAGGGAAATAAAATATTTCAGAAACACACCTATTACCAGTAGAACAGCTTTCTGACTTAGTAAGAGTTACAAAATGAAAACATTTCGATGATGAGCCGTCGATTTCAAGTACAGACTCTTAAAACTAACCAACAGAGAAAATTATGTGCAAAGTTCCACAAAATCACACATATTTACATACATGCAAGCAAGGGCATGGAACACAGAAGATAAGGTACTGTTTTTAATAGGTTTTTAGAACAGAGTTAAAGGATAAGCATCAATCTTATATGAACCACCAATGGTAAGTGCTGTGTATAAAGGTGAACAGAGGAAGCCATCTGCAATGCACCAGAACTCACAAGATCTACTTGTGAGCAACATATCCTTGAGCTCCATCTATTGGCATGTAGCCTCATCATTTACTCTTCTATGCGTAAAACCTCTACTACGTTATATTAAGAAGAAAATATATATTACTCCAATATATTAGAATATACTGTTTGCATTGTGTTCATAGAAAAACACTTCTTTATCCTTTCCTCCTCTCTCTCTTTCTCTCTCTCCTTTTTCTCTCTCTTTTTCCTTCACTACTTCTCCTTTTCCTTGTACTGCTATTTAATAATTCAGTGATAGGCAAATAAGTTATGATTATAATACATTTGAAAAAGTAGGAAGTGGAAGTCAGCATTTTCCTTTTCCTCAATTTCTTCTGTTAAATGCCTTGCTTTGCAGTTCATTTCTTCTGTAACTACCAAACCACTCAGCAAAACAAGACGTGCTTTTTTACAATAAGGTTTCATTTCCTCTTATTTTTTCTGCCCTCTTATCCCAAAAAGGCATGATTTTGTTCATAGGAATTTTTATCTTCCTAGAAATTAAAATACATCAGTCCTTGTCCTCAGAAGGATTCAATATTCGTAGGATTAGAGTGAAATTAACAGGAACTATGCATGCTCATTTGCATCCAACAGAAAAAAACAGTGTACCACTAATGGCGTAAACATACATCCCAGGTCAAATATATTTTTTGAAATTCTAGTCTTTAAAGTGAATTAGTCAAAGCTTAGGATATACTGATGCAATGCTGTGTTCTGATCAGTACAAAACGTTACTTCTTACACAAAGGGACAAATAGACATTTAAATACAGAAGGGATATAGCACACCTTTCCCTGACTTTGTGAACATATTATAGGGTACGGAGAGCAAGTTAAAATCCTTATTCGAAAATTTCATGTAAAAATTTTACAAAAGAAATGGTCTTTTGCAGCATATATGTCTCTTTCAGATCATCCAGTCAAAACAGTGCCAATGAAAATAGTGAGCTTCCGAAATTTCAGTATTGTTTAGGAGACAAAAGGTGAATGTAAAAAGATATCAGTACTGATATTTCTGCTATTCTGTGTTTGTTTTTTATTCTAATACATACTGCACTGTCTGCCTGCAGTGATGTTAGTTTCATCTTCTCCTTCAGGGCAGTCTACAGCTCCATCACACACTTTCCCAATTGGAATGCAATGCCCTGATCCAGGGCAAGCCCACTCTCCTGGGTAGCATTCATGGCGACCACTTTCTAGGGAAATGAAAAACAAGAATAATAAAGAGTCTGTTTCAAATATTACTTAAAATTTCTTCTCTAACAGCTTCCCACAGCATCTCTATCCTTCGATATTCAGGTTTTTTTCTTGCACACAGTTGGAAAAGACTATGAAGAAACATTATATATACTTACTTGTCATGCTTTCTTTTACGTTCAAACTACAATGCCAGCGATACTTGAGTAGACAACACGTGAATCCCTTTAGCTTTCTGTTTTGTTAGAAATGGTAACACCATTTAGCTTTAAACTAACTGGTGCACCAGAAATGGAACTATAGTTTTGTGGTTTCAAAACACATAAATGCTGTCTGGATAAAGAGAATAATGTTCATCATAGAAAAGGACAATGAAAAAGAACTCTCATCCACACTTTCATTCATTAAAATTTCTCTTTCTCACATAACAAATCTTGGCAGGATCTGAGTTAATTTCATTTTGAATCAATGGGTTTTGGTTATTAGAAGCCTCATGTCTCTTAACAGATGACCTGAAAAATCTGCACAGGCAGAAGAACCAAAAAAAATATAAAAGAGAACATATAAAAGAAAAAAAAAAAAGCTATTGCTATATGCTAAACTTAGTTTGCATCATACTCAGTATCACAATAATTCTCACATACACAACAGGAAAATATTGCCAAAGTGAAAAAGATAAATAAATTGAAGCTGGAATTCTAAGGTTTTAAAAGAAATGAAATGTATTCAGAGTATCTTTACTGGTCTAAATTTCATAGATGTAGCTTAGTGTCATCTTTCTCTGAAAATACTATTGGAAGTTAGCAGTAGTATTTACCACATCCTCTTTCATCTTCATTGTCTTCACAATCATCGTCTCCATCGCAAATCCAGCTCTGATGAATGCAACGGCCACTCGGGCAAGTGAAGAAGTTGCCTCTGCAAGTTGCATAAGCTATGGAAAGAAACATGAGAACATCTAATTGCTCTGAGCAGCTAAAAGGTTAAAAATAGCAATATTGTCTCAGAAATGATAATTTATTACATCTCCTAAAAAACTGAGGGAGTTCCATGTCTTGTATATATTGCAAACACTGCTGGTTTCTTCTCATTTAGATATGAATTACCTTTGGTTCATGCTGAAATTAAGACGATGACAAAAACATAAGTGTATCTATATGTATAAAGAACCAAACTGTCACTCAATCCAGCAAATTCGAATAGTAACCATGTACCCAGGAACTTAGCAGCAAAAAAAAAGTCTATCAAAGTAGCATAGCAATTTTCATCTTTCTATACAAAGGAGTACTTGTAGAACAATGATTAGCTTTTGATGTCTGTATAGCTAAACAATCTGCTTCCTTCTATCTGCTTAAGCTAAGTCTTAGTAAAACAGTTAAAGAAGGTGGGGAAAAAAGAGAAACATCATACTGCAAGAATTTTCATCACTCCTATCTCCACAGTCATCATCATGGTCACAGATAAAGGCTCGTGGGATGCACTCTCCATTAGCACACTGAAACTGCGTACTGGTACATCCACGTGCTGAAAGAGATTGTAGCACAGAAACACATACAGAAAATCTGTCAGAAAACTACAGTGTTTTACTCCAAAAGAGGCTCTATAAAGCAAATTTGTTTAGGATCACTCCACACATGGGACTTACTGCAATTAGCTTCATCAGAAGAATCTCTGCAATCAACTTTGCCATCACATCGCTGGCTGGCATTAAAACATGCTCCATTTGCACATGATAACTGTTCACATCTTGGGTAGTCTGAAATAAAAAATCCTTTAGTATTAGCACAAATGTCAACAGAATATCTTGATTTAAAGGAAAAAGGGAAAAACTCCATTACTAGTAGTCCTATACTAGTAATCCATTTATACAGTATACTGTATTCTCCAACAAATATTCAAGAATATTCTCTAGATGGATGCTACAAAACCTTGTGAGCAACAAGAGAAAAATTAAATGCCTTCCCACACCCCAAAAAGATTTGCAACCCAAACAGTTTACAGTATCATAGAAAACAATGGAACACAAAAAGAGAGCAAGCAGTGAATATTTGTTTTATTTATTTGTACCTCAGTTTTAAAGTACCCTGATCTTAATAAAAATGTTTCGTTAGCAAAGGAGTTCCTGAAATTTACAGTTCCGAGGTCCTCTTAAAATGCCATGAGTTCTCAAACTCAGACACATCAGGCTTTTATGGTTTTGCTCCAATTAAGCCAAGAATATTAAACTTCCAGGTTCCATGAACAGCGTTAGAACCTCTGGTTTTTATTTCTTGCTCCCCCCTTCATGAAGGAAAACAGATTCTGCAGAAGTAATGATTTTTCAGGTTTTGCATATTCTACATATATAGATGAATATATAGGCAAATATAAGGGATTATTTCAAACAACTTAAATTGAAGTCTGAGAATACTTATGCATACAAGCAGTCAGTGAGGTCAGTGGAAGTATCCAACAAATTAAGCATACGCACATGCTAGAGTTGAGTAGGAGAACATGAGCTCCTAGTTTAGTTCATTGGCATGTAGACAAAAATTACACCTTTCAGTCAAATGGCAAGTAAGAAAGCAAATAATTGTTAATTTTAGAAATGAGATTTATTGAAACTTTGTCTCTATATAGAAGATAAATGAACTCAAGACACAGAAGAGCCAAGTTACATTTTGCACCTTTTCGATTTTCAGTTTGAATTCTTATCCCATTTTTCTTCTCTAGGAGTTAATAAAACAGACAGAGAAGGGTCTCAGGCACATTTTCATTCATACTCTTGGAATTCAAAACTTGGGTTATAAAATTGCTTCAAGTAGACCTCAGAAACCTGCAATTTTCCCAGACACTGGCAAACAGTTTTCCTTGTTTCTGCGGTTCCGTGTATTATCACATTCTCACAAAACTTCCATTATCCATGGAATAGGCTTACATGATTTTAACTGTTAAATCATTAATATGAGAGGATAAGCAGCTGTGTTCATGTCCACCACAAGTCTAGCCAGATTATCTCCCCAGCTGATTCATTTCCATTTCATTTGTTTTCACTGCAGTTAATATAAGGTGGTATCCTGCACGTAGGAACAGTGTGTGCCTAATCAAAGAACAGCAGTTGCAGATTAGCAGGGTTCCAGCTACAGCATTACTACTTGTGGCTTTTAGTCATAGTTCCCCATCTTCCATTCCAAAAGTCTGACAATGCCAACACGTGCCCTAAGCATTGGCCCCACTTCTCAACAAGACAAACACCTTTCTAATGCAGGCTTCTCACCCTTTTCTTGCTTTGGTTAGGCTTAGAGAAAATTCATAATGCTCTGGAAACAACATTGTTTCTGAAGTGTTAGCTCTGCCTACAGAAAGGACTAAAGAAAGGCCTGACCTGGGGCCATGTTTTATGTTCACTCTGGAATTATGCTTCTTCCCTGTCTGAAAACAGAGAAGGCATCACAGGGAGGAGCCATCAGGAGTTCTATGGCCCAGCAGAAACAGCTATGGCAGTACAAGAATACCATGAATATTGTAGGGCAGATGGAAGAAAAAGAAGAATACAAGATATGTGCTTGTAAATGCACTGAAGTAGAAAAGCTTCCATGGGATTTATAATGGATAGTTTTTATCCATTTTAAGTAGTAAATTTAGTAATTTCCTAATTAATTTCCTAATTTGGAAATTTCCTAATTAAATTTCCAATTTAGTAATTTCCCTCACTTTTCTTCATATCCCACAGAAATACCTCCATTGATGTTCCAAAGTGTTTTCAGTGGACTGATGTCAAACAAATAAACAATTGAACCCTTTGCCTTGTACTGCCTGTTTCTTCAAGAATGCCCAGGCAGACTAAGGATCTAGCCAGTAATAAGATTTTCTCAAGCTTATATTAAACTCCCTTTACAAAAAGGGAAACTTTGTCAAAGTCTTCTCTCCAGCAGCAGGCCCGGAAATACCCTCAGCCTAGCAAAATCTTTATTATATTATGAAGCCTAGTGTCTTGTATAAATATAAATCACTATAAAAAAATACCAAGAAGAGCCATAAGTAAAGATGTTTTGAAGATACTTCAAAATATACATTCTGATTAAGTTGGTGTTTTGCTAGAATGTGAACAAATACTTTTTTTTTCTTATTCTTTTTTCAGAACTGGTGTACAGATTCTTTATTTTAATTGTACATGCACAAGTAAGAACATTCTTTGAAAAGCCTGATGGAGATTAATTTAATTTTTTAACTCTGTACAGGTAATCTCATTTCCAATCCCTTGAAGTTAGTAAATTATAGTTCTGATCGCAGCCTGCTCACTGATCTGAAAGATATTTTTCACTGCATTATGCATTGCACATTGTACTCTTTGCACCTTATAGCACATTATTTTAATAAATTGGTTTTAATTATTTGGGGCATTAAGAACTGAGCCTCATGAAAAATGGCAAAGCTGTGAGCTACACCAAAGGCTGCAACCAATGAACTGCATGGTTCAGGTGCATCTGTGCCATCAGGACAGTTCCACAGTAGCTGGGTTAGTTTTATGTGAGGAGAATTAGAAAAGGTAAAAGAACCAAGGAAGAAACGCTGGCTTCTGTGAAAGCTCAATGCTAAGAGCATGAAGGAAGCCAAAACAGAACTTCATAACAATACTAGGATATCTGAAAACAAAGGAATGCCTATCCTTGCAATTGCAAAAACCCCAGGACTTAAACTCCCTTTCTTTCTCTCCAAAATTTAGAAAACATTAACCATGAGGTTAGTTCTTCTACTCCTATCACCAAATGGGGAGTTCTTAAAAGGAAAAGAAGAATCTGAACCTTGGTAGTGAGAGAGTAGGAATGGGATAAACTCACGAAACTGAAAGACCTGCACAATCTAGCTTAATTAAAAGCTCTTCAGCAAAAAAAGTTGCAAAGTATCTCAACATTTTTAAATAAAAGTGGGAAGGTCTTACATCAGTCACTGTATTTGGGGCTTGTAAAATAAACATTTCCTAGCTTTTATTTGAATTTTCATTTAAACTAAGATTTCTCTGTACACACCAGATCCAAGGTTAGTGCATTTGAGTATGAAACCCCATAGCTGTGCAAGAACTGATACCAATCAGAGAAATTGATCGTACTGCCTCTGTTGTAGGGGGCATATGGAAAAAGTGTCAGTACTCTGTGAATGACTTGCCGGGGTTCTCTTCCAGGCAATGAAATTTTTTTTCTTTCCAGGTTGGTGATAAATGGACTAGAAAGAGCAAAAAAGGAAGGATAAGGTTCTCAGTTAAAAGGACAACTAGGTAGGTAGTTTACACCTAAGGAGGTTTGGGAATACTGCTGTACAAGAGAGAGTGAAAGGAGACAATATGAATACAGCATTAAGAGAAAAGTGAAGGGACAGAAAAAAATAGAAATACTGTTTTCTTTCACCTTGTTTTGAATGGTCAATAGCCTCCAACATAAATACTGTTTCCTTTACCTTTTCCTCCCAAGAACCTGTAGCTAATTTTACAGAAAACGAAAAAGAAGAAATTTTTCCATAGTCATGACAATTCCTATAAGATGAGCTTTGTGAAAACAGGGAATGTTTTTCACCTATGTTCATTCCAATGCTCAGGAAGAAAGGGAGCTCTTCTTTCTCTCCCCTCCCCATAGGCATTTTCTTAGCCAAAATACTTTTACACAATCTGTCTTCCTGATGCATGCCAACACTTCAGTTGCAAAATATAAATAACTGGCAAACACCAGCACAAATGACAGATGAAGCACCCTGCTCCTTGTAACTGTTTTGGGGCAACAGTTGCAAATATATTTAAATGGCTTCTTTCAATGGACAGGTGGAAGATGCTTAAAATCTATGTCACAGGAATTGCGAAATCTACATCATTTTGTGCTCTGCCTAACACTTCTGTTCTGCAAGCTGGAAATAAATCCATACAAAAACAGCAACAGGAAAAAGTTGCAACTACTACTTGATTTGGCACAAGCTGATTTCTGTCACACGGTCAGCCGTATAAGCTTCCATAACCCTCACCCATGTTACAAGAAGGAGAAATAAAAAAAAGAAAAAAAAAAGGCAATTTCCTACTAACAAGTGTCTTTTATTGCAACATTTGAAAACATTTTACGAAATAAAGTTAATTAAACGTGTTTGACTCACTGCCATGAGTCACCACCTCACAGTGGTCAGACCATTGCCCAGACAGCTCACATCCTACCAGCGACACCAGGAGGGAGACTTACTCCAAGCCCAAGAGTTCTCTGAGCTACATGATACCAGGCAGTGTTCATAGCAGAGATGCTTTCAGATCTGGCAGACAGACCAGACTCTCATTCCTGGCCTTAATTCCTGATTTTTATCCCTGAGACTCTAGTCTTTGGCTGCTTGCCTTAGACTGCTCCAGTTTTGCTACTTCCTTGTCCCAAACTCTTCCTGGTGGAGATATTTCCTCAGCCTGAAGTTCTCCCTTGTCCTATAGCTGCTACATGTCATTTGTCCAACATCCAGAATATTAGTCTCTGACTACAGTATTTTTCTTCTTTCTTGGACTACTTCCCTCATGATCTCTTCAGTTCTTGATCTCTGTTCACTTTCACCCTGGTCTCCGCAAATTAATCCCAGAGCTGGCTGCCCACTTCCTGACCACAGCAGCTATTGAGCATAGCAAACAAGAGGCAGGAATTTACAGGTTAGGCAGCTGACCTATGGCAGCAACTCAACACCAAAATTAGAATCAAAAATACAGTGTCTCTTGGCCCACACTCAGTCCACTAGCTTTAAACAACATTTCTTTATATAGTACTGCCCCTTTCTCCCTCACAGCCTCCATGTAGCACTCAGCTGCCAGAGCAATATCCAGAAAGGTTATTCTGTCACAGCAAAGCAAAATGGACGTGGCTGGGATTTTCATTTTTCAACTATGAAGCTGAGGCAGAAGAGAGAATTCTACCTTTAACTGAAAGAAATAAAGTATGTAACACAGAAAAATTACACCAGTGTTGGCTACCTACTCCCAAAAAGCATTTGCTATGCCAAATGGTCTGCCATTTCATTCTATGTTTCTGAAGTTTTAAAGTATTTGCTAGCTGCTGACTATTCAAAAAAAAAGCTAGAAAACAGTCCAATATGTGTATTTAAAGAAAATTAAAAGCCACAATTTTATGAAATCGAAACAGCTTCAGTGCACTAATTGTATAACCTGTAGCTGAAACATTGTTCTGATGTTTATCTTAGCCTTTGCATGGGTAGTTTTCCCTTGCTGTTAATCCCATTAGCAATAAAATTGACTAAGGCTCTGAATTCTTTTGTTGTGGTTTTTTACATGTTTAATTAGACAGTTACTTTATAATGGTGACATTTTGCATTTGACTACTCTCTTAAATAATGCAGCTTATTTGGAAATAAAACTTTATCTTCTTTACAATCTGAATCTGTTTCCAGGAAGATGAGTGAGCACAAAGCATAAGTAAAGGGACCTAAATTTGCATTTTGTTATGCTCCGTGAAACACCAGAATCAATTATAGTTTTATTCTTTGGTTGTTCACGGATGTTTCATTGTTATTTATGAAAACTTTCAGTTCAAATTAAATAAGGGAAACTTAGTGACAAGGGAAAAGGCCAAAATAGTGCTATTCCTCTTACATTTATATCAGACAATGTGGAAAAGGTAATACACTAAACCATGGGAAAAATGAACATTCAAAGCAAGTCTTAGAATCTGCTACAAAAATTGCCTACACTAATCTGTACTATACAGTTAAACATAAAATCACCAAACTTTAAATTTTATTTTATGGCTTCTGTTGAAAGTTCCAGGCCTTGCAAAGACAAAAAGGCAATAAAATTAACCAGCCTTCCTCAAGAGTCTTGTTATTACATTTTTCTTGGATCCTCTTGTCTTCAGCACTGCCACATTTCTTTAAACTAGTCCAACCTACTTTCAAGGTTCCAAGTCACAGTCATTCTTCTGTCTTAGAGGGACTGTCAACACTTATTCTAATAAACTAGAGTAGAGGCTGTTGAATGATAGGAGGCAGTCCCTCTCCTTGGGGCTAAACATGCTGCCCCCACAACAATCATGGAGCCTATTTGCTGATGCAGCAGTGACTGGGTTTCCCCCACAGTAGTAGAGTGCTACAGTTAATGAATCTAGAGGGCCCTTTCCTAACTGCCTTTTTAATTTACCTAGCTGAAAATATTAAACTTGAAATAAAATGTGTACTTCAATTTTCAAACATCACAGCAGCTTCTAGCTTGAAAAAGGAGCTTTAAGTATAATCCTTAGGACTCCACTGCCAGCTGACCATGTAGTCTTCCTTTACACAGCACATGCCCTTTTTTCCCCTAAGGGCAGCCATTACCAATATTTTATTTCTTGCTTCTTCGTCCATCCATTACCACCCTAGCCTCTTCCCCCACCTCCCACCTTGGGTCTGGTTCTAAGTGAAGTTTGCAGCTAGATCTTTTTCCCAAAGGCACACTATGTTCTAACAGCTGGAATAACATCTTTTATGTTAGATGTCACTCAGGATGTGTGAAGCTTTTCCTTAAGGCTAACAATGAACAGACATGCCTGTTACACACTGTTGTGTAGGTATTAGACAAAAATATTTCTGAAAAACATGGCCTCTGTTCTGTGGCCAACTTTCCTTTCCATCAGTATTCAACCTAGGCCAGAATCTAGGGAGACTGTCACCAGACAGGCAGCCTCAACTCTGGGGAAGTTAGAGTGAAAAAAACTACTTGTCCATCTGCATTTTTTTGGCACAATGTAAACAACTTGTCTGAATACAATATGACTAAATCATCTCCACAGGAAGCTGCAGTCTAGAATACAAATGCTTTTGAGAGGACCAAATCTCCTCAAATAAGTCACCTGGAGTAAAATTTTGCTTTTCTGTACAGGTTATAACTACTACTGATTTCATATGGAGTATGCAAAAAGAATATGAAAGAATTTGGCAGTTAGCTCCAAGTGTCCCAAAGCTATAAGCCAATTAAACATGGTTGCTTCTTTACTGTGCAATATTAATTATCTTTCAGACAACAAGAAACAGTATGACCTGTTCCTGTAGTGGCAGTTTGCACTCGAGTGCTGTGATAACAGATCTGTATCAGAACTTCAGCTCTAATACACAGAAGAATCTGAAATTAAACTCTTGCAACAAAAAGCATATTGTGGTCATCCTGTCTATCAAGAAGCCCTTTAATCTTACAAATGTATTAAAATGCCACAGAGAGCTGAGATGAAACCAGATCTCGTGCTAGGAGTTAAGACTCACGGCAGACTCTTTCATCTGTTCCATCAGTGCAGTCCTCCACTCGATCGCACCAGTACGCGCTTGGGATGCACTGTCCATTGGAACACGTGAACTGCTGGCTTGAGCATGTCCTTCCCGCTGCAACAAACAGGCACACAAT
Organism: Corvus cornix cornix; assembly: GCF_000738735.6. NCBI lineage: Eukaryota > Metazoa > Chordata > Aves > Passeriformes > Corvidae > Corvus > Corvus cornix. Next base: position 19,643,140 of record NC_046337.1, read on the forward strand.
CAGTCTTTCCTACCAACCAACACTTTTTTTGAGGAAAAATATTTTCCTTCCTCTTTAACTACTTCATCTTTCTCATAAATATCAGTATAACACATTCTCCCCCTGTATCTTGGTGTACTCAAGGGGGTTAAAGAACACTTGACAAGCACACGGCAGATAGCATAGCTCTGTGGGGGCTCCCGTAGCCTGCAAGGTCACTGCTTTTCTCCACAGAAGAATTGACCTCTAGGTTAAACATTACCTCCCTATAATTATTCTGCCTAAAACATTAAATTACCAATTCTCACTGATTTAAAGTTTTCTCTGTTATTTTATTTACTGGGTCAAAATCTGTCAGTAACTGTAAGTTATTCAGTCAACCAGAATGTTACAATGTAAACACAAGAGATTTGGAGGCAAGGCACTGCTTTCCAATACAGCCAGGGCCTCAAGTGTCAGGAATAGTTTGCATATATAACTTTATATATGGAGGATTGAGAATGATTATGTCTCTTCTCTTGACAGCTGTCAGTAAAAAGCAACCACATCAATTCCACTGTTCAATTCCACTTTGATTCCACTACAGCTAAATTACACTTTCAGTTCTTAGGCAAACTAATATGAATCTGTGAAGATATGGCTGAAGGGCAAGCTGACTAACTTCTCCTTCCCTCTGCCACCTGCACATTTGTTTCTTTCAAATGCATGTTATATCTCAACATCATCCCAGTCTATACACTGGCATCTTGTCATCTGCTGCTCTACAGGGGCTCTCTACGCCTTCTTCTGTCAGCAGTGTTCCCAAAATAAGATCAGCTACTGGGATATTAGTGTCATGAGGAAAAACAAGAGCAACACAGTAAAGTAAATCAACTTTCTGCATGTATGACTTCCAGAGCTGTCAGCCAGTTTTTCCAAGAAAAATTTTTAACGTTTCAAGGAGGAAAATCTCTAGCTTTCCCAAACACTGAGATAAAAAGTCCTTTTAGAAGAACAAGAACAAATACCAGGAGATGACTCAAAAATGGCAGCAGCACAGTGCCACTGTGTAGATACTAACACTCATGATTAACCAGTACATGGTGAACAATGTTACAGTGACCCAGTTCAAAAGTCAAACCCAGAGCTGTTGCTCATTTTGCATTTTGTATTCACAGATTCCTTAGTTAAAATATAACCAGCAGCTGTGCTGACACCTTCTCAGAGGACGAGGGGAGCAAAAGCCAGTTAACATCATTCAGAATTATCCATCCTCAGTAGATGAGGATGGAATCAAGATACAAAAACAAAAACCAAGTCTGTGAGCAAAATCTTTCCAAAACAAATATTTTAACCTCCCCAGGGATTGGTGAGTAGCTCCAGAGCTGTTCAGTTTAAAGAAGTTATCAAAAAATTATACACACAATCAACATGAAAATAGATTGATCTTATCCTCATCACTTAAAGTAAATTTTAATACTAGAAATGGCAGAAAAAACATCCTTCAGAACACTAGAGTTGTTCTCCTGTCTAATGCAATAATGCAGAGAATGTAATTAGGTGCAGTAATCATTCAGTTCACTGTTCAACACTGACATGTACTTATAGCCCTTCAAATGCTTAGTCATGAAATTCTAAGCCAGAGTAACATATTTTATTTCTCTATTAATACTAAAAAAAGAGCAAAGCCCGTGGCTGTAGCAGTTAGGCTGTTAAATTATTTTCTTGATCTAAACTGTAGAGAGAACACTAAGCACTTTGTTTGAAAACAGCAACTCAAACATGAATAATACACTGTTTAGCATGTTTAAAGTGAAACACTAATCAGAATTATATTCTAAGTTTAAGTTGTCCAAATGATAATTAAAGACTAGACTTTTACCATATAGCAAGACCATAGGTATTTCTCCTCTCTGAATGTGAGAAAGAACAGCTCTGGTAATTCTAAATAATAATGCTACTAAATAACACTGATGAAAATCATACAAGAATATTTATCAATGGTTGCTGATCATTGATAAGTCCTCCTGTTTTTCATACAAACAAATTTCAGAGTTATCTAGAAAGAAATAAATTTTGTTATATATGGTTCTGAGATGCCACTGTGAATTTTGTTAGCCAATGAATAAAGCCGATATAGTATTATGTCAACTTCACCATTTTTGAAATTACTAGATTTTGTATCAAGTATAAAACTAGTACACACTTTATATTTTTCTCTTTTTAATTAAAGGAAACATGAATAATTTTCAAATTTCAAGACCCGGAGATATCTTTTTAGACGTATTTTCTGTATTTTATCTACTTCAGACTTCAGATTATTTCATTTCTAGAAACACTTTTGAGAGACCTCAGTACTTACAGGCTTGTTTCTGTATGTTCTCAATATGCTGTTATGTAAATTATGTTATTTCAAAAAGCTGGTATAACACTGCAAGTTAAAATACTTACGACATTGTTGATGCTCATCTGAGCCATCTTCGCAGTCCTCTTCATCATCACAAACCCATGACTGTGGAATACATTCACCATCAGTCTGACACTGAAACTGATTTCCCTCACAGGTAGGTTGTGCTAGTGTAAGCAATGAAAAAAGATTGTCATTTCACAGACATCTGTGAAAGTGTTTTCAAAGAAAATAATTGCATAAGGGAAAAGAAGGTCTAAGGTTCATGTGTTAATGAATTGTAACTTCCATGAAGCATATGAAGCATTTAACAGAGGGGAAATTGGACCAGCAAAAGGATGCTTAAAGGCAAAATTCAGCTTAGTAAACTCCTGCATAGAATCTTCAGCTTTATATCCTCCCCTGGAGACACAAGGTCCTCTAGAAGGCAGATCCCAAGAAATTTTCAGGTTCTGAACTGCCCGCTGGCAGAGCCCCTTTTTTTCACTTATGTGTAGAGTCACACTAGCTTCCCTAGTCTCACAGGGGGTCTGTTCAATTGCTCTCAATCCACCTCAGGTGCTTTATCCCTTGTAAGAACATGGTCTCCCAAAACAAGCTCATAATTTTTACCTGTGAATTCATGAGGCAAAAGTGAGGGTCAGATCAGAACAATCTGAATATTGTTCCAGATCCACTCTGTACTCTTCAAATAGACAAACAGGGAGCCGTCAAAGAGAAAGATCAAAATAATTGTCTGAAACTGTGTCACAGCTTACTCCATCCACAGTTAATACCCCTGGAAGAACCACTAGTACAACACAGCCCACTAAACAGGACCCTGGTCTTGACCATCTCTGTTCTCAGGATTATGTCGTTGCAGAAATACAAGGTTAACTTGAAACACTTTGTGCTCACAGGATGATATGCAAGCACAGCTACCAATGTAACCAAAGCATTGAGGGAGAAAATTAAAACAATTTGTAGATTTAGAGTTGAAAAGTACAAAATAACATCAGTAGTAAACTAATCAGAGAGATAAAATTGATCACATACTACAGACATGTATTTCATGCATACTCTTTTAAGTCCTGCTTCAAGATCCAAAGAATAATTCTTTAGCATGATTTTAACCTCAGACCAGTTTTATACTGTTTAAAACTATCTTGCTAGGCACTGATGTGCTCCACTACCTATAGCATATTAACATATTGTTTTCAAAGGACAATTAACTCAAAAAAATGAAGCTTAATTTTCATTATTGCAATGGGACAACACCATTTTGTTTTGCCCATTTAAAGACATTCTTCACCCAGCACTACACTAGTTTTTGGAGCTAACTAAAGTGCCAAGCAACAAATCAGACTGTCAAGCTATGTCAATGGCCTCCAGTTATTACATGGGTAAAGCAGCAAAGAAATAATACAGTGTGAAAAGAACAGATATAAATTATTCTTTCTCACTACCTATCAGCTGAGGGGCAAAAATTGGCCTAACCTGTAAGTGGGCTGATAATTGCACCAATCCACAAGACCTCAAAGAACACTAGAACTAAGAAGGTAAAATACAGGCAAGTTCCTGAAAACAGACTGTGGAGAGAAATTCTTCATTTTCACATCTTTTCCATTCAGCTTGAGAAAATCTTTGTGCATGGATATTACAGTTCATATGAATAAAATGGTTGTTCGTCAGCTGCTGACACAGCACAATCAACTCTAGACAATTAAAATCAACTCTAGACAATTAAGCATGACCCTACTTTGGGCACATTAGATACAGTTAGTTGTCCAGGGTCTGAAAAATCCAAAGATTTGGAGCACAGGTGATACTAGTGGCAGCTGTATATACATCCAATGTTCAGGATTACTGCAGTAATAGAATACAATACATTTTTACATGTACTTAGAACATTAGTCATAATATGAAACTGCATTATTGGACAGTCAGATTTTTAAGAAAAGTTTAAAGTCATGTTAGAAGCTGAGCTCTACTTGATTTTCCATCTACCAAAGCAAATGAGCTCATGGAATATGACTCAAATAGATTCTGCAGTATGTCATGACTACTAATAGTTTTCTCCCAATTCAATACTCATTCTTGTACCATAGGTACAGTGGTGCATATTGGAATCTCCTAATTTCTTGTATTACAAAGGAGTTGCTCTTTATTTGTTTCACTTACGGCAGCCAGCTTCATCTGTATCATCTGAGCAGTCTCTTGCCCCATCACACCTCCAGTCTGCAGGAATACAGCGACCATTGCCACAGCGAAACTGTCCCCGCTCACATCCTGTGGTAAAACAGGGAAACAAGCAGCTTAGCAGTGCAAGCACATAAAAACAGACAGTGAAATTCATCAACAACTCTAGTTTATCCATCACCTTGCAGCATGGAGAGAAAATAATACAAAAAATAATACAAAAGATAATACAAAAAACATTAAAAAGTATATATATATAAAGAGCTCTCTATACCCAGTCAAACAAATAAAAAAAAAAGCGAAGAACCACCTTCAAATATTACAGGACATTTCCAAATAAATTGCTAGAAAATTCCAATAATTTTAGTATTTGTACTATTATACAAACAAAACAAAAAGAATTATAAAAAAGGAAAAATAACACAAACAAGTCTAGAGTACATACACTACAGAAACCTATTTAGCAGGAATGTATCAATTGTAAATTCCCAAGCAGTATAGATTTTAAATAAAGGTAGGCCATCACTTTCCACATTATTTCCAGGGGCTTAGCGTGCTAAACATTAGTACTCTCCAAAGTCTATGAGGATTTAAAAACATACAATAATAATCTCCTTAGCTGATGCAGAAATCTTGTTTCAGTGGTAACTGCTTGAAAGTATAGAAAGATCTCAGTTTTGTTTTGTTTTTTAATAATGCCCTCATACTTAAAATATTTCCTCTGAAGTACAGGAAAGCATGTCTTGAGTCAAGATTTGAATAGCAAATAATTTTAAAAGAAATTAAGCTTTCAGATATTTATGGCTGATCAAAAGCTATCCTGCTGTCATTCTCTCCTGCTTGATCTACTAAGGATTAAGACCTGATAAAGAAGCATTCATTCCCAGGTGTAAATACAGCTGGATCAGGCCTTTATTAGAGTCAACTAATGAAATCCCCCGTCCGTAGGAAAGAGAAAAGGCACTGTTTATGGCCTTTCGTTGTGACTACAGCCTCATAAAAAGGGAGTGAACAGTTTTATAGATCCTCAAAACAATGAGCTACAACATAATTAGGTTCAACAGAGCTCTGTTTCATGTTAATCTGTTGTCAGCACCTCAGAGAGGGGAACACTGAAAAAACGTGAGGTAGTAGCAAAGTCCAACTCTGAAGGAAAGAAAATCCTGTTTCTTGATTTAATTAATAACCATATGATAAAATTGCATCTTTCAATTATTCTGAATGATTTGTCCAGAGAAGATAACCTCAGTATACATAAAGCACAACCACCTACTTCGTGAATTCATAATGACATAAATAACATGCTACCTAACTTTCATGTAAAACCAGGCATATCAACACTGTCACATAAACACAGTTAAGTGATGTATTCCTTAGGGATATAGGCAAGCTACTTTATGCAAGGAATGTTCAAATCTGATTGTCTGGTAGTGACACCCTGATTTATAATGTATCCTGCAAATGGTCAAAAATTTCACTTGGATAAATGGTGGTACGGAGTGGTACAGGAGTATGTTCACCCAAATACCTTCTATAGACTAATGCATGATGGTGGTTGGTGGTGCAGGTCTGGGGTTGGTGGTGCAGGTCTCTTATCAACTACCTTTAAAACACAACAACCTCCCTTGCAAAAATGCCCTGAAGGAATGTACAAGTTCACTCTGGAATCCCAGGCCCTCTCCCTGAATTTTGCCCTACAAAGCAACATTTTCATATGAGATTAGCAGTTAAAGCTCTAAAAACACAACATATAACCCACCATTTATCAATTGCAATTACTATGCAAAACAAAAACTGAATCTCCTTGTGTATTTAGTACATTATTGCTATTCAAAAATATTCAGTCACTTACTTAAAAAAAGAAGTTACAATATAGGATTAAATCTGCATCCACATGATTAGGATTTTTAATGAAACATGCTTATAAACAGGCAATATGAGCAATTTGTATATTATTTCTAAATAATAACTAGCTAAAAAAAATTCAAGCACTATGTACAACAATTTATTTTGGCGATCTTGTACTAAGTTCTTATCATTAAAATGTACCCTTATAGTGATTAAAATGAGGTGATAACACTGATTAACTTTTTAAAAAACAGTATAAACACAGCAGTCTTTGTACAGTATCAGAAATGGTAACTGAATGTTAACAGAGAACCTGCAAGCCACACAGTTCTGCTACACTCTATAATACTTTTCAGAATTATAATTTAAGATGCTCACACCTACATACAGTAAGCACCGTATCAATGTCCATTTATACAATTCTTCAGCAGACCTGTTATCGTTCATTTAATTATGGCATTAAGCTTTACAATGTTATCTGCCGTGCTTATTTACAACTGAAGGCAAAGAGCTCTGAAACACCTACAAGTATTATGAAAGACTAATACTTCAATTATCACTGTTCTATATCTTCTTTAGAACAAAGAAAATCACCTAGCTGATAATTGTGTAAATTCATTAAAAAAACAATCTTCGAAAATCAGTAATATGAAAGAAGTAAAAGTGATCTGCAGTATCAAAGGCACTTCTCACAAAGATTCTAAGAAGCTTGTGTTTCTTCTGTGAGCAAAAACAATTCTAACTTTGATAAAGGAGAAAGTAATCAGGGGAAAAATGCATGATTACAAAGTTACTGCTACAAATACCCAGGAGAAATATCCAGAATGAAAGAAAAATAACCATGTCAGCAATAACCAGATTTGGTATATTCTATGCAATGTGAGCCTGCAGCACCTGGGCTTCAGCAAGAGCAGGAACTGTCAGAAAACAAGGAGTATAAGCTTGTTTATTGATACTATTTGAAGCCTCAATTCACTGAAGAATTAGTCATTAGTAATTTTACGGAAGGTTTTCCTTTCAATAAATTTTTGTGGGGTTTTTTTAATGGTAAGGTGGCTCAATAATCATTAATACTAATAAGCTAATTTCCGTAGAAATTCAGATTTACTCTGACAAATACTGATAAAACCAGGCACTTTTTTGAGGTAAACAGAATCCTATTAGCAAGATTCCTGAAGGAAATAACCACTGAGTTTAAAAACAAACAATAAAGTAATCAGCCTTAACTTCATGCTTAAAATTTGTTAATAGAACAGAATTTGGGTGACTTCTGAAAGTTCAGTTTTCAGAAAAGATTGAATTTTTGGTGTTGCTCTACCATTACTATAATTCAGTTTTAGTCTTCTGACTGTGATTGAAGCACTACTAAATTATGGGCTAAAAAAATGCACAGCAGACCTTAGGAATCACAACAGAACATATATATAAAAAAAAGAATCTCTGGGCATTAACAAAAATAATTTTGAAAGGTAAAATCTGCTTCTAATGCTTGATATTCACGAAAACACCAAAGAAATAACAAATATATTATATTGTCTTTAATATAAACCAGTCTAATACTGAATGCAAAGCAAAGATCAGAAGCATCACTGGAAAAAATGTAGACCAAAGTGCTATTTCTAAAGTTCTTGTTGTTCTTGTTAGACTTACTATCTTGGGGCTTCATCCTAACTTTGTCACTGGACTTTACATTGTTCTCTGTGTCTGGGATTCTCTTGTAAGAGACTCTCAGTGGATGTTTAAGATTCAGAATTTGCTCAGGTAAAACAAGAAGGCTTACATTACTAGCTCTGGGAAAGCTGCTTGCAGAAAGGTTATGTCAGGTAGTCGTTTTCCACTGGAATAGATCAACATAGTAGTGGTTTTATCAGAGTAAAGATTGAGCAAATTGCTAACTAAACAAAATACTTTCTTTCACTTTTAATTTATTCAAAATAAGCGCATCTTCTACCACTATTCACCTTATTTTCTGCAACAATTGTTGCCTGTATATGAATGAAGTACCCTATGGTAAACCACTGTCAAAGACAAACCCCACTGCTACTAGAGGATGGTCGACAACCTTCACACCACTAATGAATGTTACTCAATGTCACATTAAGTGACAGGGAATTCCAGCAGAAGAGTGAGAGGTTAATAGCATCACGAATTTCACAGCACAGTGCTTTAACCCCTAGGGCTACAGTCTTCAACAGGAAGGCAGTCCATTACACCCTCTCTACCTCCACTGGGCTTCACTTGTCCCCAGGTTTGTGTAGGAACATTTAGCTTCAGAATTAAAGCTAAAATTCAAACCAGAAGGTTATGTTTGGCTTATAATAGAATCAAATCAGCCTTACTCTCCACCCCTCTGCATTACTTTTGACTCCTTGCAGTTCCTCCCAGAACAGTTCTAGTCTTTTGTGTTCTTTTCACACATTTTCCACCTGGTCATTTAACCTTGAAGTCCCTCACACGTTTAACTCTGACAACAAATCTTCTGAATTACATTTGTCATCCACAGATTAAGGGCCATGACTGTTCATTCTGATTATACAGAATAGGCCAAAATTCGTTCTTCCTTCCTTGTACCCACAATGCCTTTGAGAGCTGCTAACACTTCTTTAGCAGCTAAGCCTGAATGAAGAATTTAAAGTAATGAGGAGTGTATTAAGTCCAGGGTAGATTGTACCACTCTCAAACTGTCCACTCAAAAATCAAACTTACACTGCTGCAATTACTTTACACTTCAGGAATCAAATCCCTCAACAGATTTATTTGCATTTAAAAGAGTAATGTTCTTCAAGGCAATATTTTTTCAGCTGAATAGTTCCACTTGTAATACATCTCCAGGCTTTCAACAAGTAAATGCAAACACACTGAGCATTACAAATGTCTTCGACATAAAATTTACAAATAGAAAAATAAGTGACAAGCTCTCTTTCTCCCTGCCTTCCAAAAAAGGGTACTTTCTTTCCCATTTGGCCCCAAACAGAGCAGCCCATTCTAGGGGCCTTGCAGGTAAAAGAATCCTGGAGAATCGCCTTCCATACACTTTGATGTCAGATTTTTGCCGAGCTTAATTACATGTCAAACAGCCTGAGGTTTTGGCATGCTCAAGGAGGGAAGGCTGAACCCCTGAGAATTCCATCTCTGTTCCCCCTCACTAATGTAGAAAGAAGTGAAATCCAAAGTTTAGGAAAAACCTTAGCTTATTTTCATATAATGCCCTATGACACTGAGGAGCAGTAGTCAGCTAGCAATTATAACAGCAGAATGAACAAATATTATTTAATATATAAGAAAAATAGAGTCTGATGAAATTATGCTAACTTCCATATACCTCAAGATGATATTTAACCTTCAGTCTATCTACAGTCTTTAAACTTCATTATATTTAATACAAACTGTGCAGATTTAAAAAAAAAAAAACAACATAGATCACACAAACATTTATAGGTATTACTGTCCCACAGTATTACACAAAGCAGTAAAAGATTTACCTGCAGTTTTCAAGCCCTTGCAACACAAACCATCTTTTGTACCTATGTGTCTCTAAATTAGATTAAAGAAATAATTTTTACTGACAATATCAACAAAAAGACAGTACAAATGTACATCTGCACCCACTTCACATGCCTGCAAGACCTTTGTAGACAGATTGATAAGAAAACAGAGGACTAGTCAAGGGACAATCTGATGCAGAAAAGCTGAAGTGCCAGAGAGACAGCAATACATTGTCAGTAGGGAAGTGTAGTATTTCTTTTACTGAATTATCATCCGATTGCATATAACAAGATTATTATTAGTAAAATAGCATCTACAGACTCAGCAGCTGATCAAGAACTCCTTGTGCCTTGCACCATACAATCATGTAACAAAAAGGACCATGCCCTAGGTAGTTTGCAGCATAAAGATGACATGCTCTTGAACTCCCAGGGGTGCCCCGATGCCAAGAGGCCAAATGGCCCTGTTCTTCCCTTCACCAACACACATTCACATTCTATTTTCAATCTGTTAGCACTCAAAGTCACCATACATGAGAGGCACACTGCTTTGCTGGTATGTTTATCAGACAGTACAAGAAACATTTTGATTATTTGAGGGTGGGAGGCAGGGGACATTGGTGGAAGTGATAAAAGACTGAACTTGGAGCAACTGATCCTGTTCTTCACCAGTACTAGCTGGACTTATTTTTGAGTAAACCACATTCTGTGTTCAGCAGAATGACAGGTATCAGAAGCTGTAATAAGTGGGTTCTACTCTGACAGGTAAGATCCAAAATCAATATTTGAAATTTTTACTCAACTGATTTTTTTTTTAAAAGCATTTTAAAATTCAAGACCAAAAGTGAAACTATTGTCTTTCATTATGGACTTGGAAATACCATGTTTCTCTGCAGCATCAGCAGATTTTTATGGTTTGCCTTTACTTGCCAAGCAGGAAAAACACCCAGCAAAATCTACATTATATTATGTGCTTTGTATCTGCATGTTCTTGCACATACAAATACTTCTCAACTAAAGCAATTGTTAAAACTAAAGCATCAAATATCATTTTAATAATGCTCACATGCAAAATCTTTGATAAAAATACTTTAAATAATTGTATTCAAAGTTAAACTATTTGTTTTCAGTTAATAGTTACAAAAGGACTATAGATTAATTTCTGCTAATGCCTCAACATAAATCCAAGAATTAAAGAAATTAAGGATTTTAATCTACTGAAACTAAGCAGGAAAGCTTTCCTGCAAAGAAAAAATGGTTCAAGTCTCCTGCAGACAAGTTCAAAGGAATGACACTGTAAATGCTTCCTAGCAACATTAAAGATATTCATAATCCTCATCCTCATTACCTTACTTCAGCTTTATTAATTGAAAAAGCAGCAAATGCAAACAGCCTTATAAAAATAGAAATGGTTTATTAATTAGTTCTTAACAAATCTATTCAATTTTATTTTTTTCAAGTATAAGCCTGAACCAATAATAAAGAGAACAAGATCCTAATTTTTTGATATACCAAATATGGACCTCCCAGGAAAAAAAAAAAGTCCCAGTTTTAATTTTTTTCTTAAAGCTCTTGTATTCAGAAAAAAATAACAATGGTTTCTACATTACCACTTCCAAATCAATTATTCTGGGAAAAGTAAAAAAAAAGAAAAAAAAAAATCAAGATATTCAGTCTTTTTAAGTTATCCACGCTGATCTTAATTGTAAAAAACCTTCTAAATTTAAAACCATGACAGTTTATTTATCATACATGCTCATAAACAGTACATATCCATACTATGTACCTTTTCCATCATACAGTACTACAAACAAAATAATAAAAATTAAGTTCCTTTACAATCTTGCTTCAACTCACACACTTTTTTAATGCAACAAATAAACTTTTACTATCTTTTTAGTCCTATAACAAGGCAGGAATAAGAAATAATCCTTTTAAGCAAGGGCTAATTCTAATAGACAGGAGGTGATACTCCTTTCTACTGATAAAGTAAATATTCTTTATATTGAACAGACCAGGTTCCTTCTTTCATTTAAGTCACTGACAAATTTCTTGTACTTCAGTGATAACTGAGGGTCAGCCATTAATTTTTCTTAGACACTTTCTTTAATCTAAACTGTATATAAAGTATTTTCCAGGAGGACACTAACAAAAACTATTTGTACTCCTTAAAGATTTTAGTAAAATTATTATCTGTATGGCCAAATTCATGAGAACCAGTACTTGCAGTGCAGCTGAAAGATTAGCCTTCTCAACATAAAAATCTTTCAGACATTATATGTAAAGAACATGTTCTGCCTTAAATTGGATAACCCCGACCAGTTGTCTTGACATTAGGTGTCTTAATCCACATAAATCTGTTGTGATTGTGTTAGCTGGGGAAGTGAAGCAAGCACTGTGGATCTCTAGGGAAGCATACATACCCCAGCTCTCCTAAATCTCAGTAGCTTCTTTTTCATGAATGGAACATTAAGTATGCAAAAATCTGTTCTAATTGACCATATGACAAAAAGAGGAAGAAGAACAGGCAAACACAGTAGAAAAGAAGACACCCTCAGTTACTCACAGAAGGAAGCATCCCAAGCATTTTCATAAGAATGAACCTTGCTAATGGCCCCAAGGCTGCTGTAGAATAGCAACTGGGTAGCAGAAGGTGGGGGAAAATATGAGCAAAAGAGGAAAGTCTTCAAGACTAGGAAGTATTTACAACTACACAGTGTGTGGAAAGTGAAAAAAAAAAGTGCTTAAACAACTTAGAGAGAACAGGTACAATACATATATCACTTCGAAAGTCAGACAGATGCAGTAGCAGATGATAAAACAACCTCTCAGGAAGCTTTTCTCATTTTGAGAGCTGTACAGTTTTTTAAATAAATTTTCCAACCAATGTGCAGTTCTTTCTCAAAATTAGATCGTATGCTGAGATGATGACCTGCATTCAATTTTGTCATGCTCTCCTAAAAGCTGATGCGTCATTGCAGCGCTAGGAACTGGCCTCAGTAAGAGCCTTCCTGCGCAGTTCGTGACAGTGAAATCGTGTCATTTTTGTATTTCTTTTCTGTATCATTGCTAGAATGGAAATGGCTGTGCAACATGTAACATTTTGCTAAATTATAAACCGTACCATAATTTTATATTACAAGTTGTTAAATGAAAAATGAAACGTGCTGTGCAAAAAATAAACCACTTTGCCTTACAGATAATAAACACGGTAAGTGCAAAAAATAAAAGCTGTTTCTATCTTCCCACCACAGAACCCATATCCACCCAAAGCTTCACAGGCCACTAGTCATTTTGCACAAATTTCAAAAATTGCAATAGTTACTCACTGCAAACCAAAACTGTGGGAACATTGTCAGAAAAGCAGAACTGACGTGTCAGTACAGAATAGATAGACCACATGCTACAAGCACCCAGTGTGTCTAGACAGACATTCTAATGCTGCTTACTACTGCCCATGACACTGGGAACTACATATATTCCTTCGGATGCATTGACACATCACATTTCTCCCTTATTCAGTAGTGACCCTTTTTCAGTTAGTAGCTAGTGGCTGGTCATTCCTTATCAAGCTTCCTGAAAAGGAAATTCTGTATGTCAAGGCCAGCCTGAGTAAATGAAGGATCATAGAATCATAGAACGGTTTGGGTTGGAAGGGGCCTTAAAGATCATCTAGTTCCAAATCCCCTGCCAGGATCACCTGAACTGAAGCAACAACGTGGTCCGATGTGCTCACACAAAATGCAGTTCTATCTTAAAGGACTTGGAAATGAACAATAAGAATGAAATCATCCTTTGGCTGTTTCATTTCTAAGTGTAGCATATTTTCGTTATAGTTTTTAGTTTAAAAAATAATTTTAAAAATCCTTTTATGCAATAGCAATACTAATAAGTGTGCCATATTAAAAAGACAGTCCTTGAATTCATCAGAAGAAGATAAATACAAGAAATACCATCTTCTCCTGAAACATTACTCTTCCTGTCAACCCCAGTGGAAGCATTTTACTTTTATTTTCCCTAAGCATCCAAATTCTATAACTCTCAGATTTATTCATCCACTTTGACTTTTTAAGGATGCTTGATTCTACTGTGACTTCTCTTCATTGGTGGCTGCTGGGCACAATATTGTAAGTAATTCTTTACATTACATTAGCTAGCTAGTCTAAGCAGCGTGTCAGACACAGAGGTTAACAGTAAGGATGAACTTCTCTAGCCTGTATAGCTGCATAAGCCCACAGTTGCTACATCGTTGGAAACACAAAAGCATGCACGTACTCCACACTATATCCTTACATCCAGAAACAAGCACAAAAAACTACAGGAAAGCCATACACTGTCTCCCAAGGATCTCAATGGTAACACACAATATACAAATAACATTGCTCAGAGGACTGCAGGCATTTGTCTGCAGGCCTGCAATCTTTAACTTGTAATCCCCTCCTCATAGCAATACTTTTCCATCAGTCTTTCACAAGGTCTGCTAGGAGATAATTGCAACCACAACTGTTATATTGCTGTTTAGAGTCAGTACCTCCACATAGGTTGTTTAAAGACAAGATTTTTCCTTTAAAAGGGTGATCATTTGGGCCTCTCCCTTCCTGAACTGCCTTGCAGGATTTAAGTCTCTGAGAATTCTTAACTCCTATTAGAAAAAGTTGCATAGGCCAAGAATTAAAAAGTTTTGCACTTATTTTCAGTGGGGCTTTAAAGTGCATTCTGTGTCTGACTTCATACAGAAAATTAGTAACTGCAGAGCTAACAAACACAGCTCAAATATTCTTATGGAAGACACCACAGACTTTGTCACTCATTTCAGACAAACTGGAGTTTGTTTCACATGAAATGGTTTTTAAAAGTATTAGACCTTGCAGTAGTAAAAGTAATTTTTATTAATACAGCTAGAAGGCCAACAAGAACTGCAGCAACATTCCATCTGATTGGTTATCATCCAATGCACTTATTACATTGCAGGTTGAGAACAGCCCTACAACTCTGCTCAAAAGTGAACATGTGAGCAGCCTCATTCAAGTCAAGCCATCTGTTTACACAAGACACCTTTACAAAAGGGTTTCCAGCAGCGCTAACACTTGTTCACCCTAGCCCTCATAGGACTACTCTTGTTACCAGCATGGTAAGGTTTTTAGCAGTAGCATTAGACAGTGGTTGCATGGCCAGCCCTGACTTACCATAGGAAAACAGAGTGTGTCTTTCTCACCCTCCTTCAAACACCTCTCCTCGTACTTGCTGCCAAGGTTCCCTTTCTTTTCCAAACTCCAGTAACTACCAGGCCCTTCTGCATGCTGCTCAAAAATCACTAAGCTATAATTCCATAGGCCTGGTTTAATTCTCCCACAGTGAAAACAGCTCAGAGAAGGTCCAATGAGCAGTGGCACAAAGCAAGTACCAACAACTCAAGGTTGTCAGCAACACGGGCATGGGACATTGGAAAAGAGAGGGAAGATGAGTGGGGGCATCCTGCTTCCAGGAGCGGTGAACTAACCATTCACATGGCTCATCACTTCTCATGAAACTGTACCCTCAGATGACAAGGTGTGACAAGGGCTTGATCAGATCAAAATGGGTATTGAATGATATGAACTTTACATAGTAGATTTCCTTCTTTGGGACAAATCTGGGAAGGGTTATTTATACATGGCTGTATTCCAGTTCTGCAGACCTTATACTTCCTCAATGTAAACTGAACTTTCTATGGTATAAGAGTTGATAATGTGTACCATGGTTTCTGAAGATAAAAAACATTACCTAGGTTCTAAATACATCAGTGAATGTATCAGTTCCTGGGATATCTTGTGGACTACGCCTTCTGGTTTTTTTTAAGAGATGCCACAGCGCAAAACTAAACCCCCGGCCTTCTTGCTCCACAAAAGCATGACTCTGCAATCCCTGTTAAAGGGAGTCCCAGTTGGAATGGCCCCCCATTCTCTGACTTGACTCAGCAGGGTGTAGTATCATGACCTGCCTGTGCAGAAAAATAATTGGGCAGACACACTGCTGCTGTAAACAGTGCCCTTTTGCTGAAGATCTGACTTCTTAATTGTAAAATGAAGGCAACTTATTCATGTTTAAATTATAAAATAGAACAGGTCATAGAACCATTTCAGTCAACTTTTATATGTCGTTTCATTAATCCAAAACAAAACTTTTAACAGTGATCCTTAGATCTCTAATCCACTTTAAGCATTGCAAAACAAAGAAAACATTAAAACCCTTGAAACCAACAGTAAAAGCTTAAGGAATACACTAAAGGCTATCCATTTCATTCAACAGTTCTATGCTTACTTATTAAACTTCATTTTTTAAACTGCTCTATATGTGTACTGAGTTGAGGGAGCAAAAAGTTGTTTAAAAAATTAATGTCATCATAACAAAATGGACTTCAAAATTAACCTCAAACAACAAAAAGCTATTTAAAGAGATGTTTGCTCTTCACTGAATCATATTTTCTGTCTTAGATCAGTACAACTCAGGCTAATTTCTTTAAAATTAAAGGAATAGCACTGGGTTTCTCAGAAGAAACCTTGTTATTCTTTCATCTAGAAACAGCTCAAGGTATTTTTAAGAATTGTGTATTACGATCAAATTATGTAAAGAAGCACTTCAGTTTTAAATATTTTAAAAACAGCTCTTTTATCTGCCACAATCAGTGTAAGCTATTAAAAAGAAACTGAAAACTTATGATTATCATCACTAATTAGTCACAGTGGAATAAAAACATCCACTTCTCTTTAAATAGACAATAGATCCTTAATTAGAAGGAACATTTAATGTTTTTCAACAATGACAACCTCTAGAAAGTGTAACTTCCTTTGAAACATCCAAAGTACTATATGGTTCCAGTATGGTTTAAGTAGAGCTCTGGAAGAGGAGATACAATTACTGCTTTAAAAAGTGATAGTACAGTGTAATTCAAGTTACATATTTGTCTATCTGAAAAGTTATCACAACCCCTCAGATCTAAAAATAAGTATTGCAGAAGACTGAATGGCTTCAGTATACATAGATAAAATAAACTATGCCTACAATGTGCCTGCTTACTGCTCAATTAAAAAGAAGAGTATTCAGATTTTAAAAAACAGTTCTTGCTGGAAGAATCACCAGGTTCAGTGTTAAAGAATGAGAAGTTAAGAGTGCAAGAAGGCGTATGGAGGGGAAAGGCTTCAAACAGTGCAGCTGATTTCAAGTCAATCCAGGAAGCCCAAAAGGAAAAGAATTAAAAGGCTGTAATGAAATTGCAGTCTACCTTTCCCCCAAATGAATCTTTGCTATTTCCTGCAAAACACATGGCAAGTAAATCTGGATTAAAGTAGGATTTCATAGCTCAAATTTCCAATCAGCTCAATATATGAAAGAAGGTTTTGGTTTGTCTTACAGGGAAATAGAAGCGTCATACACATCACACATTTATCTTAGTTGAAATCTCCTTGGATGCTCTGTGTCTGTTTGTCTTCACTCTTGTAGCTTAATTATTTACTGTAATTCTAGCACTTGGCATAGAACCTAAATCTAACCAGGTGTCATCCAATTACTGCTTTCAATTTTTAACTAAAATTCTAGGGTTTGACCCATTCTTTGCTTTAGCTGATTACTCTGCAAATACCTGATACGCTTTACTGAACAGAATACAGAAGAAGAGTGAATTATTAAGAAAATTCAAGAGATGTACTAGAAGTGGGCTATTCATTAAAAAGAACAAAGAAAAAAAAACCAAAACCCCTGTTAGTGCACAGAAAAACTCATTAAAATGTGAGAAGACTATATAACATGTTTCACTGACAGGTACTTCTGAATTGTCAGGCCTCAGGAAGTAAACCAGTTTAGAAGCCAGGTAGATGGACACTCAGTGCAATTTTTGCTCTTGATTTTGTGTGAGTACTTCTCCAAGAGAAACCAAGAAAATTGTACCAGCGCAGGATTATGAACACTGAAGCCCAAAGGTCATGCAGAAAACCCAGTAAATTGTATGTCAGGATTGCATTGGTATATTCATATTTCTTGCCATCCTTTTTCCCTTCTCGTTACTTCCAAATCCTCAGTTCCCAGTCACTCAAGTCTTCAAACACTAGGTCTTGGCAGGAGTGGAATCTTACAGCCAGGCTTCTCTGTCATTTAAAAGTGCACAGTTCTGTACAAGGAAGTATGAATAGTGACTCTGGCCTGTCGCCTCTAGCAATGTCACTGTACATCATCCTACAGACAAATTAAATAGCTTTGAGTGAAGAAAATGTCTAAAAAACACTGAATTATTGATTTGGAGATTGAACTATTACAATGCCTGCTGGAAAAGCATGTTTCTCCTTGACTTCTAGAAAGAGCTGCTGTACCTCTTCTCTACTTGGTCTTACCATACCAATTTCTTAATGGCCTGCCACACTGCATGCTAATGTTTCAGATTTTTGATATATCTTATCACACCATATGCATTCATTCTTAGAATAGCCTTCATTCTCAGACTAATAGAGACCTCATAAAGGTAGTCATATTTGCCTGGGATGTATCAAGGTGATGATTCATCATTGCAGAGACTTAGGATAACAAATCAAATTTGGTGAACTAACATCCATCCATTGTCTCTAGTTTATGACTGAGTGTGAAGCACTTCGATATTCCTCAAAACAAACACGGACAATAGTCCTGTGATGCTCCTGCTTGACACTACCTTCATTTAACAACTTTTTTAGAATCCAGTTACACTTTTTTCTGACAACAATTACTCCACACGCAACAAGACTTACAGAGTAAAGGTTGGAGAAACAGGCCCTGTACTGCGGGCAATTACAAAATACAGCATTTTTATTCCATTTATGAGCACTATGTTTACTCCCAGTAAAACTAGAATTAGGTAAATCAAGGAAGAGTACTATCATTTGAGCAAGTGCTTAGGTGAAATATTCCTAGAAACATCCATCTTATATTGGGAACACTCAGATATTGCCAACAAAAATCTCAAAAAACATCAGTGAAGCACCTTTGAAAATACTGAGGATTAGGCAAGATAATAGGTTTTCACCATTTTCCTTCTAAGGCTTGGGATTGCTTTCATGGTTCTCCAAATTTTCTTTTTAAAATAAGTGTCTGACATGATCTCAACATTCAAGGAACTGGAACTTAAGCTTACCAAATACTTCACTATCATAATCACAATGCAGGCAAAATTGCTATCCAGGTATTTTGCTAGTATCAGACACCCATTACCAAAAGTATACTGCTTGATTTCCACAGTTATTCTACTGTGGATGCAGCGGGGGAGGGAAGAATGGGAGAAAGAGGGGGAGGAACACCATAAAAGTAAAAAACTTCTGTACTTCCACTACCTATGGATACTAGTTCAAAGCTTCTCTCTGCTTATTCTGTCATGGAATTTATCAGATACTTTCTGGACAATCACAAGCAGCTGTAGAACAAAAAAAATAAATTTTTGATCTGCACTGCAGCTTCCATTCTGTCCAATGTAAAATAATAGTGCATAGCATTAATTCTGACCAGTGTGATCTCCTTGGCTGGAGTTTTTTGCAGGTCTCCTGCTGCACATTAGCTGTCTCTTATTTCCCTGTTCGTAAGTGGGAGCTGCTAGCAGCAGTTGCTGTATAATTACTTAGTTGATTCTGTCTAAGGAGCTTAAACTAAGAGTTGAGCAAAGAAAGCAGATTAACAATTTGAACACACACGTAATACACAGGCACACACAGAACCAGCAGGACTGCAGGTCAATACACGGGGTGGAGGAAATGCACTTCAGCCACTCTTGCTCCAACAAGACAGGCTTGATTTTCAATGCAAGGCAAATAAACAGCGTGAAGAAGGAGAAGGCAAGAAGAGAGTCTGCAGTCACAGGCCGGGAGAGGACTTGGGCACACGGCTACTCCATCCCCAGCAGCCAGATTAGTACCGGAGGAGAGGCACTCAGCCTGCTCTGCCAGTCACATGCTCCTAGATGTCGCCTAGCAACAGTAAAGCCCAGAGAAAAAGTTCTCCCTCTCTCAACTTCAAATCTGCGTCTGAGACGGACTGAGGGGAGCTTATTGTGCTCTAGACTAAGCATCTGTTTCTTTCTTATAGCCTTCTGTAAATGACTGCATATACCACACGTACGCAAGCATGTCCACGCATAACCCCCATCCCCCGGCCCAACCTGTCTACGTGCAAGTGCTGCAGCCTGTGCACGCCTCACCAAAAACAACTCTAGGTACAATTTTAGTGGTCACCAAACCAGCTCTTGGAATGCAGGTGAACTCTGCTCTGCAAAATCACCCGTATTTCAGTCGCAAGAAAGGCACAAAGATCGCAAGGAAAAAATGTAAAACGTCTGGGGTGATTTTTTTTTTTTTTTTTTTTTTTTTTTTTTTTTTTGCCTTACTCACAGTCAGTAATCAGGACTCAATCACAGAAAAAACTGCCTGCTTGCATTTCTGTAAAACCGTGAGTTTAGACCGCGGAGTTGCAAAGTCTGAGATGTCCCTCAAAATTTAGCCACATTTGTGTGTTGCTGTCTTACACAAATAGAAAAAAAAAAAAAAAGTTTGTACAAACCAGAAAAACAATCAAAGGAAGCATACTAGGATAATTTAAAACCAAGATGAAGTGAAGCTAAAGAGCCGATGGTGTTTGCAGTGCTTTTAAGGCACTATTCCTTTTCCACAACAGAAACCGACTCCACCAAATGACTCCTGGAAAGAGCCAGCTGTCTCCCCTAGCTATTAGAAAGACCTCCTTGAATCAGCGCCCGTTAACCCTCTACTTTCAGGAACTTCGGTCTTTTTCTTATAGAAGTCCCCGGAGTAGGGATGTGCTCCTTGCGGTGCAAGTCCCATTCCGGAGAGGCTGGAGCATAGCGCTTACCTTGGCAACTGCCCTGCATTATGTATGCAGCGAATAATATGAGCAGTTTGCAAGCAGTTGCTGCTCTTCCATCCATCCGATGGTGAGGTCCCATTTGGGCTGGGATGCTCCAGCTTCCTCAGAAGCTGGCTCCTGGACTCCGGGGTGCTGATCTGCACAGCAGCAGCACAAGGACCCTGGTGTCTTTTTCTTATCCTGCTAGTTGCAGAAGAAAGGCGTGTTCGCCTGTTGAGACATCGCGTTTTCTATAAACTCCCACCCTCCAGACATTGCATAAAGCTCTTTATACCCGGCGGCCCCGGAACTAGCATGAGGGAATCAGGCACTGCTCCAGGCCCTGCAGCCACAGGCTGCCTCTGCCCCTCCTTCCACACTTCGCAGGATAGCCAAGATGCTTCCAAGACTCTACACTTTGCAGACTTTGTTTCAGAGTCCACTGGCGCTGTATTTAATGTGCTCGTGTATTTTGAGTAGTTCCTAGAATTGCAGGTGGCAAGTGAAATGTGTCACAAGTTTTAGTGCCCCAAAGGCATGCTCCAAATGAGAAAAAGTTTTTTTGATAACTCTGGAAAAAAATCTAACATCTACTCACCAATGCAGAGGTAAAGCTTAAAACTTAGTACTCCTCACATAAAACCTATGAAAGGAAAACTGTAGGGATGAAACTTACTTTTGCACTTTCTCAGCAGATAAAATCAGTTTGGTAAAGTGCTTTGGCTGTGAATTCTAAATATGTCAGCTGGAGACACTCTCCTTTAGTTCTAACTCTCCAACAGTGTGTGCAACACACAAAGAAATATCTCCCTGTGTTTTACTGCTGCCATTTCAGGAACCATATACCCACTAACAAGGGAAGAGCAGTATGTAGGATCACAGGAGAAAGATAAAGATACCCTAATACTTCAGGCTGGAATGCAACCTTGGTAAAAAGGACAAACATTTTGGAGGCATTGCTTGCAGGATCAGAAACATCATATATAAAATGTGTGAAGTTAAATCATTATTTTGTTTTATATTAGCGAAAAATAGTCTTTCATGTAGAAAATTTAGTTATGCCAAGCTGTCCTTTCTTCATTTGTGTGCACACGTACACGTGCATATCAACAAGGACTACTGTGCATACAAACCATGGGAGAAGGATAGGCCTATTTGTCTTCCAAGAGGCTCTGTCAGATTAATTTTAATGACACCACCTTTATAAATACCACATATCTTTTGCATTAGCATCATGCCATGCTCATTATACTGCAATAGCTGTTTGCTGATGCTGCAACAGAACTTAAGCAATCTTTGAAACCTTAACTCTTCTTCTTTTTGCCATGGACTGCAATTGCAATAAAGGAGTAGAGGTGCCTGTATTGTTCCTGCAGAAGTTGCACAGGAACATGTTGCCGCTTATTAGCAGACTGTGATATCTTTCCAGGTCCTGTAGGACGCTAATCCCTCTAAACCTTTCCGTAAAGGCTTTCTATCTATCAAGATAGTAAAGAGGGGGGGTGGGGAGAGAAGATGTGGAGCATAGGCTTTTGCAAGGTTGTGATTTATGCAGGTTCAGGGCTGTTTGGTGTAGTGGTACGACACAGCACCGGGGTCAAGCCACAAGAAACACTGGGGGCAGATCAGAATATTCAATTAGCTTCCTGGCACCTCTGAATCACAAAGAGAGGATAAGATCTCTCCATCACAAGATCCAGAGCTGCCGGGGGAGGGGGAGACATGCCCTCTTCAAATCTCCCTCCTCCCTCCCACCCTCTCTCCTTTCACTGTAGGGGAATAGTGCCTGAAACATTCCTTTCTGCACGGAAGGTCTTTTCCTATTGTTGTTTTCTTTGTGTTTCAGTGTTGCCAACTTACTGGAATTCTTGTCGTGGTTTCACAGCAAGGCTCAGGCTGACCAAACGGAACCAGCTGCGTTTGTGTATGGGGCCGCTGCTGCTTTAATCTCCCAACAAGGCTGATGGGGAGGGAAGGCAGGATCCTCAGAGGGGAGCAAGCAGATCTCCTCTCTACAGATGGGTGCCTGCAAAGCTAACACACAGACTGAGCGTACTTAATTAGAAGAGGACCTGTTTAAAGCAGTTCACACCTCAGCAACACGCAGAGAGGGCAAACAGTGCTTGGGAGCTGCATTCCAGGTTGGGAGCTGTGTGAAGCCTTCTGTCACTGTATGTTTGAAGTGACCTGGATGCAAGCTTTGGGAGGCACTTACCTGTTTCACTCCCACATAGCTGGCAGCCAGGTGAGCTCCTACCCCATTCACCTACATCTACACATCTGTACCTCCCACAGGTGAGATACTAGAGGAATTCTCCAACAGGAATGGTGGAGATGCTGTTGATGTGAGCTGAGATGGTGGGTCATGCCCTTCTCACTCATTATTCTTTACACTCACAAGACAAAATCTACATTCAGAGACAGATGAACTGATAAGCCCAGATATTTTACTGCTGAATGATAGTAATAAAGGAGCCAGCACAGGACAATGCTATCCTCTGTTTACTTCATCTAAAATTTTCTCTTCTCAGTTTACTGTGGCATGTCATCATCCAACTACAGGGACCCTGCCCTGCTGGACACCATTAAATGGGACTTCTTAGAGACTAGAGGCTTCAAGATCAGAATCAAAACTCTTCAAGGCTTTCCTGTAACTACACCCAAAATCGCCCATGTGGGTGTAAAACATCTCTTTCTCTCATCTTCCTGTTGACTGTTCCTGTTGGCAGCTCATTATTTCTGACTGAACTAGACCTAGGGATTTTTAGTTGATTATTGCATGTTTAAGAAGATGCAGACTAAGTCTGTTAGAAGGTTAGAGGGAGAAAACATAGGAAATGCTGTTGTCCATTGAACTGTACTTTCAATTCAAGATACAGTTAGGGATGTCTTTGCTTGCCTGGTTTTTAGTGTAAGCAAGCACTCAGAAAAGCAGTTAAAGGTGTAATTCAGAACTAACAACTATGCCGCTTACATATTAAAGATACCCGCTAAGCAAGGAAGTTAAAAATTAAAAGGCTTCATTTTTGACCAAGGTTCAGTCTAAATTGGTGTCCAAACTCATGCAGTTCTTCACAGACAGAAACATCAGGGTTGATGTATGACTAGATAAAGACAGAAAGCTGATGGTTAAAAGAAGTAAAAAAACATATATACACTCACTAGAAGGAAATGTGGGTCAGATCTGCACCTGTAAGTTTGTCTCTTCTGAAATTCTTGGAGCTAGGACAGTGTACAGAGGCTAAGGATCTGCCCAGTGCATTATCCAATAAAGCTGTAATTGCCATTGGCACTCAGTAATCTTGCAGTCAGTCTGTCCTTGGATAAACCCAGGTGTTTCCACACACAAAACATTTTAAGTTACAAGCTGTGTTTCCAATTTCACATTTAAAGTTTAATCATTAAATCCTATGCCTTTATCATGACAAGCTTTTTCGTTATTTTTGTGTAATCATACTAAAGCAAGGCTATATTTTAAACATACTAAAGCCGTGCTCGTTTTTTGAGAGAACACTGGTAATAACAAGTCATACAAATCTAAACTAAAGACCATCTCTCTGCCTGGGTAATAATGTAAGTACCCAACAGCAGCAATTAACTCTTCAGATTTCATCCATCTTTCCTATTCTACAATCTAAAGTGTCCCATTTCTTTAACTGAACTTTAGTTTTACAGCAAGCAACAATGGGGGTGTGGGTGTGGGGGGGTGTGGGTGTGTACGTTAGAGGCTTCCTTTCTTAACAGGCTATTAATGGCAGGAGGGTCTCTTCAGAGATACTATTTTTGAGATATTTCCTTCACCTAGGGCCCACTTCAGTTTGCATCAAAGCCATCATACTTCAGAGAGAGTAGATTTAGCTGTCTTCATGGGGACCCACAGTAGCAATGTGTATCGGGACTTCACCACTTATTTTTTCCAAATTCATATGTTGTGAGCGGAATTTGCCTTAAAAGGTCACATTTTAGGGAACATGCATCTTATACAAAAGAACCAGTATTAATTTCAACTCTACAACACATGAAAAAAAAACAAAACAGACAACAGCCCCAAGTTCACCAAGTTACTCATATAAGCCACATCACATTTCACAGTATCTAAAACAATGGAAATTATTTGCCAGAGAGGTATTTTCTTCCAAGGATTTAAATAACAACAAAAAAAATTCACCTAATCTCAAACTAAGAAAAAGAGAGCCTTAGTTGATATAATTCCTAAACATCTAATGCATATTCGTAGCTAAAGCAGAGATTTTCAGAAGACTGGATCAAAGGTGGGTCTCCAGACCACATGAATGTGAGAAACATTAAGCTGAGGAGATGTGAATTGGTCCAGAACAGAAATCACAGAGTTAGAATTGCACAGTGCAGCTGGCACTGTGGTCAAAAGTTTCCTCAAGGTCTTCTAGTTAGTGACATATTACACCTTCGCTCTTTCAACCTGGAATTATATTACTGGGTCCTGGAACAAGAAGCAGGAACATGGGAACCATGTGCTTTTTTGGTAGCTGCCACTGAACAAGTGAGACTAGTAGAGTCAGTAAAGGAGCTTCCAAAACACCCCAGGTGTATTTCATCTGCAGAAATGGGCCTGTGGTGGAGTTTAAGAGTAACCACTTAGAGATGAGAGAGTTTATTTACCTGGAAGGCAGGAAAAAAGTGGAGAAAGATTAAACAGATTCCAGTTGTCCTCTCCAGTTGTCCTTTGGTCAGCACTGTCCCTGGAATTCCCTGTGCCCCATCCTGGAGACACAGTCACAAAGTAAGGGCAAGCATGCTCTACATCAGCTGTATCTCTAACTACCAAAGATCTTGCTAGCTGCCTTACTTGCAAACAGATTTCTTTGGCACTTTCTCTGTCTCCGAGGAACAAAAGTCCTCATTTTTGCTCCAATTCACTGGCCCTTCAGTGCCATTGTGCCCTGCAAGCAAGAGATGGAACTTGTACTTGAAAAGGAATGGGAGGTAAAGAAGCATTTTCAAATTACTTATGATCTAAAAACTTTTTAGGGTATTAACAAGGAAAATAGGACAGGCTGGAATAACTCTGAATCCCCTTTACTCTTTTCATTGGTTTACTTTCCTATTAATATCAGATATGAGGTCTGTTCAGGAAAAACACATGCGTAAGTGGGACTCACAATAAAAATGGTTAGGTCTCATTCCTCCAACAGCTAGGATGAAACACTTGAGAGATCACAAGAGCAGTCAGTCAAAAGACCTGAGAAAAGATAAATAATAAGACTTCAAGAGTATTAATTAGAATTCCAGACCAAATTCAGGGTAATAACAGTAAAAAATGAGAACATGGTTTAACAGTATAGGGATTGCAGTTGACAGATTCTCACAGTTTTGATATGTATTACAGAACATCAGTGATTAACCACTGCTTACTTAATAAAAAAAGTTGAAAATATGGCCTAACTGAATTTTTGAACAAGCCTCCACACTTATTGAAAAAGACAACAAGACATCAATAGGCCTATTAAACACCATCTTTTTAAGAACAAAGTTACTCAGTGCATGGTGAAAGTATAGCTACCCTGCAACACCCTGTGAATGACAACCACTGGTTTGTATACAGGGATAGTATAAATATATTTTTTATGTTAAACTAAATGGAAAAACACAAAGAAAATTATAGCTCAAGATAAGCCACACAGTAGCAATTCTTAACTGATTGCTAAGGAACAATACTCAAAATATTTGGTTAGAAAATAGCACCTGATTCAGTCAACCTGCAAAACTACTTTGACAAGAAGAGACCAAACTCCTGAATGCATGAGGTCAAAAGGATTACAACAATTAAAAAAACCAACCTCTCTCCTCCTTGGGGGACTTGTTCACAGGAATGAGATATAGGACAGTTCAGTGAGCACAAACTTTGGTAAGGAGGGTGACTGGTTTGAGTAGTCCACCCTTCCCCCTTTACCCACTTTCCCTCAGAGCTGCAGCACAGCCATTCACAGTCCTTTTTGTCCCCTCAGTCAGCAGGCCCCTAGGAGAGCACTGGCCACTGTGCCCACTTCACAGCACAGTCCCACAAGCACACCATAGAGCCACAACTGGCAGTGGGGACACAACACCTCA
The DNA here is from genome assembly GCF_000738735.6 of Corvus cornix cornix. Taxonomy (NCBI): domain Eukaryota; kingdom Metazoa; phylum Chordata; class Aves; order Passeriformes; family Corvidae; genus Corvus; species Corvus cornix. The sequence continues at coordinate 19,669,954 of NC_046337.1, forward strand.
AACCTGTTCATGCCAGCGTCTCAACAGATTGTACCTTACTAGCCAGGAGGAACAAGATAGCATGCCTGGAGAAACTACCTCCACCTGAGCTATCATGAAGAGAGTATATAATGTTATTTTTATAGTCACTTCACAGAATACAAAATTGTGAGGTAGAAGTTTGCCATCAAAAAATTGCTTGATGGCATGATTTGTACCTTGCAAGATGCTAACTGAATTCCCCCTTCCTCTCAGCATTAATTTTTGCATTCAGAAGTTATTATTGTATAATCCAGTTCCAAAATTTAAGATTTTTCCTAATTAGCATACTTCTAAAGACCTCGGCACAGCAAAGGCTACCTCCTGTTGCTTTACTGTATTGAATACATGGTGATCAGCATTATGAAGTATGAGATCTCAAATTAAAAGCCACATGGAAGTTACTTTTCTAGTAAGAAAAGGAACTTCAAGAAATTTCAGATATGCAACACTTGAGCTTCTAGTGCAGCTGCACAGTACCATAAGCTGAAGAGCATGTTCAAGAAACTGAAACACATTCTTGACTCCTTTTGCCTAAGTTTTCACTGGAACAGTAGTTTGTGAGTTCTAAAAATATGTATGATAACAGCTAAGCAATATACTCACTGTAATTACTGATGTCTTAAAAGGCTTTGGAGGGGTTGTTTATTGCTTTTTTTTTTCTTTAAGATAAATAATTGTGCTAAAGTATCATTGTAAGCCAGAGCCACAAGCTATTAAAAGGAAACAGGAGGTTACACACCACATCCCCTAGTACTAAAACTTCTTTGTTCCTTAAGAATGACTTTAATACTTAGCCTTCTAGGTAAACTGGAGCTATGTCACTTTGTGTCAGACACTTCAAGAGATACTAATGAAAATGCCCTCGGCCCCCATAATCCTCTGTGGCTGATTAGGTACAGTAGAAGAAGTTGTTTCATTAATTTGAAGGCCATTAGCTTGAGCCCTCATATTGACCTGAAAGCAATGTTTTATTCATATTGTAGTGTTGTAGTCAAAACTCCAGAAATAATTGAAAGGACAAGCCTCAAACCTTAGACCTTTGATTTATGAAGCTGGATACGCAGTTAATTATTGCACGATGAAAAAAGGGGAGTAGGGAGCCAGCAGTCCTGATATATTACTATTGCCATGTCCATGTGAAAAGCTGATGGGTAATCAAATATATATCAATAAATATGTCTTCAATTCCACAAACATTCCAATTATTTACACAGATCACAGTGAAAAACCTTCCTTCTAAATTAAAAAAAATATATATAGACATTAGGTTAAATTCAGGCTCCATTAGACTTTGGGGGCAAAAGTCCAAAGTTCAGTAGTTTCAGCTAAGATTCATCAGCAGTCAGTGAACAGCTACCCATAGCTATTCAAATGAACCACAAGATGCCTGGATCTACTACAGGAACAAAAAAGAGTATTTTTCAAATAAAACCTATGCCTGACTTTAGAAATTAGGTTTCTAGTTTTTCTAGATATAAGCTGGAACTCATTGTAGTCAACAGTCAGTTCTTTCAGTCAACCTTCCAAATAATCAGTCCCCTGAATTTTTATTAGCTGTTGTTTGAGTGGTGTTCAAGGTTTGATACCTTTTGAGTGTAATGAAATGATTCAACGGGAAGTGCAAAGGCACACACATATGAATGGTGACGTTCTCAAAAAAAAGTTGTTAAAAATCTGTCATCATCCAACAGGCAGATAGTGATATTAAGAAATACTGAAGTAAAGATTAGTGAATAGAAAGTCTGCTGATCAATGTTTACCTTTTCCAGCAGAAGTATCTCTCTCTCTCTCTTTATATGCAGCAATCAAAGAAATGTAGTGAAAATTCCAGACAAAGATTTACACCCTCTGTAGTCAAAATGGGCATCCCATACCATCCCTGTAGTATGATTTGGTCATAACTGTTCCTTTATGAACCTCATTGCCAATAGTCACTGTGGATTCCATCTTGCTTGGGCCTTGACGAGTCTCATGAGTGTGACAATACATTATCTTTAGATGAGCTTTTTCATATTTTAAATCAACTCAGATAAGTGAGCTTCAATGAAACTTACAGAATACATTCAAAATATGTGAAACTCTTCTCACGTTTTACTGTCATTCAACTTTTCCATGTCATCAGACTACAACTGCTTCAAATACTGAAGCACTGACTACAATCAGCAGAGATTCAAATAATATACAGTGTTAGTGTCAGCACTCTTCCATTTCTGCACCAAAGTCTTTTTGATAAAAGAGAATATTAAACCCGAATTTTACTCTTAGAGCTACAGCACCAAGAACCATTTACTGTTCTCTTAATGGACGTCATGGTCTTCCCTTTATTTCTGTTGCTATACTTGCACTTACCCCAGTATGGATCACATATTCTTCTACATTGCTGTTTCTTTTTCCTTCCTTCACAGTATATTCTGTTCTTCCTAATATTTCATTGCAGGCATTAATCTGCTTCTTTAAAGATTAAATTACAAGAGACAGCAAAGAGGAATGCAAGCAAAACCAATATAATCAATATATGCAGAAGTCCTTACTACTCCACTTACAAGCAAAACAATTGCTTTTTATGTAAACAGACATATTGATCAAGTTGCAGTAGCAGATACAAGGTCAGATTCACAACTATGAAACTGCTGATTTGAACTAACCTACCAGTATAAGAAAAACCATACAAACTGAATATGGTTTAAGATCACCAGAGCAAATCTTCAGCACACAACTAGAGTACATATCACAAAGAGATGAAGGTACAACACTATAACCCCTATATTTTCCTACTTCACAGGGATCCCTGGAAATTATGTGTGAGATAGAGCATTTCATTGACTACTTACTATGACTGTAATGTTTAAATCCCCATAAACCAGTATTAGGAAAGGACAAAAGGTACTTTAAAGACACCTGTCATTATCTCACGCTCATCCTGAGTTAAACAGTGAAAGCCTACGGACTTCTGGGCAGTTTTCCATTTTAGTTTGACCTTAAGGTTTTACCAGTATAAGGTTATATTAGAAGAAAGCTATTCAAAATATCATTCTCTCTGGGATTCAGCTAAGGGCTAGAATAAAAGAATAAAGGATTTTCCATATTCTGGAATACCAAAGAGAACCATTATTATTTTTGAGAATATAAAAGATGTCACAAATGACTGATTTTCACAGGGACGCAATTGCACTCCATGCCCTCAATCCTGTGCTGCAGGAGGTGCCTTTTTTTTCCCCCATAGCAAAAGGTAGTTTCTCCTGGGTCACATTTCCAAAACAATGCTAAGGAATCTATCATCCCTGCTGATGTTTCACTGTTTCTAAATATAGAAGGCATAAGGCTATTTCAAGTAAAGTTTTTCATTAAAACATACCATCTAGGAGCCTAATCATATTTTTACAATGTTCCATCCAATTAACTCTTCATTCTAATTGAACTTTTGTGTGCCACTATCCAGTGAGCATGTAAAGTTATTCTTGTAATTGTTTTTATTACTAAGACCTGAATAATAACTGCACTGGAAGCCAGAAATTCCAGTATTTTTATGTAGTCTAGATATTAATTTAAACTTTGATTTTTATGTATGGACATGCACAGATTCTAAATACAAACTTTAAAAGTTATCTCTCTATGCGGGAAACACAGTAATACATTAACTGATGCTTGCAACCTACTTACACAGATCTATGATAAAACCATTCCACTATCATAGCAATTGCTACCTAGCTAAGTTCCATCTATTGTTTTCAAAATTTCAAAAGCCAGTAATACATTTTAAATAACTATTAGTGATATCTAAAAACCAGATAAGCATCTCTAGGGTAGGGAAACTCAGTTCACACACTAAGATTTAATTCTGGTACCAAATCACTAATAGAGAACTAGGTTACAAGATACAAGATGACTGGTATGATTTACAGGGACTATGGGAATTGGAAACCCTTCAGCCCTTCCTTCCTCTTGCTACCTCTCTTCCATGGCATTCCCCTCCCAACTACTGAGCAGGGCTCAACTGTAAGCAGCTCTTAAAATGTGCTTTATGGCTACAGACAACCCAGGAACACAACTGTATTTCATGCAGTTTAACTGAAAATATCTTTATTGGGTTTGATTCATTGTGTATTTGTAAAGAACAAGAGCAGACAAGTAAGATGTTGGTTCAGAATACAAGTTCAATTATACCAGTAAATTTTACAGAAAAGAGCATAGAACTAATCCAGTGATTTGGAGAGAAGAGTAAGGAAGAAGAAAAAAATGTGGGTGCATCTTCCAGTGTCTCCAACACAACCTACTCTCCCAGATACGGTCAGTCCGAATGTGCTATATATAGCACAGAGACTCCCATGTCAGATTCCCAAACAGAAGTTTTGCCCTTGATTTAAACACCTACAGGAATAATGCATTTGATAGATTTTTGATACATTTCTGGCAAACATGATTGCAGAATCAATCAGTTGACAGTAGGTATTGAGCCTTCTGTACAAAAAATATTTTTAGGGACATGTAACTCATTGCTCATTTTAGAATCCAGTCACAGAACAGAGAGGCCAAAAATAAAGGCAAATTTCTATAAGCAATTTGAATACACTAAATATTGGTTTAGTGGGTTTACCCTAAAAGATAATAAAATATTCCCTCTTAGTTTTAATGCCATTTTGACCTTTATGTCTGCATTCCCCTATCTGCCAAACAAAGCAGAGTTCATAACTCCTGTCACTTGTTTTCTTAAACTAAAATAATAAAACAGCCCCATCATTAGTGAGGAGGATTAGAGGTAAAGTTTTCCAGAGAACATTATAATTTACATTTTCAGACTACTTAAGTTTGCAAGTCTAATAATCTGTAGAATTTAGTTTAGGTTTATTTAAACTATCTGGAAGAATTCTCTCAGATTCTGGTTTGCAGCTCTTTTCGTATTTGATTTACACAATTTTCCACAGAGGATGGATGACAAAAAGGAATCAACAGTCTTTTCTATCAACTCAAATGCAACATCAAAAAAGAGCTTAGTTTCACACACACATTTGCCAAAATGAGCCCTATTTTCTTTAAATTTGCATTTGTTTTGTGACATGTTAGAAGCAGACTCAAATTCTGCAGCTAGAGTCTGCTCCTTTCCTCAGAAAATTTCTTCAGGTGAAAAAGTGGGAGATGGTTGGAAGGAAGCCTGGTTCTTTTAATCTTATCTAAGCAGTCCTGGAAGGAGTTGCAGCTGAAGATAAGGGACGTCGAGCCACATGCCTTTTTTCCCTTAAGACTTTGTATTGTATATGGGGAATGATCCCATTTCTGTAACACCAATTTTAAGCTACTTCAATTCCAGCACATCTTTACAGGAGATGTTCCTGATATGCACAAATAGGAAGAGAACCAGGCACAGTCATAACATTTAACTGTGACAGTAAAATTAAGGCTACCATCTACTGCCACTGCAACGCCATGTAAAAAAAAAAATAAAAGCCATGCTTTCTCTTTGAAGTGACCTTTACTCGTGCTGCCCCTCGTTAAAAGAGTTTAAGGGGAGGAGGTGAAATTTTTCTTCATCTCTGAGGTGACATTTAACAGACCTGGGAAACAGACATTAGCTGTGCTGGACTGCTCAGGAAGGGCTATGGCATGAGTGACTTCTAAAAGCAAATAAAATAGTAATGCATTCAGTACATTTAACATCTCATTCTTTGACAAAGGACTTCTTCCTTCTTGACTTTATCTTCTTCTTGATAGTAACTGTTACTAACAGGGCTGAGACGGACCAAATACTTGACACAGTGAAGACTGTAGCAAAGAAACACAATACTCAAAGAATGCTACTTCAAAATCCTTGTAAACTACAAATTCCTCCTGCTTGCATTTGACAGAGTAACTCTGAACCATGCACAGCATGCTTCATAATATACAACGATCAGAACCAGGAGCAAGCACTTACACTTCAGGCAACATCACTTTTTTCCCCCAAAAATTATTTTAAACTCCTTCCACCAGAACTCCATATATTTAGAGTGGGGTAAGAAGTTCAACTCCAGGCTAGAGTTCTCAAGAGGTTCTCAAGCCAAAAACACAAAAAGGTCTAAGATCCACTGTTTTGCACCACAGCACAAGTAACAGGCAGGTTGTTCATGTAAGTGGTTGCTGCTTTGTCTAGGTCAGGCTCCATGAGCATGCAGAAAAAAAAAGTATTGCTGTTTGCTAACCTTACTGCATCATCCATCATCTCCCATTTCCCAGTTACAGCTTAGAACCATCATCCCAGCAACCTCTACAGGTATGTGGTAGTTGTTATACGACTCATGGAAGTGAGATTTGAACCATATTTTGAGCAGTCCTGTCCCTCAGCCCGCCCAGCATCTCTAATGTCTACAAACCACTGTGAAACAATTAAAGATGCTCCACATTAAAAAATCACTAATAATATAAAATAAATGTCTTCAGTTGACATGTCCACATAAAAAACTGCCTAGAACAAAAAAAAATGCAATGAAGATGCTTCAGGGTTGTGCTCACAGGTAATAGATGTTTCAATGTTCTCATATTCAGCTAGCATGTATTTGAAGTTCTCAGCTCAACATGCCATCTCAAGAATATAATAAATACAAAACCAAGAAGTTTCTTAACTTTAACTTTTTGAAATGAAAGAACATTCTTTCCCAGTTATGACACCTTCATCAGCACTACCACCTCACTCTTGAAAAGCAGTTTTATCAGGGAAAAAAGGATTTTCTGAAAATGTGAGCAATAAATGCAGTTAATTAAAGAAGCGGAGAAGGAGGAGTTAAGCTACCTTTGGATCCAGAAAAAGACAGAAAAGATGAGCTTGTGATTTGCTCACGTTGGAAAGGTTCTTAAATGAATTTTGTTTAACTAGTATTCTATCTTTACACATTCCTTTGAATTTGATTATTCTTTTCTGAAGGTCTTTGTACTCTGAAATGATCCAAAACAGAATTCATTTTAACCATGAAAATATTACAGAATATTAATAGTCACTAACAGAGCATAGAAAAACTAATTTACTACTATTTGATGCTCTCTAAGTAATGTTTTTACTTCCCCTTTCCATCAGGTGAAGATATGGTTAACATAATGAAATGCAATACAGCCTTAGACATTTACTGTGTATGCAGTATCCAAAGCTCAGTTAAAAATACCTTTGTAAAGAGAGTGTAGAAATCTATTGTTCAAAAACCCACTTTATTTTCCACACTGCAGAAAAACTGAAGATTTTCAAGAGGTTTTCAGAAAAGGTCTGTCATATGACAGTAACTCTAAAAAGGTCTAAGATCTTATAAAAAGAAGAAGTACATGCAAAGGGCACCCATATTCTAAGCAGACAAGGACACCTAACAAACTCTCTCTCTCAGTCGTTCCAATAGGCGAGGCTATTCATACAAGAGATCTTTTTCGTTTCCCCTTTTGCTCTACTTCAAGGACACCTCTGGCAGCCCATACCACATTACAGGCCAGGTAGGAGGATAAATCAGCTATTTCCATCTCGACATTTCTGATCCATAGGTAATGCCCAATGCCCAAATAGACCATTCAAAAGAAAAAGAAAACTACAAAAACACCTACCATATTACATGTTTTGGTCTCTTTTTGAACCAAAGTGGCTATAGTGATAGCACTGTTACTCCTACATAACATCAATTTCCTGAGGTTTTAAAAGAAGCTGTTAGCTGTAGTACTGATATTAATAGCCTTGCTCTATCAGTCATCTCTCAGCAAACCTCCGCAGCTCTGCAGCGACCGCGCAACCTCCATACTTGAGTCAAGGCTGACACCCCGTGGACATACCTTGTAACTGATTTTTTTTTCCCCACCTGATTTTCTAAGAACTGAGATGCCACACTGAGATTCTACTCCAGACCTCTGCAGGACCCTTCTGAAAAACATCTGAAAAGATTCAATTGTTCAGGAACATATATAAGACAAAAATAAATCAGCTGAAAACTCACATTATGTATAAAATTACTTGTTTTCTTAAAAACCTCTGACAAGTCAGATGTTTTGTAGCACTACACACAAGCATTTAACAAATTAAGAATCCTGGAAGCTTTAAAAAATTTAGACAATCTAGTCCTACCTCTCTAATAGTTACAGTTAATAGATGATAATATCAGAAGTAGAGTAGAAAGACACTTTGATATTAAAGCTCTGTGGTAGGTAAACTACTTCAGAAATGGACATCTATTTTCTGTATTTCCACATAATCCTGTTTACAAGGATTACAAACTGTAAGTATGGTATTAGATTCAAGTATTAGTGATTATTTAGAAACTGAAGTATTAATACACACTTCTAGCCATTAACTTTCAATCTAACACCAAGGGAAATAATTTTTTGTGGAAGTAGAATACACAATACATGTAAAATGACCCCCATACATTTTAAAAATAACACTATGTCTCTTGCTTCATTTATTTCAAAAGCATCAATACTATGACAAGTCGATTTTGATTGGGGGAGTATCACTAAATTTAACCAAGAGATAAGTAAGTCAGGCACATGTTGGTGAAATACTGCAAAACAGAAAAGTTCACATTATTCTTCCTCAAAGACATCAGCTATTATGATTTTGTCCATGCATGGTTCCTAAAGGAACCAATATTTGTCTTCACTACAAAAACATGTTATACTGCACTGAATGTGTCACATCACTGTTGTGAATACTTAAAGACACAGCCTCCTTCCCTCAGCTTCATGCTGCAGACTGTATCCCCTCACTCCTGCAGAGTATTTTATGGCTATGTCAGATGCTTAAGCAATTTTGTAAGTCAGCTGCAGTAGGAACCAAGTCTGTACTTCAGAAAGCCACTAGCCATTTTGTCCTTCACACTATTTATTGTCTCCTGTCCTGGGGAAGTATTCCTCTCAGGTTAAATGGACTTCGGCCTTTCGAGTTCAGGAAACCTTTACAGGAGATGCCAATAAGAACCAAGCTGGTAGCCCTGAGAAGAGGAGTTTACTGGTTGTACGCAGAGGTGCTGCAGCAGTTTCAGCTCTGTGTACCAGCTCAGTAACAACTGGCAATCAAATGCTGCCATTGAAAAGCTGCAGGTGCCAAGCCCTGGCATGGAGCTGGCGAGGCAAGGCCAACACAGCCTGCACCGACAGGGCGAGTACCCCCCTCGGGCCTGCCTGCTCACTTTGCTTGGGAGGTCTACTGCGATTCAGCTGCCACCAAGCGTCATTTTATCACCCACCTATCTTAAAGCACCTTCTTAACCACCTTCTGTAATGCCTCTACTCAAGTCCTGCAAGAGTTGGATACAAAATCTGGTACTAAGCTTAAAGACATTTTTTAAGGCAAAAAAGCAAAATTCAGCAGAGACTTGGTGCTCCACATATTTAAGAATAAAGATGATTAAACACTGCCTACTGCCATCAGTTGTATCTGTGCAATGACATTCAATAATAATTGCATACCTTTAAGCTTTTAACTCACCAAGCCATATTACAGAATCCTGCAGCTAATGTGTGCCTACACATAAAAATGTATCTATGCACTGTGCTACAGGAACACCAAAAGGAAAGAGCTGTTTGAACACCATAAAAATTAATAGATAGAGTTCCTCCTAACATGACTCCACAAAAATGCTGTTCATGTTTGTTACGGGTTCGGGAGGATGCCCACACACAGAAAACTCAAGACAAAGTTAGAATTGCAAAGCAAGTCAATTTTATTAGTTGCATTAGCAATAAATACATACCGACCCCTGGATGCTGGAAAAGCCACCGAGCAGGAGAAGGAGATAGAGCATGGTTCCTGAGTGGGAGGGGCAGAAGGGCAGGACTCCTTCAGGGCGTCCCCTGGATAAAAATGGCGTGCATGATGTCGTCCTCTCCCCTCCACCCCAGGAACACACCTTATATCTCCTCCTCAGGAGTGGCCAGTTTCAACATCATTTCGTCCAGGGCCAACTTACGAGATGAAGTCACATTGGCCCATGATCACACTCCATGCCAACAATGGCTCTATTATGTATTGTTTCTCCTTTCCCAGGATGAATTCCACCAGGTGACCGATACCTAGTTTCATTTCTAGAAGTTAGTCCCGCTAACTAACAATAGAGTCATCTTCTGCATTATCTTGTCAATGTGCACAGCTGCGGACCAAACATGTCAGGCCTCAGATCTGTCTCCTATCCCTGGACACGACATTCTACAAGTTTTCATTTAGACATCATAGAATAGTTTGCATTGGAAGGGACCTTTAAAAGTCACCTAGTCCAACCCCCTGCAATGCACAGGGACGTCTTCAACCAGATCAGGTTGCTCAAAGCTTCATCCAACCTGACCTTGAATGTTTCCACAGATGATACATCTACCACCTCTCTGAACAACCTGTTCAAGTGTTTTATCATCCTCATTGTAAAGAACATCTTCCATATACGTAATCTACCCTCTTTCAGTCTAAAACCATTACCCCTTGTCCTATTCCAACAGGCCCTGCTAAAAATTCTGTGCCCATCTTTCTCATAGGCCCTCTTCAAATACTGAAAGGCCATCATGAAATCTCCCTTGAGCCTGCTCTTCTCCAGGCCAAACAACCTCAACTCTCTCAGCCTTTAAACATATGCTTACACATACCTTTTTTAAAACCTCTGAATGAGGTAGAGTTTTACTAGTTTATGAGCATGAAGACCTGCCCCTGACTACACTAGCACAGCATTTAACCACAAGCAAATGCTATGTGATAGGGCTGATATTTCACTGAGGGCTCACTGAGGGGTTTGTGAAGAGCTACAAATACCCACTGACATCGAGATGCCTACCAGCATTCATGCCAAGCTGTAAATAATGGCACCAATTCTGTCAGGAGCAGCTTTGACCAGCTGCATCCCCAGGGCAGGGGGAACAGGGAGTCCCAGATGGGATAGCAGAGCTGGGCCTCTCCTCCCATTGCCCACAGCAAGGGAGACAGGCTGGGAGCAGCCCCTTGCCCAGGGTATCAGGCACCAGTATGGGACAGGACAGTATGGGACACCAGTATACCCAGACAGGGCTGTGGTAGAGCCAATGATCTGCTCTTGCACCAGTAGGGGTAAGGCTGATGGCCTCAGTTTGAGATGAAACAGAGCCCTCAGGTGCCAGGGGTATGGGTGGGGGTGTCAGCTGAGGCTGGTCAGGATCATTAAAGGTTCAGAGAGCTAGTTTACAAGCACAATTACTGCTCTGAGCTCATGCATATTACAAACAGTTTAAAAACAGGTCAAAAGATAAAATTCTAACATTTATGCAAGTTTAGAGTTACATTGACAACAGTAGCTGTAAGATAAATGCGTGCCTCTTTACAGCACTATAAGTAATTGCCTCTCTGAAAAACAAAATCTATTCCCAGCATGACAAGGATCACAACTTTAGAACTGTATAGAACATGCCTTTTCCTACTAAATCTCTGTCATTTGCTAAATACGGTGTATGTACTACATACAGCAACATGCTTTAACTAGCTGATTATATTTCCAGCAGAGTTATTCCTCTTAAAATTATTAGAAAATATCTTCTCAAAATGTGCTAGGTGAGATTCATGCATTTGCTATTTATTGTACCTTCCGTAAAAATGCATGTGCTTCCACTCATTAAAAACGTAATTACTGTATTTTTAAAAAAGTTTTGTATTGTTAACTACAGTTATCAACATGAAAATCAGGCAGGTGGAAGAAAATAATTATGCAAGGTGTACTGTACAATCAGAACCAACTGACGTGTAACAACAAATTTAAAATAATTACTTGTCAAATACATTTTCATTGGCACCAACACAGCAAATCAAATTAAATCTTCAAGAAATAATTAATTTTAAAAGTATTCTTGATCTAGTTAAATGTTCAATAGCATCAAATGTTAAGTCAAATATTTAGTATGTTAAAACTGTAGCTGTACTATTTTATTAGCATGCTTTCATTCTCTTGTTAGGCTAAATGCTACAAATACTTTTGAAAATAACTTACTTATGTATAGATATGTTAACACACTTAGACTGTAAGATGGAAAATATCTCTCGGTGAGGGAAACTGAAAATGAAAAAAGAACTATTAGAATAAAAGTAGAAATAAGCAAATACCTTAAAAACTAAACAAAAGCTTTGATACTGATTGATATTGCATGCAGATTATGAGTATTCGCTTACCACCAAAATGCTCAGAGTGAGTTTTTGGCTGCATTGTCTCGAGATAAAATAGGAAAGTACTGAAGACAGCCTCCTCCCTTTTATGCCTTGTTAGAGTTTTTTCTTGCCGCACCTCCTGAAAAACATTGCAGAAGAGCAGTATTAAAAAAGAGGGAAATGGAGAGCCACACTCATACCAGCTGCAAAAGAAAAAGACATGTTTACTACTCCAGTCTCAAAGAATCATTAAAATCTGTTGGGAACTACACAAAGAGTAAGTCCTTGCCATCAAAGCCTTAGCTTACAGCATTTTCTGTGACAGTGGGTTTAGATGAAAACAGTTGATTTGCTTTGATCAGCTCTTTCAGACTACATGCTCAAGATTTGTACCAAAAAGCAAAGACAAAATTCTAATTTTGCTGGAATCAATAGTTCTGCAACTACCTTCAGGTACACCAAGGTTCCAATATTATTTTTTATAAGGCTGTGCTATTAGACAATAATTTTTCATATAGAACAATCAGGAGATGTTGCAGAACGTAAGTCCATATTAAAAAAAAATTTAAACTGTACCTCAAAAGTTGACAAACAGAAGTCAATTTGTCAAGACTACTTAACCATACTTAACTGACTGCTCAGTTGAATCCTGAGCTGTCAAATTCACTAAACACATTTTGCAGTCACAAGGTGAAATAGTGAAATACAGGTTTTCATTTTTTCTTTCTTGAGATACAATCCTCAGTAAAGTTCTGATTTTTTTGAATTTTCTTGTTCAATTACTTTAATTATTTGAACTTTTGAACTGTTTTTCCCAAAATTCACATATGTGATACAACTTATGGGACTGTGAACCACATTCTTTACATCATATAACATTGCTCTTTAGTATCAGGATTCAAAATATTGTAAATGGTGTGCTTTCATTATTTTACAAGTTCAAGTCAGGTAGGTTTTTGTTTCTTCTGGGCACTTAGGTCATGTACTGACACGTATAGTATAATGAAGTAAATCCTCTCAAAATACCATCACACCATGATGCAGCCAGGTTAAATGGTCAAGACTATCTTGAGGCCATGAAACACCAGAAGTTTGTGTGAAATGAGTGTATTTTTAACAGTTCACAGCAGACTTGATATGTGAATTATTCACACTGAGGTGGTAAAAAATGCAAACATACTTCAGGAGCATCCTGTCAAGCTCTTTGGGACCAAAAAAATTACCATCAGAGCAGAGGAAAATTGAAGGCATGGTCTGTCTGCTTCTTGCTGCTCCCAAAACGGGCTTCCCTGGTGGTTCAGTATTCCTTTAGCATATAGAAATATTCAGATGGTGTTTTGCCAGATATGCTGGCTGATGAATACTCCATATCCAGTGATGTTTCAGGCTTGTAGGACAGCTGAATGGCTAGTCATGACTCTATCACATTCTAGTGACATGATATCATGCTAGAGACATTAGTTACTCCATCTTAAGAGAAATTACTCAAGGCTTCTCAATTAGGTATTGAATTTTGTTAAACAGTGGATGAAGGGATCACAGTTGAGCCAGACCAGGCACAAGAGTTTGTGTAAAGGGGGTACCCATACACAGATGGGAGGGACAGATGAAGAAGAGAGCTCTGGGAAAGAAGTTTGGAACTGTCAGGCTTGCTGCTACTTTTGCCCATTAGGAAGCAATAGTGAGAGCTGTTGCTGACACAAGAGGTCATGCTACACCACAGCAAGTGGCATCTAAGCCCCAGTTCTTCACTCAGTGTCCCTTCAAAGTAGTGCCCTTGCAGCCTCATCTCATGTAGCTCTGAAGCTGTCACCACTTATGCAATGGTAATGCCACCAACAAAGGCGTATAAATATCACTTATTTTTCCTTTCCTAAAAGTGCTTAAACACACTCAACTGCAAAAAGATCTTGCAGGTCTTTCTTCATGATGCCTTTCCTCATGGTTCTAAAATGATAAGGAATTCCCTTTGATTGAGTATAACCAATTTAGATGTGATTTTAAATAGCTCTCATACACCCCTTTATTCTTTGAAAAAAAGTATTAGACCTCATTTTAAAGATTTGAAATACTGAGATCAGACAGCTGAGAACTCTTGGATTTCAAACAGTGATGGAAAAAATCCAAAGATCTGAATATGCAGCTCTATCTGTGATCTCAGCTTCAGTTAGTGCAATCATAACATAGCCTTATATTCATGTCGGTCTTTGACTCCTGCAAAGATTATCAGTCGTAGTGTTGGAAGCATATATGAGGTAGGATCGCTGGGCCCAACTTAGTCAACTAAGTACAGAAGTCTGTAGTGTCATCTCCCAGAGATGTAAAAGATAATTAAATATGTTTACATATTAGTGGAATGGAAATGCAATTAACTGTGTGCTGACACATCCAATGTCTAGATTCCTTAAGAAAAATACAATACTTTTTTACTCCTCTACAAAAAAATTAAATTTCAGCAGTAAATTTGTAACACTTAAATGACAACATGAATGTTGCTAGGCATAGGTTTTAAGGCATTTATTTTATTTTAAAAATATATACAGTATAATGCCATTAAAATATTAAATAAGCACTTAGGAAAGCTTTTGGTAAATGAGGCAACAATTGCTGTTAATTTTCATTTTTAAGAGTTATCTCGGATGTATCAGGGCATACATATTTTACATTGGTATCATTCAGGTTTTGATAAGCTGTCACTATCAGAATAGTGCAGGTATTTAGACTATCACAAGTTCAGAAGACTGCAAGTCTAGAAGTGTACTGTGTTATGTCACAAACCTGGAATTCTGGACAGAATAACACCATGCATCCCACGCAAACAGGCATAAAAATGTGGAGGCCTCACTAAGCTTTTAAAGTTGCACCTGGCCAAGAAAAAAAAGCAAAATATTTGTCCTGAAGGTAAACATTATTCATCAATAAAAGGAAATAGCCTGAAGCTAGGAACTTGCTACTAAATATGCAAGCAGAATAGTTACTTTATTAAGAGAATATTTGCCAGCTATGTTTTGAGGTAGGAATTAGCAGTGAAAACAAAAGAATGGCAATGTTTTGCTTATGGGAGGCATACAATCCCAACCATAAATAACATGTTTTTTCTTGCTAAAATTAGATTTTTTTCTCAGTAAGATTTAGGGGCTATGGGAGATTTATTATACCTATTTCAGTTAAACACCATATTATTTGTGTTCCTAAGTGGCAAGGTATTGCCTTTTCATTCCTTGCCTTAATCAAAATCTGAATATGACAGTCTAAGCACAGAAAAATCAAAGCGGCTGAAGAGAAATAAACATCAATTCTTTCCAGCCCTGAAAGAAAATTCTTTCTTAGCTGTCACTCTGGAACAAATAGTTGTAGCTGAGTTAGTTTCAGCTCAGGTATGGATAAGCAGCCATACAATATGTAGAGTTGCATTCAGCCATTCTAGTTCACCAGTTTTGGACTAATTACTGGCAAATACAGAAAATAGAAAACAGGGTTGGAACCATAGCAAATGGCTTCAGCATCCAGCTGCATTGCCCTACCAGTCTCTCCCACCTATCTAAACTGGAACCAAAGCTGCATCCTTTCCCTACAATCTCCTCAGCTGCCTTGGCTGTTCCTGTGATAAGTGGGCTGAGCTGGTGGACACTGAAGATGGAAAGGAGAACAGCAGTTAGCATTGGGTCCTCTTTGTGTGCCTGTCAGTGGAAAATGATGAGTCCACAGGAAAAGAAAAAAGGTATGTCTGTGAAAAAGAGCTACTTGTTTAATATGTTAATTTGGAATGCAAAGTTTTCTGAGGATATTTGAAGAATTAGGTGGCAAGCTGCAATCACTGGTAAAAGAGACAGCCTTCAGGATCCTCAGCCACCCACCTTAGATTTTGAAGGCATCATACTGTGTGTCAGTCATTGTTCTCTGTTACAGTCTTTGAAAGGATATGTGTCACAGACAAACCTGCAGAAACTGAAACTGGCTTTTAGAATGGCCTGCCTTTTTTGACCACCTCACGCCAGAGAGTTTCACCAGGAACTGAAATTTCAGTTGGCCATTACAAGTCCATGAGACAGTAAATAGCTCTCGAGTTCAGCAGTTAACAGTAATCCCTCATTATGAGGAGATTCTTTCAGGTTTGAAAGGGATCCTACAGACATCAACTGCTAAGATGATGTTGACAACATGATGCCCAGTACAAAAAGCTTCCTTGTCAAGCATGAGAGATGTGCAAAAGTATGAGGGTAAAGCGAGTGTGGTAGCAATGGGAAAAGAGAGTGAACACAGCTGGGCTGATGTTTAGGGAAGTGTGTTGGGGTAAGAACAGCCCTCTTTCATACATGTCCAGGTTAAGGATGAGGATTTTCGTGTGTAAACGGCTGTGGGGGTCTAAACCCAGAATGCCTATGCATAGCCTCGGGGGCAGGAGAGGAGTGGCTGGGTGCGGAGAAGGGGGAGCCAGGATTGCTGTTCTTTGCCTTTCTCCTTTCTGCTGGCCCCTCCTGACATATGACACCGATTCTCACAAGAGCTTGCAGCCCGAATTCTCCCTCCTTTCCCCACAGAGCACCCATCACAGGGAGGGCAACGCAACGGCCAGCGAGTCCAGAGCAGCCTCCTGCATCTCTGCACAGCCTTTTGCTTAGGGGCATTGAGGTAAGGACCCCCTGCTCTCTCTCTGTCTGTGGGCACAGGAATTCCCACCCCAAACTATCAGGAGCCAAGAAACCCTGCAGACAAGGCTGTGTTAGGGAATTTTGTGATCCAGATGGCTTATGCTCAGTCCTGGGAGGTTCATTCTTGCCACCAAACTGTCCTTTTGGTATGCACTGTAGCTACCTGGGGAGAGTTTGCAGGGAGATGGCAATGAAACCGAAGTGCAGCGGGACTGATTTATCAGACCCTGAGCAGCCTGTGAGCTGCTCTGGGTGTGTCCGTGAGCCCAGAACAAATAGTTCTGATCACTTCAGAAAGAAAAAGTCCTATCAGTAGGTAGCTTTTGAGCCTAGGCTCAGCACTCTGAGCCCACGTCCCCAGGACTGCACAGCAGGTATATTCATGCCTTGACAGCACCCTCAGGCCATGACTTCCTCTGTAGGACTGTTGAGGACAGGGGATTCCGATAGCAAGGAGAAATGTGCATGACCGCCAGTTCTTCAGTAAACAGAACAGGGAAAAACTGAGGTTTGCCTCAGTACCTCCTTCTGTCCATGTCAGCTCTGGGAAAAGCAGGTTTAGGAAAAAACACCTCGGTGAATTACTCTTGGGGTTCAGTGCATCCACACAGGTACAGCCACGGCTAAGGTTTCGGAGAGCTACTGGTTGTACAAACACTACCACACAGTGAGAGAGAACTGAAGTGTGGTTGTAAAGCGTCTGTCTCCAGTTTGTCACATGCTAGAACTATATGCACTATGCTTGAAAATCATTCCAGTATGTCTCTGTTTATTATTTATTATGTGGTTTTGAGAATATTTTACCCAAAGAAAGCAAAATCAGCTTGTTTTTAGGGACTATAGTTTAAAATACAGACTGCTAAGCAACCTGTTGAAGCAAAACTGAATAATGTTTCATTGTCTTTGCACTGCTGTGCTTCTATATTTGTGTTGTTTAGGAAACAAACATACGATGTTCCTCAGATACTGGTGGCTTTTGTGGATACTTGAACACCATGAGTTTTTAGCAGAAAATCTCAGGGAAGAAAAGAGATATGGATTGAGGAGATCAAAACCTAAACACATTCTGTCAAATACTGTAGAAGAATATCCCAGCCCAAGTGATCAAGGTGAATATTGTAATTTTAAAACAGGTGTGATTTAAAACATCCTAATTTTTTTGGATTCTGGACTATATGGTTAACTTGCCTTCTAAGATGCTTATAATCAGCCAGGTTTACCTCATCATACATTTGCACATGCTTTATTTTTGCACTTTTATCTCTTTACTCCCATCTTTTCCATCCCTTTTTGTGTATTTCAGAAAAGGAAACAGCATCTGTATTTTTTTATGATATGGCTGAGAGCCTCTTATTGTCACAAAAAGAATAGCTCATATAACTGAATTTTCATAGAAGTAATGTCATCAGTAGTTCAGAAAATTAATACTCTACAGATCCTGCTTTTGGAAATCTTTATGCTGCCAGATGTGAGTGGCAGTACTAGGGACAAAATCCAGCTCTGTCAAATCACATTCCAGTGTCTTGTTCAGTAAGCCTCATTTTCTTGTACATGACTTCCACCTGTGCTGGTAGGATATACAGTGAAATACCAGGCAAGATGACAGAGTGAAATTAAAAAAACACGACAACATTTCTCATTTCTTACTACATGACATCAACACACCTTCAGTTTTTTCTTCCTTTGCGCATCTGTTCTGGAGCAAATTCCTCAGCCTCTATCCCTTCTATCTTCAGGAAGGACTCACACTTGTGACCACAGATTTTTTCAAAAGTTTCCATTATTCCAATCCCACTCTTGAATACTAAAATGCATGTAAGGGTAGAATGAGATTTAGGATGAAGTCACTCCACTCACCTACACACCTGTTTATTCTAGACGAAGACTGCATTCTGGAAATTGCTTTTTTACTGGACAGCTCTGAAAGTGCTAAGGACTATAATCATGAACAGCAGAAGAAATTTGTACTGCAAACAGTAGACAGAATGAAAAGTCTGCAGCTTAGTTCTGGACGTACCCTTCGCTGGAGGATGGCCTTACTTCAGTACAGCAGCACTGTTTTCATAGAGCAAACTTTCCACGACTGGAAAGGTCCTGAAGCATTCAAATCCCACATTGCTCCCATCACCCACATAGGTCATGGCACCTACACAACTTATGCTATAACTAATCTTACACAGCTCTACATGACTGAAGGGACTTGGGGTAGTGTAAAAGTAGCCGTGCTTTTCACTGATGGAGTGGATCATCCAAGAAACCCAGATATTTTTGCAGCCACAGCTGATGCTAAACACCAAGGAATTGTATTTTTCACAATGGGAATGACCAGAGTGGCTGAGGAGGTTAGCAATGCTGCCAAGCTCCGGCGCCTGGCCAGTGTCCCAGCATCCAGGTTCGTTTTCAACCTCCAGGAGAAAGAAACTGTGGAGAAGGTTCTCAAGGAAATGGTATGTATGAGAAAGAATTTGAAATATGTAAATCTTTTCTTATTTCAAATATTTTGAAAATATATTTCTTCAACATACCATTGAAGAAAGTTGTACTTTTCACACGCTAAAGTGACCCAATTATTAATGAGATCACTGTGCCAAAATACAGGTTTCCTTTCTCTTCCCCCCATTCAGATCTTGTCATCCAACATATTTGATGCTGCAAACTGAATTAAATATTATTTTTATCTTTGTTTTTCCTCCTAAGAAAGGAATTTCAAATCTCCTTTCTTAAAAAAAATGATTTTTTTTTTTTTAGATCCTAGTGCTTTTTCTGTAGAAAGCAGGAAAGTGAAGTTGCCTTTTGTATCAGAAAAAGATGCAGCTCTTGCCGAAGTGAAAATAAATTTGCAGACCATGGAGATAGCTCAATTTAGATAAAATCTGAACTTGGTGATAGACATCTTTAAATTTCCATGGAAAATATATCACATAATCAAGAGTAGATACATAAATTGAGCTTAAAATTTTGTTTGGATGCCTTTCTTCTCTATTTAAACCTTATCTAGAAAAAACGTTCCCTGCCAAGTATGGAGAAGAGAGCAATACTCTAGCCTATAACCCTGGTGACACAAGCTGTGGATGGAGTCCTTATCTGAGCATGCACAGAGATATAAACTAGAATTATGAATAACAACCAGGAGACTTCTGCAGTGAAATGGACACCAAAGTGATCTCATACAGGCCTGGAACGTGCATCTATGTTGGCTTTCCTGTTTTCCTGTCCTTCACTTTGACAGCCTGCTACTTTGCGTTGGTATCCCTGAACAGCACCCCTCCCGTCTTCTCTGCTACTATCCTTCTTCCTATGTCACAGTAACCACCTCTCAAGTGACAAAACACACTTTATTTTACCAGTTCCAAATAGGCAGGCATCCTCAGGTGCCTTCTTTTGATAACATGGCTGCTGTTTGGTTTAAATAATGGCTTTGTCATAATTATACATGCATATATGAGAATTTTAGAGATCTGTATTGCATTGCTGCTCATCAACACATTTATGTCCTCTCAAGAGACTACATTCGTTGCGGAAAGAGGGAGGAATGCAGTGTATGTGGGTGTCTCAGCTCCAGAGAACTCTGAAAAATAACAGCTAAATCAAAGATGATAACTTTATGTGATCACTGTCAAAGTCAAATCTTTTCTAAGGTATTCTTACTGTTCTCATTTTGTGTGCTCCTAACAGTACGAATAGGAGAGCTTCTGATTTTCCAAGTGTAGAACACTTATTCTTCACTCCTACTAGAGAGCTGCTGTTATTCAGCAGTTTGTAAACAATGGAGTTTGTGGGTGCATTGTTCCTATATATCTAGCTAACCTGTTTACCATTTAATTTGATTAATGTAATTTTAGCAAATTATGGCTGGACAAGAAGAGTCAGTGATTTCAGTCAACAATCTATAACAAGAATTGTAAATATTTGAATTATTTTTTAGAACAGAGAGATTGCTCAGAAATTAAAATTTAATTAATGTTAGTCAATATATTAACGGTATAATTTAATTAGCTAGTTGTTGAATCTATTTATTTTCACATATTTCAGTGTCGTTTTTGTACAGTTGAATTAAGACTTTAAGTTTCTAATGTTGTTTTCAATATCTGTCTTTTACAGAAAGACCTGTCTGAGGAAGAGGTAAATATTTTAAGGGTTTTTTTCCTGTGCAGAGCTACTGCTTAATATAGATATTTACAATTATATGGAAACATAATTCAGGAAAACTGATAGCTCAGGAAGTTGGTTAAATTCTGAGTCTAGTGGGATTGTGTTTAAGTTAAACATGTTTTTGAATTTGCAGGATAGAGCTTTAATTTGCTATCCTAATGTAATTTACTAATCTATTTACTAATTAGTAATTTATTAATTTACTAACTACTAATGTAATTTGCTAACCTCTGTATTTTCAAAAAATTTCAATAAATAAAAAGAAACAATCTGTGAGTATTCAGGTTAGCAAGAATTTGCTGATACATCTTGACGTGTCCTCTAACAGACTCAGTGGAAAAGAATACATGGTGCAGAGCTGAAGACAGGGCAGTTCTAACCCTTAATCCTCTTCCTGTGTGAGAGGGTTTAAGAAAGGGTAAGAGCTCAAAGCTTCACCACTGTGTTTTTCCAGTTTGTCCACACTGTGTCACCCTGACTGCAGGCATTGATAGGTCTGGCTGGCATTTTGTGGGGAATAAAGTTAGTTTTCCTTTTAAGGATGTTAGTGCCATTTAAGTACAGTTATCTCAGACAAAAAATGTTCTCATAAGCAGCTCAAGCACACTGCTAAATATTATGAGTGTTCACAAAACTTTGAAACATTTTGTTTTTCACTCATTCCCAATGACATGTTGATTTTTCTCCATCAATATAGAAGTAGTAAGACATTCAGTGTTAGCCCTGGAAAACATATTGTTACTAATAGGGATATTCAGATAAGAACGATATTTAAACCCTTCACTTCTAGACATCTTCAAGATGAGCGGAGGTTTAATAAATAACTAAACCAAAAATAAAAATTACATTCCTTATCCCTCTTTCAAAAATAACTCCAGTATCTGCAATAACTCTGTATTTACATAATGATCTTAAAGTTTCAAAAAGATCTTAAAAATCACATAAATACATACCATAATGATATTTGACTGGGACATTTGAATGGTAGAGATGACGGAAGAGAAAGAAAGATTATGAAGTGTTATAATTAATTGCATTAACTAAATAAAAGTACATATCCACACATATTTTGTTTATAGATCAACCTAGAGCTAAACTGTAATGAAGTTAAGTAGAAAAAGGATGTAAGATGCTTTTTTACCCCATCTTCTTGGCTATCTCTACAGTGCCTAGTAATGAAAACAAATATATAATGACAGACACAGCATACACATAAACTGACCTTGTGAAGAGTTTGGAGGTAAAGCCATTATCAAGATGATTGAAATTTCAGGAGTAGGAATGATATAAATTTTTGGATGGAATGTAGAGGCCATGTTCTGGATGAGTGGTAAATCGATATTTAAAAGATTCCTGTAAAACACGTAAATATAATTTCTGGTCATTACTGGTGTATTCAAACTAGCCATACAGTAGCTTAAAGGAAATGTCTCTGTGTTTTCTATCTCTTCCATTAAAATGTGCTGATTTGTATTATTTTCATTCAAAGTGTCCCCAGGTTGACACATGTAACTGTAAGAAGGGTGAAAGAGGTCTTCCTGGTCCTGCTGTAAGTAGCTGTCATTTCTCAAATAACTGATATACAGTATAACTTAAAATGTAATTCATTGTTGAAATTTTTAAAAGAA
The DNA here is from genome assembly GCF_000738735.6 of Corvus cornix cornix. Classification (NCBI taxonomy): domain Eukaryota; kingdom Metazoa; phylum Chordata; class Aves; order Passeriformes; family Corvidae; genus Corvus; species Corvus cornix. The sequence continues at coordinate 19,692,495 of NC_046337.1, forward strand.
ATTATTTGAGCCCAAATCCTGAGACAACAGAAGTTCAAGGTTCAATACATACTCCTCCATAGTTACATTACATGGAGATGCCACAGCAGCAGGAAGTGCATGGGGAGACCTGATAATGCCATGAGACACTTCCTGTGTGTGAACAGACAGAAGGGAGAACAGTATGGTGTGGTGAGGCTCTCCTTTTAGCCACAGCAGTATAAAAGGCAGAAAGAAACAACTTTCTTGTTGCAATCAGACAAGGCCAGCTGGATCTAACTAGCCTCAAATCAAACATTAATATCCAAAAAGCTCTCTGAAAGCAAGAGTGAGAGCAAAGCACTGAAGCATTAAGAACAACTGAGACAAGAATAAAATGGACTGGACTTCTTTCAGAATAGTCTTACAAATAGAACCCCTTAGCAAATCTAGGGGGTTGCTTCATACAAGGCTTGGTGATCTAAACTGCAGGGCTTACATTTCAAAAAGAACGGAATGATCGGGTATTATATCCCTGACATTGAACTAAAGCACTACAGTACCTTATAGCCCTGGATCAAGGTGAAGGGACAGTGTCAGAGTTTAAAAGAGACTCTAGATTTGCCCATCCTCATCCTCTTGATTTTGACCTGAATATCCTACACATACATAAACAGAAAGACACACTGGGTTTATGCTGCACAGTACAATGCACTTTAATTGAAAATGTACCCTCTACTGTACGTTTGTATTGGTTAATATTTGCTGTCTTTACTTGGAAAGTACAGGTATTTCTTACACAGAAGCATACACCCCAAAGAGTTCAGAAGAAAACAAAACACCCACTTAGCAAGCTGAGTAGTTAAGAAAACAGCTGATCGCCTCTTTTCTTCAGAGGAGAACTGAACAATTTTTGTTTATAACAAAGACAAAAGAGAAAAATGACCGCCTATTGAGTTGGTTCTGCTGTTCCCAGATATTCAATTTCAATGTTATAGTAAATGCAGAGATTTTGAAAAATAAATGTATAGGAAGCAAATATCCTAAGTATGAGAAAAATACCATATATATTGTAAATATTGTAAAACAAAATTATTTTTACTAACATATATAATAAGAATTGTATTTTGTTGTTTCCAGGGTAAAAAGGGTCGCACTGGGGATGATGGAGCTCCAGGCCTGAAAGGAGCAAAGGTGATTGGTTTTTCAGATTTAGAAGAAAGATCTGTCTTGTCCTTATTTCACTGATCTTGATGTTGAATTATTCACAGGGGGACCCAGGTCTTAATGGAATCCCAGGACGAGACGGAATAGAGGTAAAAAAATAATTTTTTTGCCCCTTCTTCTCCAGTGAGCAGTGTTCCTTTAAGGTAAAAGAGCACCTTTTTTTTTTTTCATTGTTATAAGAGCAACTTTCAGTTCTGGCTTACCATCTAATGATTCAGTAACATAAGAAGAATTGAAAACATTCTCATTGCTTAATGAAAAGGAATAATTCCTTCTTATATGTGTGATCGAGAAAATACTCTCTAAAAATACATAGTACCTCCAAAACATTGAAGTGCTCTGATATGATAATCTTAGAATATTACAGAAATTGACAATCTGCCTGCATCAGTCTGGGTTCATTTAAATTTGACAAATAAAGGACCCAGTGTATAATAGCAGTGAAAATTTTGAATGAAATACGTATAGAAAGTAAGCGTAGGACCAGTCTCTTAGTGCTTAATTCTGAATTCATTCACATATGAATCACTCTACTTTATGCTTTCTTATTTATTCAGTACATCCTTTTTAACTAGTGACCTTTTCTTGCTTTCTTATTTTGCATGTTTTTCACTAAGATGGAAATATGAACTCTAATTGATCTGCTTTCACATCATCAAAATCCCAGTCTAAAATGATAGGTTCATAAAATTTATTCACTCATACAACAGCATCTGCCATGACTAGAAGGCAGAGTATTTTGAATCATATTGCCATATTTATCAGAGTCATCTTTTCTATTTGAAATGCTATTTTTCTGAAGAGAGTAGAATGTTAATGAAGACAACACTCATGTTCCTACTTTTGGGTTATATATTGTCACAACCTGCTTTGCTTTTTTGTTTTCCCAGGGGAAATCTGGATATAAAGGAGAGAAGGTACTTCTTTTAGTCAGAATTGATGCCTACATTTTTGATGTTATTTATTACATATAGCGCCATATTTCTTTTAAATACTAGTAATAAACAGTAACATCAGCTTAGCATCTGCTGCACAAGCTGTAATAGAAGATGTGACTGTTCCTCAATGAACTTGCAGCACAATTGCTGTAATATGTCATGAATAGAATAATATTTAGGTTTTCAACTAAAGCACCCAGAAAATAAGGATGATATGCCAATATAACTCATAAATATTTATTCCTATTCCTTACTAGGGTGAAAGAGGTGAATGTGGAATCCCAGGAATAAAAGGAGACAGAGTAAGTAGCCACAAAATTGTCAAGCTTCCAGCAAACACAATTAAAACACAAAAAAGAAACAATTTCCTGAATAACAATGATGATGATAGATTTAAGGCATATATTAGTTCTAAGGCTGAGGGAAATTGACAGCTGACAGTTTTAAAATATGTAGTGAGCAAGGACACCGTTTTTACTAACTTTCTGAGCTCTTTCTACATTTTCATATGATTCCTTTTATGGCCAAAGGCTGAGCTTGTTTAAAACAATGGTAAAACTCTACAGAGGCAGAAGGCTTGAAATAGTAAGCAAAGGGAATGAGAAAGAAAAATGAAATCAAGGTTTCTAACTCCAGTCTTTAAGATTTGGTGCAAAATTGCTGTAAATATTTCGAATAGAGCAAGTAGAATTTAATCCTGGATTACTGGTCCTTGATAATGAACTCTGTTCATCATTATGCTGTATTTTGATTAGCAGTCCATTAAAAAATATTTATGTAATACTTCCTGGCTGCTGAGCTTCTCTTAAATTTAGTTTTTATTTTAATGTAAAGATATCTAAATAAGACATCTTAGTAAAAAGTTCCCTACAAATGGTTTTGGCAAAATCTAAATATACAGAAACAAATCATTTTTTTCACTTATTTTTCAGGGCCCTGAAGGTCCAGCAGGCCTCAGAGGAGTAAGAGGGATACAGGTAAAAGAAAAAAAAAATAGCAAAACCAACTATGAAAACAACAATTTGTGGTTCCCTGTGATTCAAAGATCCGAAATAATATCATACCACAACCAACATGGAGTCTTTGAGTTTCTGAGTTCAAGGCACTCAAAATCTATCTTCTTTAACAGCAAAATTAACAAGAATTTGGAGAAGCAGTCTAGACAAGTCATCTTTATAATTCATTTGGTCTCAAAGACCACAGTAAATACAGTTCCATAAAAACCAAAATCACTCATTTCTCTTTCAGTGTCTTAACTATTTAATTATCTCAAGAAGTACATGGAAATTCTTTAGTCTCTCATCATTCCAATACTCTCAGACTGAAGGCCAAGAAGCTTAGCCCATCATAGATGTTTCAGTTGATCTTGACTGTAGATTACCTTTAATTTTATTCAAATAAAGGAAGAGCCAAATTCTCTCCCCAAATACCAGAACTAGCTCCAACTGAGTTGAATAACTGAATCTATACATGCATCACAAAGCAAAGCTTCAGTTCTGGAATGTTTGAAACTCTTATCTTCATGCAGAATTCAGCAAATTATAGATTGTTTTTCAAGCCACCATTGTTACAAAAGCTTGAAAAACCTCATTGAAACCACTCCTGTTTTAATAGGGTCCGCAAGGACAATCTGGAGATCAAGGGCCTGAAGGCCTGCAAGGATCAAAGGTAAGAATTACTTTATTTCTCTTTATTGATGTTAAAAGGTATTAATATAGCCAGACAACAATAATGATTTTATCCTTTTTTTCTATACCCTTCTTGTAGTGGATGAAGTTTAATGTGGCACAGATAGCAAATTGTGTACTTTTTGTAATCTACAAGGTTCTTAAGAAAGGTGCTACTTTGATCTTTGTACGAAATTTAGGTCCAAATCACACTCCCATCTTTATTAATGAACAGTTAAAATATGGTAGTGTCACAGAATACTACTTAGCATTGCATGTTTTCAGTTTTCAATTTAAAACTTTTTTCCCATAAGTGCCAAACAGGAATTCTGTTTGGCATCTCAAATCAAGTCTTCTCTTGAAACTGAACATTCTCAAGAAGAATTCTATAGCTCAAAAGGAATATTGTCGTGAAGAAAAACTTGAAAATAAGTGTATAAAGGACATTATTTGTTATCTCTCTTGATATCTTCTTTGCACCATATTTAGGGCACCTGCTGGGCAACAGTGGTACACAGAACAGTTGGGTGTCAAAACTTTCATATCCTACGTGATATGAAACATTTTTCCTTTTGTTTAATCTGTTATCTTTGTACAAGATAAATAATTATACGGGACTTTTGAAGCATTGAAAGGATGAACAGATGAAGTACTGTGTAAGACAATTCCAGTGGGCTGAAATTCAGGATACACTAAAAATTAATCTACAACATAAATTAAACTGATTTTCCTAGACACCAATTTATAAGCAGAGTTGTTTCCTTTTCATTCTTTGAAAGGGTGAAAGAGGTCTCCCTGGGCCACCTGGCTTGCCTGGAGACACTGGAATAGGACTGCCAGGCCCAAAGGTACAAAAATATCATAATCTGTACTGCATGTATTGTAGGATCAGGACCAAGACAGCTGAGATAATAGACTTGCTGATTCACGAGAAACTTCAAGACTGTAAATGCTGGTTTTGTGGTGCTGGAAAAGTATTTTGCATGTTTATCAAAACTATTTGCAAACAACTGCAAACAAAAAGTACATTTTAAGTATATACTTAAAAGGATTTTTTTACAGTAGTTGTTATGCTTGGCATAAACTCAATCCAAGCAGAGTATGGCTAAGTAAAAACACATTCATAGTCTTAAACAAAAATTAATCTGTGCAAAACAGGCTTGTTGGTTTAGATGGCTGGCATAAAGAGAACAGAAACTCTATGATAGAAATACTTATTGCCCTTGGGAAAGGGCAATAAGTGATACATGACTGGTCATATGAAGGGAATAATTAATCATTTAGACTCAAGATTGTCTTCTCTTAAAAGCAGAATTGAGGCTGTCCACTAAAGCTGTGAAACTGCACCAGTTCAATGCCTGTTGGGCCTTGTGTGGTGTAGGACTCTGAGGACAGTCAGATTTTCTTTGCTGTTCCTGTATTCTCCTACATCTAATATTTCAAGCACAGAATGTCTGATGAGTTGTTATATGCTGCACACATAAAAACACCTAAATCAGGCATATTCAAAGTACATCTTTGTTTGAAGGGTGACATCGGTTTGACAGGAAGACCGGGCCCTGTTGGCCCACCTGGAGTTGGTGAGCCAGGACTTACGGTATGTCCATTCTTTTATTTGGTGAAAGCAGGACAGAAAGGAAAAATTCTCCATGCTTCCCTGTAAAAATGTGTGCTAAATGATACCACCTCTTTTCTTTCTTCTATTTCTCACTCTTATACATATTACGTTGTGTGACTCTCATTTCCCTCAATAAACTGGAAATGTTTCCAATTTCTTAACCTTTCTAATTATCATATCTCCAAAACAGGTATGAAAATATAACATCTGATTCAAAAACCACATAAATATCTAAATAAATCTATCCTCTGATAGATTTGATAGAGTCAAATCCCTATGTGGTAACTTTGAAGTTGACTGCTTTTCAGTATCACTAGAACATTAACATCAGCATGGCTTTGAGGAGGAGACTTTCAGAATTTATAATAGATTTGGCTCTGGAGTCTCTTCCTTCTCTTCCTTCCCTTCCTCTTCCTGGCAGTTCTAAACTCAACCTCTTTGTGGTAATTCAGAAAATCAGCATGTCAATTTTATGGTCCTTTTTATTCTAAATATCAGGCAGCACCTTTTACTGAGCTATTTAAAATAGAGCAGACTTAAATTAATTTCTCTTCACCTGGATGAAAGACTTTTAGTGCAATCACAAGGGAAATTTTGTTCTGTTTTTTCACAAGTACCTCTTCCCCATTGACAAGGCAAGATTTCTAATAAACATTTCATGAGAGGTGCTCCCATGAAAAAGAGAAAGATCGTTTGGTAGGGGAACTGACTGATTTCAAACCTGCTTGAAAATACACTACTGGAGAGGAGTGAGTTCTTGCTGAAGTGCCCAAAGAAAAGAGCATTGCAAATAAGGCTGGTCATGACAGTCAGTCCAAGTGGGGCAGTAATGTTTCCGGAGTCTTCAATAACACTATAGAGCAAAGACCCTCTTTGTGGGGGAAAAGGTGCATGGGATGTGAATCTTTGCTAGCCACAAAAGTACTGCTATAACAAGAGATTCTAATTTTTTAAAAATATACTAAATATGTTTCTTTAGTTTATTTTAAACTTTATTTGCTTCAAAAGAGGTTCCTTTTAACGGCTTCATAGAGTGTTAATATCTTTACCTAAGAACTAGGAATAATTCTAAAGCTCTGCAGAAAGAGAAGCATATTTAGGCTATGCAGAGCCAAATCTACCAGCATTCTGTAACGTATGTGTAACCTCAAGCAATAAATCAGAGAAAAAACCCCAAGAAACAGATGTGAGAAAACACTGTGAAGCAGGTTCAATATGCACAGGTTTTGAACATGCATTTTTTAGATTATTTGCCCCTTGTGCTTGTATTAGATCTGCTTTCAAAAAGAGAAGGGCATGCTATTACTCTGCCAATTACAGTCAAATCTCTCTCCGGCTGTGTCTTTTTCAGCATTACTCTGTGTGGGCTTTAATCTGTTTCCCTGTCTCTCGTAATTATACTGATACATTAATAAGGATTAGCAAGAATTTGTAAAACAGAAGTTTAGGGAGTGAAGATTTCAAAAATGTAAGGAACAGAAGTGTCGCTATATAATCTGTGATTCCTTGGTAACCAGAAGGGTACTGTTACTGCTGCAGGCCAGAATGCTCATCACTTACTCACTGGGATTGCTGTGTTACTGTTTTATTTGCAACTGATTATAACTACAGAAACATCTGACGACATGCTTATAACAGATGATGACATAGAACACACTGATGTTTGTCTGAGTGATTAACACATATTCTAGGTTATTTTAAACTCATGTTAACAGGGGCCTCAAGGACCACAAGGCATTCAAGGAGAAAGAGGTTCGCCAGGAGAAGGGCTTCCAGGAGCAAAGGTATGGCAGTCAAAGGGTTCTAAGACCAGAGCAGCACCATTAAATGAGTGCATGCCAAAACAAGTCCATAGAATGCACAGGAATCTGAGAAAGTACCTCGTAAATTAATATGACAATTTGCCATCAAACAATCCAATATATTTCCATGGAATTCATTTGGTCCAAACATGACTTGTAGGCACGGCTAGCCTTTGGGGCCTGTAAAGCCAATATTTAAGACACCTGATGCTTCATTTGTGGGATCTGAGCCTGGAATGAATTTCAGCTATGATTTTAAAACAGCCTCAAGCATTTGACTTTAAATAAAATACTATTAAATGGTTCCTAGATGAAAAATTTAGCATTTTGTTGTTGGGTTTTTTTCTAAATCCTTGTATAGAGAGATCTTTGCTGTCACTAAAGACAGGCTTCTAAGCTTCTTACATACCTCAGCCACTGGCTTATGCATTTTAGCAGAAGACTGAATTCAGTTTGTGGGAAAGGAAAGCTGCTGTTACTAATTTGCAGATCCAGTGGAAATAATGACAGTAGTAGTTGTACCGACACAGCTGGACTCACTAGAAGATTCTATAGCTGCCCACTGGAAACCAGTTCCTAGGCTGAGTTGTCACTTTGGCCTTTGGTTACAGTAACGAAGTGACACAGCTTGTACATGAACTAAATAAGCAACTAAACAGTTTGCTCATTTTTATGCAAGCACCAATTCTGCTTGAGAAAACAATAAAAAATTGTTTTGCAGATGCAGAGCCCAACTGCCCCTTTACTAAAAATCTTAGGATTCCTGCTAAACACAATACTGTTGTCAGCTAGGCTGAAATTTAATTGCTGCTAGCAACATAATATCTTCAAACATCCAGTGTGTATTTTATGATGATGACTTATATAAATTATTTAACCTCATTGTTGATGGATTGTATTTGCTTAGCAGATCTCATGAATGAAAACTAAGAAAAATACAATTTGAAGCAAATGCATTTCAAAATCGCTCCATTGCCACTGAAACACCAATTCATGTGGGAAGAAACACTACAACTAATAACTAAAACACAGCAACAAGGCACAGTGGGAACAAGTACAGATGAATGCATAATCTAACCAAAACTATTAAACAATTGAGATGGACAGACAGAATAAAATAATCGAAGTGAAATACTGTCAGCATTATTGGAACTCTTCATTCTATAAAAAATGTACTACTTTTTACTGCCAAGTCTGACCTGGAGCCAAGCATGTATCAAGAGAGTCCATATGTATCTCTCTGATCCTGCTTATGGCTGCCAAGCATGTCAGCTCTCTGGTTGTAAACATATTTTAAACAGGCAATTTGTTAATCTAAGCAAATTTTACAGTTGCTTTCTTCACAACTTTTTACTACAAGCTCACAGTTTAGTAAAAAGGATAATGAAGGCAGATGTTCTAAAGCATCAAGAGTAAAGAATGTTATTTTAAACAGATCCTCGTAATGTATTTCTGTCAAAGTTAAAATGATGGAATTGGTTACTAAGGATAGAGAACATCTGTCTGGGGCGTAATTTTATTGTCTTGGGTGATTCTTTGACAATTTATACAAGCTGCCATCTGCCTCTACAGGTTTTATTAAGAGAAGTACAGGAAAGCACAATATTTGTACCTTTATTAGTAACTGGCACTTCCCCCAGGACCACTGTTTTGTAAATGAACATTTAGAAAGACAATGACATTTACAAATAAACTTCTACACCAATACAGTCAACCTGGTCTTCACTCTGGTGAAATTCTTAGTGGGACCTAGATCCTCATTACCACTCTTCAATGAGATTAACTCACACTTTTATGAGATTAACCCATGAGAAAAATAAGCAGAATTCAGTTTTTAGTTAGTCTCAATACTCAGCCCTGCAGCCATTTAAATCAGTTGTGGTTTTGCCATTGATTCGAGAAGCAGCAGAATAGGACCATAAGTAATTGAGGTGGGCAGAAAGATAAAAAGAAGCTTGTTCAGCTCTTTCATCAGCAATTTCAAATTGCAGAGCAAACTCTTTTGAAAAGATAATCTTTTTGGTATCCTGGAACACAGATCCAGGAGCTGTTTTCTGGTTCTTCTCATTTTGGTTTTCATGACAGAGCAAACACTGTCTCTAGCTACTTCAGAGAGAACAGCTGTGTGTTTCCACAGCTACCAACTCATTATTTTTCTATGTAGGGAGACCGTGGCTATGATGGACCAAAAGGCCCTCGTGGACTTCCAGGCATCAGCATAAAAGGTGAAAAGGTGAGCAATAAATACACTAGGGGATTAATGGAGTGCAAATAAATCTAACACAGGGAATACAGGGTTGATACTGACTACAGAAGGTGTAATGAGGCAAGGAACCCATAAAAGACCTGAATAATGTGGTATTTAGCTGAGATTTATGCCCAATAAATTCTCCCAACCCATTTTAACATCTCCTCATGTTAAAATAGGAGATGTTAGAAAAAGCATCTGATTCTGTGTGAAGGTTAAGGTTTAGAAAAGGAAAAAGAAACTAGCAGTTGTTTGCAACTGAACCAGTAGGGAATAAATGCATGTGTGAAAGGTAAAAGATCAGATCCCCAGCTTCACTGACTTCAAGAGATGTTAAGTCAACATGTGCTAGCATGGGAGTTGTCCCACATTGTTTCTGTATCTTTATACAACTAAGCAACTGTACTGTGTTTGCCAGGGTGAGTGTGGTCCTCCTGGTTTACCGGGATCAGTTGGATTACCTGGAATTGGAATTCAAGGAGAAAAGGTACAATTTTCACTTCCCCCTCACCCCACACTTCAATGTATAGTAACAGAGACTATTTTATTTTTAATAATTACTTACCTACTCTTCTCAGGGAGTGGAGGGCCCAAAAGGACCACCTGGCTCTAGAGGGCTACCAGGACAGGGGATACCTGGACCAAAGGTCAGGGAATTTTCTGAAGTAAAAGCTACTGTGCTGTTCTTACTCTTACATTTCATGATCAAGAAGTGCTCTGTCTCTATCCTTATTCATGTTTAAACTGGATTGCTGAACACCAATCTAAGTACTGACAGAGATGCAGGAAAATATTTTCTTTATTAATATTACAAAACTGTACAGCAGATTCTACTCCACTGAAAAGCCTTGGCAAACTAATGCCATGGCTATTTATTTAGTTTTTTGCTTGACTCACACAAAACCTTTCAGGTAGCACATACCAGACAGTGAGCTGCACTTTTTCTGATACACTTCCCCTGAGAGGGTTGCCTGTCTTGAACTTGTGCTTTCATCATATCACGTGGAGGTACAGTAAATCTGTTCCAAAAACTAGTTGCACTTAAAAGACAGGACCATCCAAATTTCAATGTCATCTTTTATTCTCACTGTACTGTTTCCATTCCAAAAAATATATACATAGATACATTAGAGATTGACTGCCTTTCTTGTAACTTCTGCTGCCTATTGCCTCACCTGAATTTGTGTATTTACTGTATCTAGACATTAAAAGTGGTCCAAGGTGTAATGAAGATTCCTTTTTCTGAAGGAAAACTGTCAGAATAATTTAGCCTTAACTGATTCATAAAATACAGAACTGTTAATGAAATGCATCACCCCAGAGGTGTTTGGAATGGAGATTTTAAGTCATTTCCTAAAAGATGTGACAGAGTTCTGAATGATTGAAGGCTATTAAAGCATGGTATAAAGGAACTACAGGTGTAAGTGGGTCAAGTGTCCATAACAGGTAAAGAATTTTGCAGCATCAGATATCACATCACCCCTTAAGTGATTGAGCAGGGATATGTTAACCACTGATAAAAAGTAAAAAAGAATAATTAATTGTCTGTGGATGTCATATATGCTCCTGAAATATCAGCTCTTTGGCAGGAAGGATTCCCGGGGACATACAAGTATAGATTTACAGCATTAATAATTTCCACTAACAGATCTTTGGTGACAACTCAAAACATGTGACAAATTCCAAATCTTTGTGACCAAGGGTTTGATACATCATACTACAGACAATATCACACTAGTCTTTCTTTAAATTTAAGTAATGAAGCATATGCTTTTATATTTTTCATAATAATGCTGTTAAAAACTAATATCTGCTTAAGGGTGAACAAGGCTTGCCAGGAGAGACTGGAGTGCCAGGAGAAAGAGGTATTGGAGAACCTGGTTCTAAGGTACATTGTTAATAGAGGAATTATTTAATCTATTTATTTATTTGTATTCTAAATTTATGTTTTCTGAGTATCCTTTCTGCAGACACATAAAAACAGGTTTAGAAATAAAATTTAGGTTCTTAGTCTTTTAAATTTTTAACACAGACTTTAAATAACCTCCAGATATGGCAGCATTTTAAATACCCCGTTCTGTAAAAACGTAGTAAGATTTATAGTGACTGGAAATTTCCACCTGCCTGGCTCATGCCAAGTCATTGTTGCATACAGCTCACCTACAGCTCTGTCAGAAAACCATCCAGGATATTGAACAGCTGCCAGAACTCGCAGTCCCACGTGTAAGCTACACTATAGCCAGAGAGGTGAAAAAAAGCACTGAACAGTGGTTATTGTGCTGCTCCTTCCCATTTCACACAGAATATGATGGAAACAGAGCAGCTACATTCTCACACCTTCATATGAGAAACAAGCTGTGCTGGTGGACAGAAAGAACAGTTGAGTTGCTAAGAAGAGAGGAAGCTGTAACCAGATTATTTTAGTGTTGAAGTGCCCAAGATAGTAACCAGTCCCTATGTAATTAACTGCCAGATTAACATAGAATATGGGAATAGATGAAAAAGTACTTTTGTGACAGTGGAAAGGCACAAGGCTGTCCTGGTTTTGCTCTTGTTTGTTAGGGATTTGGGACGGGGGTTGGAAAAGAAAATAAATTATTCAATTTCTTTCTTTAATTTCACAAAATACAGTAATGCTGATTGAATCCATTTGACCCCAAATGATCCCATTTCATCTAAAACCAAGCCAGGCTCTTGAATCTTACATAAATAGGGCCAAGACAATTCCACTGACATTAATAGATTTACATTGATATTCATCGGCAAGATGTCAATCATCCTGCCACAGTCAGCTCTGATATCTACTTCAAATGCTGCCACTTAAGGAAAAGATGGCATTATTTTTCAAGAATGAACTGAATCATTAGTAGCTAATAATTTTAACTGCACAGCTAAAATGCACAGTTCAAACAATCAGACAGTAGGATAGTACCAAGTAATGAGAGCTGTCTTTATAAAAAAAGCCAAGACTTGGGCTTATATGCATAAATCTTTTCTACAAATATATTCAAAGTTTAGGAAAAAAAACCTAAATATATTTCCTTAATTCAGGGAAGGAATTGTACCAAGTCTGCATTTAATAGAAGAACTTACTTTTTACTGATGTCAGGGTGATCCAGGGCCTTCAGGACTCGCAGGTCTGCCTGGTCTTCCAGGAGAAGATGGGGCCCCTGGACAAAAGGTTGGTTCATTTCTCTCTGCAGTCTACCTGCTTCACTCCAAGCATTCCTACTGTTCTCCCTGTGCTGACACCCAAAACTAGAAGAGAGAGTGTTCATGGACAAGGGGAAAAGTATCACATTTTTTTCAGCAAAAAAAATTCTCTTTCAAATATACTTTTTTAGGAAAAGCTCCACTTTTTCTAATTTTTTGGGGTGGGGCATTGTCTTATCTTGTTTACTATTGTGTGCTTTTTGGAATTCATTAAATGCCCTGCAACTCAGAAGGGAAACCACTAAAATGGCTATGGGCAACCTTTCATGGCCTTCTGACCATGTTTTTTTCTAGAATCAGAAACCCCATTATTTAAGGTTATATACTCAGAGTGTTCAGACGTCACTAAGGAAACGTGCTACTTCACACATTCCATGCGGAGTTTTACAATGCTTGCTTCTGAATATGGGAAAAAAACCCCAGACACACCTGACATCAGTGGAAGTTTTGTCACTGATTCTAAATGGTCTATGGTTTTAATGAACTTATTCAAGGGAATACAAAGTTGGTCTTGCACCATGTCCATGTAGTGCACTGAAATGCTCCTTTGATTTTTCTATTCCAGGGTGAACCAGGGTTACCTGGTCTTAGAGGTCCTGAAGGTGCTCCAGGGATTGGAATACAGGGGGAAAAGGTGAGGATTTCTTACTAAAGGTGTCACTCAAAATTGTAATGTTCCAGGAATAGGTTTGTCAAAGACTTCTCTTTTTTTTTTGTCTAATATAAGTAACAAAAAAATACTACTCTGGACTCATAGATTCATTTTTGCTGTAATTACTACAGCCTAGTAATCTGCTTGAACAGCAGTTTTCCCTTTACAAATTTACACTATTCTTAGCTTTTTCTGGTCAATCAGACAGGGCATTGTGATGAATTGATTGGCCCTATTTGTCTTCAAATTAAAAACAAAAGTACTAGCAAGTGAATTATATTTTTCTGTTTTGATTATTTTTCTTAGATAGTATCTTTTTAATGTAATAACTTACTTTTCAGCTGCAATTATTCAATTTTTAAATTCCTTTTGGCTTTTATTTTTGTCACAGTATTCTGTGGTAAACTGGTTTACTTAATTTCAGATGAAATCCATGTCGTTTTAATTGTACAAATCCAAAACTGGACAAGTACTGACCAGAATTAACTGACTTGCCAATGAAGGCAATAGGAACAGCTCACATGCACTACCTACAAGCAGAAGTTTGCTGTCTTTCACTAACATTTACAATTGATTTCAGTTAACACATTCTTAAATTATTTGGCATGTGTGATGTCTTCTCCATTTTTGTAGGGAGATCAAGGACAGAGAGGAATACGTGGATTAACAGGACCAGCAGGAGTGCCTGGACCTGTTGGAGCTAAAGTGAGTTTATTACCACGTTACATGTGTAAAATAGCTTCCCAAAGCTGTACATTGTTCCAGAACTCAGAAACAACTCCTCCAGAATGACCTCACTTCAAAAAAAGTAATTTCAAAAAAGATCAGCAAAGGCTTCTCTTAGCAAGACTGACCATGATCCCTATAAACATCTAGAAGTGTTTTCTAAAAACCTTTGCATTTACCATATTGTTTCCTGTTGGTTTGGAAAAAGTCAGGGTATATACTGGTATTTTATACTTAAATATTTGGGAAGATAGTATAGTGTATGGCATATAAATATATGACAGGACTTCATTTTCCCTTACACTGACTCATGGCTGATACTCTTTGATTGATTCGGAGTTTTTTAAAATACTCAGTAGTTACTGAAAGTAAGAGAAGAGCTACTCCAGGTTTCTCCCCCAGTTTCTTATTCTTTCACTATTAATACACACAAGAGTATTTCCACAAAAGAAGGAAAAAGAGGTAAAAAAGTGAAAGAAACATTAAAAAAAAAAAAACATTCTAACAGAAATGTATACCTATACAGCTGAGCAGGAAGTCTTGAGCACTGTATATGCTGGACCAAGTCTTGAATACACTAAGAAAGTGACTTCTAAAGATATGTTTTTTCAGTGACTGGGAAGAATCTCATTTCCATGGAGAAAACAGAAGTATGGTTGTTATCGGTGCTCCAAATAGCTAGATTTCACTTTGCATAGAATAGCTTATAAGAAATTCTAATAGAATTTTAATGGAATTAAACATAAATCATTGCATAAATGTTTTCTCTATGAGATGGTCATGCTCAATTTCAGCAAAATCCATTGTTTTTTCTCTCCTACCTTCACTGCAGGGAGAGCCTGGTGCACCAGGACGTCTTGGAATGCCAGGCCCTCCTGGAAGATCTGTGCCTGGACCAAAGGTACCATCCACACTCCATCTCCTAGTGCTTAGAAAACTGGGTGAAAACTGAAGTAGGCTATGTTAATAATATTTGTGTAAATAATTTCAGCCTTATGTGGTCAACTAAAACTTCTTCTTTCCTATGAACAGCATTGTGGATTGTATCCAGTCTAGTTACTACTGTGCCTTGGTATTAACTGTATGGCAGCTTGAGGTGTGGCCCACCTTTGCTCATTTCTTTATTTTGAATAACCTTGGATATCAAAACAATTTTGCTTATTCTTTGTATATTTTCTATTTATTCTTTCATTTTAATTTATGCTTTTGGTGTTTAATGCTTGCAACTGCAATAAATAAAATCAGCTATTATGTTCATTATATATAAATCGATATAAAAGAAACCCACAGCCCGTGCTGTTTAATAAGATATGTAATCAGAGGATTTATTTTCTTCACTGCAGGGTGACATTGGGTTACCTGGTCTTGCTGGACCAATTGGAGAACCAGGTTTTGGGCTTCCTGGGGCAAAGGTAGCTGCTAAATTGTTAACCTAATTTCTGATAGAACTGTAAAATGAGGCAGGAGGATTTCAGTGAAGCAATAACAAATCTCCTAGGATGGCCAAATGTTCCACAGGAATACAACTAAAGTAATTTCTTTTTATATATAGGCCACAAAAGACAACAGACAGAGCCCTCAAAAAATATTAAAATTAGTGACTTAGAAGCAAAAGGTCCTGTAAATCATGAGCACTATTAAATGTCACTGGTTTAGTCCAGGATTAAATAAAACTAAAAAAATTCACACAGTAAAATACATTAGCAGACAAACAGATAAAATCAAATTACAGTATATTTGCCACGTAACTTTCACGGAAAATTTCCTGCTAGCAATTGTCTTGGCATTTACTCAGCTGTTTTTCCTGCCTGCATCAGGGTGACCGAGGCCTTCCAGGACCCCCTGGGCCCTTGGGGCAAAAAGGAGATGGTTATGCTGGCCCACCTGTAAGTTTATCGATTTTTTTTTTTTATGTACATTGGGAAGAAGTAAGTGCTACACCTAAGGGATTAGCCTCCATGTCTGACATGCTAGGAAAGATTTGCTGGTCTAAAAGCCTAGAAAGCCTAAAACTCCTCAACTGTTGAAAGGTACTTCAGCACAAAAGAAAAAGAAATCTCCCCCTGAAATAGTACAAGATCATCCGTTCCCCCACTTCTCTTGATTACACACTGTAACATATTCCAAGTGGGTTGTTTTTCCCCAAAGTATCACTGATCTTTCAATCAGTTCCCTCAAAATCTTCATGTAGGGTCCTGTCTTCTGCCCAACCGTACAAAACTTATTCCCAAACAGGAAAATACAGTGTAGCTAAGCAGCTGGGCCCATATACATCCCAGAACCACTGAAAAAGCAATTACTGTGCAAAGAGCCAGAACTACCCTTCAAAGAGGCCTTTATTGGTAGATATAACCAATCCCTTCAAAAAGTATGCAAAGAGAAAAGGCTCCATCCTCTCCCTTCCCTGCACACGTATGCAATGCTGGCGTCACATATCCAGTCTGCTCATCAGCGTGCTCCACCAGCCCTGGCAGTTACCTGCCTGTGCAGTGAGGAAGTCTCAGAAAGACTGCTGGCTGCAGTCCAGGACTTTGGATCATACATGCTTGCATTTGCCTATGCTAAAGACAACAGGAAAAGTGAGGAACAAAAAATTAACAAATACCAACATGGAAATTGGAAATTGATTTGTACTGCTTTCTGATATTTTTGTGCAACCCAATGAAGAACTGCTTCTGCAACTGCCTCTCCAGATTAGACTCCTCTATCTTCAAACACATTCAAGCCCCTGGATGACATGCACTACACATGCAAATGCTACTGACACAACTTCTGGCATATCAGAGTAAAGTCTAACCAGTTGTAGACCACAGTGATCCCATTAAGAAATAAATATAGTCAAGATACTACCATATAAATATTAACAAATGCACGAAGTCAATGTAGCTGTAAATTAAATTTATATCCTGTCTGTGTATATAATTTCAGGGCTTGCCAGGTCTCCCTGGGATTCCTGGTGAACAAGGCCCAGATGGAGTTGGACTACCAGGACCTAAGGTATAGACCTTAACTTCTAGAAAAGCAAATGCTTGTGTGTACTCTACTTCATGGAGATACAATTCCTACCTATAGGTCATAGTCAGAATACTTGTTTAATCCAGCTTTAAATTTGTTCTCGGTATATAAAAGGCAGATCTTTTTTGGCTTAGGTTTGTTCAGGTTTTTTTGGTTTGGGGAATCTGGAGTTCATTTTACAATATGGGACTTTTAATTCCTCTGTAACTGTGCATAATCAACTGCGCCTGTCTTGAGTATGTTCAGACAACTAGCCGCTGTTTATCCCCAATAACTTGCTTGTCCTGCCACCAATACTCTTGGGTTAGCATTATTTGGACTTGCACAGTGTGGTTCAATAGTTCTCTTCTCATTGTCCCATTTGAGTATAACAGACACTGGGAATTCCAGAGATTAATTAAACTTTGGTATTCACTACTTACTTCTTAAAGTATCGGTTTTCAGGGTGATCCTGGTAGTAGAGGACCAGCTGGCCCCCCCGGTTCCCCAGGAAAAGGCCTGCCAGGACCAAAAGTAAGATATTTAAACAATTACATCTCTCTTTGTCTAATTTCTAAAATAGGGGGGGAAAGTATACTATAAAAATGTGTGTCATGCATAGACATCTACATGTTTTCTGTCTTCACTGAAAACAACTAATCCAACAAATAGTCTTTATTTTGTAGAAAATCAAAAATATTTCTGGTGACTAGCCCTAAACCATAGCCTCCTTGTGGTTGCATATGATAAATGATAAAGTGATAACCTTGCAGTGAAGATCAGTGACAAGACATTTAGCTCCTGCAGGCATTAGCTGCAACTGAGTGGCAAAAATGTCTTCAGACCTAGCATTGGTCAGAATTAATGGCTGAGCAAGGACTTAGTATGTCTTGCCTATACTATTGTTACAGCTATAGGCATTACTGTTAAGTTCTTCTGGGGTTAATTCCTCTTTTTTACTGTATAAATACAATAATCATCTAATAACCAGTATGAGGATCAATCCCTGCAAAAAGGATTATTTTTGTAATTATTTTGTAACCATGACAAAGGCCCGAAAATAATTGTAACTATAAAAAGCCTCCATAATTGGAAACTCTTATGCTCCTACAGCTCAGTTTTAGAAATCCAGTGAATACAAAAGAACTGGTTTAGAATGTAAATATAAAGGAACCCAACAACGTCAAATGCAAAGATTATGCAACATAATAATGTGTTACCTGCACACTGTGGCTTATTGGTCCCTGAGATTCAGTTCCCATTGGCAGGAAGGCTGGGTCCAGAGAAAAGCAGTGGTGAAGCACCTCCTCAGGCCGTATTAGTCCCAAGGACTGGCATGTGCACAAGATCCTTACAAATGAGGAGACTGAGAATTTCATGCACGGTTACTAGAATAGCAGTATAGGCATAAAATTAATATGTACTATGTGGCTTTTGATTGCTTCCTGTGAATAACATGGAATGGGAACATCTTCTCTAGCATTCTTTTGAAAACTAGCTTATAAATTAGCAACAAATGTTTATTTGCAATGCCAGATTAGTATGTATGCCTATAGGTCTTACTGTGTAATGACAGCAAAAGATAAAAAACCAATAATAATCTTCTCTTAAATTTTAATTCAGTCCCCAATGTCCCACCAATACAATCCATCCTTCAATGCAGCATATATCTCTATCAGCAAGGTGATTCATGTTCTCTAAGTATTAAGCCAAGTGACTCCTTTGAAGGATAATCTGGATTTTAATAATATGATAAAGACCAAAAAGAGTCTTTTTCAGCTAAAGCAATCTTATTCTCACTACTTATAAAAAGACTTGTTTGGTAAAGCAAGGACAAGAAATTACATGGCGGTATAACAATTTATTGTGTATTTTTATTATGAACATTCTCTAGGGAACCATAGGACGCCCAGGGCCACCTGGCTCTCTGGGACCTCCTGGAGAAGGTATTC
This sequence comes from Corvus cornix cornix, assembly GCF_000738735.6. Lineage (NCBI taxonomy): Eukaryota > Metazoa > Chordata > Aves > Passeriformes > Corvidae > Corvus > Corvus cornix. The sequence goes on from NC_046337.1 coordinate 19,711,490, forward strand.
AAGGAGCTAAGGTAAAAAGACTCAGTGTCTTCAGTATCTAACCTGAGCTGAGTGGTCAATCTGACCACCACAGTGTTAAGGAGATTTCACATTGTTTCTTACATGAACAGAGCCTTAGGCTAGAAAATGAGAAGGATAATGTGAGCACCTGTAAAGTATGTTTTGTCTACTGCTGCAAACTAGTCCAAGCATGTGTGCGCTGAGGAAAGAAGAATGAACTTTCATCAGTTAAAAATACCTTTACAAAATTAAAAATACCACTCCCTCAATTCTCATGCCTAAGGAGACAGTCTGAATTAGTTATGTCTACTACCACTCTATTCAGTAGAGAAAAAGCCTCCATCCTGAATCTGTGTGTACTATTAATTTTCCCTTGTAATATGCACAGTCAGATGAGACAGACTCAAAAGATAGTAATAAGAAAGGCAGAATGAGAAGGAATAAAATGGGATGGAAAGAGGAAAAAAATTAAAATTACAAGCAAATTAAAATTAAATCCAATAATGATCATGCACTTTTTCAATATTGTTTATCTTTATACTGAAGAAGTATTTGAGACATACAAGTTAGCTACTAAATTGTCTCAAGTGCCTCAAAATCCTTGTTAAAATGCAGTTTGAGAAACTTTCTCTTTGAACATTTTAAATTGCTGTGTGATGAATGATTACAAAGGGTTAATTTCACTACCTGGATTATCATTAGGGGGAACAAGGTATTCAAGGAATGCCAGGACTACGAGGTCCCCCTGGAGATGGGCTTCTGGGAGAGAAGGTATGATATCTAAATCAGAGATAATAGTGAGATAATGCCCTAGATGGAAGCCAACACACTCAAAATGCTCTTTTACAGTCAGTTCTCATTGAAGGCATGTGAATTCTGTGTAAAGAGAACCCCAGACACTAGAAGATTATATTATTATTAGAAGTTATATTGTTGTTAGAGGTTATACTATTATTTTATTATTAGCATAAATATAGATATTAGATGTTATAGAAGTTTTATTATTAGAATAAATATAATTATTAAATTTAATATCACTGCCTTTCACCCATGTGCTATGCAAAATTTTGGGACTACATCAGTGTTAAGAAAAAGAGAACTGTAGGTTGGAATCAATTTTTAGATGTGATCACAATGGCTCAGAAAGCCTGTACAAAGTCCCATAGTCTACTAAAAATCAAACCAAGAAGCACTAATACATCTGTTTGCTAGGCCAAACACCTTTTCTGGGCCAAAAGGTTCTCAAAGTGATATTCCCATTATTCATTCCAATGACACCCTGGGATTTCTTTTCTATTTCGCTACTGTTATCTTATTTTTCTAAGACACAGATAATAATTTCCATCATGCAATATCCCATGAAACCCCTCCGTCTGCATGTAGTTGTTTGAGATGCTTCATTGTTCAAACCGCTTCAGGTATTTTTTCCCATAAAAAATGCTTAGCCAATACTACAAGTTATTAACAAAATTTACAAAACACCAATTTATTTAAATGATCTCTAACAAAGATTTCTAACTCATGTCAGAAGCTTAATGTGCATTTAACAAAGGCTACTACAGAGAAATTTGAAAAGTGTAACAAAAACTGACTTATACTTTCTGTCTGCTTACCACTGTGGTTTTAAAGGGAGATCGAGGAGCTACAGGTGACAAGGGGAAAAAAGGAGAAAAAGGTCATGTGGGTGAACCTGGTTTATCTGGAGAACCTGTGAGTAACTCAGGTTTATCACAGATGTTTTCTTAAACCACTTAAAAACAAAGTTGGGTTGTGTGTTCTTCTTTCTATTTAATTACATATAATCCAAAAAACTTAAGAAACTGAAACTATTAACCACTTTAAAAGCACAAAGACATTTACTTGATTTACTTGACATTACTTCCCACATGGATGTGGTTTCTTCCTTAAGGCAGTTGTCATGGTTTAATTTAGCCAGCAACTAAATAAATACTACAGAGCCACTCAATCATCTACCCCCACAGCGCTGGTGTGATGGGGAGGAGAATCAGAAAAAAAAGTGAAAAAACCCTAAACAAGCACAAGACTCATGGGCGTATATAAACCAGTCTAATAACTGAACCAAGGATAACCATAATCATAAAAAAGCCAGGTGATGCCCAATAAGATTGCTCACCACCTGCTGATCAATGCCCAGCCCATCCCTGAGCAGTGATCGGCCCCTCCCGGCCAACTCCCCCCAGTTTCTGCACTGAGTGTCACCTCCCACGCTATGGAATATCCCTTTGGCCGGTCCGGGTCAGCCGTCCTGGCCATGCTCCCCCCAGCTCCTTGTGCAGCTTCTCACTGATGGAGCATGGGAAACTGAAAAGTCCTTGGCTATGGGTAAGCACCACTTAGCAACAACCAAAACATCAGTGTGTTGTCAACATGATTCCCATAGCAAATCCTAAACACAGCACTGAACCAGCTACTAAGAAGGAAATTAACTCTATCCCAGCCAAAAGCAGGACAGCAGTGAAAGACAACTGACAATCAGTGATCCAGTGGGAGACTTGAGGTCATTCAATTCCCATAAACCACCTTAGGAGATTGCAGATACTACATGGACAAGGTGTTACCACAAGCACACTTTTTCTAGCTTAAGTTCCTATTGGCCAAATACTATTCTAATGATGGAATTGATGAAGTTGTATTCTGAATTACAATGTTACTATCTAATTGCAATAGCTTAATTAGCAATCACTGTTACAGGGCAAAACTGGACCAAAGGGAGACCAAGGCCTAACAGTAAGCAAATTCAATTATTTAAATCCCATTACAGCAAAATACAAACAACACTAGATACTATCAGATAAAATGCAGCCAGTTAATTATTTTGGAAAGAGTTTTCTGATTAGAAGTGGTCTCAGTAACAATATAGAAAGAAACCAACTCAAAGATTTCTGCCTTTTTCTCATCTTGTTTATGCTGAAATAGAATTAAAAGTCCCTGATGATTTTAGGCACTTTTCTGCTACATGTTCTTTTATAGCTAGTGTTAGATCACCCATGTGTGTACTTGCTGCAGGAAGGTTTCTTTGCAAGTATTTAAGAGAATAAAGAGCAAAGATCTTCAAACTTATCATGGTCTATCATGCTATGAACTTAATTATATTTCTGCTAAGCCTGAACCACATTTGACCCAAATTCAGTAAAGTATGTCAGCAAGTATATAAATACTAGTACAGTTTATGATGGAAGCTGAGCAGCAGTAGCAAAAGATTTTATTTGAAAGACTGACTCAATGCCAGATGAGTCCTGTCATGCACTTCAAAAAATATAACAAATTATTGCTCTAATATTAAAAACACTCTGTTCACATGTCACAGAAGCTATCATTTTTCTGAACAGACAGCTCTGAAGACAGCAGTTTTGGGGTATTTTGCTGATGAAGGCTGGGTAATAGAGAGGGCCAGGTACATCAAGGCTGACAACTCCCAATTCCATTCTGTATTGGTGCTGTGGCATATGTCAGCTCACTACAAGCAGTCCTACGCTTCCTAAGGTTGGGTCTATTTGTCTGCTCCCAGTGCATTTAAAAGGTATATCATATTATTCAGATGCTAAAATATTTGTGCCTTTCAGTTTTAAATAGAACAAAGTTACCACAAAACATTTTTTAAAATAACAGTAGTTAATTGTTTCAGATAGAGATGTTAACGTGTCATCAAGTTATTGATTCTTGTATGCATATGAAATAGTTCATTGTAAAATGTGGAACTCATTCCCAGTTTTGAAGGAAAGGTTTGGAAGTTAAACAGTAAGATATTTCTAAGTCACTGTAGGACACAAATATTAATTATAAACAAAATCTTGTTAGTGTCAATATTATACCTCATTTGAAAGAGGCAAGTCATAAAATATTTTAATATTTAATGTTTTTCATATCCAGAGAGAAGACATAATTAAATTAATTAAAGAGATATGTGGTAAGTACTCAGGAAATCTTTATGTTCAGATTCTATATTTCGTTCATTACATTTGCATTCTTCTCTTTTCCAAAAGGACGCCAAATCAAGTCATTGTGACCTGGTTTTTTTTTTTTACTTTTCCTTTGTAGGTTGCAGTGTTAAATGTAAGGAAATTCCTATGGAGCTTGTATTTGTGATTGACAGTTCTGAGAGTGTGGGACCAGAAAATTTTGAGATTATCAAAGACTTTGTAATTGCTTTAGTAGACAGAGTAACTGTAGGCAGAAATGCTACCAGAATTGGCCTTGTGTTATACAGTTTAGAAGTTCGGCTAGAATTCGGTCTCAACAAGTATCCAACCCGGCAGGATGTTAAACGAGCAATCAGAAAAATGCAATACATGGGAGAAGGCACTTACACAGGAACTGCTATCCACAAAGCAACCCAGGAAGGATTTTCTGGTGCTCGAGCAGGGGTGCGGAAAGTAGCTATTGTGCTAACAGATGGCCAAACAGACAGGAGAGAAGCTGTAAAACTAGATCTTGTTGTTCGAGAGGCTCATGCAGCAAACATCGAAATGTATGCAATAGGAATCGTAAATACTTCAGATCCAACACAGGTTGAGTTTGTGCATGAGCTAAATCTGATTGCTTCAGACCCAGACAGAGAACACATGTATCTCATTGATGACTTTAACACCCTCTCAGGTGCGTTCATTCGAGTTTTATTCAGTCTTGTATCTGATGCTTCTCACAAAGGGGCAGGGTGGGGGAGAAGTATTATCTTTGTGAATATGTTTTGATGCTGATCAGGATTAGTTACAAGGTGCAGAGTAATAGGAATCTAGAGATACAGATCCCCTTCTTTTACAGTGTCACATTATGAGGCAACATGCCAGCAGGGGGGGATGTCACCCAGTCTAGGAAAACAGCTGCTTAAACAAGCTTTCTAAGATGAGTAAGTGCTCACGCACTGAAAATCTGCTGGACTGTAAATCAGAATGAAACCCATTGTCATAAATTCTACTTGCTCACTTCCCCTGGGAAATAACCCATTTTCACTTGGTTATTCACGTCAGCAAGAGAAGCAGTTATTTTCCCATTATCAGCTAGTAGTTGTTACTAAGCTTAAATGAACACCCTTACATAAGTTCATTGTATTTTCTACCACACAGAGGACATACTTGCTGGCAAATTTGTGACCAAAATAATCGATAGTCCAAAGAGTCTGGAATAATTTTCTTAGATGCATGTAAACAATGATAACATGTGTATTACAGACATATATAAGTAATCAAAATTCTAAAAATACATTGAATTCCTCAGTATGATAAGTTTTCTACTTTTTTTTTTTTTTTAAACAGCTCTGGAGTCCAAATTAGTCAATCAATTTTGTGAAGATGAGCATGGCACCTTAATATACAATCATAATGAAAACAGTGCAACTATAAATGGAGGATCCTTCCATTCAGTATCTCCAAGTTCTTTACATTACAACAATGTTAACAGACAATCACTTTCAGCACAGACACCTGGAGTATCTACAGTAGAAAGTCCTCTGAGTCTTGGCCATCTTCCTCAACCATTAGCTCCGGTATGAAAATTCAGCAGGCTTTAATGAGCAGAACTTTAAAATATGTATCTTTCTGTGCCACCTAATGTAATATATACCATTTCCCTTAATTTTCTACAGGACAGGTACTTGAACTTGGCATGCATAGAGCTGATTGTTCTGAGTAAGAGCTCTGATGTTGCATGCAGGCCATTAACTAATAGCTATAACTTATTCCTGATACTGTTACAAGGATTCCTTCGTTTAACACAGTAATATTTGTGCCACAATGTGAATCATAATATTAAAAACAATTACACTGTTATAATTAAGTCTAAGAATAGCAATTGAACTCAATTGTAGATTATAATTTTAACTTTATTTATAAAGTTCTGTAAAGCTCAACTAAAAAAACCACCATATATATCCCACATTTAGATATGACAACTTTCCTGGTAAACCAACCAGGTGAAGTAAAAATTCTGGTTCTTAACACTGAAGTCACGCTAAACAGAAAGAAAAAACATTAGAAAATCTGTAAGTCATGGAAGGCTTGTTCATTTTGAAACACTTCAGAGTATCCGGAAAGAAAAAAAATCAAATGCTTATTTCAGACCAAAGTACCTCCTGTAGTATATGAAGCCTATGAAGAGGAACAAGATGAAGAAAAACAGCCAACCTTCCTAACAGTAGACACTAGAGGTATTTTTATTGTCATTGATTTCTTCATTTTAATTTTTGGTGATGAAAAATCAACATCTCATTCTGTTTATTTTCACCTGCAGCTGTGGTACCATTACTGTCATCTAAACAACCATTATCTGATAAAGTGATGACATCATCTCTTTCAACTATAGGCCCCACACCAAGACCCGGTGGGTTAAAGACCATAGCCAGTTTTTCATTTTTTTCCCTCTTCTCCTGGTACGAACTTTTAATAAGGCTTTAAATCAGAGTACCTTTGTTCCATTCTCTGCAGATTTTGTGAATCTGTGATGTAGAAGAAAAGTCATTTCAGGATTTTATAGTTGCAGTTCTTGTCTTCCCAAGTTCTGGATCCCACCGCTCCCCTTAAAGCAAAAGCAAGGTTATCTATAACCTGAGAGGGAGCTTATAAGGGGCATCTAAAAACAGAATAATGCTCATTGAAGGTGGGCCAGTCAGCAGGTCATTCATCAGCCAAGGAGGGGCAGTCTGCAGAGGTGGGAGACTTCATTAAAGACACAGATAGTGATTTCAGAATTGGACTGAAAGAATATATTTCTGTTTCAGAGGAGCAATAGGAAAAAACAGTGTTTAGTCATTTGAAGTATAATAATTAGCTGACTGCTTAAAGTGTTGGTTCTTTTCATGTGAAATGTTCAAATGTATTTTGGTCATCATTTGGGGGTTTTCAGTTCCAGTAATAGTGTATTATGATGGGAGCAACAGAAGACAGCAATAGAAACATGTTCTCATATTTCCTGGGAACAGTGGCATAACTTATTTGGTCTCTGGCACTAACTTTTTTTCAAAAAAGTAACAAGATACCAGTTGCAAAAGACAAAATATTAGTCACAACATTAAACTTCACAAAAAACTGTTTTCTATCTCATGGTATTATTAAAGTGAGACTAGATTAGTATCTCACAGTCCTCTAATCCATATCTGTAGCAGTCACCAGACCAACAAGCTTTACATTCAAACTTACATACATAATTACTATCATTTTATTAGATTAGTAGCACAAATATCTTACAAAAGCAAGGCAAAAGTTTTATATTCTTCTCAGTATTTTAACCTCTCTTCTTCCATACCACAAGAACTGATATACAGCAGAAGGATGCAGCAGATGCAAAAACAGCAGATGCACCTAGCTTACAGCTCTTTGGCTTACAATTTCAGGTTGCTCACAAGACTGGCTGCACTTAATCAGATTTCAAAAAAATATATTTCAAAATTATCATATTCACATTGTTTGCTCTTTTTGTATGTGGAGCTATAATACTATTATTTCTGGAATTACTAGAATCATGCCAGTAAAGGGGAACAGTTTATTGACTACTAAGATGCACTTATAACTTGCCTTCAATACTAACATCTTTAGAACTAAAAGAGAATCTTAAACTATCGTATAAGATTAGCAGAAAAAAATACAACAAAATCAGAGTTTTAAAGGTAAAGTCTATGGAATACAATTGACTTTTACAAACTGAATTGTTTCTATTCCTCTTTTTTCTTTTTATTTTAGAAAGTGATGTGGACCTCCAGTGCAAGCTAAGGTTAGATCAAGGGCCATGCCGCGTTTATACAATAAGATGGTATTATGATAAAAAAGCCAATGCCTGCGCTCAGTTTTGGTATGGTGGCTGCGGTGGAAATGCAAACCGTTTTGAGACTGAAGAGGAATGTAGACAGGCTTGTGTATTTTTTTCTGGAGGTAGGAATTAGTCTCTACATTAAAAATGAGCAGGTTGAAGCTATTGATTATTTGGCTTTTTTATCAAGTATCTAGCATGATATCTAAAATCAAACCAATTAATTTATGGAATGTTAACTTTATGAAGGCATATGCCCACTAACTAAAACAAGTCTACCTATGCAAGCATACTTTAATACTTTTAGCATTTATTATATGACATTGTGATTATAACAAAATAGCAAATTTTCAGCAGTATCAAGAGTAAAACATTTCCTTTTTTACTCAGTTAGAGTACAACATTTCCTTTTTTACTCAGTTATAGTAAGACCAGTGGAGCATTTGCCATAGCAGTTGCCCTTCCTTCACCTAAATCTTAAAATACTACCATTGTACAGTCACTAACTAGACCTTATTTTAAACTACTTATATGGCTCTGGAAACCAATCCTTAGTCATTAGGCAATTTCTTCTCCCTTTGTTACAGAAATCTGATCTTTGGCATGGATTCTGCAATGAAAACTTCACATCTTATAAGTGAAACTGTTCTCACAAATAGTATTTCACTATTTAAAGCATAAGATATCCATTTCCAAATTACATGCAGAGTACTACTGAGTACAGATAAATACAACAAATGCATCAACTTTTGGCCTATGTGCTCACTGGGTCACAGGACAGGAAGGTGGTTCAGTTCCTTCCCCACCTTTCCTAAACATATCACAGATACATTTAGTCCTTTTTTTTCCTGTAAACTCGCCTCAGTTTTTATTAACTAGCCAAGATCCATGACAATTACAGTTAAAACACATCCACAGACTTCTGTGAATGATATACCAATAACTGGCACCACTGCATTGGGTTAGTTCATGTCTAAAGTAGTCCTTGTTATGTGTTCCTCTTCTGAAAGCCAAGCCTAATTTTTAAATGTATTTTAATATTTTCATCTTCCTTAGTTAACTATTTAAACTTACGTTCAAAACATTAAACACTGTCTGCCACTGTGATACTGCTTTTTACGTTTATGTCTGCCTGTATATGTTGCATTTTCTATAATATACCTTAAAGCTTGTTTCTAATAAAACATTTCTGGTTTTACTGCCAGGACAGAAAATGGATAATGGTACCTTTACTGGACTAAAAACTTACCTCACAGCTGAATCACACTTACTGCGTCATATGTTTCAGATAATGCAACTGGATTTCTGCCACAGCCCTTAACAAGGCCAAACATCTGAGATTACCCACTCCTGTACATGAAACTCGATGGTCATTTTTGGTTGGATTTGGGCGGTTTGGGTTTTTTTCCTGAGCAAATGGTAACATCAAGCACATCAACAAAAAACAGAGTTTGGCCTCAACCAAAACACCCTCCACCCTTTCTGCTTGCAGAACCCTCAGCCCCTCTCCTGACACGTCCAGAGAGGACGAGGCACTTCCCACCTGCTGCTTTCTGATTTCGTACAGTTTGTGTCAGTTTCCAGATGGGTGCAACGGGGTCCTCTCCAACCCAGGGACAAGCTTTAGGGAAAGAACTATCAAAGGACAAGTTTCTTCTTAGGATTCTTTTTCGGAGTATTATTTTTTAAATTTGAAAGTGGTACGGCACTGCAATTAAAATTTGGATACAGTTTTCAAGTAATTTCAAATTAAAAATGACACATCCCATCTATTTTAAAATAAACCCAAAACCACCAAACAAACACCCACCCCGGAAACCGCCAGGGCTGAAGGCTGCATTAGCGAGAACGCGAGCCTCTCTCAGGTTTTGGGTTTCAGCGCCTCAGAGGAGCCGGGGGAGGAGCCAGGGCGGGCGGGAGTGCGCGCGCGCTCCCCACGTGCAGCACCGCAGCCAATCCCGGCCGCCGCGGGAGCGCGAGACCGCCCCCCCTCCCACAGCCCGTTGCCAGGGCGGCGCGCGGACTCGTCGGGGCGGGTGGCGGCTATGAGCGGGGTACTGGACGTGCTGTGGGAGGACCGGGATGTCCGCTTCGACATCTCCCCGCAGTGAGTGTCCGTGTCCCGGCCCTGCCCTCACAGCGGCGCTCTCGGGCCCGCCCGGCGCCGAGAGGCTGCGGGCTGAACACTCCCTCTGCAGGTGGAGGCCGACCGCCATTATCGGCGCGGTGCATGCCGGGAGCGCCCCGGTGTGGCGGCGGGGGAAGAGCGAGTTCACCTGGCGGAGCGGGGCGCGAGAGGGCGGGCACGGCTTGATGGGTGGGGCCCACTCACCGTTTCCAATCTATAAAAAGAACACAAAATAAAAGGTTGGACGCTGGAAGAGTGAGGGAAGGGTATATATTTTTTCCAGCTCAGTTTTTCTTGCACTGAGAAGTATAGCCAAACTGAAGGCGTGTGTCTGCGGGGACGGTGGCACTCATGGTTACCAGGGACTTGGCGTCCCTGCCGTGGAGTTAGCATCCTCCTCAGGGAACAGGGCGGTGGCTGTGCAGTATTTCACGAAACTCTGTCTTATAATACATTTTGTTTCTGTCATGTCATGCATGAAGAGCTTTGGCTGCTTTTGACAATACGATTAAAATACAGCAAAAATTCATACTACATTTGTTGTTATGTAATTAAGCGGTTAGAACAGTTAAATGAAGCAAAATAATAATATAAACAAATAAATAGAAGACCTCACAAAAAAACCAAACCAAAGAGCAAACCACACCCTTTGTGGAAAATTTAGCTGAGCGTTTCATATGTCCTTATACATAAGATATTTCTTTTGCTGGCATTTCTTCTTTCCTGAGCCTACTTCCACTCCTTGTGACCTGAAAGTACAAGAGGCAATAAATTCTATCCTCTAAAAATTATGTGAATGCAGGTGGTTTTTTTCTTTTCCCTCCAATTTCCACACACTTTCTCCTTATTTTGGAGTATAGTTTTCTTGGCCACACTTGCTACATATTTATTTATTGTTATGATTTAATGATAATGATATTAATATTTTTAATCTCTGAGATGTAGTGCTAATTTCAGGTATGTAAAGTTGATTTGTATGTATGTATGCATATGTGGATTTTTCACTGCATGACGTACTGAGCAGAAAACAGAGGAAAGTGAAGTAGGGAAATAGAAATGGCCTTATTTTTGCAAGATAAATCAGATTATTTTTCCTTTTTTTTTTTAGACAAATGAAAATGAGACCTGGAGAGGTCCTTATAGACTGCTTAGAGTCTGTTGAAGATACCAAAGGAAACAATGGAGACAGAGGTAACTGCATACTCAGGGAAATTGTAAATTTTCTACTATTTAACCTGTGTAGGTTCATGAAAGCCTGGTCAGGTTTCCATTGAACTCAGTATCAGTGCTCTGTTGCACAGAAGAGATCCTGCTTGTTTCATAGATCTGCCTCAGAGTGTTTTCAGACAGGATCTCCTAAAGTTGTAGGAAAGTGATTCTTGTCTCAGAATTTGTTTAGAATTGAAAGCCTTGCAAGAATAATCCATTTATAAACAGTGTGATGCAGTTCTGCCGTAATCCTCTTTAATGCTCAATTTTTCCCAGGCTGTTTTTAACTGAATTAGTAAGGAATATGTAGTGGCAGGGGCTAAAGCTGCCAGCATGCTGAGATGACCCTTCTGGGGCTTGGATGTGCTGCTCTACAGGGTACAGAATGGAATAAATTTGCATATGACAAAGGGGTGAGGTTATTCATGAAGACAGCTGTGATAGTTAACTCACTGCCTTCCCCTTCTCCCCAGAGCAGTTCTGCACTGATTGTGTCTACATTTTTACTATAAGCATCTGGATTGAAATCAATAACTGTTCTTGGTTTGATTTTGAGGAATGCTGGTATATATTAGAGGTTGTTTCATTTGTTCCTTGTTGGATTTTCTCTCCCAGCATTTAAGAAAAAAATGTGTTTAGTGGTTTAGTGATTTTTCTGGTGGGGTGTCCTGTGCTTTTTGTCTTTTTCCTGTCAAGGGGAAGGAATATTCTGTTGTTTCAAAACTAAAGGTAAATATATGTAACAGAACAGAACATTCCAATTAATGGAATTTATTTAGATTTAAAATATCTATACTCTTTATCTCCAGGCCGACTGCTTGTGACAAATTTGCGGATCATTTGGCGCTCACTGTCGTTGCCCAGAGTCAATCTCTGTAAGTATTACCTTTTGTTTTCTTTTGTGGTGGCATGCTATTCCTTCACAAAGTATTGATTTCAGTACAGAATACTGAAGTATAATTGTGTTGCTCTGTTACTAATGAATCTATTTATAATATAGGAACTGAGGTGATAATTCATAGAAAAATAGTAATATTCAATATTCGATGTTAATGTCTTGGAAAATAAGCTGTAGAGTTCTTCAGATGTATTTTTCATTTGGCTGATGTGGGATTCATTTGATTTTTTAGAAAGAAACAGAAGTTTCAGCTTCATCATACATTGCTTTAATTGTACCTCTTGTTGCCACCTGTTTATTCGCCTTCTGCATTTTTCTATTTACTCTCCACAAGTACCTGCCTTTCCAATTTTAGTGTTGTAAACTCTGAATAAGTGTCTCACTTTAACTGTATGAGTAGCTAGAGGTCTGCTCATATTTAATTTAATGTGCTGAAACAGGGGCAGGATGCAGTTACTTTGTACCCCAGTTATTTCCAGTACTCAGTGGGGAATCCCCTTCTGTGGAAATATTTATTGGATTGGACTGTACACTGAGCAGACAGACAGGGTTGGTCCAGGTTTGAGAACAGCGCTTGACCAAACCACCTCCCAAGATCCTTTCCAGCTTAAATTAGTCTTCAGTGTTGTGATAAGAACCCAGAGGATTAACCACAAGGTGTAATTCTCACAAATAGCATCCAAAGCTGTGCTATAAAATTCAGTAATGTCCTTTGTAATTTTGACTCTTATTTTTCTTGTTTTCAAAACAATGTTTTTTTTCTCCCCTGACTTTTAAGCTGTCGGTTACAACTGTGTTATAAATATAACTACAAGAACTGCCAACTCAGTAAGTTCCAAAAAATACTTTTAAAAATAATAAAATAAGTTGTAATTAGTTGTTTATACTTACTGCACTATATCAACAATAATCTGAAAGTTTACTTGCAAGATCAGTAATAGAATAGTAACAAAAGTTTAATCTTAAAAGTGTAGAGCTCTCAAATACATAGCTTGAATGGAATTACATGCAACTGTGAAGCTATTTGTTTGACTTGCTGCAAAGAACTAGCAGCAAGGTGCTGTAGATTTCCTGGGCAACCACATGATAACAAAACCAAAAATACTGGTTCAGTCATGATATTGCAAATGTATAGCAGGCAGGCTTCATTAGTTTTACTGTTGGTGGAACTGCTAGTTTATCGAAAAGAAAAATAAGTTCAGTTGAAGACAGCAGTAGATCAGTGGTAGAATCAGGATTACACCTCCATATACTCTATTTAAAACAATAACTTAGACAATATCTGAAGAATATTTATTATTTGTACAATCAAGCTACTATACTGACAAAATGTAAAATTTCATTTTTCCCTTACAGAAATTACGAGGGCAGACAGAAGCTCTGTATATATTGACTAAATGTAACAATACTCGGTTTGAGTTCATATTTACCAATGTTGTTCCTGGAAGTCCCAGACTCTTCACTTCAGTTATTGCTGTGCACAGGTAGTGTACTTAAAACAGTGTTTGATCAATGACTCAAATATGGGGGGTTACAACTGCTGATAGACACAGTATATGACTGTCCATATTCAACATTCAGAAAACTTTCCCAAAAGAGAACAATGTCTGGAAGGAGAGGGGAGAATGATCACAAATTTTAGTAGACAACTGCACATAATGACAACTAATCTGTATTTATACTAGTTATTGAACACAATTCATACACCTTGTGTGTATAAACTATCTGAACAAATAAAAGCACAGAGGAGCTAATTTCAGTGTGCATTTTCAAGATACGATTTCTGTCAGTAATAATTCCCTGTAATTTCAGACCATGTAAAGGAAATGAAGAGTTAAATCCTGGTCAGAACTCTTAGTCAACTATAAAACAGTGTATGCTTCCCACCTAAGGACAAGTCATCTGAATGAATGTGTGCATAATACATTACCATAGGTGTCTAAGAGCTATGGAATACTGACATATATACTGGATGTTTGTGACTTAACTGGCACTGAGAAATAAAGGATTGTTAATGTCCATGCTATGTATAGCATGGGACCCAGGAAACTTAGGCTTTGCAACAGAGGCTGGGTGATGGCTGTCTTAAGGAAAAGGAAGAAATAGTATAGACATGAACAATACAAGAGATCAAAAAGTTGTTAAAAACCCCTTTTAAGTTTAAAGATAATTTCATTAAGGAAAACTAGAATATAATTTAGTATGTTGAAAAAGTTTTGGTAGTACTCTCACTTTTGGGCAATGTGGTGATAAGAAAAGCTGAAAATACACATTTTGTATCTGCATTAAAACAAAAAGTAAAGATAATAGAAAAACTGAACTATGTATGAACTAGTGTGTATCTTTTATTTTTTGCAGAGCTTATGAAACTTCCAAAATGTATCGTGATCTGAAGCTGAGAAGTGCATTGATTCAAAACAAGCAACTGAGATTGTTACCACAGGAACAAATATATGATAAAGTCAATGGAGTTTGGAATTTATCAAGTGACCAGGTATAGTGAAGAATCAGAGTGCATTGACTACAGAAAAGTTAAAATGTTTCAGCTTCCATGTAGCAATTGTACTAACATAGTTTTGTAACCTCCAAGGGATTACCCTTAGTGCTGTTCATCAGCTGATGCATGCAGAGAAACTGATGCCATTTGCTACTCGCTACAACAAAATCTCCTTTTGCAACCTGAAGTCTACATGACCTGGCTAATATGCAAGGAACTAAATACACAGTTTCTGTTAAAAAGATATATTTATGAGTCTAAAGCTTTGTATGATTCTGAAGGAAAATCACCTTTCTGAAGTGCTCTGCTGAATGTTTGTATGTTTACATACAGCTTTGACTAAACAGTATTAAGATTATATTGTCTTTTGTTTAGTGGAAATCGAAAATATTGGAAAGGAATCTGTGTCTTAAAACAAGAAAAGATAAAAGACTTTAAGATAAAAATAGAAAACATTTATTATTTTACAGGGCATTAGTTGCAAGCATATCCCGGAGCAGTGAAACAAAACAGGAGCTGATATTTCTGTCTGTGCAATTTTAGTCCAGAATAGAAATATGATCCACCCTCACAAGCTAAAAAGTTCTTTCCTCTACATCCCTTGGCACACATCTCCTCAATTACCTAAGTTTAACCCACATGCCATTATACTTACACTTTATGCCAATTCCAGATCTGTACAGTTAATAACGCTCTCAGATGGCTTCATGTATTCCCATGAGGTTGGCTGGGCTGTGACTTGATCCAGCCTTGCTGCAGTAGTAGGAACTCCCAGCTGTTTTCATTACTCAGGTTCTGTAGCCTTTAAAGATTGGATCCTGCTTCCTTGCAATCAATAGAAACATTTCGACTGGGTTTGGTAGGGAAGAATCAGGCTTTTAGTGAATTAAATATGAAGCTGTACCTTGCTTATGTGTAAATGGATAGCAATAATCATCACATTTGGGAAAAAAAACTCTGTACTTAAAAGCAATGCTAACATGCCTTTTCTTTAATAGGGAAATTTGGGAACATTTTTTATTACTAATGTGAGAATAGTTTGGCATGCAAATATGAACGACAGCTTTAATGTCAGCATACCATATCTACAAATTGTAAGTATCTTACAACCACCATTTTCAAAATTAAACAGCATATGCTCAGGTCTTTAGTTAAAACTCCCAGCTCACCAAAATTTTATTTCGTATCCCACATTCAGGGAGGAATTTAGCCTTACCAGCATCAACCGCAGGGTACATTTTCTTTTCTGTCCAGATTAGTTGGGGAATTTCATGGACAGGTACAGGTGTTGAAAATGGCTTGTATTTCAAATTTTTTAAGTATTTATTCTGATGCTTCATGCCACCTACATACACTGGGAATAATGATCTGTGAACCTGATATTCAGAAATTTACTGTTACCACTTCTAATAAAACACTTTTTCTTGAGTTTTCAGGGGTTCCGATTTGTAATGGTAAATGGGAGGGAATGCTGGTAGCCAAGCTTCCAGAGCCAGTAACTGTAATTATTACAGTGTAAAAAACCAAACTGCAACAAAGAGATTTTCATCCAGTACTTACAAAATTTTTAACAGTGTTATACCTCTTCATCATTAGCGTTCAATAAAAATGAGAGACTCCAAGTTTGGTTTGGCACTTGTGATAGAGAGTTCTCAGCAGGTAAGAAGCTTTAGTAGCCTTTTTATATTGATTACATTTTTATATACAATATTTCTCTAATTTTGAAATGTTATGGGTATACTTTTAAGGTACATAAGAGCATTCCTTCTGTGTGGCCTTTTGAAAACTTTAAAAAAATTCTCTTTGCACTTCTTCAAGTGTATGTTAGGGTCAATATGGCTATTGGGAGTTACAGTTTCTCTAAGCAAAGCAACAATAGGCCAGCATGACTAGCTTATAACTGTCAAATACACTGTCTTCTGACAGATTATCTTTGGGATCTAACTAATTATCTTTGGGATCTGTACTTAATTAAGACCACTCTTTTAAATCTGAAAGCTGCTTTAGTAACAACATCAAGACCTAACAGACTAAACATTTGCTGGGAATCAATTGTTAATATCACTTCTGAATTTATCCTGCTCTTGTTTGCTTGTGGTTTTTTGTAAAAGGAGTTTGTTCCCCGTGTATATAATGGGCTAACAGTTAAAAGCTTATCTACCTCATAGAGAAGCATTGTCATTGTTTTTATTTCACCCATGATTCAAGTGGCAGAATGAAAAAAGATAATATCAAAGATAATGTTTTCTCAGCAAGCTGAAAATTGCTATCATTAAACTGGAAATCACTATCAAGGAGAAAAAAACTGTTTAAAAATAAGACGAATAAACAGATGTTGTCTTTTTTCTGTTATATAGAGTGGAGGATATGTACTTGGTTTTAAAATAGACCCTGTAGAGAAACTACAGGAGGCAGTGAAAGAGATTAATTCACTTCACAAAGTTTATTCAGCTAATCCTATATTTGGAGTGGATTATGAAATGGAAGAAAAGGTACTCCATTTATTTATTTTAAATTAGATACAATACTGTTAGCAGTAATAAAAATATATTAAACATATTAGATATGTGCCTTTACTTACTAGAGTGTTTTAATTTACAGCCTCAACCCCTTGAAGACCTAACAGTGGAGCAGGTTCCAGATGATGTGGAAATAGAATCTGATGAACATACAGATGCTTTTGTGGTAAGTGGCTCCACAAAAACCAGAAAAATAGAATCATTCTTGTTTGATTGTTCAGATTTAAGCAACATACACCTGTAATCCTCTATTAAAGATAAGCTGCAACTGTACTTTCTATATTTAAAACACATCTACATGCCTTTTATTAAACATCCTGATTATTACAGGAATTTATTCTGTGTATGAATTTTTAATTTAAGAGCAAACTTATTCAAAATGAATAGTAGTAGATATTTAGAATAATAGTGGCATGTAATTTCTCAATACATTAAAATTAGGAATAGCTTGAAAATCAGCAGTATAATATAATCAGATATAATATCTTAAAGCAAGTCTTCCTTCTCTTGGAACAGACAAATAGATGGTGAGATCTATATGCTCAACGTTTATCTAAGATTCAAACTTGAAAGTTTTTTAGAAAGGCAGCAATAATTTTGTATTACTATGTCTCCCAGTATTTCAGGAAAGCTTACTTTAAAATGCCTTAGGTTGCTTGATGACCCTCTTTCCACGAATTTCCAAACTTAGCGTGCAGCTCAGTAACACCTGGCTCCATTATTCACTGCAAGGGTAGATGGCACGTGTTTTCAAATGTTAGCCATGGTGCATTGACAATTGACATACTTTCTTACCAGTCTCTGAAATTTGGTAAATTAGCAGGGCTAACACCGGTGTTATTTCCACTCCTTTTAATTTTGCAGTCTTTTACTAACACAGATAAACTCTTGTCTTCTCCTTTCCCTCTTTCCTAGCATTTTGCCTTTTTTCTTTTCATTTTTGCACATTTTTATTCAATCTGCAGCATATTTGAAGACATACCTTTTCCTTAAATGGAGATCTGTTTGCTCTGTTGGTGCCTTTTTCACCTGAATTAAATAACTGAGCTTTTTATATTCTCAAACTAAAACTGGAAGCTGAATATGGTTAGAAGGTTGCTGTAAGAGACAGAGGTTGCCCAGGAAGGAGTGGCTACACACCAGTATTCCACAGCACTTGACACTGCAGGAAAGCGCTTTCTTTGCTGCCTCTCACCAGTCCACACTGGCAGCTGAAGCAAGATTGGGCTCTTTTTGGTAAATAAGATCTAGAATCTGCTGGTCCAGAGATTTCCAGAGCTGTGAATATTTTCTGATATCTGATGAGTTTGAGCCTTCATTACCGCACACACAGAATGGGAAAGATGATATCTCTTCCCACGTCTCTTACTTGTTGAGGTGTTCTATTACTCCATGTTCATTTCTTAGACTGAATATGATGTTAACTGAATTTTTATATTATACATTTTAAGCAAGTTTTTGATGTTGAATAGTAAATGCTGCTGCACATAAGGCAAAAAAATATCAGGATGCTGTCGGTTTGTCTTCATACCAACATTCCCTGTAAAGTGTTTGTCGGTGTAACAAATGTAATATGAAAATGTTACCATTTAAAAAATCTTTATTATGATGGAAAATTCTAAGATTGGTATTTAATGAAAAATACCATAATCCAGTGGTATGTAATCTGTAATCCAAAGCAGAAACTCCTGCTAGAACTCTTTTGTAAATTATTTTAACATAGATGTAAAACCCTTATAGACTGGATTGTTGTGGAAGACCTACCCAATACAGTTTTGACCCCAAGGAATTATGAGCAGATGTGAATTTTAGACTTCTTTTTTCAAGGTTCTTTTTTGTTTTCCTTTGCAGGCTTACTTTGCTGATGAAAACAAGGTAAGGAGATTTTTTTCATACTATCACATTCAGGTTGTTAAAATGGGATAATGAAATTAAAAAGTGCTTTCTGCTTTATTTTCTCTCGTATCTCATGCATTCAAAAAAGCAACACGATCGGGAGCCTGTTTTTTCAGAAGAACTGGGACTTGCAATAGAGAAGCTAAAGGACGGATTCACACTCCAGGGACTCTGGGAAGTAATGACCTGATTTAGATTGGCACGTTTGTTTCCTAAGCAAGGAGAAACTCTTGGTTCTTGTTGGATTTAGATCTGTAGAAGATAATTTAGAAATATCGGAATAGCAGAGAAAGAACATGCCAAAGCTAAAGAGCAGGAAAATATTATATAATAAGCCCCAGGCTATGTCATAAAAGAAAGATTATTCCAAAACCTTGTATGCTTAAAGGCTTTGCATTTCTTCTGCTGCCTCTAAGCAGTGGGAGGACAGCCACTCTGTAAGGCAGGCAGGGCGGGGTGCAGCTGCTGGGGGAAGCGCTGCCCCCTGCAGGCCCCCCTCGGTCACGGCTGTAAGGACCTGTGAATTCCCTCTGCCTGTCAGACTGGGAGCACCTTGGAGTCCCTCTGCACAACGGCATGGCAGTGCCATTTGACACACTTGTAACCTCCGCTGTTTTCAAGATTGTCCTTTTTCTCCCTCCCCTGACAACACGAGAGTTGGCCGTGGTGTTTCAGACCCCATTTTATACAACTTCATGGCTCCTGTGTTTTTGTATTGCGCTTTGGCTGCCAGGACCAGGCACTGATTGCCATTTTACATAGCACTATGTCAGAAAAGGAAGCCTCCTCTTTTTCTGCACATGGAGACCACTGTTTGAGACAGGGCAGTGTGAGGTATGCAGTTTGACGCTCAATTTCAAGTATTCATGTATTTATACAGAGTGATGTACTTTCCCATAATGATTATGTTTGAATTAAATTTCCATAACTTGTTTAATGATTTGCAACACAGAAACGTTTTGTACGTAGGCATATTGGCTGTGTTATTGATAGCTTTAAGAAAAAGCAGTTCTGTTCCAAATAATAGCTTTCATGTCTCATAATTTTGCTAAATATTCAGCACTTATCATTCCAAGTATTTAATTATAATCCAGATATGCTCATACAGTTGTTGTTTGTTCGTTTGTTTTTGCTAGAGCACTTTTTTAAGCAATGATCTAGAAAAAAATGCACATGCAAATAGCTTCTGTGTGTGAGTCATTAGACCTTTTATGATGTTATGTGTTATAGAGGAATGAGTCATTTATTGTTTAAAGGAAGACACAGCTGTTACGTTTTCTAGTGAGATAAAACCTCTGTGCTGTTTTCTATAAATGGAAAAAGTCAAATGAGCTCTCCTCTCAGCTGTTATTTCAGCAGCTGACTGTTAAAGTAACTGTGGTGTGAATGTAATACTGGTGTTTGTAGAAAACCTTTCAAGGTATATGTTTTAATGAAATACTACCTATATTGAAAAGCAGTCGTTATTTCAATAAACTTTGATAATACTATATATTGTTGTAGATCTTGCATTCAAGTAGTTGTATTTTGATCCTGTTTCCATTACATTCAAGGAACTTTTTACCATATGAGTGGAGACTTCAATTTGAATTATTTTGTAAAGCAAAACTTTACCTGAAATAACATATATTTTATGTCTAAACAGCATAGTTTGGTTTATAACAAAATGGATATTAAGAAGCAGCCCAAAATTTCAAGGTCTTAATATCTGAAGAAATTGTGTATGTGATATAGTTACGTATAAAAATAATCTTGGAACAAAGGAAATTGATGCAAATTTCTGGAGTTTTTTAGTATCTTTATGACTGCAGCAATGAATGTATTAAGCAATGAAAAAGTGAACAGTAGCTACAAATGACAACTTGATCAATAATATTTCTATTTCAGAATATTTAGTAACATGTATCTGTGAAATCTTGCTCATAGCTGTCTCACTGAGGGTCAGATTCTGCTGTCCTTACTCATGTCAATTTATTACATTGCATGTAATCTTACTGATTCAATGTGGAGAATGATGGCAAAACATGACCATAGTGACTAAGAGCAACAGTTGCTTCTTTCAGTCTTTGACAGCTGCAAGAGCAGCTCTGTTTTTCCAAATTCCGACCTGTAAGAGTATGTACCTATATTTAGCTAGCAAGATTAAGTTGCAGAGGCTTCACACAGGGCAAAAAGCACATTGGTCTGTCTTTTTTACAGACAAACCTTTGGGCAGACAACAGCTAAAGGTTTCTACTCCCTCCCCTTTCCCAAGTGTTTGCGAAATGGATTCCCAAAGGGAACTCACTGAAGAGCTCAGACTTTACCAATCCACCCTCCTTCAGGATGGCCTCAAGGAACTCCTTGAAGAGAAAAAGTTTGTAGATTGCTCTCTAAAAGCTGGTGACAGAAGCCTGCCTTGCCACAGATTGATTCTGTCGGCATGTAGCCCTTATTTTCGTGAGTATTTCTTATCTGAGCAAAATGAAGAGAAAAAGAAGGAGGTAGTTCTAGATAATGTTGACCCCAACATCCTGGATATGATTGTCAAATACCTTTATTCAGCAAGTATTGATCTCAATGATTCTAACGTGCAAGATATTTTTGCTTTGGCCAGCCGCTTTCAGATCCCTTCTGTATTCACTGTGTGCGTCTCCTATCTTCAGAAGAGGCTTGCTGTTGGTAACTGTCTGGCCATCCTTCGATTAGGTGTCCTGCTTGATTGCCCAAGACTTGCATTTTCTGCCCGTGATTTTGTTTCAGATCATTTTGTGCAGATCTGCAAAGAAGAGGACTTCATGCAGCTTGCCCCACATGAACTTATCTCAGTTATTTCACCTGACAGTTTAAATGTAGAGAAGGAAGAACTGGTATTCGAAGCAGTAATGAGATGGGTCCGAACAGACAAGGAGAACAGAGTAAAGAGCCTGGGGGAAATTTTTGACTGCATACGTTTTCGTCTTATGCCAGAAAAATATTTCAAAGAACAGGTTGAGAAGGATGATATAATTAAAAGCAACTCTGACCTTCAGAAAAAAGTAAAGATTATTAAGGATGCTTTTGCTGGGAAACTGCCTGACTCTAGCAAAAGCACAGAAAAGTCAGCCAAAGGGGAGGTGAATGGCGATGTAGGAGATGAAGATTTATTGCCTGGCTACCTAAATGACCTTCCCAGGCATGGCATGTTCGTCAAAGACCTGATTCTTCTGGTTAATGACACTGCTGCAGTAGCCTATGATCCTCTTGAAAATGAATGCTACTTAGCAGCCCTCGCAGAACAGATTCCCAGAAATCATTCCAGTATAGTCACCAAACAAAATCAGGTCTATGTTGTTGGAGGACTGTATGTGGAAGAGGAGAACAAGGATCAGCCTTTCCAGTCATACTTCTTCCAGGTACAAGCTTTATAATTGTTGGTATAATAATAGGTGCTTATAAGGGTTATTGAAAAGTGTTCTGAGTCTCTGCAAGTGGGTTGTCTAGTCTCTTTGTATGGTGATGGAGAGAAGTATCTAGAGAGAGTTATTTTTGTCTCAGAGAGAGAAATGAAACTTGAGGGACTTGCATCTTCTTTTTCAAGATTAACCCCTGGTGAGATCTCAGAAAATATTAAAAGGATTAATATATTCAGTGTAGGCACTGGCTTTCATTAAGGCCCAAATTTTTCATGGTACAGATGTCTAAGTCTAATAATTTTTGTAAAATACTTTTCATGTATTTCTGTTAACTTCGATGAAAGTTGGGAGTGCTTTAGCTGGTTTAGAGCTAATGAGATGTCTTCTTTTGCATCTGAAATACTTTCATGACAGCAGTAATGTGTGTATTGTAAGTGTGATTTCTTTTACTAAAATTGCAGAAGTCCTTCTTGTCATATCTACATTTGAAAGCCTAAGGGCCATACAATAGAGGCAGAAGGTTTTTTTCTCGGCAAACTGTCAGCGTCAGTACACTACATGTTTCAACTGAGTATAATTTTATATCTTTGTAAATCTGCATAAGGCTGATTAATACTAACTGTAACTCCACAATATATTTCAGGAAGATTAGCAAAAATGGAGCTTGGCATGCTTATACCATGAACTAAATCTGTTGTGTTTTTAGCTATGTGCTTTGGTGTATATTTAAACTATTTTGTGATGAATTATGCAATATGCTGCTGGCCATGTCCTCTCTTTAGACACACTGGCCTGAAAGAGTAAAAGTTAAGTCCTGTTTCAATATGAAATAAAGCACAGTAATAAGCAGTGATAGAATTTTTAGGCCTTCAGATATTTAAAAATGCAAATATTGTTTATAGGAGTATGGCTCACTGATTTCACACACAAGAAAAGACTTGGTTTCAGACATTGGTAACATCTGTTGAGAGGGAAGTCTTAGTTTGTAGAGGAGGGATTAACACTTTCATTTCCTTATGTAGGTGTAAAACACTAATCACTGAAGTGAAAGACTGGTTACAGAAATATTCTTCCAATAGAAATAACATGTTGATGTCGTAATGTGTATTTAGTCCAGAACTAAGTAAGTCTCAGGCTACTAGAAAGAGGCCTCTGAGAAACTAAACCTCAAGACTAATACTAAGAATTGATGAAGTTTTCAGAATTCTACTTTATATGTCAACATCCGTTTCCTGAAATCATTTTGTTTGCTTGTCGTCTTTAAGCTTGCTTGCTGCTGCTATTCCCTATAGTTAAAATACTTGTCTGCATTACCCATGTGACTGTTGTTTCCTCTAAAATATTAATGTGGTACCAAACCAGTATTCACTTGCTGATCTTCCTTTCCCCACCAGTGAAGCATTGTATTTGGTAGCTTGCAACCTGGGAGGAAACAAGGCTGCCACTGGCTTGAAAATGCATGACAAGTTGATGCCCTGTCTGCATGTCATCGTGAAGACTGATAGTACTAAGTGAGCTGTGATCTCTGAGGGGCACATCCTCTCATTACCCCACCCAGATCCAGCTACTGGGGAGATCCATGCCCAGGAACTACATTTCACTGTTGAAATAAAACTTTCTGTCCAACAGGGGTGGTCTGTCAAGTTTGGGAGATGCATTTAGCAAGGAAACCTTGACTGTGGAATGTACTTCTGGAAGAAGAACGTCACCAAGCTAAACCCTGATTGACTGAACTTTCTTTTGCTTTCTGTCAAATGCCTTTGTACCCACACAAACTCTTACCTTGCCCTCCCTTCCTGTACCAATGTCAAGCAAATCTATATGCAGTAGGTGTGAGAAAATAATTCATTTTGAACATCAGAGATAATTCAGGTTCAATTGTACATTCTCAGATCAAAATAAAAAATAAGCACCAGAGTTCTAGGAAAATATTTTTTTTTTTCTTCTGTCCTCCTGCTGCTGCTTTTCCTTAGGTGTTTTCAGCATACTGAATGTGAATTGAGACAGCCCTGAGAGTCCTGCAGTAGAAATTACATCAATATTATTGCCAAGAGAGCTGCAGTGATTACCTATTTTGCATAAGAGTGAAGTCTTTTATTCATTGTGTCTTCAGAGACCTCACAAACTTTTGAGGGTATTTGTGATGAAACACATATCTGTTGCTCTAGGGATTGCAAAAGAAACATCTGTGCCATTTGCCATGTGATGGTTCCTGATCAGTAAGAACAACTGTGTAAACATGTCTGGCATCTCACTGTAGTGATGAGCACAACCAGGTAAACATACAAGTGTGGAAGTGCAGGCGTGTCTGCTCCCTTGGGCAGGAAGAAGAACCACTTGTTCTTTCCTACATGATAGGGAACCAAGAGTGAGGGACCTTTATGTAAGGAAGAAGAGCTTAATAAAGAGGCAAGGAAACAGTGAGGGTGAGCAGACACAAAGAGTTTTATGGCATTGACTCTGCTACATCTCAGCACTATGAAACATGGGTGGGTAGAAGACATCATTCATTAGCTGCACTGAAGGAAGGGTGGGTTGTTCAAGCAAGGAGATTTGCTGTTGAGAGGTACTGAGTGCCAAAAAATAAATTCTGTGGAACAATATTCATTGTGTGGATTTTTACTCTTTGCCTTTCCTAATCCTTTCTGTTCTGATGCTCTTTCAGCTGGATAGCATTGCTGGTGAGTGGGTTGCCCTTCCTCCACTGCCATCAGCCAGGTGTCTCTTCGGCCTGGGAGAGTCAGACAACAAGATCTATGTGATAGCAGGCAAGGACCTTCGCACTGAGGAGTCGCTAGATTCAGTATTGTGCTATGACCCTGTGTATGTTTCAAATTTAATTATGCCCACTGAGGACATGTAGATGGCCCATTGTTAGGTTTTGTCAACTAACGGTGATCTTCTTGTTCCAGGGCAATGAAATGGGGTGAGATCAAAAAACTACCCATCAAAGTATATGGCCATGCAACTATCTCAAACAATGGACTGATATATTGTCTTGGTGGAAAAACTGATGATAAGTGAGTTTCTATCTTTTCATGCCAATTAATAACATTATCTTCTTGGTCCTTAACAGATAATATGTCCTCACACTCAGAAATGAGTGTTTCCTGCATCTTTTCTGTATCTCTGGATTAAGGTTGGTAAGAGTCTGGCACAGGGGAACACATTATGGTGTGTAGGATATATTTTTTCGTGATAAGGTAAATTACATATAAATTGTAATCCAACTTGTTATTTTAATAACCATACTTACTTCCAAGGCAAATTTTACTTACGCTGCAGACAAATTAGTAATACATAGCTATGAGGACCTTCACTGAAAGTATTCTTTCCTTTCAGGTAGAAATACCTAGGTGCCCTGGAATTACTGTCTCAGTTTTTCCAATTTTCTGACCTGTGATACCTGTTATACCTTAATGGGTATAACATTAGGAAAATAAATGTTTTCACTCACACTGAACACGTGGTGGTAATTTTTAAGTGTTTGTTTAGGGGATATTTAAGATAAAAGTTTGTCATATCAGCCAAAACACCATCATAATCTTACCTTTACATAACCTTTGCTCTATATTCCTCCACAAATCCATCTGAATACAGTATGCTGGGAAAGGATGTTGTCTTTCTCCTCAAAGGTACAGTGAAATTGCTGGTGTAATATAAACTGCATTTAGCATGTGATTTAGTCCTATGGATGTGATTAGTGCTTTGTAGACATTGCAAGGATTCTCAGATTAGATACAAGAAAGGATCTCCAGGAGAGGAGAGAGGCGGTATAGATAAACCCATACAGTCTACCCCGATTAGAACAAGTCAAAAGTTCATTAGAAATGATCACTGGTTTTCTTTTTCCTCCCCAGGAAATGCACTAATAGACTATTTGTGTACAATCCCAAGAAAGGAGACTGGAGAGACCTGGCTCCAATGAAAGTGCCTCGCTCGATGTTTGGAACAGCCATCCATAAGGGCAAGATTGTCATTGCAGGTGGTGTCACTGAGGAAGGCCTTACTGCATCTGTTGAAGCTTTTGATCTGACCACCAATAAGTGAGTGCAATATTCAAGCTATTTTAAGCAAGTGTTTTATCATCTAGGGTTTTAGGAACTCTGAGGTAAGAGTCACAAAGCTGTTTAGGTACCTACACTCCCACTGAGACATTTGCAACAAGAGCAGCAGTTTACAGAGCCTGTCTCTAGACATTTTTCCTGCACCCGCACACACTCACATTATTATGCCAATGCCACTTGAAATAAATATGTGTTTTGGAAGCTAGAGGGAAAAATGAGAATAACTGGGGAACAATATGTCCATATGAAGCGTATTACTGAAGAATCAGGGAATCTGTAAGAAGTAGTCCCTGTGAAGAGATGTCATAACAGTGTAGTAGTGTCACTTAAGAGTTGCAGAAGTCCCTGAGGGGATAGAGACACTGGAACTTACTGCTGATAAATCTCAGAATTTTTTTCTTTTACTAAACCATCGTCTTGGTACCTGAATTTGTTGCCCAGACAAGTATTTTAGTGCATTTAGTTTACAATATTTCTCATGTGTTCAACTTGACTTTTTCTTTTCATCCTTAGATGGGAGATTATGTCTGAATTTCCCCAAGAGAGAAGTTCCATCAGTTTAGTCACTTTAAGTGGAGCTTTGTATGCTATTGGAGGCTTTGCAATGATTCAACTTGAATCTAAAGAATTTGCACCTAGTGAAGTCACTGACATATGGAAGTAAGTTTAATTTTAGTCACTCTTTCCTGGTCAAAAGCCTCATATAAAACTGATGTTTGTAGACACTGGAGGCTTACACTATTTTTCTGTTTAACTCTGAAAATGATCCATAGCACAAGTTTTAAAGCACTTGTTGACAGATAAAAAAGTTTGTCAGAAAGTAACAAATGAACATGAGACTTGGATCTAATGACTACTTCCACCTACTAATTATTTGACCAGTCCGAGTCACGATCTTCAGCTTCTTTAGAAGAGTAAATTGCCATCTCTTGGCAGGTTTAGCCTTGCCAATAAAAACATTCTCTTGTGACACTGTGATGCAGAAAAGCATGTATATACACAAAGGCCTGTACATACTGATGTGCCGATAGTCAAATGAGTAACTGTTCCAAGAGAATCACAAGTCCCTGTCTCCTAGATTTTTTTGAGCTAATCACAGCAGCAGTGATGACACATCATATCTCTGCTGTGACTCTTGGTTGCTAGTGTAAATTCAGAAGTTTCAGTTGTCAGTAGGAACGAGAACCCTCCAATTTTATATGCAAGAATCTGAAGAAATTCAGAAGGGATGCTTAAGGAGGAAGTTTTTAGATGGTAATTAAAGCATGACACAGGCCAACAACAAGCTTTAGGGACCAGGAAAAGAATAACTTGCATGCAAAAACATCTTTCTGTTCTGGAGTAGAGGACAAAAGCAGCCTTTCACAGCACCCTTCAGCACATGGTTGCTACAAGCCTTTACAACAGGTGGACTGTCCTCCTTTTCATGTATGTGTGCTGAAGCATCAAACTCAAATTTAAAGAAGCTATTTTCTAACATTTTTTTAAATGCAGGTATGATGATGAGAAGAAGGAATGGGTTGGCATACTGAAAGAGATCCGATATGCTACTGGAGCCTCCTGCCTGGCCACACGCTTAAACCTCTTCAAGTTATCAAAACTGTAAACAAAATGCTGGAAGATGTGATATGGTGAGGGAGTTTTGATAGGCTCTTCTGGTTTTGTTGCATGAAAATGTCCCCAAATTGTACAGTTTTGTAGCAGCATACTAGTCATACTGGTAACTGTTAAATAGTTCATTTGTCTGGCCACTTCTTAAGATACTTCCTAGCTAACCAGCAACCACTGGATTTTTGCCAGCATTTAAATTTCTGAAGAACTATAAATTAATGTTGAATAGATTAAGATTTTGGCAAGAACTCAATTTTTCGCTCTGTGAAATTACAAACAACACTAGTTAAACTTCCTTGCACTCAATACAATCCAGGTATTGGTGGCTTATCCTCCAAACAATGCCCATGAATTAATTGTTAAGTTAAATACAACTAATAGGTAGCAAATTTTATTCTAACTACTGTTTGTATGGCTGGATTTCCCCTCTTAGTAATGTATGTAAATCCTGCACTCTTCAGCGAAATCTTGGAAATATTTTCATCACAGATCTCAAAAAATAATTTAGCTTGGACTTGAAATGAATGTTGAAAACAAAAGTGGCTTAATAGTATGTGACCTAATAAATGCCAGTCTCAGCCAAAGCTCTACTAGTAGACAGAGAGAGGAAAGAGAGAAGTTCACAAGGTTAGTAGCTCTACTGTTTCACCTACTATGTTTAGACTTCTGATAATAAGGATTTTCCACTTTTTGTATGCTTTTATATTTATTTCCAAAGCAAATATTTTATGGAAGTTTTTCTCAGAGATCTGAGGCCAATAACAAGCATTCATGAAAAAGTGCTAAAACAATTATCATCAGCAAATACCTGTGACAGAGAGGACTTTTTCATTTACTATATAGTTGATGCATTTTGACGTTGAAACTTTTAACAATTAAACTTTGTTTTTAAAACTATAAAAATATCACTTGATGGTGTCTTTTTTTAGTGATTAGCTCATCTTCACTATCATATTGACAGGACACAGATCTCTTTGGCCTTTGCCCAAAACAGAGCACTCAGTTTTCTTCAGAGCATGCTTACCTTTTTTTGTAGCGTATCTCTTCAAAGGATTTCTCCATTGCATAAAGAGGGTGTCAGAAATCTAAAAGATTTCATAAATCTAAATCTAATTGCATCTGATGTAGCAGGATAACTGGAAAAGAAGCCCACCACACCTGACTGAATAGCAATGCCAACTATCAAATGATCTCTTGCATTGCCCTCCTATGAGGCAAAGGTAAACAATAGGCAAAGGCAAAGCCATCATAGTTCATTTCAGTATGTTATTGTCCACTAGTACTTCACCTGCAGAACATTTTTTCTGTTTTTCCCTTTTAGTACCCAGATCTGCAGCTGTGTTTAGCACCTTTTTATTGGCTCCAGTTAGGTCACTGGTTTACACTACCCATCTGCCATAGCACTTGCTGATTTAATATAGAAAGAATGAGTGCAAAGAATCAAGGAAAATGCATTTTACTGAATTGCTTTTTTTTTTTTGCTTTTCTTCAATGCCCTTTCTGGACCATTCATAACAAGTTTTAATCCTCTTCTCATTGTGCATACTCATAACTTTATCCATACATAATTTGAAGAAAACTGGCTTGGTACAGGGACCACCCTGAAAATCAGCATTAAACACATGACCACCCTGACTCATGACTTCAGCCACTGCCACCTTTCTTAACACTCCAAGGCTGCTGCTTGAGGGTGATCTGTACAGCAGCAGAGTCATGCAATATCTCTTCAACATGTAGCCCACCTTCTGAAATACTAAATTATATTTATGATTGTCTTCTCCATTTTATACCAAATATAATGCACACAGAATCTTTCTCTGCACTGTGCCTTCAATGACATTTCCTCAAAGCAGTCATTACATCTTGGAGCCCTTGTCCATTTGATAACCCTAGATGTCTAGACTACCATCTATTAGTTTTGGCAGTCATCCCACAAAAATGAGGGCTGCCCCAGGAGGAGAGTACCTTGCAGCTTAGATCAGTTCTGTTGGTTTTTCCTGACTTTCCATTCCTGTCCTGATTTGTATTCAGTTAATAAAAAATTTTTCCTCTGCTACTGAATAGTAAAAAAAATGTGACAGCCAGATGCATAATGGCCAATTCAGATATGCAGTGGCTTCTCTCTGCCAGGTTTCAAGTGAAGTGGTAAAAGGTGTCCTGCTTCTACTAAATAAGCCAGAACACATATCCTCCTTGCACATGTGAGAAAACAGGCACAGCTCACAGTCGTCCTAAGGTGATGGCAGCTGTAGGCACAACATGGCTGCCTCTGAAAATGGGATGATTTGCCAAGCATGACCACCCTACAGTTACTGCTCTACAATGAACATTCTCCTGGCTATTCCACTTCTTCCGTCTACATCTCAGTGTCTTATGCCTCCTGCACAAACCCTGGCAGGGTTTTTAAGTGTGTGAAGGTGTTCCAGAAGGCTCAGCCACTCTTCTGCACACAGCACATCACAGGGTAGGAGAAGCAGCTGGAGGTTCCTCACCACGCAACACTCCCCCAGCACAGTCCCCCACAGTACCTCTGTTCTGAGAATGGAAACTGAATGGCTCTAAAAGCAGGCCTATTCATAGCAAATCTGCATTTCAGTTTCTTGGGTTCAGTGTACAGATACTGTTTGATTCCTAACTGCTCATTCTGTCACATGCTGGAGGACAGACATAGTTTCCAGTAGATTGCTTACTCCAGTCTCCTAGTCAATAGTATTTCCAACTTCTTCTGTGGAGAGTTTTATGTCTGGCTAAGTCTCTGTGTTATTTATTTAGGAGATAATAACGTAACTTTATGGCAAAACTGCCAGATTCATGTGCTCATAATAACTTCCAGATAATGGGAAATTTTAAGCATCCCTATCACATCTTCACGGCCCACTGTGACCTGCCTTTTGCAATTCCTAACAAACTGAGGATCAAATCTCTTTACATCTGATGACCTTGGCAAGCCTTGGTCCAGCTGATAAACAGATTTTTGAAACTTAAGTATTCCAGGATTACGAGACAGTTGATGGTATGTAAACTGTTTTTATAAAAGTACTTCAGACTGCATGTCTCACATCACTGTATTCCGTATACAGCTGTTTTCTCAGGTATTCCAGCTGTTCACCTTTTGTTGACAGAACCATAGAATTCCATTCGAAGTGAGGAATCTGTGGAACAGAATGGTACAAACTGACTTTTAACATTGGTATAAGCCATATACCATCTAAGAGCAAAGAAAATGCTCTCCGATTCCTGTTGCTCTTCACTTGAAGATATTTACCTTCCAAAAGCCTGCTTACTCTAACACTGAAAGTTCCATTTCTTATTGTAAGATTCTCCTCTACGTAAGTACAGTCAGTCTGCTTCCAAAAAGCAGCATAGTTGCAGAGATATAAAACAGATGCCCACACAATACAGGCTGTGACAATTCCGTTACACCCTCCCATCTTTTAAAACCCAAATTGACAGAAAAATGCCAGGTCACTGTAGTTTGTAATGTTACTGTATCAGACTGCAATGGTGTATCAGTAGTATAACATCAGAAAGGATGATTATTCTGTTTAAAAAACCCCAACCAACAAAATTTAAGCTTAAAGAAGGATTCTAGCTAAAATTAGGGTGGTGAGTAAATATACAGGAGCCTCTGCATTCACAAGTCTCCATTTCCCAAATGTTTCAGTGCTGGTGGTGAATTATTTCTGGCCTCTAGTGTTCCCTGTCACAGCACTATCATTGCAACAGACAAACAGCATCCATATCCCATCTGGAAGCTGCCAAAACTGTCTTATCACTCAAGAAGGGTACGTTCAATCTTTTTCTACCATAGAAATCTTAATGAATTGAACTAAAACTCTGATTTCACTTTTTCTCCTTTATGCAGGCTACATTGAGATTGCTAGTTTACCTGCAGTAAGGTCAGACCAGGACCTTTTGACTTCAGTTTTGCTTCACCCTCTTTCAGAGAAGGTGTGAGTTCTATGAAGTCCTTACACCATTTTGAGAACAGCTTGGAATTTCCCCCCTAAATACAAAAATTGCTCTCTCCCAGTAGGTGCTTTTAACAATAGAAGTGTCTCTAAATCTGTTGCAAGGAAAATGGATCATTTTGCACTGCTGATACAATGCAGAAAGGACCCAAAGTATTGTGGACTGCTCACCTGAACTACCCGGTACCCCAGCATTTCCAGGTGTCGCTTTTTCACTGCAGGTTCTCCTTTCAGATGACGTGAATAATCTTTGCTAAAGGCTTTTGAGTCAAGAAATTCCAAAGCAATTCTGCAAACAGTAAAAATGTGCACTTACTTTCAGGTCCTACCTGAATAGCAAGAAGTGCTATTTCTAGTTCAGTATTGATAGTTGCAGCAAGACTAGATAAACCTGACAATTCTCAGAAAACGAAAATTAAACAACTCCCTGAAATTAGAAAAAAAAACATTTTCCTCCTCTTTATCTAGAGATACTTGAATTCAGAAGAAGCATTTTCACCCTGCATCTGTTTTTGTTCAAATGGTAAAAACAGCTAACCAGCATTTTCAAGGCTGACATTTGAAGAGGTGGGAGGAAAACAGTATTCCGATCTCAGGAAACACATTTCAAGAACCTGTATTGGGTTTGGTTGGGATGGAGGTACTTTTCTTTATACCAGTTCTCTCCCCCATCACACTGCCCGGGAATAAGCCATGCCATGCAAATGAGTGGGAGCAGCTGCAGCTAACCCACCACACCTCAGAAGGCTAAACCTCATTAGACTTTGGAAAAGGAACAGAACATTAGGACATGAGCATCAAAAACTGGGTCTAAACTGGATGTAAACCTGGAAGAGCTAATGTGCAAGAATTCAGCATACTAACCTTTGAGCTCCTGGTGGCAGAGCCTTTCTCCCTTCATCCTTGATGTCATGTCTCAAGTGTATTGCCCCCACACCATCCAAAAGTATATTCTGAACCATATAGGAAAGAGGCTTTTTATTTACATCCAGGACACACTCAAAATCTGCCAGAAAACACAACAAACCTGTTTACTGACAAAATAAAAGTGAAAGAATTTGATCTGTACAATGTTTACTTCTACCAAAACTAAGTGATAGCCATAATTAGAGATACCCAACATTATTTAAATTATGAAGACATTTTTAGAAACTGTATTTTATACAAAAATTTCTTCTTTGCAATACCTTGTGTTATCTTGTGGCCATATGACCAGGAGCTTCTTAATCTGAGTGATAACAGTAATATGAGAAGACTCTATTTTAGAGTATTAACTTCTCACCTATTTCGTAGTAGTATGGTGTGAGAACAGATATTCTTGAGTAATTGCTCCCTCCTAAGATCTCTATCAGCATTCTGTGAATATACTGTCGCTGTGGATTTATTCGGCTCGTGCCTGCAAAGACAAAAGAATTCATACATCAAAACTTCCACAGCCAAAATTTTGAAAATACTGCTTTGAGAAATTGCATTTTTGACAGCCAGGTTACTGAATTAAATCTTTTCCACAGATCCTGAGTGTTATTCCATCATAATTCGGAGACAAAGTGATCATATTTTAGATACAAAGTGGCAGGTGCATGCTATTAAGTAAATTTCAAATCCAGACTTTAGATCCCAGGATTTTTATATTTACATACTACAAAACTTCAGTTTTAGGTTTCACCTGTTGGATTTTGTTTGCTTTTAATCATGTTTAGACACATATTTACTCATCTTGTGTTTATTACAGGCACACCACACTATCTGCCACTTCTTTGTCCATTGCATATTAACACCTTGCTCCATTAAACATCTTTAGTCTAAGAGACGAAGTAGCTGAGTTCTATGGATAGCACAGCAGATCTCCCCATGAGAATTAGTGGAGGAGATAATGTGTTTGCATTAGATGGATTTTCTGAATTGATCACTATTCTGAAAGATCTCAGCTGCTACACTTGATCCCTAGCCTACTTCTCGATCTCTCATCCCTGATGGGTCTCGATTCTTGTGAGGAAGAAGGGAGGATGAAGCTCAAAAGCAGGCAGTAAAAATGTTTACCTTGAAAAATTTAAGTCAAATGTTCAGTCTTGTAAGTGAAGCAGGGAGCAAAATGTCCCATCTCCTCCAGTACAGAATGATCCTCTTCCTGCCTTTCTATCCTTCACATCATATACGCAGTTTCTGTGTATTTAATTTTTCATTCTTATGAAGAAATATACCATCTCTATTACATTAATTCTCACAAGGAAAACTAGTTTGCTCCCAGTTGCACTACTAAGCAGTTGCACTTTTCAAGAATGCATGCTCAGCAGAGAGGGGTGTGCCTTATATTGTGTGCTACTGTCGGCATGACGGTTTTAGAAGGATCTAGTATATTGTTACAAAAATAGACTATTACTAGTAATGAAGGCAGTTTTCCCTCTCCTAAATTACTTACTGTTATGAAAGACACGTTGGCAGTATGGCTCATGAAACCAAGGGATGTGAAACTCTGGGCATTCCAGACAGACTGCTCTGTTCAATTTCATGAGGCTTGAGTGGACCCTCTGCTTCACCGTATCAGGCAGGACTGATTTAAAAAAAATAACAACATAGAAATGTGTGAACTGAAATGT
The DNA here is from genome assembly GCF_000738735.6 of Corvus cornix cornix. NCBI lineage: Eukaryota > Metazoa > Chordata > Aves > Passeriformes > Corvidae > Corvus > Corvus cornix. Next base: position 19,746,015 of record NC_046337.1, read on the forward strand.
GAAAAAATCCAACAAATTGAACTAAATGGTAACCTCTGAATTTTTTACTAGAAATGCAAATATCTGTGTACTATGGCATTTATAAAATTCATGCTGCAGAATCAAAATCTCAAATTCTCAAAATCCCTGAGAAAATAAATGTAAAAAGCCCAGTTCTGCTCAGTATTAAGAACAACAGCAAGACAGAAGATAGAAATTGCTTCTATCGTGTAAATTTAATGAAGTAGTTGAGGGCAAAATGGCAAGAGTACATTGATAATGAAAAACTTACAGGTAGAGAGGAATGAAACAGTCAGTCTTTTTTAGAGAAGAGACAGGTAGGACACATTTCTTGCAGACAAGAAATTCCTTCAGCTTTGTGACTACTTCTAGTAATAAACACCACAGTCAGGTAATTTTATTCCTAATAAAATTGAAGAATTACTAATACTGAGTGCAATATTGTTTTCTATTATTTTCTCTCATCTGCAATACAGGTCTGTACTTTTAAAACAAAGAACAGATTTTTGTTCATTACTTCCCTTTTAGCACTCAAATTATGACTGTATTATATACAGGGTGTCTTTCCTGAAAAGAGGATCATTTAAAGAGTAATTCTACATCTCAAGTCATATGTAAGCCCACAATTGCATTTTGTGCCAAATGTTACACAATCAAATTTGTCAAAGAGCTAGATAGCTACCTTCAAGTTGAGCATCCAATTTGCTTAGGAAAGAAACATTAAATATCGTCGTTATCAGAAGTGGAGGAAAATACCCAGCCATTGCCAAAACATGACCTAGCAGCACCAAGTGATAAGTTTCAAGATGACCTTGAAAAACCAGAGAGAAATCTGTATTAACATAGGACAAAGCTGAAAGGATTTGCAATGCCCTTTCCCTGGCCTCCCAAATCGTCTGATTTTCTCTCTTAATGTACTACACAAATCTCTACACACTTCCTCTACAATTTTAACTCTTTCTTTGTGATGAATCACAAAATGTATCCTGTTCCCAAATGATGATTCCTTGGGGAACACCATGACAATTCTATCCAGTAACAGCACAGTGAATTAATCAAAATTTTCACTTACATTTTACTGTGCCAAAAATTCTTTGCTAGTCCCTTATCAACAGTCATTTTTAACAGGTGAAACAAAACCCAAAATTGAATATTTGTCACGGTTTAACCCCAGTAGGCAGAGTATTAGTAGTAAAATACTCACTTTTTCTTTGCTTAACAAAAGTGCCATTCTATTCCCATTTTCATTCAGTAATAATCTTTGTCTATTGCACTTACTCAAGTTAGAAGTAAGATGATGGATACAACTCTTAAAGAATTCTTCATCGTCAGGAGGGTCATAATTCAAAGAAGAGAAAAGGAAGAGAATAAAATAGATTTCAGATGGGGGAACCTGAAAAAAAAAGACATCCTAAATCAAGTCACTGCAAAATATCCTAATATTGCTTTAAAATAAAGAAAATTTTTACAATTAATTCAGAATTTGGAGATTTAAGACTAGATGAACTATTTTCTGATTTTTTTCTTTGGTCAACTTTTCCTGGAGAAATAATAAAAAAATAAAATGCAGTAATAGGTGAAATTGCAGACACAGCTAAAACTTAGAATTTATTTCATGTAGGTGATCCAAGTGTTTCTATACACTTAAAGAACCTTTTAAGAAGGTTTTGCATTTAATGTTCTTAAAGAAACTAGACCGCAGCAGAATAAAATTGAAGATTTATATGAACACCAGATTGAGAATGGGAAAACAGATAGTAAGAAAAAAAAAAAGTAATTTTGACCAAATAGACAGGCTATTGGGGAAATCCCCACAATGAGTAATGTTAAAATATCCATCATATGGATATTGATGTGACTATTTATAAACAAGTTTAAAAAAAATTAAGATGGTCAAATGTAAAGTTGAATGTAAAGGATTATGGCTGACCTAACACTGAGTGAACAATAAAAAAGAAATGAAAATTAATGAGAAGTGCAAATTTATATACACAGAAGTAAAACAGCTTTAAGTGAGCACAAAAAAGATGATCTCCAAATCAGGTACACTGAAGAAAACTCTTAAAAGCACGTGTGAATTGTGCTCTGAAACACATCAACTACTAACCTGTCCTTTCTTACTGAATAACTCATAGTAGATAGAAAGAAGAAGTGTGATACCTTGTCTATATTTGCAACAGTCACAGAAGCTATTCTGTCAAATAATGCAGGACAACGGTGGTCTGATTTTATGAGAAAAAAAGACAAGGGTAATACATTTGCCCATGTTATTTGATCTATCAAGTGTTTACACGTGGCCATAGTTTCCTCATTCAGGACTTCTTCAAACCACTCTCCATTCACATGTGTAAGTTCTTCCAACAGAAGATTTAAGTTGTTGGCTTTCTGAAGCCTCTGAAATCCACAGTCATTTAGTTTCTGCAGAAGCTTGGCACATAGCTCAGAACTGTTTTGCCAGTGCAGCTGGCCATGATGATTCCATTTGACAAGAGCTGTAGCAATGCAACTCAAATGATGGAGCCTGCATTGAGGCAGAACTGCTGCTGCTTTGTTTATAATAATTTCCTCCACATGAAAAGAAGGAAGCATGGCCAGAACACGAATTATGGCTGCAGTATCAGCAGGTATCACTGTAGATTTTAAACAACTGGAAGAGAGATAGAAATAAATAGTCCATCAGTAGTGACAAAGTGCAAATGTTCAAGCAAAACAAAAAAATTACATGCTTGAAAATTCTAATTTAGAAGTCAAAAGCTGCACAAATATAAAATGAGCAGAATATTAAATGACTTGGCAGAAATCCACACATCTTTTTTTCAGTGAGATTAACTTCTTCCTTTTAATTTATTCAAAACTGAAGAAAGGGAAGAAGACAATGAGCAGCTCAGTCAGCTGGTGGGACTCCCAACTGTTACTGATAAACACAGAAGTTCTTAGTAAGGTCAGAAGGTCCACATTTGTCAAGGGTATCTGTGGGTTTATGGGCCTCGTTAATTTCTGTGATTTCTGTCGAGCAGCAGGTTTTGAGGTGCCTGAGGAACATGAAGACATCATTCACAAAAATAAACGTACAGCCAAAGCACTACATTCCTATAGAGGCCGAGCAAGGGAAGCAAGATCTCTTCTCTGGCAACTTTCTGTTGCAACAGTACAAGCTTAAGAACTAACTGGACAGTTCTTCAATCAAAAGAGTACTTCTGTGTCACACTTTTGCTTGTCCCAACCAAGGCATTCTTACTGTCTCTTTTTCATTACTTCTTCTGTCAAACATCAAATACAATATTAACACCTATCCATCCTATCAAATACCAATCAAAATTTATTGTCATTTCAACATCATTATAGTACAGTGGTCTAAGGAAAAAGGGGCAAAAAAATACTTTTAGAAGATATCATATCTATTAGCAGATACTGTTGGGTCTATAGTCAAGACAACATCTATTTGCTATCCTCTGATTTACATGTTTAATAGACAAATAATTGTAACAGTTTGTTACTTCTTCATATTTATGGAAACAAAACACTAACAGCTTGCTAATTAATATCTTAAGTAGAGAACTGTTTAAAACCTAAATAGCTACATTTCCAAGAATACACACTTACCCTAATAGTAACGTTTTTAATTTGGCAAACAGCTCCAGATCCTGGCAGCACAACACCACCAAGTACTGTGTTAACTTTACCAACTGTAATACATGATAGCTATCCAAGTGTTTGTGCAGAACAGAAGCCATTCTGAATACAAAGAGGAAAAGATTACATGGTATTAAGCTAATACAAAGGATAATGCAAACCCCAACATCCCGCATGAAAAGGGGGGTCCTGTGGTGCACAGTACCTATGTGAAGGGTTTCACACACATGCACTCCTCTCCACACCGATTTTGACACTATTCCACTTAAGACAGAGCAGCCTCTCTCCACTTACTGACCAAAATTACAAAATTAAAGCCCTCATCACAACAAATCAGCTAATTCACACTACTAACTTCGGTTGCAGATTTCACAATCAGTTAAATTTAGAGGGGACCAAGAACACAATAAACTAGAACAGCATCACCAGCTTCCACACCACCACACTCACTTACGAAACAATGGTAGCTACAGCTATGTTGGTCTAAAGCTGCAAAGAGGGGGATAGATCTGTAGGGAAAGATAACACCTTAAGACCTTCTTAAGGTCTTAGGACAGAGACACTTATGACAGTGACTCTTCTTGAGACTCAAGAAGAAAAGACATTAATTCACCTGATCTTCCTTTTAGTATCCCTTTGCTACACAGGAAACCAGTATGTCCTTTTTCTTTCAAGGATCTATTTGATTCATACAACTACCTTCAATCCAGTAATTGCTCACGACCTGCACTTAACTCTGCTGCACCTCTGACATATCTAATGCTACATCTTCTGTGCCCAAAACATCAACTTCTTTTCCATTCACTGTATGACAGGTACTACCTCTCCCTACAAACAGTGTTCAGTTCAAAACTGCAGAAAATGTGGCCCAGGTTCTTAAAAACACAAGCTTTAGTAGTCCAAAATAGGACGCAATGACTTTTGAACAAACAATTCACCAAAGTAACAGGATGTCCAAGACAGGACATGTTCTCTGCAACTTACTACATTTCATTTGCAGTCTCATGAGTTTACAGTAATTGCTAAAGGCTAAGTTTACTGCAATAGGATCACATATTTGTAAATTAGACAGATACTCTCTGACAGTAACTTGGTAAGGGTGAAATGCCTTTCTTTGAAATTCCTAAATTGCCTCAATTACTTCTGGGTCAAGCTGCAATATTCTAAAATCTGTAATAGCCAATTATTTATGGTGTATAGCATTTGTGTACAAGAGATGCACCTGCCACCCCTAACTTACTGGATATGTCATAGTTTTCCACACTAAATGGAAGTTTACCTAGAGAATACAACTTCTTAGTAGTATAAAAAAAATTACTTTTTGAGTAGATGAGAATTTCTGCATTTCATTTTCTGCATCGTCCTCAGTATCATCAGTACTTGGTGACTGCTAAATTCCTCTGCCATGTGTGCTGCAGTTTCTAGCAACCTAAAGAGGAAAAGACATTTTCCAATGAAAAACAATTGAAAATCTCTGGCAAAGATTGCAGCCATTTTCTTTATATATGAGGAAAAGAACCAAAGACTACTTCTGGACAAAAAAGTTCTCCCAAACTAGAGACTTTCATTCTGTGGACTTTTCTTCTGAACAGTTGGTGTGTATAGCACAGATGAAGGGGTGTGAGTGTGTTGGATCAGTGCATATTGTTCTGATGTTAGAAACCAGCGAGTCCAACAATTCTAAAAGTAGACAAGAAGCAGAGAAGGTAATCTAAGACACTAAACAATTAATGATCAATCAACAAGCTACAGATAGCAGAATCAAACTTGAACTGAACTGGTTCTGCGGTAATTAAAGCCAATGTTTATCACAAACAAAATAATTTTTTTTTAAATCTAGGAAAAGCTTTTGTAACTAAATCAGCTATGGCAAAACCAACACAGGCTTGCAGCATATCCAAATATCTGAATAAAGGAAATGTTCATGAAGAGAAGTATGAAAATATGACTCGTTGTAATTAATACAGAAAATTCTGCCTAAAATTGCAGGCTTTGAGAGACCCATGAGTAATACCACCCCCAAACAGGATTTTGTGGCACAAGAAAAACAAGCAGAGAAAAAAAAAATCTGTCACACAATACTATGCTCTAAATAAATGCTGAAGTGTTCCCTGATGATGATCTTTCATAAAAAATAGGATGTCATCAATCTGGTATAGGACAAGACTCAGGCTTTTACAGCTACTGACAGTCTTAAAAAGGAAAAAGCAACAAATATCACTGCATATATTTCTCAGGAGAAAGACAGAAAGGTTTTTACCTACCATCCCGTGTGAAAGGAAGGCTGTAGTCTAACAGACCTGAGCTACAGGATGGCCTTGCATAACAGCATTCACACAGCCCTTGATTGATGGATCTGATTCAGCTTTATAAAAAAACAAACTGCTTTGACACTGTTTCCATTATGAAATGATCCACTGCTACAACATTACAACCAGGAAACCTAAGGCTCAGCTCACAGATGGACTCAGAAATTCCTCCAAACACCAGTAAATTTTTAATTTCTGTGCAAGAATACATATGTCATAAATAAGACAAAATCATGAATAAACTTACCTTTCTCTAACCTTGGATCCTGCCATAGGCCCAAGAGCAAAAAACAATTTTGCAAAGGTTTCAGGATCATAATAATCATCTATAGTTTCAGACAGCAGCTGTTTAGCAATCAAGCGGAATTCAGCATTGTCAAAACCCAGCTGCTCATACAGTCCAAAAATATGACTAATACTGTGTATATCAAGATGGGAGGCACTTTCAAGGAAAATCCTGTTGCATTTTTCTAGCAAGGGATGATATCTCAGTCTAACATTTTGGAGAAACTGTAGTATTCTTCTGGCATAGTTGAAGTGGACTTCATTCTTTTCTTCTAAGAGCTGTTGAGCCTTGTGTAGTAATCGATCTCGAAAACTCTCAGTGATAACATCAGATATGCTGATCATCAAAACTGACAAAATCCTAAGAAATTCAAAAGATTTTACACTGACACATTGAACACAGTAAGCAATACATTTTAGATTTCTTAAATGAAGTGCACAAAGAAAGGAACGGTAGTCGAGGTGTTGTTTCTCTGCAAAAAAGAATTTTAAATCTAATGCAGAAAAAATGGATGAGCAAAAACTATTTAGCCTACTAAAGTAAAAACTCTGCTTTCAGTGAACTTCCAAAATGATTCGGATTTTTCAGCCATCCCTTACAAAGTTATGCATGATAAAAGCATTTGCCTACGGTGAGACCCTGATTTGCCTGATTTGTATTTGCAAAAATATCTTTTATGTTCAACAGACACTAAAGAAACCCAAACAATTCACCAGTGACATAAGGGGGAGAAGAGTCATTGTCACTCCTAAAGAAAGAATCCCTTCCTAAGGGAATAAAACTTATGATCCCAGAGAAAGTGATTTCAGTAAAGAAATGCAGTCCTATTCAAGGAGTTTCATAAGCAAGCTCCTCACATCTGCAAAAATAAGTGTTGGGACTGCTGGTGCTATATAAAGAAGAAAAAAGAAAGAGAAGCTTTTGCTGTAACAGCTCCAGGGCAACAGAAGAAAGAAAAAAGGAGCTTGGTCTTCTTTTGACTAGGGCTATGTCTTAAGTAGTTTAAACATGAGGGTAATGTGCTAGACATGCTAGCAAGAGAATTTATTAATTCAATTTGACCGGAAAAACAATGCTCTGAAGATAAATACACACAACATTGCTTTAAAACCCCTTATTGCTGCTAACAAAGCCATGTCATAGTAGAGAAACTATCAATGTCAAGAGAGAAAAAAGGGAGAAAAGCATCTTCTGGTGAGTCAACAGCCTCTTAATTATCAAAATGTCCATGTTCAGAATCAGGATAAAGCTGATGCTAAATATTTGCTTTACTCTAAGTAGAACAGTGGAAATTAATTAAATTTTTATAACCCATCTAAGCAATCAAGCAGCAGTTTTAATTATTTAGATTGGTTATAAGGAAATTCTTCATAAAGTCATTGGGAAAATGCATTCACTTGTCAATCAATGCACAAATACAAAACATTTCTTTCCCACAACCCCCCAACTGAAGAAAGCAACATCCAGTTGAGAAAAAGGGAAAATATTCAGCAAAGACAGACCAGTTATTGCAACATATTGCTTCTTCTGCTTCTTAGCTGCACTCTGACACTTACCTTATATCCTGTATAGAATCCAGTTTCAAGTCCACAATATGAGCTACTTGGCCAATTATGGGACTGAAGTGCCTGTGTTGCTTGTATAAGCACAGAGCAAATTTAGACAGAGCTGGCAAACTAAGCCTGTCAAGACATTAAAGGCAGTCAGTTTATTTTAATTACATAAAAAACAAGGTTATAGCCAAATTAAAAACAAGGAAACAAAGTATCTAAGCAAAACACCTAGGTGCTCAGTATTAAAGCATGTTGTGTATATGAGTTCTGCAACAATTAGTTGTCCTTCACTTAACCAAATCAGCCTAAGAAATCTATATTATAAGAGTATATTCTCAAGCAATGATGTCAAATAGATAAAATGATGGTGAGTGATTTATTACTTTTTTTTTTTCAAGATACACTGTATTTATTTATTTGTCAAGATACTCCACATAAGAAGAGGCAAATCTGTGCTGGTGCCAAGACTGACACTAGGTTCTGCCATTATCCCAAGATTAAAGAATGAAAACTACAATATCCCAAAAAAAAAAAAAAATCAAAAGAAGACCACAAAACACAATAACAAAATACACAAAGGGAAAATGTTGCTGTTTAAATACAAAATGTTTTTACTAACATTGAGATAAGCATGGTTCTAATAACCATTTAAGACCTGGACAGCAAGCACTGAGATAAAATTATAAATATGAAAACCTACAATTTCCTTCAAATAAAAATCTACACAGACAACGTATTTCAAAATCTCAAATGTTGGACCCTGTTGCAGTATCTGAATCTCTCAAGCATTTGTGTACCAAAGTCTGTATATATAATTTTCAAAACCTTCAAATATAAAACATTTAAAATACTCATATTGTGTTTTAAACATAACTACTCTTTGAGAACTCTTGCATAACCTCTCATGAAGCAAACAATGTTTGCAACTTATACCTTTCACAAAGCACAGCATTACAATACTTGCCTTTCTAATCTTTTCCATGCTTCTGTAACAAGCACTTTTGCTAGAGAAATGTGGTCTTCAACATTAAGCCTTCAAAAGAAAGACAATACTTTGAAGTTTGCTTCAAAAGTTATAAAGAAATGAGACATATGTCCTTTCATTATTTATCATAATGTTTTACTTTTCTATCACTCCCTCCATTCAAACAGATTATAAACATTTGTGAGTGAATAATCAAAATTCATAATAATCATAAAACATATTTACTGGGACTGCAAAACATATCCATTCTGCCTGCATCTCCAAAACTGAGCCACAGGACATTACGCCATATCTGTCACATAGTCAAGAGTACAGAAGCTGCGGCAGGGCAGTCTCATCACAGTCTCCTTACAGGATAGCTCTAAATTCCTAGTCAAAAGTAGTCAAAATTCCTTCTCTTTTTATTACGAAACAGAAAATGTATTTAATGCTCTTTACCTCAGGATACTATATAAGGTGTCCACTATGACCTCATCTTCCATGCGTTCCACCTTGCTCTCTGCCAAAATGCAAAGGGTAAGAAACTGGGAGTGATTTCTTACATAGTCACTAGTCCTTAAGAGAAAAGGCCTCTTCTTTTGCAATTGCCACAGCATGTTCAATGCAACTCCCACATGCTTTTCAGAAAGTCTGGCCTTGTTCCTTCCAACAAGGCTGAACACTTCATCTTCATGGGTGCAGCCATTTATCTGGCTCAGAAGCAGATCACTACACAGAGTCCGAGCTTGGTAACATCTCAGTGTAAACAAGCAAACCTGCCTCAAACAAAGCATTTTGCTATGCCTACCAGCTATCTTCAAAGTGTCCAGAAAGATTCTTCTCTCTCTTTTCACAGTAAACCATGCTGTTACAAACAAGAAACTCAAATACTTGAAAAACAGAAGATCATTTTTCTTTGATCCTGTATGGTCACTGTATTAAGAAGTCGATTCTGAGGTACCTGTAATGAGACAGTATCAAAGCACTTAATTTCAGTCACAACAACTAGGTAAAAATCAGTGTTTCTACATTATGATGTTCTAAGTAAGGTAAACTTAAGAAGAATCTACAGCCTGGACTCTTCTCACAGAAAAGCTCCTGACAACAAACACTGACATGGTATTAGGAAGTACTATGAAGTTAGTCCACTTGGTAAGTTTCCAGATTTAGAAAACTGCCTTTAAAGAGCACATGTACTATCATGCTACTACTGAGAAGGAAAAGCTGAACTTTTTAACATGCCAGCACTGCATGACTAAGTGAGGCTTACTCTCACTAGGCCATAATCCCAAACTGGGGTCCAGGAACTGCCAGAAAATACAACTATTGGTGGTAAAATGAAGTGAGATGGCTTCTAGTTGAGAAGGTTTATCACCTTTGTATTACAGGATATTGATCAGTCACATGACATCAGCTGAAATTGCCATTGCACTAAAGAAAAGCAACCTAAATCCCAAATTATAATGGAAGCCAGAGCCTGATCTAATGAAATTTATTAAGTATTCATTTGTTTTCTTAGAATATGCCCCAATTTGTACACAGTGCTAACAACTATGTATATACGACCTACACAATTGGTTCCAAGCTAGAGAACACAAACCACTAGTGATACAGGTCATAGTACACCAAAAAAGCCTCATCAAATTCCCTCAACTCAGAGATCGTGGAAAAGTCTAGAAGTCTTGCTTTAGAAGAGATAATCATCAGCTAAAATTATCAATATGTTCAGCAAACTTGAATGCTCTTCAACTGTACACATGATTCCAACATTATCAAGGTGATGGCAGCAGATCTGTTAAGGAAGAAAAAAACCTTATTTGTGCAGCCTGTGCAAGGTACTGAAATCATTCCAGAAAGCTGGATATAGGTGGATTTCTTCTGATGTCTATACAATCCTCTTCAGAGAATAAAAAGCCATATAGTATATTGTACTACACTGCTGTCACTAACACTGGGGCAGCTAAACAAGGAAAGCTAACAAGGAAAGCTAACAAGGAAATCATTTTAATTTATAATCTGCTAGAATAAGAAATGTTTTCTTTCCTATGAAAAATGAAAGAATACAAAAAAAGGCACAAATTTTTCACATATGTTAAGTAACTTTTTATAATAATGATTTGCTTTATACTACCTTTTCAGATACTGCTTTTATTTGTTCTATGTGGTAGTTGTCTTTAGAAAGAATTTACTTCCCACAGTAACGGCAAGCTAAGCTGCAAGAAGTCAGGATAAAGTAGATACTTGAAGAAAATATAAAAACCTTCAGGCTCAAGCAATTTCCTGTAAATCCAGGTGACACATCCTTTCCCCTTCTCATGCTGCAATGGACCTTGTACCCCCTATCCTACTGATGAGGAACCAGGATCTCTACCTGAAACAGCTTGTGGAAAGCTTTCAAATATTTCTCTATTCCATTGAGCAGATTTACCACAAACTTTTATGCAATTTTAAATCATAGTTAATTCCAACATCTTTCAAAAAGTTCATCAATAGAAAACATTCGATATTTTCAAGCATCCAAATACATAAAGCCAGGGAATTTGGATCAACTTAAAGAACTGTTTCTAAGGTGTTCTACTTGCCATGCAAAATACACACTAGAAGGACAAGAAAAGTCTTTAAAATTATTTTCTATCGATTGGAACACATAAGCACTTTCAAGGCTGTATTAAAAAACACAGTGAGCCAGGAAGTCTCCCAAAAAGGAGAAAATGTGGACACTCACTACTCCCCAAGTACAAGAACTATTAGAGATTTAAGTAACTAAGCCTTAAGAGAGCTGCTTATGCAGTACAGGGTGTTTCTGCCCTGCCTGCCAGAGTCGCCTCGGCTCCCGTAAGCACAGCCGCGGACCTGTCCCCAGGTATGCTGGTACCTGTCCCCGGGTACCAGAGCTGGCCGCGCTGCGGTCCTGCGCCCCGCACCGCCGGCAGCCCGCCTGCTCCGTCACCGCGGGGGGCTCTGACCCAGAAGTGCCCCAGAAAAAGCGTGGGAAAGGGCGGAGCCTCCGCAGGAGGGGCGAGACCCGCGCCGCCACAGACTCGATTCCCGCCTCCGGGGGGCCGCGGGCACCGCTGAGGGGCGCTCCCTGCGCGCCTCCGGCACCGAGCGGCCGGGAGGCACCGAGCGGCCGAAAGGCACCGAGCGGGCGGAAGGCACCGAGCGGCCGAAAGGCACCGAGCGGCCGGGAGGCACCGAGCGGCCGGGAGGCACCGAGCGGGCGGACACGGCCCAGCTGCTGGCCGGGCGCGGGGCGGCAGCGGCTGCGAGGGCTGGCTTCAGGGAGGGCTCGTCACACGGCAAACTCCACCACCCGGCGGGGTTAAACAAGAAAGCAAAGGAGCCCGTGTCAGCTCCGGAGAACACAATCCGAGAAGCTCTCAGTTTACCTTTGCACAGGACCCTTCCTGCATTCGAGCCACGGACGGAGACTGCTCACTCCAAACGCGCCCGGCTGCAGCCGCAGCGCTCCACGTGCCTCTGCACTGTCGTTCGCGGTGCGCATGCCCCGAGGCGGAGCATTTCCCATGAGCTGAGGCGTCAGGAAGCGTAGGGAGAAGGGGAAAAGTCTAGCCAGTTAAGACTTTCCAGAGGAAATAAAAATAATAATTAAAAAGGTCCAAAGTCATACTGATTATTGCACATTAAATAAAGCAACGTTTTTATAATTTATTCTGAGGGAAGGGAAAAGTCTTCCCTGCCTAGGAAAAGCACAAGGGGACTGAAGTCGGAAGGGTGAAGTTGAAGAGTTAGGCTTTGTTGTACTGGAATTCATGTTATTTTATTTTACAATTTTTTTTATGCTTTGCAACAAAAATAAATTTTAAATGAATGAGTTTTGGGAGACTAATAGATGTTGCAACAAGCACGTTGCTTATGTTGAATATGCATAGCTCCAAGTCATCTTTCTGGACCTTTTCTCACCACCACTGATAGCAGCAAAGACATTTAGAAAGAATGATAACAATCTCAGATTGCTCTACATTCTATCCGAAAGCCAGAACCAGGACTATTACCGTGACCAATTCTGACCAACTGTGTTGCAGTTATCTATCAAATGTTTGGGGTTTTTACTTTTTGTCTGTCACCTCCTAATATACTGGATGCCTATGCATACGGAACTCACTCAAACTAATAGAACAGACCCTATGTTATTTATTACAGGTCTGTGGTGTTTTAGGAAAAGAGCATGTATTTTTTTTAACTGGATTAGTTACAATTTTTGTAATTGGAACAGGTTCTGTATCCTCCTGATAACAAATTCCAGATCACCCCAGTTACAGTTTACACAGGCATGCAAGTACCAGAGCAAGACCCAAACCCCCAAAGGGTGGCACTTAAGTACCTCTTTCAAGAATGTTAGGCCTTGTGCAAATTCACATAACAATTCCAAGGCATCTGAGAGGAAAACTGTAGACAAAAAGAATTCCATATTTATATGAAGGAGACTTCTGTAAATCATACAGATTTTTCATTTACAAGATGCTGAACTTTTCACTTTTGACTTGTGAAGTACATTTGGATAAAATAAAACAATGCCTAAACCAAATTTAAATGCTAGATAAAATTATGTTAAATTTTAAATTGGACACATGGGGGGGAAAAGCAAGACTTAACAAAGCATGCTGTGCTGAAGCCAGTGCTGATTTACTGAACAGATGTTCACTCACCAGCTTCTTCAAGATTTCAGAACTCACAGGTGTCAGTTTCACATTCTAAAATTTTTTTTCCAGAAAACCCTAAGGAGATCATTGGGTTTTCTGCTTCTAACAAACTTCTCAAGAGCCGGTCATGGAACTTCCATTATTTCCATTATGTATGTGATTACTGACCCAAATGCCTACTGGTTTGAATTAAAACCCATCAGAGGAGGTACATACTTCAGTGCCAGTCTTAGTTAATTTTGAAGGTGCTCACAACTTTATGCATTGTCATAAACTTTCATGTCTTAGTTTTAAGACAAATTAACTTTGAATTGCAATACACACATATGGGATACTATTATGAGATACTTTTTTTTGCACAGTTGGCCTAAATTCCCGTTTTAATTCTTTCCAAGCCCTAGCGAGGTGTACTGCTGGAGGAACCCTGAGCGCTTCCAGCACCGTGCAGGACGGTTTATTTACAGACCCTTGGCCGTTTGGCGAGCCCGTCGTTAATGCACTCGCCGCTGTCGCGCCGGCGGGGAAGACCAGCACTATCCTCGAGCACGCTTGGCTAGAAAGGGCCCGTGTACCTGCCGCACTTGAGCCACACCGGCCCCTTCCCGCGCCGCACCCGCCCGGGCCTGGGGCAGCGCGAGGGGCGGAGCGCCGCTGACGAGCTCGAGGAGGCGGACGCCCCTCCCCCAGGCGCTCGGGCTCCTCGCGAGCGGCCCGCGCTGCCGCGCTGGGCTGTGTCGCTGCCCGCGACCCCTCACACCCTGCCCGGGCTGGGGCGACGCTGCTCCCACCGCCACACTCCCCCGCCTGCCCCCGGCGCGCCGCCCCCGGGTCGCCGCTCCCGCCCTGTCCGCCACTGACGCAGTCCGTGCCGCACCAGCTCCAACATGGCGGCGGCGCGGCGGTGAGCAGCGCGGGGCGACGAGGGCCGCCAGCGGGTGAGTGGCGGCCAGGCCGCCGGGCAGCGCCGGGCGCCGGCGTGGCCGAGTGAGGGCCATCGCCCGGGCCGCGCCGGGGGCTGGGCGGACGGTGGAGGAGGAGGTCGCAGCACCGCGGCGCTTGAGCCTCGGTCACGGCGCGGGTTAGGAGCTCCGGCCCCTCCCGGCCGGCCCGGCCGCCGCTTCGGAGCGGGCCTGGGGCGGCCGCCCCGCACTGCCCCCGCGCACATGCCCCTCGCAAGGCCCGGTGGCCCGTGTGCGGCGGGCGGGAGGGCCGCGGCTCTCGGCGCATCCCGGGTGAGGGCGGCCCCTGAGAGGGAAGGGGTGTGAGGAGCTGCGAGCGCGGCCCGAGGCGGGCGGGAGCAGCAGGGGTGGGTGAAGCAGCGCAGGGGCCTGGCGCAGATCGCGCCGGGGGTCGGGTCTGCCAGGCCGGCTGTATCTCTCCGCAACCTGGCGAGACGCGGGTCTGTGCCCGCAGCGAGCGCTCTGGTCGGGCTTGGGTGCTGCTGGGGAGTTTGAATGAGTCTTCCCTCCTCCCCTAGACGGGGAAGGAACAGGGCTGTCTGCGTGCCACATGTTCTCCCCTTGCAGGCCTCTCCTAGGGAAGTGGAGCCTGCAGGAGCTACCGTGTGTGGTAGGAAACTCCTCTGCCTCTCCCTTTTAGGGGTTTCCTAAGGCGTTCCTACGACTTTTATGAGTATTTGAATTTTGTTTGCAGCCATGATGAAACTATAAGTACTTCGTATATATGGCTGTACTTTGAGGCCCTGAAGAGGCTTTGAAAGAGAGAGACTTAAGAGAAAAAGTAGTTTACTTGAAACGGTGGACAGAATATCTGTTGTAGTGCTAAACATTGCCTTTCAGTTCAGTCACAATTAGAAAATTTATCAGTAATTATAAAGTCACTTTCGCCAGTAGTTTCCTAATGTTTGTCTGGTTAAGTTAATTATATTTAGCAATCATCTGAGACCTGTTTTAAGAGAAGCATCAGACCATTATCTTACATATAGTCTATTTTCTAAGATGTATATTTTTTGAGAGAGTGTTTTGGGGATTTCATGGTTTTTTTCTATATTGCCTGCAGAAGAGACTGTTTTTTGGGCAAGGATAAATATTCCTAGGTTTTTTTTAGGTTGGTGTGGTTTTATGTTGTTTTTTTTTCTTCTTTTATCTTTTTCCCGCCGTTTGTTTCCCATTGCATTGGGGTCCAGTGTGGCTCAAATTTTTGGGTGCTACCATGATAAAAATATGGTAAGAATTTGGAAGTTAGACATGATTTATGAAGTATTAGTTTGTCTAAACTCACAGAGCTTGCTTTATCAGTTTGTAAAAGTTATTTATAAATATTTCAGAAATAATGTAGTTTTCTGTATGTGAAGTAGATCTGAAGGGGAGTATAAAAAGGATAGCAGCATCAGTACTCTGAGAGCACCCTTTGGGACTGTATTTCTTATTAAGACTTCCCATTCTTTCCATCCTCTTCTGTGAAACAAACGTAATTTTTTTAATTAGCTAGAAGTCATCAAGCTGTTATCAAGAGAAGATTTGGGTTTTTTCCCCTCATAGGATCTCAGAAAATCTGGGGATTATGAGGGAATTTAGAGTGAAGAATATGTAATGGAGTGGACAATTTTCCATGTGATGGTAATTTAGGAGCCATCTTCCATTTGGAAGTAGAGTCAGTGGGTGCCAGGGGAAAAATCTGGCCATCTTCTAATGCAGTGAGGTTTAGGTCAGAGGCTGGGATGAGGCATAGAAAGGATCTAGAGGAGTAGAGAAAGGAGTAGAACATGAGAATAAAAGATGCTACAACAAGGTTTTTTTGGTTATGGTTGACAAATACAGGTCAGCATTCAGAGCTGTCTCCTACTGCTGCAAGGTTGTCTTGCATTGCTTACGCTTGTCTTTCATAACAGGTAGGAGAGGATTCCACTACTGAAATTCAGTTTGGGATTTACATGACTTGGAGATTACACCCCATAAAAGGTTTTTTTCCCCTTTCATACAAAGCATAAACTTGTCTTTTCTTAGCACTTTTTAAGCTTTAAAATAAAAGTTCATGGATTCAGGCCTATGCAAATTCACACCAACAAGTGCGCTTATTTGTGCACAGACCTGACAGAAAAAACACCTCTATTTTTTCACAAACTGTAACACAGGAAAAAAAGTACTTTCTGCATAAATTAGATAATGGAAAATCATGACTAAGACTTGACAACAAAGATTTTTACTTGCAAGTGACAAGAATGTGGTTAGATATTTTAACATTTTTCATTGTAAGTATCCCTTTTCTAGAAAAATAATGAGGATGAGCCAGTAGGAACATGTATTTCTGTTTAAACAGTTTCAGAATACTACTATCTTCTCAGCTGAATCTTATGCTCTCCCAGCTGAGGGGTTATAAGTGGGTGTGCATTCCTTATACTGTAGTACAAGAAGACTAAATTCATGTTCATAATTTCAAAAAATCGTACTGAAAGTGAGGTAAGTGAACTACCGGAGTGGTAGGGTTAGGTGTATGTCCTGCATATTTAGTCAGGACCTATCTAAGGGTGATATTTGTTTAAGTCTCCCTTGCCTCATGTCCATGGAAGACAACAGTTGATATTGCCAGGTGTCTGATTCCCTTTTTTAGGTGGAAACAAATCCTATGTCAGTAGTCCAGTAAAGACTTCTGACATTACTGTAGAGGAGGAGGCCTGGTGGAAAGCGGTGTCAATCCCTTTTTGCCTGCAAAAATGTTGAAAGTTTTATTTTATGGTTGGCTTTTTTTTTGGAAAGGGCAGTCAGATTGAAAGCTTTTAATGCGTGATTTTTAATGATGGCTAGAAAGTCTTCCTGCATAAATTTTATAGACCTGTGTAGAAAGCAAACATTTTCTTCTTTTCTTATAGGTGTGTTAAATTCATGTGATTGCAAAGACATCATCCTAAATCTGAAATGTATTCTAGTGTAGTACCTTATTCCTGAATCTGACAACAAAAGTCCTGTGTTGCTGATTAGTGAAATGAAAAAAAATTCATTTCCTTAGATGTCACTGCTGCTAATTCAGAGTTTTCAGATCGTGAAGTACAGAGGAAAAGATGGTGGCATTTGGGAAAAAATGCTGAGGAAATTATGGGGATTGAGGGTTGGTCTGTTTAGGTTTTTGTTGTTCACATCTTTGGTATCATGCTAACCCAGCTGCAAGCTCCGTCACAGGAATGGAAGTATGAACAAATTTCCATGTCTCCTATTTCACAGTCATAAATTCACTTCTAGTTTAATCCGTACTGGAATGAACATGTAACATTTTTAGTCTGTGTTTCTGTCTTCACTTTAAGCTGATATGTGCTGCTGCTGTATCTTTCCTTGGGGGAAGGAGGAAGGGGTTGCTTTTATGCAGCCAGGTATCCACTTGTATGCGTGCTAAACATGTGGGTGTGGGAACCCTCAGTTGTAGTGTCAGCCCACATTTATATTGTCTTCAAGTGACGGCAGCCGCAGCCTTAAAGAATATATGTTCAGTATTCACTTTGTGCATTTGCATTTTCTGAATGCAAAGTTTTGCTTTAAAATGCATTCCTGGAGATTCTAGATGCCTGTCTTTGAAATATGTATCAATGTAGTTTAGTCTTCCTGCATTTGTAGATGGTGTGAAACAAAATGGTAGGAATGTGAATTTATGTACTTTATTGTTCACGTCATTTGGACATTGAATGAAGATCAGTGCAGATAATTGTAAGTTGATGCAAGGAAGCCCATACAAAGGCCAGACAAAGGAGAAATTCAAACTCTGGAAGAATTGGTGATGACAGGGAAAGAAGTGAACGAAACTATATCTTTTTCCTACTAAATATGTCTTTGCATACTATTCTGTCCTGTACTGGGACTGAAACAAATCAGTAGTCCCATGACCTGTTCAGCGCAGTTTTAAATAAAGTTGTTTTTTCCCTCCTATAAAACTAGGAAATACTAGTGGAAATACTACAGCTGCTTGCTGTCAGCTTCTTTGGGATGCATGACACACTGATCCTTCAGTTGATGTGCATCTGTGAGTGCTTTCTAGCCTGTTCAATCAAAAGGTTCTAGTACGTGTTAAAAAGTATTATTACCAGATCCCTGATAGCACAGGTGATTTTGGAAACGAAATTCCCCAAGATGTGTTTTTTAAGCGTATCAACAAATATCAGTGAATAACCCCTGGCAGAAAGACACTTGTGAACAGTTTGGGATAGTTATCATTTTCCGTTGGCACAGATCATTTTGAAGGAGAAGAGCTGCTGGCAGCCTGGCCTTGAGCTGGCCAGCTTTATCCTGCAAATATTTAAACAAAATAATGAGGCTGATGGAGTTGTGAAGTAATGTGCACCCTGAGGGGCACAGTTGGTGAAATGTTGGTTGTGGATGCAGCTGTTCTGACAAGACTAAGTACTTTCGGTGTATTTGTCAACAAATACCAATATGCTGTAAGCTGAACTGTAATTCTACTTTCAGACATAAAAGAAACAAGCCCCTTTTTTTTTAGATATGGTGAAGTGATGTTCTAGGTGCTTGGTTGGCTTTGGGGTTTTCTTGGTCATAGATTCTACTTAGACTTAGTAAGAGCTTCTTCAAACAGAAGGTGGTTGAGAATGATGAATGGCTTGAAAATGTCAGGATAGTACTTGGGCTGTTATTTTGTCCTTTCTTAGAGTATTGGGAGGAAAAAGTGAGCTGACTTACCGAGATTGTCCTCCTGCATAGCACATTTTTTTAATGTATGTATAGTGAGCATCTTGTGGGTTGACATCAAATTCATATTCCTTTCAATAATGAAATTCGATCAAGGTCACAATTTAAAAATGCAAGGTATTGAGGGTTAAGAATATCCACATTCTTACTGAAAATAAATTTTGAGAGAGAAGTAGCACAAGTGATTTAAGCCCTATTGTTATCAGACATGTAGTGCCTACTGAGCTTTACTTGTAATTTTCTGACTTCATTCTTGGTATTTTCTGACTTTGTTCTTGGCATATTTATGGTGTTTTTCTTTGTTGGTTCTGTATTTAGCATTCAGACCCCTTGTACTTGCTTTTAATACAGACAGGTTTTAAGTGATCAGTATGTAGAAGCTTGTGTTTGGTGTTACATACTACATCAATAGAAATTATTACTTTAAGGCTCAAATATTTGTAACTTTGTAGTTTTCCCTGTAGCGCATCAGGAAAAGGTCTGGCTAAAATAACAGTGCAAAGGATACTTAAGTGTATTGGAGAAGAAACACTCACTTGACTTGTGAGGTAGGTAGGATAAATGTCACTGATATCTTAGCCTGCTTTTCTAGGCACCATGAGCTCGAGAGTGAGATACATTTGCTTGGCTTGGTTTTTGTCTGTTCAGGGGGTTTATACTCACCCATTGCCATACCTGTCATTTAGAATCAAATGCAGCTGGTGTTTAGGGGATATTATTGGAGGATTTAGGGAAAGTGCAAGGTGCGTTGGAGGTAATGGTTAGAATATGGACTAACTTTGTTCATGAAACAATGTAGAGGTAGAAGAACATCAAATTGAGAAAACTTGGTGGGAATATGGAGTCGGGTTAATTCTTTATTCCCACTTTCTCTTTCCCATCCTCTGCAAAACAGCTAAAAATTGATTGACACAGGTATATTTATGTTTATTTCACAATTCAGTTTTAGTCATCATCAGTGTTTGAAATAAAAATTGTGTCACAAATTTAGATAGTTGTAATTTAATTTGGCTAAAATACTGTATATGAATGTTAAGGCATACCTCTACATCTCAAGCAAATTGCTTGTAAAGCAGGAAATTCCTTCTCACTTAAGCACTAGAATTAAATGCTTAAAGTTTGGGTACAAGCAGTCAATCAGTTGTGGTACTGATGCTCCTTAGAGGTCTCAGTTCAGTTAAAACTGTCAGTTCTAGCACCAAACAATATTTATTATAACATTTATTGTGAAAGGTTTCCTTGAAAAAAGTACCCCCGTGCAGCTGTGTAGTCTGTTCTGCTGCTGACAGTGAGCTGCTGGCTGTCCTTTGCCTGGTCTCAGTTCTGAAAGCAGTCTGTCCACTCCCACCTATCTCATCCCCTCCCTTGGCCACGCCACTGCCTTCCTTGCACTGCTCAAAGTCTGGGCAGCAGTGTGGTGACCTGGGCAGCCTCCTGCTAACCTGATGGCATTGACGTTTTCAGCTATGGACATTTTCTCTATTTGTTTCTGTGCAAAATTGGTTGTACTAATAGGAGAGAAATGCTAATTCAATTCAAGCAGACTGAGATAAGCCTGCTGCTTTTGACCAGTGTCTGGCTTGTGTGTATGAATATATTTGTTACACACCTGGAGAATATCTGATGAGATTCTGCATTTTTTAAAGTCTTCACATGCTAAAAATTACATGAATAATTAACTACCGAGTGGTGTTTAATTTAAACCAGTCCTGCATTGATCTTGTGATTTTTGCTGTGTAATCTTACCAAGATGTTAGGAGTGACAGCACAAGTAGAGAAGATATAGGCTCACATGATTACACTGCTGTCTTGATTTCTTACTGCCTCTTGTTCATATGCTGAGGGTGACAGATGGTGACAATTGAATTTTTCAAGGATGTTCTGTGGTACAGCTATAAGTGAAGCTTTAGGAGAGATGTGTGCAGTATGTCAGCTACATTTGAGCCATGTTTTCTGGCAATAAATAATTAGGACTGAAAATGTATGGATTATATTCCAAATTCTGGAAAAGGAACTCCTATCTTACAGATCCTTTTTCTGTCACTGTTTGTTTTTTTTATTTCCTCAGTCTGAAGTAACTCCAAGAGGATAGGGATTTAGAAAACAAAAGAATATGGTTGTACATAAAGTTGGAGATGCAAATGGAATTAAGACATAGCTTGTTACACAAAAATAAAAGGATTTGTATAATCTAAGGGAAAATTTGCATTAAAATTCTCTATAAGGAATCACAGAATCATTTAGGTTTGAAAAACCTCTTAAGACCACTGAGTCAAATAGTAAATCTAACAGTACCAAGTCCACCACTAAACCATGTCCTTAAGCAGCACTATGCATCTATACATTTTTAAATGTTACCAGTGATGGTGTCTCAAGAGATAGACAATGACATAAAAGGAAAAGAAACAATAAAGAGCCAAAATAATTTAATTTAGCAGAAGAGTTGTGGAACAGCTACACCGTTGTATTTTTTTTGTCCAGAATGGTTTAGATTCTAATTGATGCAATGCGTGGTAACTGCCATGACAGGAATCCAGGAAATACTGAATTTCAAAATTGGAAAATTGGATGCTAAAGTCTTGCCCATACCTTACAGTATCTTTTCCTTTTGTATTTCCCCATCTGAAATATGGCACTCAAGTTTAATATTATTTCAGCAAACATGAGGAAAATCACTCATTTGGGACTACAATGCATGAAAATTACCTAAAGTACTTCTGAACTTCTAAAGTTGTCTCAACTTCTTTAACATGCTTACGTTTGCTGTCTGGGGTTTTTTGTTTGCTTTTTTGCAGTTTTTATTGACTTTTGTATTGACTTACACATTATTTCAGTACACAGAAGAAAAATAAATTTTTTTTTTATTACTTACAGTATTTAGACTTCTGAAGCCATGGGAGTAAAGGTCCAGAGACCTCGTTGCTTTTTTGACATAGCCATCAACAATGTACCCGGTAAGAAAATGAAAATATTGATTCAGTGGCATGATACTCATATGAGATATGTATAAGAATAATACAAACGCCGTTTAACTTCACAATAAATATGGTGCTTTTTTCTCCTAGCTGGAAGAGTGGTCTTTGAATTGTTTTCAGATGTGTGTCCAAAGACATGTGAGAATTTTCGCTGCCTTTGCACAGGTTCGTAGATTTTACTGTTTAATCTATAATTTTTATTGTAATACCATGTTAACTAGCTTGATGTCTGTTATTTTTCCTGACATTTTCTTAAATATGAAAATAAGTTCAACATTGGTTCTTGACACCTCCGAAGATTTGGCTGATTTTACATACGATCATACACATGATGCAGAGTCAAAGCAGTTGTAGTTTTGCCTCAGTATGTTGCTGGGACTATATACTAACCAACTTTAAATACAGGCACAGTAAGCTGATTTTCTGTTACTAGCAGATAGTACTGTTCACATTATATAACTTCATCCAGTCTTGAAAGATAACCAGCAAGAGGTCAACCATGCAGACTTACTTTTCAGTCTTATGATACTTTGAGGAACTTGAAAGGTAGTGCTAGTATTCATCAGTTGTTTTTTCTGTTATTTTAATTTCTTGATGGAGACTGGTGTTTTCTACTCCTATTGAAAGTTTATTTCTTGAGGAAAATACTCAGAAGGTTCTCTCTTGGAAACATTTACAAAACAGAACTATTTTCCTGTGGACTGCAGACTTTTGTTGCACACGCTGACAGCTTATTAAAACTTGAGCTTATTGTCAGAAGAATAATTTCGTGAATGCATAAATAGTATACATACTTTCTGTCTTCAGCTTTTTCTGTGTCCTTTTCTTCCAGCTTGGTTGTGTTTCAGGTCAAGGGTCTGTGGCTGTTAATAGCGAATCCCTCAGCAGTACTAATACGATCTGATTCAGGTGTGGATACATAATTACATTAATGTTAACTAGAACATGTAGTACGCCATTCAGGATGTCTGCAGGAATGTAGATTTTACCTGATCTGACATTAGGTTTACTGGCACAAAATCAGATTATCAAAATTTATTAACAAATTTGAACTTTAATGATTTTTAAAGGCTGTGACTATGTTAATACATGACCATGGCATTCTTGATCTGCTGTCAGCTGCCCAGAAGTCAGATTATTGAATAAAGATGTTACTCCCTGCTACTGCCTTAAATTTGTGAATTGAAGTCTTTGAACAGCATTTCAGGTCAGCAACAAGTATGACTAAGTTCATCCTTTGTTGCTGACATCCATAATCAAATTCAGATCCTGAGCTATTTTGCTGCCTTAACACATATAAGAATAGTGAGAAAAATATGCAGGAAGTTTATGATATTGGTCATCAGCAAACGAATTCAAACTTTTAATTTTTATTTGTTTTCCTTACTCATCCTTTTTTCTGGCAGTTTTGAAAAGTGTGTGCTGTCTCTGTGAAACAGGGATCAGCTGCATGTTTTCCTGGTATACGCCAAGTTAGTGGAACATACGCAGCTTCACATTTATCAGAGTTCCTATCAAAAGTGGGGTTTTTTTCTAGCTATTCAAATCCGTATGGAGACCAGTCTGTTACAGATTAAGTTCACAGGCAACTGCCCTTGACAAAAGATGCCAGTTTAATGGCTCAGGATAAGATTATAGGAAGATACTGGCTAACAGTTTGCCAGCACAGAGAGGAAGTGATCTTCCCTGAGAAGTCCCACTGATTACCTGACTGTTACCTTGAGGCTGTCTCTGCTGTTCACAGGACCCACCATGAGCCATTCATCTTGCTAACTCAGCAGAAAACTTATCTCTTTTGAGGGTAGCAGGGAAAGGCCATTATGTTGTAGCTGAAGCATAATCTCGTGTAAGGGAGAAAGATGGCAGTTGTCATCATGAGCAGGGAACGGAATGAGAGTCCTTCTCCTTCCCCCTGCCTCTTTGGCTTTCTTACAAGCTTTAATGATACCTTAACCTTGCTGTGTTTTAACTACAGATCTGAGTGTTTCTTGCATGTTTCTGAGCAATACCAGTTATAAATGTAAACTGAATGTTTAATTTCAGTCAAACTGCATGGAAGAGACCAGAGTTGTATACTAATGTCAGTAAGGAGTTCTTCTGGTATAACTGTAGAGACAGTGTAGTTTCTGCAGTGCTTTCTTAAATGGCAGTTTCTTACTGGTATTACAGGTAGGTGTCCGCCTCACAAACCAGTTTTTCAGAGCATAGTAGATGATTTTGGTTAAGTGCTTATATAGCACTTTTTTTGCAATGAGGATTCTACAGATGCAGAGAGTAATTTTTGGTTTTGTTCATTCTTTTCTTTAGGTGAAAAGGGTACAGGAAAGTCCACCCAAAAGCCATTGCATTACAAAAGTTGTCTGTTTCACAGGGTTGTGAAAGATTTTATGATCCAAGGAGGTGACTTCAGTGAAGGTATGATGTGAACCTTTAAAGAAAACTTTAATGCTTATGCAATAAAACATAGCAGAAGTTCTGTATAGAGCCATTTACTTATATTTCTATTGTCTGACAGATATCCCTGTTTTTTCCCTTTCTTCTGAGAACCTTTCCATGAAAACTTGTATCATAAACTTCTATACATGCATGCACACACATGCACTTTTGCTCTGTTATCTCAAGTATTCATAAAACTAAATACCTCCTATTGTACCTGCTGCTGGGAAATAAAGAAACAATGAAGACTGTTGCTGAATACATGGGAGAATACTTTCTTTTTTTCCAAGTTTTTTGCTTTTAGATTACAAAGATGCATCTTGATTGTGTTGCATATCTTGAAGAATAATGTCAGTGACTTGGATGCAGGTATATCAGTATTATGAAGCACCTTTCACATAATGTGACTCTTTTAATCATTACTTTAAACTGTTACTTTTCTTCTTTTAAGGAAATGGCAGAGGAGGAGAATCCATTTATGGCGGCTTTTTTGAAGGTAAGAGTTTTATCAGTCTGCTCTATTTTGGTGTTAAAATAAATCACCTTTACATTCTGTAGTCTCTGTTCTGTAAACCTGAATGCCATTTTTTTAAAGATTTTGTCTGGTCTTGGAGGCCTTTGTCCTGTTTAAGTTATTTTACTTTTAAGATACGAACCATTTTAATGAATGGAAAACTAAAACTGAACTCCTTTGTATTTGTCCCTTTTACCAGATTGACATTTTTATTGCTGATTTTAGACATTTACTTTTGGCTTGATCAGCTAGCTAAAAGTTGGCCAGTCTTCTCTTTGAGGGAAGAGGAGAAAGGTGTGATGGGGTTGGGTTTCCTTGCAAATTTTTATTTAAAAGAATGCATAAAGCCGTGCTTTCCTGAACCCAAGATGAGTTAATGAGCTTTCAGTTTCCTCGCCGTCGTGGTTCTTTCTCAGCCGGTGTTGCAGAAGAAGTTATAGTTGCTGCATTTCTCAGCCTGTGTTTGTCCAGGATGTAGCGAAGCATCTCTGTTTCTTGGAGTGGTTGTTGTATTACACCCAAGCCCATGTGATGGGTAGCTACCACCAGCAGGCGAGGTCAAGCGCCTTTCCCCTCCCAGACACTTTCTTTACCACTGATCGTTGTCCAGGCTTGCAGCACACAATCAAAAGAATTATTCACTGCTGTAGTAGGGCCAGGCTGCAATTTTATATCAGACCTTGAGTGGAACCAAAAGTTTGCAACTGCCAAAAGAGAGAGGAAGCCTTACCTTGCGCTGAGTCTCTGATCAAGCTTTAATCTGATCCAGTTTGCTAGAATGCCTAAAGGTTATTGCAGCAAAAAAATTACATACTTCCATTTTAGTGAGTGGATCCAATTAAATAATTTGGCAAGCATCAGAACCAACACAAATGAGTAGCTAGGTTTGAGGAAATAATGGCTGGGAGAGATGGAAAGATGAGCACAACCTCCACTTATCTTCTGGCAGTTGCAAGCTGGCTGTTCAATTTGGCTGGCCACAGTATGAAACTGAACTTGTGGAAAGTTTTGCTTTTGTGGATCAATTAGCCCACTCACCATAGGATTAGATTGACATTTGATGCTATTGTACAAGTGATTGGAGAGTGACTGGGATCGTCCCTTTCATGGCTAGTGAAAGTAGCATTACAGATAATTGTACATTTTTCTTTGTTAATGCTTGTTCCTGCCACCTGTATCTGAACAGTATTGAACAAATGTCCTCGTCTGAAGAATTTCCTTCCCCCAAAAGCCTTTTTGCTGCTTTGGAAAAGAAGGGAGAGGATTATCTCTTACAGGTGTCTTAAATGAACAATAGTGATTACATTTTACACTTTTTTCATTTCATAGTTTCATTGGGATTTAGTTTGAACTATTATCAATTATTTCCTCATAAGAAGTAGGATTCATTAAACTAATTTTCTTAATGGGCAACTTGATAAATTCGTTGTTTGGGGTTGCTATCAAACTGGATATCCATGTGTACTAAAAAATAAAAAACAACAAAATGCCTGAAAATTAGAGATTTATTAATAGTTAATACACAGCTTCTGTTCCAAGGAAAAATAGAAAGAGCAACAACTTAAACATCTCTGCTAATGTTGGTAGGAGACAAATCTTTTGTGCAAGAATACTAAATTTTAATTTTTTTCCCCTCAGGCTATAAACCATTGATTCATATTTCTCCTTGTTATATAGAATGAACAGAATAACATGTTTTTTAAATAGCTGTTATTTTTAGTCTATTTTTAATACAACTTCTCATTCAAGTGCCTAGTACATTTATTTAATTAGGATGAATTTACTTAGACGATAGCATTTACCTAAGCATATATGGTATGCTTAAAGTAACTGAAAACACTTTCTTTAGATGAAAGTTTTGCTGTAAAGCACAACAAAGAATTTCTTCTTTCAATGGCCAACCGAGGGAAAGATACAAATGGTTCACAGTTCTTTATGTAAGTATTGAAATGTCTTGAAATGTGTATATGGTTTGCTATTTGTAAGCTGTAAAGGGAATCCTTTTAAATATTGAAGACTAGCTCCTGTGCAAAGCCAAAATTGGTGGTTTTTTACAAAGTTGCCTGGAAGTCGCCGTTTTCCTAATGTGCTTATTTTTACCCTGTCTGTGTTTAGTGTTAATTTTCTGTGCAAAAGGGCTTTTGGTAGTTTTCAGTAGCTGTGTTCTAACTTGGGCAATAAAGCAAAACTGTTAGTTCCTTGTAGAATTCTTAGTACTCTAATGAAGTGTTTTCTGGAAGGAAGCAAAACAGCTCTGTGGGCTCTAAAAAGTAGTAGAGAGCTTTTTTTAATCACAAAATAGCTTTCCAATACAGTCTTATTTATAGCTAAAACTTAAAACACATTGCAGTAGACTCTTTTAAAATCTAAATTATCTACAGAAAACATTCTCAAAATACATCACTCTTAGCCATGTTTCATGGCCTTAGTTAACATAACAAGTTGTGGATGTCAGCATTAAAACCTTATTTTGGGGTTTCTAAATGATCATTGCTCCAATCATCCTAGTTTTCTACTCTGCCATAACTAACGTGTATGCCTTAGTAATGCTAGTACAGGGGAAAGCTGAGAGAGAGTCAGTTCTCTTCTGTGTCAAATAATCTGTACATGCAGATACTTTTTCTTCCAGTGTTTTCTGGTTATTTTCTAATGTACAGAAGATTATTTGCATTTTTCCTGCAGATTTTTGTATCTGTTCGTGGTAGTATTTGTATAATTTAACAAGTAGAAACTGATGATTATATTTTACTGAAAAAACCCCGAAATAGCACATAAATTTTTAGCCAGAATCTTCATATAGGATATAATAAAAGTGTTTCATTGAATAGGTAGTTTAACATGTAAAATATTAAATATTTTTAACTGCACACAAACTTAGAATGATACATATTGGTTTTGTTCAATTTTTTTAGTGCACTCAAAATAATGTTCACCTTCCTATGTGTAGATGACATGCTTCAAATGCTGGCTGCTTTTCACTAATACTGATTCTATTTTTCTCTTTAAATTAAAATCTGGAAACAACAGAACAACTAAACCTACACCTCATTTAGATGGGTAAGTATCTCTTATTTTCCTCTTACATTTGTTTGGGGACCGCCTCGAGAAGATGAAGTGCTAGAATACTTACTTTTATTTGCATTCTTCAGGCATCATGTTGTTTTTGGACAAGTCATCTCAGGTCAGGAAGTTGTGAGAGAAATAGAAAACCAGAAAACAGATGCATCTAGTAAACCGTATGCTGAAGTACGCATACTGAGTTGTGGAGAGTTAATTCCAAAATCCAAAGGTAAAGTTGAACTGTACATGAGGTAATTTTGCTTGTTTTCTTCCATGTTGGTTGCTTACAAAAATATTTAGGAACTTACTTGTGATAGATGATGGCACAATTGGTGAAAAGGTGAATAACGTTGCAGAGCAATTTGTCTTCTAAAGAACTTGAGTTGTTGATGCAAAAGACATTAAATAACAGTCATACATGCTTTTTTTCAAAGCTTGTCCTGTCTTGAATTTTCTTATACTAGCTAAGTTTTAGTACAAAGCTGGCAAGCACTTGACACATCAAGTAGAGTGCTATGTTAAGAAGATTGGTGGCAGTCTGACTTCATTTGCTAACTTCTACTTCTTGGAAGGTATTGAACTTGTTTCAAGTTGCTTTAAGGCAACTCTTCAAAAGAGGCACTTAGATTAGAAAAGCCTGGAATTGGCCCTTTAGCTCATACACTTTATAAGTTACTGTGAACTATTCTTAAAGAGGAATATGACAGAACCTGTCTTTCTTTCTGGAAGGGATGTCCTGCTCTGCCATTTCAGAACTGAACATAGTATGAGAGCTTGGATGAAGCCTTATTTTCTAAGAGAAGCAGAATCTGAGATCTTCCTGTCACCATGGAGAATCTCGCTGGTGGAAGCATCATTCAGGATGCTTGTTTTGTAGTAACTGTGATAGAGGATCATCCTGCTATTTCATTTGTAGCATGTTCTGTTGATATGTACTGTGAAGGATTGCACCAAGGATATTGAAGCACAACACAAGAATAATGGTTTGTTTGGACAAAGGAAAATACAGGCATTTGAACTTCAGCTTCTTGGTTTTTCACCTCCTTTTGTTCACATGTTGGGATATTTGGCAGAATGACTTTGGCATCTGAAGTGATCTTTCCAGTATCACAGAATTCCAACCAAAGTTGTCTTTTGGCTCCTGACTTCTGAAAGGTTCTAAGTTGTGCTGTTTGTTAAGATACAATTACGGTTTTTTTCAACAGTACTTAGGAGCATGGCATCTCTTAGGAAAGGCACAGGTGGTGTAACTAGAAAGTAAAACAGTACAGATGCAGGATGGGTGAAGCTAGGGGATGAGAAACCCACTTCCATAGATGTCTTCATCAGATTGCCACATTCCCTTTGAAGTCCACTCTAGAACACTTGAATAACTAAATGAAATTTTTGGCACTGAGCAGTCTGATGAGTTACAGCCTCTAGGCAGGGCTTTAAAGTGTTTGTCATCCAAAGAGTGAAAGAAATAAATACAAAATAATTGGTTTTCTCTCTAACTTCTCTTGAAAGAGAACAGGCTTCTGGAAGGATTTGACTTGCCTTGCCTTGCCTTACGCATTTGTCTGTGTCCTTGTACCTCTGACTCAGTACTACTGTATTCCTGGCAGCTCTGATTCCTGTAGCTGGCCTGGTGTGCCATGGAGGGAAATTGATGCCAGGGTGATGGGATAGCCCACTCTATAAAGGTATAAAGCTCAGTTCTAGATAGCAATGGGCAGTAGGAATGTTTGGAGAACAAGAAGCCTTATGCACCAGGATCAGGCACGTGAAGGGCAGAGCTGAGTGTGGGTGAAGACGATGGCTCTGATGGTTACTAATGCACAGCCAGCCTGATAAAGATGCTGCATGACAGACCACGGTGGAAGTTCTCATGTGTGGAGAATCCTGCTTTGGAAAGGGGAAGGCTCTGTGTGGGACCTCCAGTGGGAAATGGGCCGCTACTGTGAGATGGCAGCATGGCTGGAACTGTTTGCTAAATGCCCAGCATGGAACCACTGATGAGCTGTGCCGGCCTGAAGCAGTGGAAATAGGAGGAACAGTGTGACAACACATCAGCTGAAGTAAATTTGCCAAGCTGCTGTCCAAAGGTCACAAGTGGAGCAGGAGAGGCCCTTGGACTTGTCAGTTAATGGAAGGGGAATCCAGATAGAAGGAGCAGTTTTTGGGACACAAGATCATCAACAGAGAGTCATCTAACAGGAGAACTATTTGTAGTACAGTACTATGAAAGGCAAAATGGAACTGGTTTTGTGAATTATGAGGCAATTACCAGAAGATTGCTTCTAAGAGCTTGATTTTAAGACAAAGGAATAAGGATATTGCCTGTGAGGGAACTACAGTGATGAATTTCTGTGGGAGGGTACATTAGGATAGCAAGGGAGTCTTAAATATTTATTGTATGCGTTTGTCTGGTAGGCAACACAAAGAAAGGGATTAGGTCTTTATGGGATGAAAATAGAACTCAT
Source organism: Corvus cornix cornix (assembly GCF_000738735.6). Taxonomy (NCBI): domain Eukaryota; kingdom Metazoa; phylum Chordata; class Aves; order Passeriformes; family Corvidae; genus Corvus; species Corvus cornix. The sequence continues at coordinate 19,776,519 of NC_046337.1, forward strand.
ACTTGGGTTTAACAGGGAAGCTAAGATGGCACTAGCAGAAGGATTCACAGTAAAAGCAAGGTGCTTGGTGTGAATACTTTTATCGTAGGTTAAAGTTGAGGAAAGATGATCTGATTTTTGGGTATCATGATGAATAGCCAGATGAAGTGCTTTATGAACTATGTAAATTATCTCCTTATGTAGAAGAATTGGATTTATTTAGGGATGAGTGGGTGATGACTGGGCTATGTTGCTGGATGCTATAAATTGAATGATAAAATGATCACAATCACAGTATTGCAGAGGCCTAGATAAGAAGCTTTTAATATGGGATTTGGGAGGATGATCACCTAGGAAAGTGGAGTGTTTGTCACATTTTCCTTTGTTTTTCTTTTTTTTTAGCTCCTTAAAGTTGGAGGAATAAGTGAAAATGGGAAGATTAAAAAAATTATAAAAAATAATTTCTCTGGCCAAGTGGTATAATTTTTAGAAGATCTTAAAGTTCTAGGGAAAATCTTAAGATCTGGGGAAGAAAAAAAAGGAAAAAAGCAAAGTATTAACCCGGTATTTAGAAAGGTTATTACTGACTAGCTAAGCTAATATAGTTCACAAGAAAAACTGTGGAACAAAAACTGTAATGTTAATTTTCTTAAGGACAGGTGGGAGTTTGGTACCAGTTTTGTAGAAGAGGTCCTAATCAACAAGCCTGGCTGCACTGTGTGTGGTCATACACCTTTGCTGAAACAAAGTCATCTGGGTCACATATCAAGACTGTAAAACACTGACATTCTAATTCAAAACCAAAAAAAATTAAATGGCTTTGGGCAGTGGGCAGTTTTTAATGAGAACCTCTAGTGAAGATTCCTCATGAAAAGTGAGATTCTAGGGAATTCTGCACAGAGCAGTGCTAGGCTTGATTCATGACCTTCATTGATGTTACAGATGTCCCTGTGGAATCACTGCTTGTATAAGTGTGCTTTCTGCAATTAATGTAGATTATGGCTGCATTCATAATTTATCAGGTTATTTGATTTGCTGTAAAGTAACTATTTGCTTGTCACTGCTGTGAATTAAAAGATGATACAATTTGTTCTAAATTTTATGCCTAATCCCAAATGTTTTCTGGCCAGGTCGTTTCTTAATTTTGCACTATGGGGCTAATGTAAGACTTGCTACAGTCCCTAACCTGCTGAGACACAAAGAGTACTTGTCTGTGTCATGCAGCATGGTCAGGTAGTTCACAAAGTCTGGCAAATACTGTAGGTCACCGTGAATGGAGTAGGAAGTGATGTATCTATTTCAGATGTGGTCATAAGTTGAAAGCTGATCCTGAAGGTAATGAGCTGGAACATTTGGACTGTACATGTCTGTTTCTTGATGACCTTCATGTCCCAGGATTGGTCTCATTTGTTGTAATTTGTAGTTGGACGGTACCAGGTTGGTTCAGTATTCAAAATAACATTTGCTGCTGGATAAGAGATAGTTAGATGTCACCAGAAAGTATATCCAAACCCTCTTGTCAGATACTCTGCCTTTGTTATGTAACTAGTTCTGGCCTTTTTCGTTTTGTTTGTTGTTTGGGGTTTTTTTTCCCCATGTCATTTCACTCCCTACCTGCTGTGTGATTTCCCAAATACATCTGCCCTTGCCTGCTTGCTGCGTGGTAAGAATCACATCATATTTGTTGAGGTAGTTGCTCACTAACTTGCCTCCAGTTCTATCTATTACTTACTCACTTTAAAGTAATAACTTTAACATACCTGAGCTAGTTACAAGAATGCAGATAAAACTGTCGCACATATTGACACACTTAAAACATATGCAGGAGGAAGAAAATACAGGAAATCACTGCATTTATTAATGCCTTGTTCAGGCATTTCTGAAATTGAGCTTGGAGATACCTTGTTTTGCCTGAAGGCATGTAGGAAACATTGTAGTGCAATGTAAGGATTTTTTTCCTTTGAATGGACCAAAACCGAGGGTGTAATAGATCAGAAACATTTATCTTTTTGTATTCTTAGTATTTAGCGGTGAGGTGAGATTCTTCTTTTTGTTTCATTGTCACTTGGCCTACACCAGGCTCCTTCAATTAAAACTATAGAAAAATGTTCCGTTTTCTTTTATAAATATGTACTTGTTATGTTCTGTAAATATATATGTATTTAGACTATCTAAAACTGATACAAAATATTACAGAGACATTTTTTAAATATAGTGCTAAAAGAAGGATGTTGAGCAAAAGCTGGAGAGAACAGAGAGCAGGTCTCTTGGTCTGGACCTACAAGAAAAGTCAGAAATATAGTGAGATGCGTCTTTTGGAAGCATTTTGCAAGAAGTCCTTAAAACATCTGATGAGAACAAGCTGATTTCAATCAGCAGGCTGCCCTAAGCTGGTAAGACTACTTGCTAGTTTATACTGCACCTGGAAATGACTGGAAGACCAATATGCTCTGTGAAGGATGGAAGTTTTTTAGTTGGTTGTCAGTCTTTTGTTAGTCTGTATCAAGTGAGGCTTGTGAATAAACACATAGAAAGCACCATGTATAAGTTGCAGAACTACAGAATATTTTGAGTTGGAAGGGGCCCACAAGGATCAAGTCCAGCTCTTAAGTGAATGGCCCATTTGGGGGTCAAACCCATGACCTTGGTGTTAACACTGTGCTCTGACCAACTGAGCTCATCTCAGTTGTCACGCAGCTGTGACTTGTGACGGTGGTGCTAAGCTGAAAAATGAATGAGATTTACTGCAATGAGATTGAATTTCATCCACTGTAACAGTGTGGGGATTTGGTAACGATGTAAGGTGGAAGAAAGTATCCATAAAGAGTATAAGCATAAAGACAGAGGCAAAGATTGTTTCTGTTGGGATGTGCACCATGTATCTGATACAGTTCCGTGAATTAAGCTCCACCTAGCTTGTTGTCACCCAGAAGTGCTATCTCAGCCTGTTTGATTGGAAGCAAGTGTGCTGCATCACTGTGAAGAGGAAATCTTTCACCACTCTGTATCACTGCTTTCTGAATGTAAGACCTGACAGAATAGGATAGTGAACTAAGTTCAGTGAGTACTTGGTTTAGTCTGTGCCTCTTATTTTCTGTTTCAAAATTTCTCTTGTTAGTGATTTGATGAAGTCAGGTGAAACCTGAAGCTAAAGAAATTTTTTTGTAAACACTCTGTAAATAAATTTTAAATAGTTCTTTGTATGTAGCTTATGTTGTATAAAACATCATCTGAAAACTTATATGGTTCTACAAGTTCTTATCAGTATAAATTTTAGACTTAAAGTTTCATCAATCCAAATTCTGAAAATGTCTTCTTTTTCCAGACGCATCCTTTATTGCGCTGTGGAGAAGCAGTGTTTTCGCCAAAATTTCAATTTGTTCTTGAGGATTTTGATGAGTAATCTCATGAGTCAATTTTAAGAATCTGAGGCAGATACTGCATGAGATGATTTTTCTGAGATTGGTTTAAAAGTGTTTGATATTAAAATGTGTCTTTGCTATTCTGATTTAAAGCCAAGAAAGAAGAAAAGAAGAGACACAAGTCATCTTCCTCATCCAGTGACTCGGAAAGTTCAAGCGATTCAGAATCATCTTCTGATTCATCATCGGATTCTGAGAGTGCTTCAGAAGAGAAATCTAAAAAACGAAAAAAGAAACACAAAAAAAATTCCAAGAAACATAAGAAAGAAAAGAAAAAGAGAAAGAAAAGCAAGAAAAGGTCAGTTTTGTGATTTGTTTTCTGTTACATGTACACCATACCATTCTCTTGTCTTTCAACTACAGACTGCATTTCTGTAAATTAGCAAAGCAGGTTTCACAGTCTGGGAGATAGTTGGTTTCCATACACAAGAATGAATTTTCTGATATGAAAGGGTAGTGTTTGTGTGCATATGTAGTGCATCTTGTAAGGGAGTAAAGGAATGGACTAAGACTTCAGTTGGCTTGGGAAGTTGAAGCAGTGGTAGGTTTGAAATGGGTTGGGATGACTTGTCACTGTAACTTCTGTACAATTCAGTTTGAATCATATGCAGTGGAACTTACAAAAATGTAGTATGCAGGGATACAGCAAAATTAAACATAAAATTAATAAATTAACATACTTAACAATTTTTTTGTCTGATATGCCAAAACTCTTGCCGTTTCACTGGAAGATAATAAAATTTAGAAAGCACTCTTGCTCTTGTGAATGTTATTTTGGCTCTAATAGTTTTGTTATAGTTCAATGTGAATAGAAGTTGTCAGTGCAAGTCACATTTTTCTAAGCTAGCAGTGCAATTTAAGAAACGTTCACTTAGGGCAGTGCTGCCTAAACACTGTTTCTGTGCACCTAAGCCCATTTCACAGAAGTTTGTAAATTGCTTGGAATTATTGTAGTCTGTGGACAGTTATATATGCTAGTGTAAAATCTGAATTTTAGTCTCCTCATAGTGTTTTTAAAAGAAAATAAATGAAACCAAAAAGTTGTATCTAAATGGAGAGCATGTGTGTGTTCAGTGTTGCACCATTGGAATTAGTAGATTAAAAATGTTGGTCAGAAATCTACTGCAGTTGTATATTTTGGATCAAAGATATCATGAGGGGAAAAAAATTGCATCTGAAATAGCTCTGTTTTCTGAGATTCTTGCAGTATCATGGTATATTGAATTAAAAGAATTTCTGAATTATTTAAATAGAACGAAAGGTCTTCCCTCATCCAAATAACTCATTATGCATGTTTTCTACACAAAAATAAAGCTCATCCAGTGAAAGTGAAGATGAAAACACTGAAGCACAGCCATTATCTACTGTCCGTCCTGAAGAAATTCCTCCTGTACCTGAAAACCGGTTCCTGATGAGGAAAAGTCCTCCTAAAGTAGATGAGAAAGAAAAAGAGAGAAAAAGCAGAGAGAAGGAAAGAGAAAGGTAGTATATCTGGTTTAAGTCTGGCTATGTGCTGGCAATGGTATGGTCACATTACTGTTTTAGAACTCTAATATTGAATCTTTTTTCATATTAAACAGTTCCATGTTGTAAGCACTGCTGGATGAAAAATAAGATTTCTCCCTTTATTGGAAACTATTGTCTTGGTCCTAGAACAAAGGCTTAGTCTTTGAAAATGGTTTTAGTGAATAAAAAATGTGTAATGACTGGCTCAGTTTCATTTAGAGTGCATTGAAACTGTCCAAGCTGAATCTATAATTTATTCTGTTTTCATGGAAAAGCCTGGAAATCTTGTAAATTATTGCAGTCATAGATCTGAAGTGTAGATGTTACTATCTGCAGTAAAATAAAATTGTGTGTTTTCATTTACTTTCTGAAAAGGTTTTAATATTGATTTTCCTTCTTTTTTAATTGTACAAACAATATCACTCTTTTAAAATTATTTTTAGTAATCTATCGAATTCACAGTCAACGTACCAGAGGAGGCTGTTGGTCACCAGATCTGGAAGGAAAATAAAAGGAAGAGGACCAAGGGTAAATGTTTATAATCTGTTCTTCAAAATAAACAAGGTGGTAGCACAGTCTCACTGCTGGTGTTACTAACTGTATTCATTGGGACAGTTGATTTTAAAAAGAAAAGTGCATCATAATTGATTTGGATACTGAGGCTTGAAGGAGGACAGAAAAGAAAATTAAGTTATCTGTTTGAATTCTGGGTCTGTTTGAAGAAGGGGGTGAGAAAAAAACATAAAAATGCTTTATTTAAGTTAATGTGGTAATATTTAAAGTAGTGAATGAAATTAGCTCTAAAAGGGTTCTAGTGAACACAGAATCAGTAAGAAATCAGTTCCAGGAATGTGGGGAAGACTTCTCCCCTTTTTTGCCGGGGGAGCTGTCAAATTGACACTTTTAATACTGTGAAGCCGTAAGCTATGTGCTGCATGTAGCAAATATTTTTAATAACTGAACTGTCTGTCCCTCAAATTTTCAGTAAAATCCTTAACAAGTGTGAAGTATTGTTTTTGCATTGCCTGTCAAAGATAAGAATTTTCATTGGTAGTAAACAGCATTAGCATTTGTTCTAATTAAAAGTGGCAGAAAACTTCTCATCAGACAACAAAAATCCTGAAGTAGAAGTTACCTTAAAATCAGTTATTTGATCAAACACTTTGTATTCCTATTTTAGTTGAGTGTGTCTGATACATTTTTCAGTAAGTTATTAACTTGTCAGTGGAAACTTGGTATATACATGTGAAATGTCATGTTAGGTGCTGTGTAGAACTGACTGCCAGGGGTGAAAATCTTTCTTAAGTATCACAACACATCAAATTCAAGCTTAGGCACAATTTTCTCTTTTTGCCTCCTAGCGTTACCGGACGCCTTCCAGATCCAGGTCAAGAGATCGATTCCGGCGCAGTGAAACTCCTCCACATTGGAGGCAAGAAATGCAAAGAGCTCAAAGAATGAGAGTGTCTAGTGGAGAAAGATGGATAAAAGGAGACAAGTAAGATTATTTCTTTCTGGAACATCTGCGTATGTATTGGTTTGTTTTGTTTTGCTTTCTGTTGTTTTTTAATTTCTTTTTGTTTGGTTGTTTATTTAGAAGTAATACCTGTCAACTGGGATTTTCAATTACAATTTGCTTTCAAAAAAACAGGGGGCTGACTTGGTTATTCCGTTATTAAATTGTGTCTGACTTTACCCATACTACTGTAAATAGATAATTATTAATATAAATGACCTGATGTGAAGTTTTAGTTGTGAAGCTGTCTTACTTCTGGCTTAATTTTCAGCATAGAGGCAATTGAAAACATTTAAAAGATTGTATCTTTTTCTCTCCAAGGAGTGAAATAAATGAAACCAAGAAAGATAATCAAAAGAGCCCAGGAAGAGGAAGAGAGAGAAAAATATCAGACCACAGGCAAGTTTCTGAAAGTCCAAGCCGAAGAGGGGAAAAAGAGAAGAAAAAAGATCACAAATCCAGCAGTAAAGACAGGGAGACAAGAAGAAATTCAGAAAAAGATGACAAGCATAACAAAAGCAAGGCCAAGAAGAGAGCTAAATCTAGAAGCCATAGTAAAAGCAGAGAGAAATCAAAAAGTAAAGAAAGAGACTCCAGGCACAGCAGACATGATGAAAAGAGACTAAGATCAAGAAGCAAAGAGAGAGACCATGAGAAAGGTAGAGAAAAAGAAAAGCGCTATGATTCTAGGGGGAGAGAGAAAGAAAGAAGCAGGAGCAAGGAGAGAAGTAAAAGAGCAGGCTCAAGAAGTAATGAACAAGAGCATAGGAAGAGCAAAGACAGGGAGAAACGCAAGTCAAGAAGCAAAGAGCGTGAGCATGCTAGAGGAAAACACAGTTCCAGCAGCAGAACACGGGATCGAAGCAAAAGCAGAGATAGGGGTAGGAGAGGAAGATCAAGAAGCAGGGACAGGGATCGCAGTAGAAGTAAAGACTATTCAAGGAATAGAGATAGAGAAACAAGAAGAAGGGGAAGATCAAGAAGCAGAGAAAGGAGAGGTACACCAGATAAATACAGAGGAAGAGAAAATAGGAGGAGGAGAGAATCGAGGAGTTCAGAGAGGGATGAAAGTCAAAGCAGAAACAGAGAGAGATATTCAAATAGGGAAAGTAGAAGCTCATATAAGAGGAATGATAGTGAAAGCCAAAGGAAGAGGCGTTCAAAAAGCCGTGAAAGTAGTAGTCCTGAATCTAGCAGAGATAAGAAGTCTAGCAGAGATCAGGATAGAAGTCCAGACTCAAAAAAGAGACCAAGTAGCAAAGAGAGAGAATCAAAAAAATCATATTCACGCAGCAGTAAAGAAAAGGAAAAGACCAGATCCTCAGCAGAAAAAGAAATAAACCAAAAATCAAAGAGTCAGGAAAGAGATCATGCCCCCAGTAAGGATAAAAAGTCTGATCGTGAAACAAGTCCTGGAACAGATGATGACAGGCATGGATGAGTTTGTGGACTTAATGTTTCCATTGTCTCAAAGTTTTAGAGACATTTTGGGGAACGCCTTTTTTAAAGATGCGGACTTCAGTTTGGTCTTTTGATAATCTAAAACCTGGATCATTTGTACTGCTAAAGTTTTAATAAACTTGAAATGAAAAACAAATTGTGTGTAATACAGTGTGCTGTGTTTTAAATATTTCATTGGATTATGTATCCTTCTTGTGTGTTGTCAGCTAGAAAGGGAACTTCCATGCCACTTTTATTTTTTACCTGATGAACATAGTTCAGTGCAAGCAATGGCTGCCTGCGAAGAGGCTTGTTCCATATATGAAGAAGAAAGCTGCAGATATACTACATGTCATCTTAAAGCTAGGAGAATATTGCGAGGTGTCCATTACTCCAGTCTTGCTACATCTGTATTTCAGTAGGTATAAATCCTAAGGAAATTTATTTATAGAGGTAAATTATGTTAGTTTTTATTGTAATCACAAAGTGAATTAATTTAAGTAAGTCTTTATTGTTTGTGCTTCTGTCTCTGCCAGCAGTAGAATTCTTTCATGTTGTAAGTGTGTGTCTGGGAGTTACTCCTTGTCCTAAAAAAAATTTTTAAGTGCTCATCAGTGTAACATTTTTCCCCTGTAACCTTTTTCCATTCCATGCTTTCATGTTTGTCTGCTGCAGAAATGGACGCTTCAGACTACCCTGCCTCAGTCGCTTAATTAGTGGATGCACAGAGATGAAACAGATTACCAGAATTTACAGTGGGGTCGGAATAAGGAACCAGGAAATCCTTTCGACTCTTGGTTTTTAACAAGTCCGTGAGAAAACTCTTGCGGTGCTCCAGTACTGGTTTTTGGAATAGTTGAAACAATTTCAAGTCATGCTTTAAGACATGCTCTTAAATATTTTTTTTTAACTTAAATTTGCTTTCTTCCCTGTTTCCCCTCATTCTGAAGACCGTACTGTGAATTCCTTCTCATTCTCTACTATGCGTGTCCCTCAAACCAATTCCCTCCCTTTTCTGCTTTCCTCTTCTGCCTCTAGGTCCCATCCCAGTTTGTATTTCACCACCACGCCCTCATGTGAAAGAGAAGGAGGTTGGCTTGTGTTGCTGCAGCAGTGCCCCCGTATGTGCAATCCCCAAAGAGCAGCCAGTTCGTGGTAACTCAGTGCAGTGATCCGATAGAGGATAGATTTGGTACAAACCCCAACACTCCTTCCAGTCCTTGAGAAACTATTCACACCTAAGACTGGCAAATCTTGAAAGTCCTGAGGGGAAGTGACAAGCATTAATCTTACACTGTGTCAAAGCAAAACAATATTGTAATAGTTGAATTTTTTTGCCAAATCTTTCACTGGATGACACAACTTGCTTTGACTGTAACGAGCTTGTCAACGTCTTCACTTTATAATCCAGTTTGTGATCAGTGTGTGTTTACAGCAGATTAGGAGAAATGCTGAAACTTGCTTGACATTGTAATCCAGACAGTTGTTATTCTAAAGAAAAATAGCTGTGTCTTGAAAGCAAAACAAAACCAAGGATTGTGAACAACATAAGCAATGTTTTTAAAGGAAGAAAACTAGAACTTTGTAGAGTTACTTTTTAGCAGAATAATAAGTGGAGCTGCTTTGGCTGTCAAGTGCTTTTTTACTTGTGTTTTAGAAACTTCTGTGGATTTTGCATTTCAGTGGTCATTTTATGCAGAATGTTTAAAAATGTTCCCAGGTCCACATGTGGGTGGATGACACAGTTGTTATTTAAGAGAACTTAGAGGAGTGAACCAAAGACCTGTATAGTGGATCTCTTCTGTCTGAACTCTGTAGGACTTTGGAGAAGTTGTAGTCCTATTTTGGGGGACTGTAGTAAGATAAAGGTAGGAAGTTAGGCTTCAGAAAATTGTGTTGCAGCTTAACCGTGCATTTATGCTATGCATGCCATGTGCTTCAGAGTCTCATTTAAAAACTGTTTGCAATGTTGTTTCATTATTTTTAATGGGGCTGACACACGAGCAAGCTATTGCTGAAGAAGTTTATTTGCACTACTGGGAATATTCTTGCCGGTATCACTGAAGCTTGTATAAGCATGCAAACAAAACAATCCACAACTATAGTGACTCTGCTATAGTCACTATAGAAGGGGAGAAAATGCAGGCAGTCCAGCAATACAGCAATCCATAGAATTTTTTTTTAATTGTCTTTATTTAAATTCTCAAGATGGAGATTATATCCACTTGTAATTTGCAGTTGCAACTACTTATTTCAAAAGATGCACTTGCATACCCTTTTGTATGGACTTTGTTACAGTTCAGAAAATCATTTGTACAAGTTAAATGAACTTTTAATTCTTTCATAGCACGTTAAAAATTCATCTGAGTTGGTGGCACAAAGCCCATTTTCTTGGTTTTAATGTACTTTGGTTTTGTTTAAAAGCTGGTTACACTAAATTGCAGGTGGTGGGATACAGTTGCCTGTATTTATATTTGGTGGTACATTGGTTTAGTGCAGAGCACTTTGTTTAGACAGAAACACAATTGCAGTCTTGTACAAGGGAGGGTTTACCAGATTTGTGCTTTTCTTTTATCAAACTGGAAATTGAGAATGTTGATTAAGACCTTGGTTGGACTAAAGCACAATCCCAGGGACAGCAAGATGTCGCCAAGCACTACTCAGTTCTTGCTGCCTTTGTGAGGAGGTACTGACTACTGCTCTTGCAGTCCTGGAACTGTTTCTTCGCTCAATAACAGAGCTTTCCTGTTTCCAGCCTCACCAGCCACCTTGTGCTATAGTCACAGTATAGCTCAGTGTCACAGGTCGTTCATTGGCTTTTGCTCAGAGGACTGATCTGGAAGAATTTAAGTATGCCAGCGGTAGTAAAAACAATGTTCATGGTCTTTCCTTGTGAATGCGAAAACAAGTAGTAGAGTACAGCTTTTTCTGCTGCTACCCCAGAACTGATCTTACTCCAGGGAATTAATGAACCCCAAGACCCAATGTAAAATGAGGGCAGGGATTATTGGACTAGCTTTGTCAGCGTATGTTTAAGTGTCCATACAGGCTTGAAATAACTTCCAAAGGTTAGACATGCATTCTCTGTTGTATTGACAATAGATGCTGACATTTTACTAGTACTGTGCAGCATATAAATACCTGGAATGCTGAATTTATAACTGGCAGTGGCTTTCCAAACTTTATTAGAAAGAGACTATTACTTTATGCTGGATTTTCTGGGTACTGCCATCAACTCAGAAGCAGAAATTCTTGCTGAGTGTGGGTAGATAGAATGTAAAGTTATGTAGACACTATGACCTGTAAAAAATGTGTTGCTGTCTGCTAGTTCTTTAACACAGCCATAGTGTTTCAGTTGTTGTTCTGTTTGTTTCAGTTGGTTGTTTTTAAGAAAGAAAAAAGCAATCGTTACCTTTTAACCCTTTGTTCTATTTGGTTATTAGAATTTTAGCCTGAAACTTTGCACTTTGTACTTGAAATCCCAGACTACAGGTTTTTCTTGCAGTGTTCTTTGTCAGATGCCTTGAAGAATTTGCAGTGATCCCCAATAATGTCTGATTTGTAATAGTGTCAGTCTGGCAAATGGATTTTAGGTTAATGTAAACAAAAGCAGCAGTCGTTTAGCTGCCTTTTCTGGAACTGTTGATTTATTGAAGCAAATAAAGTATTTTTGGACACACCTCTAGGGGCATAGTAGACTCACTGCTTTTCTGACAGGCAAAAATGTATATTCCTGCTCTTAGGACTTCCCTTGTAATAGAAAACCTAAAGAGATACATACTATACTTTATCAAAGCAGCAGCCATGAAAGTGTTCTTTTTGTGGGGTTGTTGGTTTTGTTTTGGTGTTTTGAAGGTTTTGTTGGGGTTTTTTTTTACGGGGGGGCGGGTGGTCAGCCACACTTCTAGTCAGTGTAATGGAAATGTAAAGAACTGTTACATACCTTCCTTTTGCTGAAAATAGTAATTTTCCTAATGGAGTATTTAACTAAATTATTAAAGAAAATGCACATTGAAAAGTCTTTGAACTGCATCTTGCAAAATTTTAATTGGTACAGTTCTGCAGTTACCTAGCATAAAACTTTAGCTTTCTATTTTGGTGCTTATGTACTTCTAGTTTAACTCTTACTTCTCACCCTTGAACAATTCATGTCATTAGGAACACTGTTTAAACAAAACTTTGTTGTATAAAGGCCAAAAGTAATGTTCACTTGTTTGGGTATTTTTTAAAAATACCATATGAAAATAAGTTTTCTAGTTTTAGTATGGAATTTTACAAAAGGAATAGCAGTAATAAAATATAAAATAATTATGAGTTTAGATAGTACAACTACGTAAAAGTAAAGGTACATTTTGTAAAAGAATTAGTAAATTAGTATCTTTCCTTAATCATAAAGTCATTATTCACATAAAACTAGTAGGGCAGTTAACATGCATAAGTTCAGAGGAGAAGTCTTGAACTGCTGAATATGCATATGATTGGTTTTAAACTTATATTTGTATTCATGGAAGTTCTAAGATATATAAAGGACTAAATAAACTGAATTAATGCAGCACCCTGATTTTGAATTTAAATTTTGCAACATGTAAAGTACTTAAGGAAACTTGCTATTTTTGGCAGGAAGTTAGACATTGCTACATATCCCCATTATAAAAGGTAGGCTGTATGTGGATTTAGCCACAGCTGCTATTGAAAAGAATGGTTGAAAGGATTGGAAAGAATTTAGGCATATTAAATTGTGAACAATGGTAAGAGGAACTAGCTGATAATTGGGTTCCTTCAGCTAAAAGAATTGTTAATTATTCCGGCAGTATTGTGCATGTAGCATTTAGCAGAGTATTTTGTAATAAATCTTAGTGTTTTGGATACTTTGAAATTTACAGTTCATAACAGGGAAGATGATCCAGTTGTAAGCTGGGAGAATGAGTTCTTGATTTGAAGTGTATAACTTGTGTACTAAAGTACTTCTCAGAAATAAATGCTTTTTTTGCATATTTGTTAGTGTATTCCATGTCTGCCACATGTGCTTCTTGCAGTATTAGCATCTTCTGCATTTAGAGAAATAATCACTTCTAAGTCATACTGTGCAACCTGCGCTTGTAAATTCACGGAATATTCCAAGTTGGAAGGGTCCTACAAGGTCAGCTCTTAGGTGAATGGGCCATACAGGGACCAAACCCAGGAGCTCAGCATTGTTAGCACCATGCTCTGACCAGCTGAGCTCATCTCAGGGTAAATGTGCTTGGCCAGCCTCCAGCCTTCTGAAGTGCTGATACTTAGTGTACAGATTTACAAGGCACAGTGATTTGATGTCAGGACATGATCGATAAATTTTTACTGAAGATGTGAAGTTAGATTTTTATTCCAGTTAGATAGTGTTAAATAGTAGATTAATTAAGAATTGCTATGACAATGCAAATGACAGTCTATTATGTCTATATTGTAACATAAAAATGCAGCCATGTAATGAAGCTGACCTTGTGTCTTATCTTAATTGCAAACTCTGCTTGTTGCCAACTATGATCTTTTACTTGAAAAGATACAAGTCTTCATGTGTGTGTGTCTGAATGTGAAGCAGAGTAGTTTTCACTAGTTACAGAAGAACTATCTGTTCAATATGAATGTAAATGGGGTGGTAACACAGCCTACAGTCAGTATAGAACTGAGTGAAAGAACAACTTTCAATCAAAAACTCGCCTATAGCCATATCACAGCCTGGCTGTTGGGCAGCAGAGTGCTTAGGAGAAAACAAGAAAGTGTTTTTCCCATTTCCTGTAGTTAGGTTAGCTGGAGTGCTAGGTACACAGTCTTGCTGCAGACATCTCTTTCCCATAAAGGACTAGAAGACTCGGCCAATGCCACAACTTCTCAAGATACTATTTCTACCTTCTATTGCACTCTCCAAAGTAAAAGTAAGTAGAAAACAGTCAAAAATAAAAGGTACAGTCAACATGGATTTTATTGTTACAGGCAGATGTACTCCATTTTATTTGTTCAGTAAGATATTTTTGAAGTCAAAATAGGTTTGAATTAAACCTGGAGGCCCAGCAATATTCAAGGAGTACAGTACAGGTGAACTGATAGTTTACCTTTGGTTGTTACCTCTTGACTTTCTGAAAAGAATCTACTGCTTTGTTCCATAATAAAATTAGACTAGTTACAGTACAGTTGCAAGCTATGGCACTTATTTCTTGAGCTTCAGTATAGGCAGGTTCTGGCAAATAGCATGTCTTGTAACTTGGTCCACAGTTAGCTTCTGCTGTTGGGCACTGATTGGTTTTGCAGGCACATAGAACTTGGAAGGAGAGAGTAGCTAGCTTCTTATTCCTTTGTAGATGCTTCTATAGTGGTCAGATGTATTTCTAAAGAAAAAAGAAACTGTTTAAGTGTATAATTAGTAGCTTCTGTTAATTGTATATGCACTGATTGTAGATGATACTAATGCAGAAATACTTAAAAGCTTTACCAAAGATCCAAACTTTGCCCTTTTCCACTGTGCCAGCTGTTAGATTTTTCCTGGTCTGCTCAGTAACACTTCCTTCTTCCAGTACATGCTGCTTTTTTTTTCTAACCTTTGCTTATTTTTCCTTTACATAGAAAAGAAATCAGACCAGATGCTACTCATTTGGGGGGTGGGGGGGCAATTACTATTATGTTAACAGAGATGCAGTGTTGAATTTTCCTGGACCTGCAGTGCTGATGTTCAAGCCCTTCAGTACCTAACAATTGTTACTTTTGGATAATGTATTGGAGCTGAGGGAATCCACAGAAAAGCGAAGTGCCATTCTGGTTTATCCAAGACAGTGTCAACAAGCTACAAACATTTATGCTTTAAGACTGCTTACTAGAGATTGGTTTACAAGATCAGAGGATAGAATTGAATCATAAATGTATTCACTTAAATATCTAGTAATATCAAAGCCGTGATATACCAAAACAAAAAGAAGCTTAGGTTGAAGTGGTGGCAGTGCAGTAGCGTGAAAGCAATGGCTTCACACATTACAAGCTTATCAAAGCCTATACCACAACTGATTTTAAATAGAAAGAAATTAAGATAATTCCAAAGAAGACATCTCATATGGTCTTCTCACATCTCTCACCTTCACCTCCCTCTACAGTCTTAGCCTTCACTGATTATGGGGATTTTTGCATGCTGTTTAGAGGTAGTGACTTTTTTGTCTCTCAAAAATATGCTGCCAGAACAGGAAGGATGATTCAGTATCAGAGACAAGGATGTACTGCCAGAACAAGGAGGAAAATTAGAGACTAGTTACAGCACTCTTCCATTCAAGAGATAACAGAAAGGCCTAAGTTAATAACAGACATTTGAAAGAATTTAGCTGTTGAAACAGAGTAAATTATTTGACCTAACATGACTGGAAAGCTTTAAAAAGATTTTTTTTTTTTCTTTTTCAGAATTATAGAGCAAGTCTGTATTGGGACATGAAAATGTTCATCCTTAATAGTCCCATGGTGCCAGCTCTTCTGTTCATGGGCAGTTTGTTTCCAGGTAGGTATCCTCTTCAAACTTCCTCAGAGCTGATTGGTAGCAAAGACTGTAATGCTAAAAGAACTTGCATAGATCTAGTAACTCCAACCTGGAACACTACCTAACAGTAATGAGCCGCACAGTTAACTAATTCAAATTCCCTTAGGATGTAAGGCTGTTCTCTTCCATTTCCTAGGTAGGAGTTGTATTAGATCCATGAAAACAGTACTCTTAACATGTGTACCAGAGCCACACAGGTATGAGATGAAATACTGTTGGGAGAATACCATGTTGGACACTGGAAGCCCACATGTTCAAACTGAAGTTGCTGTTCTACTTCTAGGGTTGGATCACAGGTGTGGAAAAAATGCAGTTAGATTTGAGGTCTCTGTTTCAGTCACTCTGAGCATTGCCTTTCTAAGGTTTTGGCTTTCAAATAAGGCTAATACCTATTATGACTCTCACCTGCTACAACGTCCTGAAGCAGAACAATATCTGAGAGAATGTTTTTTTGAGCAAAACCAGTAATTAAAGTTTACTAGTCAAGTTATTTTTCAAAGCATTTTCTGATTTTCTAGCTATTAATTAAAACTTTATAGAATCATTTAGATTGGATGAGACCTTTAAGATCAAGTCTAGCTGTTAACCTAGTACTGAAGTCCAACAGTAATTATCCATGTCCCTAAGCACCATTTACACATCTAAATACCTTCAGGAATGGTGACTCTAGCTAATAGCTAATACAAGAGCGGCCCTAGGCATTAAATGAGAGATACCTCTCAATTAGTGGATTCTTCCAGGTCAACAACTTCCCTTCTATCACCTGCAGTTGATCTCCCTATATTTTGTTACTATCTTCGAATGGCAGCTGCAAAGGACTCTGGTGAGCAGCTAGAACAGCCTCCTGCCTTACAGAGGACTCCTTTCACCAGCAACATTCCACCACCTCTAGCCATTCTGATCTAGTGTCACCACACTATGCTTTATAGAGGTTTTACAGAAAATTACTAACTAGAATTAGTTATTTAAAACAAGCATACAAAGCATGTGCATCTCAAAGTCAATAGAATAAACTGAGATAATGATTGCTGCTGTATTTTTTTCATGCTGAATTTGGGTAACTAGATCTGTATTTAGCCAACATGCTTTAAAATTACACGGGTGTAATTTTACTCTAGGTAAAATTTTACCACTTTACTCTAGGTGTACTGAAATGAAGAGTTGTTTTCTGGTACTTTAGTTCGATGGTTTTTCTGTAGATGTTCAAAGTAAAAGGAGTATAAACCCGATGGAAGAAGGCTGTAGACTTCAAATGCAGACATATGTAATCTGCAGAACAGGACATTTCTGGAAGCTGAGTAGGAAATGAGGCTGCAATCCACTTTGTTTCTTGCTGCTGTGGAGGTAGACTAAAAATCCATTTAACTCACCAATTGCATAGTAGTGAGCATGTGGAAATTTGCACTTAGCGATGCATTTGGAGCATTATCGAGCTCTGCAGATTTCAGCACCACTCCTGCTGTAGTCAATACTTCTTAAGGCTCCAGCTTCTGCCATCAAAAGGCTTTAATAAAAGTTTCCATTTCTGCTTGCTGAAAAAAAGCTTGGTGTAATAAAATGAGCACTGGCTCAGAGAGAAGGAAATAAATTTTTCACTAGTGAACTAAGGAAAAAAGTATTGAGGGACAATTTCACAAGTTAATTGCTATGTTGCTTTTTGTAATATATAATTTCCAAAATTAATTACTCCAAGATAATTGGAGAGAACTCTGTGACTTTTAGTTGATAGTGCAGCAATGTTAGCCTTTTATTTTAGGTCAGAAGTGAGGTTTTGAAACAAGTCTTCATTGTTCCTACTTACTGTGCTTTGGTTCACATTACAGAATAATGGGCCCTGCTAACTGACATGGGTACAGTCAGTCAGCTCCACCCAGCCATGTTCTTCCATCCAAAAAGAGTGACTAATCCCAGACCACAGCAGGACTGACTAAGACAATAACTGAGTCTGTGCTGGCCCTTGGGAGAGTTCTTTGCCCTGCCCTCAGGCAGAGCTTTGAGGGCCAAAGCAGGGTCTAATAGTCCTAGAAAAATGCCAAGTGTTTGGTCAGTCCTGAGCAAGCTGGGGGCTCATGTACATGTGGCAGGAAGAACATGGACAGAATTGCATCAACCATCTTCACCCACCCCCCAATTTTTACTGGATTTAATACTGCAGATATATCCACTCCACCATTCTTGCAGTTGTCCTAATTAGGAAGCCCACATCTTGTTCCTTCCTTGAATGTTTGGAGAGAATAGAAGTGACATCCAGTAATGGCACTGATTCAGTTACTCACTGTCTTTATCTCCGATATGCTCGATCCTGATGAAAAGCAGCCTCTCTCTGAGCATCATAGTCCAATTCTGCTTGCTTTTCCTGCTCTTTTCTTGCCTGCTTTTCAGCCTGATGAAGAAAAGGGAATAATAAAGCTTACTATTTTGTTCTCAACATCACCATCATCTAAAGCTGAGAGAGGATAAAAGCTTACAGAAGGTCTGCAGCATTCTTAGTTGATACTTGGCACTTATCATTCCTCCCCACATCTCTCTCCCCTGCCATATGGCCCCAGAAAGGGTACATTAAATAGCTGAGTGAACATCAGCATTAGCTGCTGCTCGTTGGTGACCTACCCAGAAGATACAGGAGGACAGCAGTGCATGGTTGAAAAAATGTCATAATGGCACAGAACAGGATCTGATCTGTCATTGTTGATCTCTTATTACCAGCCCTCACAGTAATCCTCCCTGACTCACATGGGCCAAGTCAGCCTGGAAGAGGCTTCTGTTCTACTGCTCTAAGAGGAGGTCCATAAACCTCTGAAACGTGTATCATGCACTATCAACTTTTCAGCAGTAACCTTCTCACTCCACAAACAAGCTGCTTTTGGTCCATGGGTACAGTCAGTCACCTCTCCAAAATCAGCAGCTGTAGTGCATACAGGTAAAAACCAAACAAAAAACACGTCCATCACACCCACAGCAGCCTTCCTCTTTCTCTTCTAGCCAAGATGTCTAGTACTATGGGTTTAGAAGTGTGCTCCTTTCTGAAGGGGCTGACAGGGTACAGCTTTTCTGTTTACCATTTGCTGGATCTGAATTTTCTGTACTTCCATGTTTGCATCACGTTGTCTCTGTTTCTTGGCTTTTTCCATTTCCAGGTAGATGCCATCTTCTGTCATCCACTGATTACGATCCTTCTCACCCTCTTCTTTTTCCTGTCTCTCATTTTCCTCCTTCATCTTCATCTGTAGTTTACAAAACACACAAAAAAGTTAACCAAGGAGCTGGCCTGCTAAGCTGGAAGTGGTATCTCTCTGCAGAAGCAGCCCTGTATCAGCGCTCTGATAAGCACGGTCACTGTGGCTGGCCAGTGTCCAAGCCCAGGGTTTTCAGCAGCCCTGGCAGATGTGTGCCCAACACAGAAGGGAAAAGGGAGAGGGGGCTCCAGGAAGGTGTCAGCAGACTTGCTGAAGCCTGCTGATGCATGGCACCAGAGTCACCAACTGTGATCTGGGTCAGGCTCCTCAGCTGGACTAAGCAGTGCAGAGTTTGCACAAATTATGAAGAATTACAGAGCCTTCCAAGTCTAATTTTTTTTGACGAGAGGATCACCACATACACTGCTTGCACCTTTCTTAAGGATTTAGTTCTAAAACTGTAGATGATAAATGAGAAGCACCTGGTGAGAACCTGCATGTGTGTCTTACTCCAGATGACTGAACTAGAAACTATGGCATTTCCAAACACTATTCTTGCATACAAGTATATGACAGAAGAGCAAGAATAGCCCACACTTCTTACCACAGTGGCTCTGTGTTCTTCAATAGATTCAATGGCAGCCTTTTTTTTTCTTTCTTTCTCTTTGTTTTTCATTTGGTACTCAACTTCTACCTCTGCAGCTCCTCTAGCAAGACGATCATCTTCAACCTTAAATGCCTCATTCATCTGTGCAGTTAATTGTTCAAAAGCTTTGTCCTTATGCTTCTGTATCATCCTGCAGGAGAACATGAGCTACTGTAACATACCAGGACATCTGCTCAGATTACCAGAGGCAACTGGTAACTGTTGCTTCTAACACCAGCAATCCTACTTCCACCCCCAACAGCACCAATTACTACTGGAACCGGCAGGCATTTTTTCTGCACTTTCTACTTCAAATTTTAATTACAGAAAACTTGCTTGCATCGAAGTTTTGCTGAGAATAATGTTTGTCACAAAATGAAATTGCAAGTTTGAATCTTAACACTGAAAATTATCCCTGGACCCACCTGTTAGTCTCTGCATGTTTTTCTCTTGTCAGATCAGCCATCATTTCTTTTCCTTTAATATAAGCCTTAATCCGATCATCATCTTTGTCTTCTTTTTGTTTCTCTTCAGCTTTAAATATTTTCTGTTCAGCTACATATTCCTGTTTAAATGGAAAACTACTTTTATTTTCATGTAGAATGAGATTTTGGAAACATGAACTAAAACCAAATTCTAGCAAATACTTCAGGCCTAGCCTATAATAAGGAGTTCTTTATATCAGTAGAGAAGCTATAGAAGATAGAAACCCAGAGATAAAATTCTCATGATCTACTTATCACAAACTACAACAAAAGTAAAACTAGTATGTGGTTGCAGCCCCAGGCTTAGAATATCTTTATATTCTCTGCTCTACCTTCCCAGTGTCTCCAACTGTACTGTTCCCATCCTGTATATCATTCATATGGTGCAGGCTCTGAAGGGCTCAAACACTAAGTCTGTAGAACCATCAAAATGTAAAGCATAAGGCATTTTGTAATGACTCAGAAATGGCACTTGTATAGCTTGGCAGTATGTATAGCTTTTGTTGCATATACAAGGTTGGGGGGAAATGGGGGAAAATTTGTATATTTGGGGTGAGGAGTATGGAAGGAAAAAAAGCAAGTAGGGTTTTAGCGGGAATTCTCTCCTTTTACTCCCTTACATGGCAAATGACTCATCACAGAACCTCTACTTCAGTTTCCCTGCTCAAGCAGGCATTGGCAGGGAAACAGTACATGTGGTAAGTAGGTCATCACCAAGTTTAAAAGATATTGTCATCCTCAGGCTATTCCCTCTCTCTAACAAAGAAAAATGGACTTAGAGCAAGTACATGAAACCTAAATCCAGTTCTCAAGTCAAGGACAATCTCCTTGCTGACTCTAGCAGACTTTGTCCACTGTAGACCAGTCAAAGCTCAGGTGCCACATTGCAACTGCCAAGAGGCCTTTCTCAAAAGCACAGAGGAAAGACATGGTCTGCAACTGACAGGGTAGGCATTTGATCCCATGCTGCTAAAACTGTCAGCAAAGACCCTGTTGCCCACAGGCCTCTTTATTTGTTGGCCAAGTCCAGCCATCACAGCCAAGGTGAAATACGCATTTTGAACTGTCTGCTTTCCTGCTACTTACATGATGCAGCCTCTGGCATTCAACTTTTTTCTCCTGTTCCTTTTCTTTTTCTCTCTGAATTTCCAGTTGGTACAAGTCGTGTGATCGCTGTATTTGTTCCCCTTCTCTTTGCTTTTCTTGTTTGGCCAAATCTGCCTGATCCTTGTGCTCCTTTATTCTGAATCAGAAAAGGGAAGTGAATAAATGATCTAGGGACAACATGAAGTAATAATGAACAGATACAGATTATGCACATCTACAGGCACCTTAACAGTAAAAATTCCTGACACTTTGAAGTAAAATATCAGAGATCAAAACCAGAATCAGTTTCTATAAGCTAGCTCCAAATTCTCTGGCCAAAGGTCAGTTCGTCTGAGGGTGCTAGGGAAGTCTGTACTAGCAAAAGCGAATATGACCAGTGTATGGACTCAAATATTAGACTGAATTTGATTAGCCAGTTTAATTGTTATCCCACTCCCTGTACAACCTGGGCCCTTGCCAGCAAGCAGTCTTCTAAGCAGTACACACAGCACTGTGCAAGACAAGGCTACGATGCCCATGCTAGCTGGAAGTGTGAAGGCTTCTAGGCTGGGGAAGCAGCAATAATGAGACAAGCCACATGCTCTCAGTGCCAGAGTTGAGCCAGTCTTGTTGGATGTATTAGGATACACATAGCCCCTGACAGCAAGAGACGTTTCTGAAGCTGGAGAACAGTTATGGAGGAACCACAGAGTGAGGAAAGGTGACAGGTTTTCCATCCACGACGTGAGGATGTTCTGAAAGCCTCGTTCAAAAGCAGTGAGCCACGCAGCCCCGGGCATGGCACGCGGGTTAGCGCCAGAGAGCCGCCCTTCCCGCGGGCCGTGCAGCCGGGTCCCGCCCGGGCCGGGCTGGCCACGGGAAGGTTTCTAACCCAAACCGTCCCCCGCCCCACTCCCGGGGCCCCGCCGCCTGACTCACTGCGCCAGCTGCTCCTGGGCCACGGCCCGGCGGCTCAAGTAGCGGCCATGCTCCCTCTCTGCGTCCTGGCGGGCGGCGTCCGGCCCATCGCGGTCCATCGTCGGCCCTTCTTCGCCGCTTCTGCGGAGACGGAACGTCTGCCGAGAGAGAAGGAGGGATCCTCGCCGACGGCCCGCTTCTCCCGGGAAATCGGGGCTTCTTCCGCCGCCCCGCTCAAAGGCGGTGGCCACAGCGAGCAGCGTCCGCGGGAACGCCCCGGCGCCGAGGCGGGAGAATGGCACCGGAGTGGGCGGCGGGTGCCGCGTCGCGAGTGCTGGAGCGGCACCGCGCCCTGCCCAGCCCCGCCCCCGGGAGCTGCGGGCGGGCACTGCCCTCTGTGTCACTCACGAGGGGAAGCAAGGAAGCCAGTCTGACCGGGAGACCAGGCCCTTCTCCGCAGCCAGTTCGTGAACAACTCCTTTCCCCGCGGCGCGCCTGTACCTGGTAAGAGGCTGAAATGGCCCCTCCGCCTGTGTCCTTCTGCTCCGGCCGCGATCCGCTCCCGCCGGTTCGCCGGCGCCGTGCAGCTCGGCCTGGCTCTGTGCGCTGCCGCGCCTCACACGAACCTTCGCCCCTCCAGGCCTGCCTGTTGCGGGGGCCTAGAGCCCTTGGCGGCCCTGGGAGCTGGATGAGGAGGTTGGGCCTCCCTCTCCTTCCAGGAATTCATCCCTTGCCTTGCCTGGAAGAGACTCCTCGAGAAGGTGATTGCTGCACCTGGGAAGGACAACATCCACCTTACACCCAGCGTTTTTAGTGTAGGAGAAGTAAAGCCAGTTCTGCTTGGCCCTCACCTTGCTAGAGGTACCTTGCTTCCGGGGTAGCCTCACATCTTCCTCGAAGTCCTGTCTTTCTCCAAGGCCTGCTGCTTTCGGTAGCTAGGCTGAGGAATTTGAGGATACACCAAAGACTCACTTTCAAAACTAAAATATTGGCAACCATCCTTTTTATTTAAGGGCTTGTATTATTTTCTAGTTTGCCCAGCAGAGACTGGCAGCTGTAGAGCACAACAAAACAAAGCTTCAGGTTTCTTGGACTTTGTTTCCAGTGGGCACCTGGATAGAGGGATACCCTGTTTAAAGCCCACGGTACTGGTGGAGGAAGTCATTGCAGGAACCCCAACAGTCCAAGGCAAGGAGATGATGTCAACATTTCACCAAAGAAACCTAAGCTTAAGGAGGGAGTTGAGTCTGTGGCTTGGGTGTTGCTGAGTAAATCTGCTGAGAAATCTGAGATACAATTTTAGATCACATCTATTTACCACAGACTGAATTGCTGTTAGTCTTTTTAAAAGAACAGCCCAACCATGTTGTATCCTGTTGATGTGCTGATTTTGTAGGCCCTATTTACAGCTATATCAGGACCTATTTGACTCTTTGGTGACCTTTTAAGGGCTGTGATAAAATCACATTAATATTTTCAAGTAATAAAACTAATTTATATAATGACATTCGTTTTTCAGACATAGTTGCAAAATGCTACCAAAACAGCACACCATAACTATTCTAACTTTCACATATGTTCTCTTTTTTTCTTCCACTGTTGTTGTTTTGGTTTGGTCTTTTCAATTATGGGGAATAATTAACTGCAAGTAGACTAGTGAGAAATGTGACTATTTGCCGTGGGAATTCATAGTGTAGACCTGAAAAACCTGGGACAGTGAATTTTTAGAACAATGAATATTAAAAATATAAAAGAAATAGTGCACTTTTGGCTGGAATAGGTTACAGTGACAGTCAATTATATAACATGAATTCCTGTCTCAAATAAACTAACATTCATGAAACACAAGCTGGGGATTTTTGAGAATATAACCCCTTATATGGCAATCTTTTATTTTTTCAAATGGGCTCCAGATTCATGGTATATATTTGATATAAATCATTTACAGTGTAACTCTGCCTGTAAGGTTCAAAAGCATATTTTTTTAACTTGAAAACAACTTCTGCCTTTCCTTGGTGGATAGTTTAAACGTTATTTCATGGTTTTGCTTCTTGAGCAGCATTACAGCTACAACAAGGTAACTGGGTCCCAACCTGGAATTATATGTTTGGAAACTAGTATTTATTTCTTATCTTCTCAGAAAAATGGCCCATGTCCAAGTCCTCTTTCACCTTTGCATGCTTTGAGAAGAGGATAAAGATGATGTGTAGTCTTGGACTCTGTTTCGATTACTTGCTTTGCATATTTCTGAAATTCATGCTTTTTAGAAAGTGCAATAGCCTCTCTCTGAGCATCATAGTCCAATTCTGCTTGCTTTTCCTGCTCTTTTCTTGCCTGCTTTTCAGCCTGATGAAGAAAAGGGAATAATAAAGCTTACTATTTTGTTCTCAACATCACCATCATCTAAAGCTGAGAGAGGATAAAAGCTTACAGAAGGTCTGCAGCATTCTTAGTTGATACTTGGCACTTACCATCCCTCCCCACATCTCTCTCCCCTGCCATATGGCCCCAGAAAGGGTACATTAAATAGCTGAGTGAACATCAGCATTAGCTGCTGCTCTTTGATGACCTGCCCAGAAGATACAGGAAAGTAGCAGTAGAACATTTAGCACAGAACAGGACGTGATCTATCCTTGCAAACCAGCCTTGATTGGCACCAATACTCTGAAGAGGCTGGTCCCCAACACCAGCATATGCCAAGTACACGTGATTAAAAACAACCCAACAAACACAAAAAATCCAAACAAAACAGCAAACTTCCTCTCTTTCTCTTAGCAGGAGCTAGTGCTATTGGTTTAGATGCATGCTTCTTTCTGAAGGGATTAACAGGGTACAGCTCTTCTATTTACCATTTGCTGGATCTGAATTTTCTGTACTTCTCTGTTTGCCTCGTGTCGTCCATGTTTTTTGGTGTTTTCCATTTCCTGGTAGATGCGAGCATTTTCCATTAACACATCACGTTCTTTTTCAGCCTCTTCTTTTTCCTGTCTCTCCTTTTCCTCCTTCATCTTCATCTGTAGTTTACAAAACACACAAAAAAGTTAACCAAGGAGCTGGCCTGCTAAGCTGGAAGTGGTATCTCTCTGCAGAAGCAGCCCTGTATCAGCGCTCTGATAAGCACGGTCACTGTGGCTGGCCAGTGTCCAAGCCCAGGGTTTTCAGCAGCCCTGGCAGATGTGTGCCCAACACGGAAGGGGGAAAGGGAGAGGGGGCTCCAGGAAGGTGTCAGCAGACTTGCTGAAGCCTGCTGATGCATGGCACCAGAGTCACCAACTGTGATCTGGGTCAGGCTCCTTGGCTGGAGTAAGCAGAAGTAAGATCAGCCCAAATTTCTTACCACAGTGGCTCTGTGTTCAGCAATAGATTCAAGGGCAGCCTTTTGTTTTGCTTCTTTCTCTTTGCGGTTTTTTTCTTGTTCAGCTTCTATTCTTGCAACATCTCTAGCCAGTCGAACACCTTCCATCTTTAATCCCTCACCCATGTGTTCAGCTAATCGATGAATCATTTTGTCTTGTCGTTCCTGTGCTAGTCTGCAGAAGAACATGAGCTTCCGTAACATACCAGGGCAACACACCTGGGTCTACCTGAAGGTACCAAACTCAGCAATCCTGCTTCTAGAGTTCCCTCCTCTTGCCACACAGGCTGGCCCACCCACCCAACTTATGATCTCCTGTTCCTCCTGTTTTGTTTATTTTTATATAATCTGATTTAGCAAATAAATGTTCCCCGTATTCTTGTATCACTAGTTTCTGTTGCAATAATGAGCTGGATCACTCAGTAAGGATTCCACCTAGCATCTTGCCATCAGGAGAGGAATGTTGGAAGTATTGGCCAGAAGCTGGAAGGGAAGAAAACTCTTAGATTGACTCAGTGGTATCATCATGTTGTACCCTCAATGTTAAATTGATAAAATATCTCCCCTTAATAAGACCATGAGGTAGTTAATTCATGTATGTGCCTTGTTAAGAAGTCAAATAATTTTTCTTGATCTGTCTCAGAGAAATACAGCTATTGTCATAAATATTTTCATCAAGGATCTTAATTGTCTTTAATTGTTGAGGAGTTGGAGGTTGGGCAGGCCATATGGAAAATCACTTTTCCCAATACACTGGTGCAAAGCTTTGCACTTTCATAAGCCTCTGTACTTTGAAGGGTGGAGAGATTGCTCCCTCACACTCTTACTAAGGAACCTGTGAAAAAATTTCCTTTTTCTCCTGAATTCCCTGCTTTCCCTATTAGTAGAATTTAGAATAACTTTTTAGAACAACTGTTGATTGTGTCACATCATTAGTCTGAATGATCTGAGAACAACTACAGTATAATTTTTAGATTATTTATAATTTATACCCTAGCATTGTACCTACCTACGCATTTCAGCTTCTTTCTTTTTTCTCATATTGGCAATAATTTCCTTTGCTTTAAAATGAGCTTTGATCCGATCATCTTCTTCCATTTGTTTTTGTTCCTCTATTGCTTTGATTATTTTCTGGTCATTTACATACTCCTGTATGGGCAAAATTGTCCTGATGTAACAGATGACATGTAGAATATCTGGACCTGGGGTAGCAGCTTACAGGAATCACACCCTATTCCCCCCCCTCAAGTTTCTTTCAAAAACAGAAGAGAGGAAAGGGATTCTCAGGAAAGGAGAGAGAAGACAGGAAAGGGATGCTTCCACTTACTTCTGCCTCCCTATTCAGACATGCATCAAGAGGAGGTAGATGTGAGGATGGGGAAAAGGAATTGAGCATCAAACAGCTGCTTCTCAGGTCCATTGCACAAAAAAATTGCTGTGAGATGCAGAGAACATTATTCCATGCTCCTCCCACTGACACACGTGGGCAACAGGGACGGTGAGTGGCAGGGGACTGTCCAACCACCACACACAGATCATTCAGCTCCTGGCCCCACCTCATCCAAAACTATCCCAGTCTAAGAGCTTAATCCAAAACACAGCTGAAGAGGAGGTTTCTATACCTCTATGTAAAAAACCAACTGTCTTTTGCATGCTAGCCAGAACTGTTCTGAGGCACTTCTTGTTTGTACTTAGTAGGATGCCTTTAAAGATGAAATGAGATGGCAGCAGGTCTTGGCTAAATTCCTAAACCTCTCCAATCATAAAGTGAAGTTCAACAGATACATTCTGTCTCTGTCTAGTCCCTCTTTCTAACAAAGAAAAATGGGCTTCAAACAGCAGGAATGTGAAACTTAAATCCAGTTCTCAAGTCAAGGAGATATTCCATGATGTCTACAGCCAAATCTTTAACCATAAACCAGTCAAAGCATCAAGTGCCAACATCTCTTCAGACAACAGGAGTGGCCTCCAAGAGGTCTTTCTCAAAAGCACAGAGGAAAGACATGGCCTGCAACTGGCAGGGTAGGCATTTGATCCATGCTACTAAAGCTCTCAGCAAACCCCCTGTTGCCAGTAGACCCCTGTATTTGTGGGCTGAGTCCAACCATCACAGCCGAGATGAAACAAGCATTTTGAACTGTCTGCTTTGCTGCTACTTACGTGATACAGCCTCCTGCGTTCAACTTTTTCCTCGTGTTTCTTTTCTTCTTTTCTCTGAATTTCCAGTTGGTACAATTGGATCGATCTCTGTATTTCTTCTTCTTCTCTTTTGTTTTCTTGTTTGGCCAGATCTGCCTGATGCTCACGCTCTTTTATTCTGAATTGGAAAAAGGTGAATAAATGGTCTAGGAACTGCATGAAGTAATGAACTGCATAACCATAGGTACCTTGCAGTAAGGAATATGATACTTTGAGTTGAAGGTATGTAGAATATCAGAGGTGAATAACAGCATGACTGTTGGTAATGGTAGCCCTGGTAGAAATGAGTTACATGGTATGCTCACAGTTAGCAGTCTCGTGGTGACAATTTTTAGCTGGATGACTCATTAGCACCACTGCATTGGTAACACTCTGGCCTATATCTGCAGCATCCTTGGAGAACAAGATTTCCCAGTATGACCCACCATACCTGTGTTCCTTCCAGGCATGCAGACAGCAGCTTAAGCTGGTAGTGTTCTATACTAACTTCTGCAAGGATTCATGTGTTGTGCCTGGATTATGTAAGACCAGACTGTGAACCCTTCCTCTGCCTCGGGAAATTTGATTCCTCTATCAGACCACCAGGGCCAGTCCTATAAATACCACCAGGGACCCCTCTGTAAGATTTACAGAAGAGCTGAGAGAAGGAATAGAAGTGACAGTAATGCCTTCTCTTGTTGTGCAGTCTGGAAGCTTGTTATGGGTAAATGGAAAATCTAATTTAACCTTTTCCTTGTCTGGAACAAAAACTAAGAAATACACCTAAAATTCATTAACAACATATGGATAGTGAATTGACTAAAACCTGCTGATGTTTGCCAGAGGTGATTTTGCATGCAGATTGTTGGCAACTAAAAAGGCATATAGCTTTTCCATTTTGGGCAAGATCTCCTGTGATCTTCCTTTAAAAGAGTGGCATTTGTGAATCAAATTATTAGTAAGTTTCTGTAAAAACCTCATAGAATGTATTTTTAGAAGAGTTTAAGTAAATAATGAAGTAGGGTTGTTTTTAATTATTACTTACTGTTCTAGCTGATCTTTGCGTAGTGCCTGTTGATTCATATAATGCTGATGTGCTTTTTCTTGCTCGCTGAGAATGTATTCTTTAAATTGACGTTGCCCTTCTTCATAATCCTTCTTTTTGCTGTCAGCTAATCTGGACTTTTGAAATTCAACTTGAGCATCTCTTTCTTTTAGGACCTTAGTAAGTAGAAGTGCACTCTGCAAGAGAACATTTAAAGTCATTTTCATGTTCAGAAGTCTTTAAAGACATTCAGTACAATTTCAATTTTAAAAATATAAGTTGTCAACAAACATGGAACTGTCTCATTCTGTCGTCTTGATAACCTAGGTAGGTTTTTACACGATCGATAACCTCCTTCCGTTTTGCTGCTTGAAACTGTGCTTCTTCTAAATCAAGTAACTTTCTTTCTTCCTCTTCCTTTTCTTCACGTAATTTTTTGGCTTGAAGTTTCTGTTGTATCAGGCTCTACAGTGCAGACAAAATTAGAAATCACATTTAAATTTTTGGATTGGTTTTTTATTTTGCATTTTAGCTTTAAGTAAAAAAAGTAAATGTTTATGTTAGATATTAAATGCATTTAAATGGCATTTAGTTAAAATACATATTCAAAAGCAAATGTTAAACAAAGGGAGTACACCAAGAAATGTTACTATGAGTGGTTTTGTATATATAAAAGTGACTACCCTTGTTTACAAATGTACTTACCACAGTGGCATTGGGTGGGTCTTTTCCAGCAGCTTTGGAGTCCCAGTGCACTTCTTCCTGTTCTTTCTTCTCATCAATGTGTGCTGCTTCTCTAGTGCTGCCCTGAATCCTTTCCCATTCTGCTTTTGGGAATACAATTACCTGACGAAGATCTGCTTCATTTGGAAGGAAATACTCATCTAGAACATTATTTTCTTTCAAATGATGTGCTGTGCAGAGGGAAGAAAAAATAAAAGGTTACTTGATATCAGAAAATCCAATAATCAAATGTCTATCAGGATTTGAATTCTCTCATGGTAACAATACTAAGTTATCCTTAGGATTAGTTAGTCCCCCATCCCCAAACCCCAGAGCTAAGATAGGGTATCTGTATCTGTAGTCTACCTGTGACCAGTGGATATCCGTGGACGGTGGCACTGACTGATTGGACTGTTTGTATGTCCCCTTGCCTGTTTGTGTGTATGTGTGGGTTTGGCTTGTAGTAACACACTTCCCAGGCAGGACTTGGGCATGATTCTTAGAACAGCAGGGAGCAGGGACCATTCCCAAAATGAAAGGGAGAATATTGGTAAAGCCATTCTACTGGCTGGATGAGGCAGCAATTTGGGCACAGACTGTGCTTTACTACCCTTGTCCTGCATACTCATCATATTTACTGAAATCAATCTGTTGTTGAACAGTTTCTTGATTTGTTGGCAAGACTAGCATTTCTGTGTTGCATTAGGCTTACATACACGTGTGCAGGCATAAATGCAGCTTTTCTAGGTGATGTCTAGGTTTTGTGAAAAGCTCTTTCAAGTGTCACCACCATTTTTGAAGGGAATGGCACTCTGTACAGAGTGGCGTCCTGTAGAAGTTGTCTGTTTGTGTGATTTGCAGTAGAATGACACGCCGTGTCTGAAAGGTAAGGAGGCTTTCTCTTAGCGTGACACCGGTGTCAAAGTCTGTTTTCCAGATGCCGTTGCTGACCAGTCTCCCGACAGGGACCAGACCTGATCCTCTCCCTCTGTCCTAGGTGAAGACAGCCTTGCCAGAAGTAAAGGCGCACTGATGCCGCGGCGCCCTGCAGGCAGGAAACTGCCAAGCCCCTCGTTCTTGCCCAGCTGCTGCCCTTGGAGGTTACCGGACCTGCGCTGCGTTCAGGTCAGTTCTCTCCACTCAGTTCCTAGGGAGAAACAGCCCCTCTCGCCGTCTGCAGCTGGGGGAGCTTTGGGGGAGTCACGCTGGGCACCCGTAGGGCCCCCCGGAGCCGTGCGGCCGCGGGCTCGGCGCTGCCCTCCCGCCGGGTCCCGCTGCCCGCGGGGCAGCCACACTCACGGGCGCCGCGCCGCCGCTGCCGCCGCGCAGCTGCCGCCGCCATCTTCCCGGGCCGCGGGGCCGTTGCCGGGCGACCGGGCCGCGCGCGGTCACGTGACGGCGCGGGCGGAGCGCGCGGGCGCTGCCCCTTCCCCTCACGGGCCCGGCCCCGGCCCCTCGGGGGCTGCCCCGCGGGTACGGCCCCGCCGGCGCGGCTGCTCTGCTGTGGGGGCACTGGCTGCGGGCCCGGGGCTGCGCTGGCCTGCTCGTCACGGGTCGGCAGATTTAGCTTCGCAAATGGCTGCATTTCGTTTCGTTGGCTGCTTTGATTAGTGCGGCCTCCTTGGAGGAGCAGGCTCCATCTGTTCGGTGGACGTTTCCTTTTGAAATACCTATTGAGACGTTTTGCCAGGAGAATCCCAGTTTGGTTGCATTGGCAAATGCTGATGGAGAAATTAGTATCTGCTCAAACTGATGGCGTGAGTACCGGAAGATTGGTGCTGTGTTAGCAAGTATTAGTAACTGGAGCATGAATTTAGCTACTGTCACAGTAATTATTTTAAACAGAAGTTGGACACTGAACTTTGGCTTTTACAGACTGCATTTTTAGCTGCAGCATAACTTCCCATCATGGTAGTGGTTATAAATAGTTTATTTTGTTCAGATATTTTCTTCCAGAATTTTTCTCTTCTGAGCACAAGTTCAGGGTAGGAATATAGTACTCGTCTTTATATAAATAATTTTCTTTTTTGTCTGTTTTGGAAACTATTTTCTCACAGCTATGAAATTTCTGTTGGTTTTTGATTTTGACCATACAATCATAGATGAAAATAGTGACACCTGGATTGTGAGATGTGCTCCTGAGAGAAAACTTCCTAATGGATTAAGAAACTCTTACCAACCAGGACACTGGACAGAATATATGGGCAGAGTCTTTGTCTACTTGGGAGACAATGGTGTCAAAGAAGATGAGATGAAAAGAACTATGACAACAATTCCTTTCACTGCGGGAATGATAGATCTTCTGGGATTTATTGGCGAGAACAAAGAGTTGTTTGATTGTATAATTGTTTCAGATTCTAATACAGTATTTATTGACTGGATTTTGAAAGCTTCTGACTTCCATAAAGTGTTTGATGAAGTGTTTACAAACCCTGCAGCATTCAGCAGTACTGGCTATCTTACTGTACAGCACTTCCATGCTCATCATTGTGCAAAGTGCCCTAAAAACCTTTGCAAAAGGAAAGTTTTAAAAGAATTTCTAGATAAACAGTTGGAGCGAGGAGTAAGTTATACACAAATTGTATATATAGGTGATGGTGGGAATGACTTATGTCCAGTAATGTTTTTGAAGAAGAATGACATTGCTATGCCCAGGCAGGGGTATACCTTGGAGAAAAAGATTTCTCAACTGGCCCAAAGTCTCAGTCCTGTACAGTGTTCTGTTCTGGTTTGGTCATCTGCAACTGACATTATGTCTTACCTGAAACTACTTATAAAGAAATGATTCAAATTATAACAGACAACTGATGCAGTTACATTTTAACTTCCTGGGACAGAAAAACTGCATGCATGTAACAGCTCAAAATTGTAAAATTGGGGTATTATCTGAAAGAATTTTTTTTTAAATACAACATAAAACTGTTCATGTTCAATCCTGGTAATAATGGGAAAGTGAAGTAAAAACAGCCTTCTAACATAGTACAGATTCCAGCATAAGTGGAGAAGAGGGGTTAGGACAGGACTTGTCACTATTTTTAGTCTAGTCCCTCCCCTCCAACCCTTTACCAACTTTATAACTGACCTTTGCAGTCCCACACACTTAGGGGAAGGAGTAGGATTACTGCTCAAAAGAATGAAATTATTTACTTGGAAAACATTAGGTGCCAGGAGCATGGTTCTGGAGCTGTTGGCTTTTATACTTCTTTGATCTGATGGCAAATTATTTGCTTGTAATCTTGTTTAATCCAAAGATGCATTTATATTTTCAATCCACTAAATATTTTACCAAACAAAATTACTTTTTAACAGTTTGTATTATCTTGTATTGTAAAGACAATAAAAGTTGCTGTCACTGACAAATGCAAAACAACTAGTTTGTGTCATGTATTCTGCTGGGCCTGTGTGTCTTTAGGCACCTGTTGTTGTAAGGGCCTGGAGAGAGTAGACACAAGTGTAGGTGTCAGCCTTTGGCCTGTCAGACCCTTTCTCTTCTGGAAAGCTGTAAGGATGTTGCTCTTTTATTTGAAGTCTCTCTCCCATTCTGACTACTGCCCTGACAATGTGCTGCTGCCACTCTGTACAGAGCTGACACTGGTTTGATCTTCCATGCTGACAGCTCTGAGTCAGCCAAATGCCTTTTTCCTCCTTGGTTTCTGCTGCAGTGCAGAGGCCCATAGAATGGTACATATATATACATGTTTACACTGATTTTACCTATTCATTCTCATCTATATCTATAGTACGATCTCTTACAGGCTGCAAGGAAACGTCTATGTCCATTTTAACTTTTAAACAGAATTGTTCTGTCGAAGTAGTTTTAAAGAATCGTTTATGAACATGCAGTCTTTCTCTTTACCACTGACAATGAGCCCCAAGTGTTGGACTGTGCATATAAAGGCATTAAAAATAAGTCACATTAAAGTTAATGTGTTTTCATGCCAAATGTTTTGAGTTCTTATATCCCAGAAAAGGTTCAAAATGATGATGTAGTCTGCTATTAAACTGAGGTCACTTTTAGCTTAAGTGCTTTAATAACAGAGATCAGTCCAACTTTCACAGCACCTCAGCTGTAGATGACTGAGGTGTAGCTGAGCAGCCTGCAGTTGCCGTATCTGTCTTCCTTTGTTTTCCGTGCAACATTATTCTCATTTTCTCACAGACATTTAATGATGTCACTACTTTCTTTTTCCTTAATTGAAGATTTTTGAGTGGTCTTGCCTGTTTTCAGGCTGATAGTTTATATAAATTTCCTTTGTGTACTTCCTTCCTTGCCTCACATGTTTTACTGTATTTTAGATGGTTGCGTTGAGCAGTCTGTTGCCTAAGATGTCCAAAGTGATAGAGTTCTCAGGAGCCTTGCTTTAGTGATGGATATTTGATAGCTGTCTGAGATGTTCATATTTGGGATCTTGCCCTGTTGTCTTGTGCAAGGGCATAAAGATATCTAAGGACTGGTGGGTCTCAGGTTGTGGCAGGTTTAAATTGTCTGGTTTACAGGTCATACAAAAGAATGGTTATGTCTCTTGCACAGGGCAATTTCATATGTTACTTTGGGGTTTAAGTTGTTGCCACTGTTTAACCCCAGCTGGCAACTAAGTAGAGCTGCTTGCGCACTCTATCCCCCCTGCTCAGTGGGGAGGAGAATTGGGGAAAAAAAATTAAACCTCGTGGGTTGAGAGGAGAACAGTTTAATAATTGAAACAAAATAAAATATAGTAGTACTAAATGATTATGATAATTGTATTGAAAAGGAGAGAGAAAGGAATGAAGTCCAGGAGAAACAAGTGATGTACAGTACACTGCTCACCACCTGCTGATCAATGCCCAGCCCATCCCTGAGCAGTGATCGGCCCCTCCCGGCCAACTCCCCCCAGTTTCTGCACTGAGTGTCACCTCCCACGCTATGGAATATCCCTTTGGCCGGTCCGGGTCAGCCGTCCTGGCCATGCTCCCCCCAGCTCCTTGTGCAGCTTCTCACTGATGGAGCATGGGAAACCGAAAAGTCCTTGGCTATGGGTAAGCACCACTTAGCAACAACCAAAACATCAGTGTGTTGTCAACATGATTCCCATAGCAAATCCTAAACACAGCACTGAACCAGCTACTAAGAAGGAAATTAACTCTATCCCAGCCAAAACCAAGACAGTTGTGTGTTTCCTTAATTCTAAATGTGCTGCTGAATGTTCCAGATTCTGTGCTGGTCTCGTCTGTGTTTTTCAGAATTTAGTTACGGAATAACTTGTTTTCAGTTTGTCCACAGATGTCAGTTACTGCTTACTTAAAAACAAACAAAAAGTACTATATCAATGATTACTCAGCTTTTTCTTCCACTGACACTAACTATTGTTTTGTTAGCCTTAAGGGACCTACCTTGTAAGTTGGTGTGAGAGTAAGAAATTGTTCTTCATGCTCAAAAAAAGGGTTCTTTCTGCAGTTTTGATGGAAGTGCTGAAGCAGGAATTGAGAGTAGATTAAGCAAAGTAGATTACCTGAAATATTAGCTATTATGTTCTAATCACTTAAAGTAGAGAGTAGAGCTGATGATATTTGCTATACAAAGTGCATATTGGAGACAGAAGAAAATTTTCAATTCCAGTAGGCAGACCATTAAGCTATTAATCAGATGTTGTTTGGGGGTTTTTTCCCCACTTAGAAAAGAGAAGACTTTTCTGAAGCATCACAATTACCAAATTTTTCCATGTTTGGTTGCAATGGAGGGGAAATGAGTATCTCCAAAGAGTGAAGCTGGTTTAAGCTGGTAACCCAATCAAAAGAAAGGGAGAAGCTCCTTGAAGGGCATGCATGTTCAGTACTAAGTGTTGCTGACCTCCTTGCTCTCTGGGAGAGAGATGACTTAGGTAAAAATGTTATGGAAAAAAATGCATAACAAAAGTCATATATGTATGGCAAACTTTCGGTATGGTAACAGGTATGCTGTTGTACACCACTACTATAAGAGTACTTAGTATTGTGTGCTAGTAGGATACCCAAGACTTGGAAGAAGTTCCTGCTTGTCCATAGGAAGCTGATGAAATGGAAAATGCAACCAAAACAAAGCTGTTGGCATGGGGATGTATAAAGACTTAGGGTTGTACAAGGGAATTTTCTAGAGAAAGAAATGGAGTAATATAGGTGAGGGACAGGCCCATGTCAGACAGCAGGGCTGCTGTAATTCCTGGGTTACACTATGAAACTCCAGTTCTCTGGGCTAACAATGCATCAAGAGGGGTTGAAAAAAAGGAAGCCAAAGGTGTGTGAAGGTGTGGGGAAATTTTGGTTTTGGGGGGGGGGGGGACGTTTTTTGTTAGTTTGGATCACTATTTTTTTGTCTCATGTTACTGTGTAAAGGCCAAGGGCCAGTTTGAATCCTGTTGCAGGGTTAGCATGGCAGGAAGGATGGCAGAGGGGTATGACCATATACCCTTTCCTGTTTGGATTTCCTTAGTTCATACTTCTGCTGGGCATTGTGGCGGAAATACCACCAGTAATTAAAAGAAAAATATGATGCTTTTTCATCTGTGTTGAGTGGGAACTCTCAAAATTTCTCCTTTTGGGTATTGCTGGCACTTAGCTAATAATAATATTCACCTCCTTTTGGTAGGAGAAATTACTGGCAGTTCTTTCAATCAAGGAAAGAAAGCTGTGGCAGGGCAGGGAGAGCCTGGCTGCTGGATCTAAAGGATCCAAACCCCACTGCAGATGAAGGAGACCCCACAGCTGCTTGAACCCAGAGGATGCTGTGTTTCAAATAAAGAAAAGGTGTTGCTAGCAGAGAAGAAAATTACTTCTTAAATTGTGAATCACATTTTCAGAAGTTTTAAAAGCTAATATAGCCTTCTTCCTGAAAAATTTACTTATAGTTGGAATCTGTTTGTGGGCATAATTTGTGACTGTCCTTTGCATCTTGCCAGGTTCAGGAGTTTGGGGAGAGCTCTGGGTGTTCCCTTTCGACTCCTGCTCGCCAGTAATGCGGGAGCCCTTGGAGCTTGCTGCTCTTGCCAGTATTGCTCCTCCAAGCGCCCTGGGAGCGCGGGGCGCCCCTGCGAGAGGCGGCTTCAGGTCGCTGACAGCGGCAGCCGAGGCCCCTCGCTTTGTTGTGTGGCTGAGTGACACCGAGCTGGTGACGCTCCCCAGGCATCTGCTCCTGTCCCTAATACGGCCGGCCTTCTGTCACCAACGCAGACAGCCTTAACCCCTGCCCTGTGGGGAGCGCCTGGGCGGCAGCGGCAGCGCTTCGGGCCGGACCCTCCCAAGGCGAGCGGGCGGGCGGGGGACGGGTTGGGAGCCGGGGCCGGGCGCCGGGCCCGCCGGCCTCGCGGAGGGGTGCGCGGGGGGGCCGGCCGGGGCACCAAAATAGGAGCTGTCGCTGCGGCCCCGCTGCTCCCCCCCCGCAGTGGCTCTTCCAAAATCGGTCACGGGCCGCCGCGGGCTGGGAGCCCCGCTGGCCGCGGGCGCGCTCCGCACGGGCGTAAGCGTCGCGCCGGGCAGCCCGGGCGGGTCCGCAGCCGGAGGGCGGCCGGGCTGCGGGGAGCGGCGCGGACAAAGGGGCGAGAGCTGCGGGGCACGGCGATGGCCGCGGCCGCGCAGGAGGAGTACGCGTACCTCTACAAGGACTCCGCGCACCCCGCCGGCTTCCTGGAGGCGTTCCGGGCGTTTTACCTGGACGGACTGTTCACCGACATCACCCTGCAGTGCGCTTCGGGGGTCATCTTCCACTGCCACAGAGCTGCCCTGGCAGCCTGCAGCTGTTATTTTAAAGCCATGTTCACAGCTGATATGAAAGAGAAATCAAAAAACCAGATCAGCCTTCCCGGACTCAGCCATGCAGTACTGGAAGCTCTCGTGAATTACGCATACACATCACAGATCCATATAACAAAGAGAAATGTCCAAAGCCTACTCCAGGCTGCAGACCTGCTCCAGTTCGTGTCAGTAAAGAAAGCCTGTGAGCAGTTTCTGGTAAGGCATTTAGATACTGACAACTGCATTGGGATGCACTCCTTTGCTGAATACCACGACTGCTCAGAGCTAGAGAAAGAGTCCAGAAGGATATTGTTATGGCAGTTTGAAGAAGTGTGGAAGCAGGAAGAGTTTCTGGACATTGGCAAGGAGAAGCTCTCTTATATTCTCTCCAGAGAGAATCTCAATGTTCAGAAAGAAGAGGCAGCCATTGAAGCTGTCATTAAGTGGGTTGCACACAATGTGGAAGGAAGAATTGAAGACATCTGTGAAGTGCTGAGCTGCATCAAAGTAGACTTAGATAATGTGTATTTGAGGTCAGCTTTAAGCCTGCAAAAAAAATGCCGACTCAATGACAGTAAGATAAGGTCACTCGTATACAATGCCCTGAACCTTAATCCCAAAGGTCTTTCCAGAAGATCCACAGCAGCCATGTATGTGATTGGAGGATATTATTGGCATCCCTTATCAGAAGTGCATGTTTGGGATCCTTTAACCAATGCATGGGTCCAGGGAACAGAGATGCCAGATCACACCAGAGAGAGCTATGGGGTCACTAGCTTGGGACCAGACATATATGTGACAGGAGGTTACAGAACAGAGAGTATTGAAGCTCTTGACACCGTGTGGATATATAACAGCGAGAAAGATGAGTGGACAGAAGGCTGCCCCATGCTTGATGCAAGGTATTACCACTGCGCAGTTTCCTTGAGTGGCTGCATTTATGCATTGGGAGGGTACCGAAAGGGAGCTCCAGTCCAAGAAGCTGAGTTCTATGATCCTTTGATACAGAAATGGCTTCCCATTGCAAACATGATCAAAGGTAGGTAAACTTTTGTATGGTGTCTGCCTCCAATGTTGATTCTTTTGTATTTGCCATTTTTAAGTGCCATGGAAACATTTAGGGTTTGATCCAAGTTCTAGAGAAGTCCATGGAAATCTCCTGTTAATGTTAGTGGGCTTTGGTTCAGGTCTTCCCTAGCCAAATGACTGCAAACATCCAAATGCTGTGCTGGGTTGTGCCATAGAACAGTGCGTAGAGAAATCAGTGGTAGTCTCAGTTTCATTTCGCCTTCTTTCAAGAGTAAAATTTCTGTTCAAATAAGAGAGAAATCAGAAAACTACCCAGGATTAGAGTCCATTCAGTAGATGATCAAAGAACAAGCTCCAATAAAGGGACTGTGTTATATTTATATAAGATTTTCCATGAAGTAATTTATAAAGGTATCATAATTTAAAACTTCTTGCATGGAGTTCCCTCCTATTTCTGTCTATCATCTGTTCAGGATCCTTTGTTTAATCTTTAGTGTGAGGATAATGAAAAGCACTAATACCTGTTCCTAGTAGCCAAGGCAGTGATCTACTAAAATGTACGAATCCCAGCCTAACCAAAGGGTGTTGACTCTGAGATGAGCTCAGTTGGTCAGAGCACGGTGCTAAATAATGCCAAGGTCACAGGTTTGATCCCTGTATGTGCCATTCACTTAAGAGTTGGACTTGATCTTTCTGGGTCCCTTCCAACTCAGACTTATTTTGTAAGTGATTATTTTGTAACAGTAATGGCAACACTACAATTACACATTTTATCATATGTTTTTATAAATGAATAAATGTTAAATAAATGAATGCAAATATTTATATTTAATTATAAAAGTATACTGTAAGTTGATGCAACATAGTATTTTTCTATGTACAAGAGAATTTTTGGACGTATATGTAAAAGAAAAAAAGCAGACTTTTGTAACTTTCTCCATTGTTTGTATCTTTTTCTCAGACATTGCTACTATTTTCTTTTTATTTCCTTCAAAAGTAGAAATGCCATGCTAATACTGTGAGCTACATATTCTATGCAGTTGTTTTGCCCAGTTTTCATAAGTGTGAAACTACTTAGGTGCTCAGATCCCACTTTGCTTTATTTCATTTTGTTGTCCTAAAGACAGCGTTAACATGGCTTCATTCTGTTTGTGTCCTTGGTTATGCAATAGCTTAATTAGTAATACCATAAGAATGACTAAAAGTGTCAGAAAAGATACCCCGAGACACTGAACAATCTCAACTCCCATTGTCTTTGCTCTTGTCATCTAAGTGATATTTTTACCATCTCTTTAACTTAGTGAAATAATGAAACTAATTCCCTATTCCAAAACCAGTGAGACAATGTGACTTTAATTACTGCCTAAAAAATCCCATGAACTATTGTGTGGCTGTATTATGTGCAATATGTATTGGTTATTGCAGTTTTATTTAGTCGCTCTTGACTTATGCTGATATCTTGATAAATCTATTTTATTCATGTTCAGTTAAATACTTGCAAGCATAATTTCACTCTAAAATATTAACAAATCATTTGAAATGGAATTATGGATGAAAGAGACCGTTACACGCAGTCTGAACTCATGTTTGACTTTCACACTGTGTACAGGTGTTGGAAATGCCACTGCCTGTGTCCTGCATGAAGTCATCTATGTCGCTGGAGGTCACTATGGGTACAGGGGAAGCTGCACCTATGATAAAATCCAGAGATATCATTCAGGTAGCAATGAGTGGAGTATAGTCACCACAAGTCCACATCCAGGTAAGTAATTTCTCTGACAAACGTAGAGCTTGATTTGATTACTTGTATCTGGGAGTCCTTAAGCCCAGTTAGGGGTTTTTGGCATATTCCTAATTAAAAAAAGAAATGCCTGTAGGGCAGTAAGGGCTGTTTCCAGACTCTGAAAATGGAAGGGAAGGCCTTCTTCAAGCATCTACTCTACAGAAATCACTATATAAATACTGAATTAAGGAATGTCCACTTTCTATTAAATATTGTAACTTTCTGTAAAATCTAACTATTCATTGGCATTTGGCAAAAATAATTTATATTCATTTTAACATCTGGTAACAGTAAGTTTTTAAAGCAATTTTCACTGAGTACTGGTGCTGTTGTGTAGCAGAAAATCCTGAGGTGTCTCCTAAGCTCAATGAGGGCACTCAGCTGCCCTCAGTGGTGCCCAATGTTTGTCATGTACTTGCAGCTTAAGTTAATGTTATCATGCTGAGTTGTACTGTATTCCTTTCTTTCTGAAGAATACGGATTATGTTCAATTACATTACAAAACAAGATCTATTTTGTGGGTGGACAGACCACGATCACGGACCGCTACGACCCAGAGCAAAACGAGTGGAAGCAGATGGCTCACATGATGGAGAGAAGGATGGAGTGTGGCACGGTGGTTATGAATGGATGCATCTATGTAACAGGAGGATATTCCTATTCAAAAGGAACATACCTGCAGAGCATTGAGAAATACGACCCTGAACTGAATAAATGGGAAGCAGTAGGTAATCTTCCCAGCGCTATGCGGTCACATGGCTGTGTCTGTGTGTATAATGTGTAAGCATTTAATTTTCATCTTGATGTTACAGAAAACAGTAGATGCAGTATTCATAACAGTACTGATTACCTCATGATGAGTTGTCTAATACAATCTCTTAGCACACATTGTTAATAACTTGATATAATTTGTTCTCATTTTAAATAATTCAGAAATACAAATGTGGTAACAAGATTTCCATATATTTTTCAGTCCAATCATTCTTTATCATGGAAGTTCTAAAATTACTGTCTTATAATACTTCGTGCAGCTACATAGAAATTACTGTGAAAAATGGACTTGTTTTTGTTAATCACTGGGTGAAACTATGACTTGGTGCTAAGATGAGTAAAGCCAAACAAAATCCAGTTCTAAGGACTACTGGCCTTAGGATGAAATCTTTGTATTCTGAAGGTAGCTGTAAAAATGGATCATTGACACAAGCTAAGTGTATGGTATATACAGAGCAATATCACTTGGATAACTAAGTTACCAGATTCAGAAATGGACATTTACAGGATGCCTCCAACTCTACCTTCAAGTGCCAGAGCAAAGAAGAGCTTGTGCTAGGAGTGAGGGAAGAAATGTTGGTAGTAGCCCCAGAGCACAAGCCAAAAACCTCCACTAGTTTTCCAGAAGTACAAGGGCATTTGAGAAAAGTACTCTCTTTGCCATTCTCACACCCACTTCGACATTGCCAATGAGAAATGAAAAAAGACTCTGCAAGGCTTTGCAATGGGATCTTTGGCTGATGCACAGATGTTTGTAGTTTGGGTTTTTTTGGGGGGAGGAGTGTTCAGAGAAAAGCCTTAATGTGTTAACTCTTTTTTAGTATCAATTCAAGATGTGTGCCTATGTGGAATGGAAGGAGGACATGAGAGAGATGGGAAAATTAAAATCCCCCTAAAATTCAAACTTCTCAATTTTGTTTAATACCATTTGACCTTTTCTAAACTGTGACTTGAGCAAAGGTAACAGCTAAAGAAACTTGTCAAAGTATGTTATGGATGAAGAAAAAAATCATCTATAGGATAGATTTATTTATTATTTCTCTTGAAACTTAATACAAGATCTTCAAATTCTGTGTAGAAAGTGGATTTTTGTAAAGTGATTTACAGACAAACTGTGATTTAAAGATCACGCTTGGAGTGGCCTGATAGCAGTGATCCAAATGAAGAAACACTTTGAGGAACATAGAGGCTCTTTTAGCACTGATCCCCCAATCCAGTTCATAAAATGACTGCAGAAACAGCTGTTAGACATTGGTGTGAGAGGTAGGGACAACACAGGGCTGCTGTAGGGTGTGATGGGAACTTCCCACACCAGCACTGCCACCTAAAATGAAATTTTGGTTTTATTGGATTTCTCAGATACAAAGAAAGGATTTTTCCAAGCAGTAAGCTCTGAGTTTATAATATTTCTTTTGCTTGATCATAAACATTTTCAAAATTTTTAAAAAACTCTTTCACATTTTTATGCTATTTCTGACTTGCATTTGACTGCTGGCAGCAGGTGGCACTCAACTCTGAGCTTTGATGTGAAGTTCTGTGGTGTATATGTACCGTTCTTTTTTTGATGTTTTTGTATGTCACCTCACTATGTCAGAAGCTCGTGTGTGTGTTCAGTGTTTTGCTTTGTTACCCATCCCACTGAGAGCTATTTAAGGATCTAATGTAATTTGTTTAAAAACTCCAAACTCTAAAGAGGTGTGGAGAATTGAACCCCAAGGCTGTTTGAAATGCATGGGCCAAACAGGTGGGCAAAAGAAATAAAGTGAATTTGTTTCTCCTGGAAATCTCCACAGCTTAGAATTGCTCAAGGGCAGGTAGAGATTTAAAGGACAACATCACAAGAACATGAAAGTGATCTTTGTATTGAATGAAACCACAGTGAACTCAACATGTGTACGTAATTTTTCAGTGCAAATTATGTAGCCATGAAGCTTCATTTTTGTTGAAAAACACGAACACAGAACAGCTGCTTGTGGTTGGCCTTGAGATTCATTCTGGCCTGTATCCTGTCATCAACAGTCACAGGTCAGTGAAAGGATCTAAGAACAAGGTGAGGACTAACAAAACCAAACCCCTCAGCATCCACTTGTCAACTGCTGCCAAACTAGGTGCTTGATGTTGGTGAAAGACAGTGCTGTTCCAGGGCTGGAGCACAGGCACTGGAAGCTGGACTCTGCTTTGTCCCTCTGGGCAACCTGCAGGAGAGTGAATGCTGCTTTTTGGCCTCAGTGTTAAGTGCAAAGTGGAAAAAAGCCTTTAGTTCTCCCATATCAGGAGAGTGTTTGTTGGTCTGGCATAAGCATACTGCTTATGCTTCATTTAAATCCTAGTTTTTCAGATATTTTCAATGCATAAGAATAAATGGAGAGAAGATTAAGTTCAGACTCATGGTTAAATTTCAACTGGTGCTATTTTTCACAATAACCTACAATGCTCTTTTAAATTAACTTGTGTCTGTAGCACATCCCAAGAAAGTGTGTTGCAATCAGGTCTTGGGCACAGGCAAGAAAATGAATTCAGCATGAGGAAAAGGGATTCTGATCTCCGGTCAGAAACCTACAGGAGGTGGGAAGGTCAGAGCAGGGAATCTCTTAGCCATCTGTGTGATATGTTTAAAAAAATAGTTGAATGTAAACACTGAATTATTGTCCTATTGGACTTGTATTATGGTAGACACTGTTTTACTGTTTCACTTGTAAAGTAGAAAATTAAGTAATTTGGAAGTCAAATCAGTTGTAAAGTCAACACTATTTCTTAAAATTTTCACTTGTGCAATCCCCGTGTTTGTAGCGCTATAGATGCCCACAGTACATCTGTAGTAATTAACTGAATGCTTGGAATCCTTAATAAATGTAAATATACCACCCCTGTACAAATTCAAGTTGTTAAAGTTACTTTTTCTGTTCAGTGCGCAAAAGCTGTGAACACAAAGTGTGAACAGGATGCGGAGAGGTGCCCTTGGATGGGGCCGGGCCCCACGGCCGCTCCCGCCGCTCCAGGGCCCCGCCCCGCCCCGGAAGTGGCGCCCACGTGAGGGGCGGGCGGGCCGCTGGGGTTGCTGGGCCGCGC
Source organism: Corvus cornix cornix (assembly GCF_000738735.6). Classification (NCBI taxonomy): domain Eukaryota; kingdom Metazoa; phylum Chordata; class Aves; order Passeriformes; family Corvidae; genus Corvus; species Corvus cornix. The sequence continues at coordinate 19,819,938 of NC_046337.1, forward strand.
GGCGCCCACTCGCGGTCTCTGGAGCGGCGGAGCGGGGCCTGAGCGCGCAGGTTCGTGTGGGGCCGCTCCCGGCCTCGGCGGCTCCCGGGCGGCGCCGCTGCTCGGGCGTGTCCCGACGGGATCGGCCCTGCCGAGGAGCGCCGGGGCAGGGCTGGCGGCGAGGCGCGGCGGCCGGGCCGGGCGGGAGGCAGGGAGGGTTCCCGGAGCGGGGGAGCACGTGCCGCCTCTGCCCCGGCGGAGCCGCGGAGCGGGCCCGGCCGTGCCTCCGCCACCACTGCGGTCACTTCCCGCCGGCAGCGCTTCCCGCGGCGTTCGGTGTGTGCTGCGCTGCGGGGCTCGGGCGCTGCCGGGGAAGAGGAGCCGGCGGCACCGCTCCCGCCGCCGGGGCCCGGGCCCAGCCCGAGGGCTGCGCTCCCTCTCCTGCCGGGCAGAGGTGTCCGCCGGGCGGGAGCCTTGGCCGCGGCGCCTTAGGTATCTGAAGAGGGGTATGTTGCCGCTGCAGGCGTGTAAAAGTGTCAACAGCAAGCTGATGGTCTCCTAGCACAGTTCAGGGACCGACATGTCAATTACTTAAATAATTCTTGTAAGAATTTTTTTCCTATATTGCACTGATTCTACTCAAAAAACAACTGTTAAGTAACATCTGTGAAAATGTGTGGTTGTAGTTAATCCTTACCCTTGAATAATAACCAGGCTCAGACCTCTTATGCAGGGGCTCCTGAACAAGGCATAATATGAGTAACAGTTCCATGTTACTTTATTGGGGAAGCTTTCTTATTTAAAAAAAGCCTTTTACTCTATTACACTAATGGTAGAATCAGCCTGCAAGTAAATTTTGTCCAGAGCTTGAAACTAAATGGCTGGTAAGAGGAAAACCTACTTCAGAGTTCTTTTGGGATGATCTAGCTAATACAGTGTGGTATCTAATTGTGCTAGTTAAGGGGCTTGACTGTCATTTTTCCACTTAAAATTCAATGACTCCTTGCTTTATTTTAACCTGTTTTTGTTTTGTGTGGTACTGATACAGACTTCTGGCATATGAAAGGAATAAGTTAATGTAGTTTATTAAGGAAGCCCTTAAAATCTTCTGTAGAATTTTGTATGCAGTTCAGACTGTGATTGCTGTTCATTGGAGTCTTCACTGCTGCACAGCAACTGAAAACTATTGATCTGGAAGTTGTCCTGTGCCAAATGACTGAGCTAAAGAGTCTTAAGTGAGCATGTGCAGAGAAGGCTAGAATTTCTCTTACATTAGAAGGCTGCTTCTGCTTTTGTTCTAAATAGGTTAGAGCTCAATCGCTGAACTGAATTCCATGCATGGCAAGCTTGAGTCTTTCTTAGTCTTGCCTACAGTTTGTTACTTGCAGCTGAAAGGATGCTTTTTAGAAAAAGTTCCACGTGGAAGACTTACTCTAAAGGATGTGTCCCTAAGGCTTGTGTTGGTTCATGCTTTTTGGTATTAACGTTGAAAACACTGCTAAGGAAGTAGACTTTGTTTTCTTCTCTTCTTAACAGTGGAGCTGAGCCTTATGTGGAAACTGAGTTGCTGGTTCTGGGTATTTTGGTACCTGGGCAGAGGCAGACTGGGATAGTGGTCAGTTAGCTGATCCCATGGAAAAAACCGAGACTGCTCTATAGTTTGCCATTAAATTAGACCAAACTGGGTATAATGTAAAATAGAACACTTAATTGCTCTCACAAGTTGGGTGTTATGACAGTACCAGCACCTGAATGGTGGTGAAGTGTCAGTCTCCTGTAGTCAGGGTGGCTCATGTGGGACATCTCTGAAGTAACTGCAACTCTCAGCTTGGGTGCTCTGGCCTGGGTTTTCTAAAGTGCTTTTTAGACAAACAGATCATACTCAGCATAGCTGGCAACTAACACTTGCTGCAGTCATGCTTTAAAGAGTGTTACAGTGTTAGGTACAGGTGCAAGCACAGCAGTAGAGAGACCAGGATGCATATTTCAAGGCTGTGAGTGCCAAAGAACTACATGTAGGTCCAAGGATTGAATACGGCTTTGAGATCAGGAAGAGGAGGAAATGGGAATACTGCAGACTGCAGTAGGTTGAACAATTACTGGGGAATTAAACTACTAAAATAAGAAGGTGAGGCTGCCAACTGAGTATTCTGATGAAGAACATAATTTCCTGTAACAAGGGCACCCCGGGGGAGTTTTCCCTGCTTTAGTGTTGCCAGTCATCTTGATGCTCTGAAATATGTAACTGCCCTGCAAGTGGCAGAAGAGCAGAAAGTGTATATGGTTACATCTCCCAATAAACCATGCAAGACATGAGTGCAAAACCATCTTCACCAGCAGCCTTTGTGATCACAGATCTATGAACTGCGGTAACGGGACCAAGAAACTTGTTTATGTTCTGTAGCCGGATTTAACGAGTGTGTTAGTGTGCAAAGGGAGAAAGAAGAAATCTGTGCTTCATAGTTCAAAACTGAATTCAAACTAATTTCTGACAGCTTCATAAAGCTACATTTTTTTCTCAAGGATTAATCTTCACACGCTATCTTAAGAGCAACTAGATAGAAATTGTCTGATCCCAGTTAATTTTCTGGCCAGTAGCTGCTTCTTAGTGACTGCATCCGATGTACTGGGATTATATACTTGCTGCCAGTTAAGTAAAGTTACTTCCAAGTTAAAATGTCTTATGTGTTATCAAAGATACTTGATTCACTGTTCAGTCAGAACTGCAATGAAGAGACATTTGTAAAGGAGAGAACTAGACATCTTTAGGATGTATCAGTAAATGCAGATATTTTCATTCCTTCCTCCAGTAAGTTCTGTGAACTTTCAAAGACTAAGCATGAGACAGAAACTTCAGAAATGTTTCTCATTATACCTCTGTAGGAATTGAACATTTTTGTTATTGATGTTTTGCTTAGTGATGAGAGGCTGGATTTGACTTAATGAACAAATGTTGTTTGCTCTCAGTTTTGTTGCTGTTATGAACTGAGGATCTGTGCCTAGAAAAAGACAAATAACAAGGCTGTGAAGTGCCAGCATTTTTTAAATTTATCTTGACTGCTGAATGCCAAACACTGCCTTAATAACCGAAGTGAGGTGGTTTTTTCCCCCAGTTGTTTCATAGATTCCTGTTGGAGTTCTGCAGTCATGTTAATAGTTGCTTCACAGGTGTAATGTATGGCTAATGAACTTGGCTGTTACCCTTAGATGAGGCTGCAGTGAAATGCAATGAATATAAAAGTACTAGTATGAATATAAAAGTATAGAAAGTACTATTCAAAACTTAGTGCTTTTGTTCTGTATTCTCTTCAAAACAGCTGGTGAAAATGGCTGAAAATGGAAATGGTGAAAATATGTCTATCTTGGAAAGCAAAATCTGTCAGCAAATTGAGGTAAGTTCAATTTATAGTTTGGGATCTGGACTGAGGTGTTTTGGGGGCATTCATTGGCAGAGGCTTGGCTAATGGGAAGTTAACTTTATGGGGAGTTAGACTTGAATCTTCAGCTCTTTAAAAAATGTCACAAGTCTGTAACAGGTATTTAATACTTTAAGATAGTCACAATTGTAGTTCAAGTTGGAAGTTATACTTGTCTAGAGTTGCTTGTAAGAACACCATTTAAAAACAGAAAAGTTTAATTTGTTAGCATTTTAGGTGCTATAGCAAGTGAATGCATCATTAAACAATTTACTACCATGTTTGCTGGGGTTATTCTACCTGTGCAAATAGGAGGAGAGTGCATTTTAATTCTATGTGCCTTACTTTTTGTGGGGGAAAAAAAATCTTCCTACTTGGGAATCTCTGCTGGTCAAAATACTAGCACATTGCATAACTTGCTATTGTGATTTATTGCTTTGTAATTTATTGCTATAAATTACAACTAAATTCATATACCTACTTTGGATTAACTCTGTCTCTCTAGAGGCTTGAAGGGTTACCCTACAACAAAAAACCTGAGCCCATTGCTTTAAAGGGCATCTAGAACAAAACTGCTTTCCTGAAGGACAAAAATGTAGCTGCACGTGAATGCCCATTACCATATGGAGCCGTTTTTTATATATAACAAACAAACCACAGACATTCCTCAATCTCTATGGTTTGTTTGTTTGTTATATATAAACAGTTGACAAAACTAGAGTTTTGGTAATGTGAGTTTGAGATGTACTAGAGGAAGAGGTACTGTTGTAAAACTTGCACTGACTTTTTAAAGCACCACAATACTGGTGAGAATATTCCAACTTACGGTTTCAAGTATTTTACCTTTGGTAGATGACTGCTAGTCAGGGAAAGAATCTGATTAACTTGTCTTGAACTGAATTGTCTTCCCATGCTGGACAAGACTGAAATAAGAACATAATAATTAAATAAAATTAAAGATTAAGTATAAAATAATGATTTATCTTATGGTGTTTTCTTGGATGAGACCTAGAAATTCTAGTCTATGTGTATGATTTTTCAGTGTGCAAATATAATATTCTTGCATACATATCTATTAAGTAAGGAATACAACCTGGATCTGTTGCTGACAAATTTGACTTTTGACTGTGCAGAGCTTGACCAGGGTGATGAATGCTTATCATGTTAACAGAATAAGCTTTCCTCCTTTCGTAAATAAAATTGTAATCTATCTTTGCCTTTTTAATTCCATTGGATGAAGCACTGCGCGGTGTGGGGTTGTTTGTTTGGGGTTTTGTGGGATTTGTTTCTGGTGGTTTTGTTTGTTTTTACAGCTTACACATTGCAGCTAACTTTTGCCAAAGTATGACATTAAAGCAGGAAGTAATAATTTCAGAATTCATAATTGTTCAGATTAATTAATTTTGGTATGTCTCAATCTACCGCAGTAAGCTGTTAGATGAAAATGAGCTTTTAAGACTGAAAATTAAAAGACACGTTTCTCCCCTCTCCTCGTTTTTGCAGTACTATTTTGGCAATCACAATCTACCAAGAGACAAGTTTCTAAAGGAACAGATCAAACTAGATGATGGCTGGGTACCGTTAGAAGTAATGATCAAATTCAACAGGTAAAACAAAGTACAGTTAATGTGGATAAAAGAGTAACTTTCAGCTACCTCTGTCTATTTGGGGCCAAGTGTTCCTGATGTGCATGTACAATTCCCATCGCTGTTTTAACATCTGGCTTCAGCTTTGCCTGGGTATTTGTAATAACCTGTGTCTGCCTACTCAATAGGTTAAGTCGCCTTTCAAAAGATTTTGGGGTTATTGTAGAAGCACTAAGAAAATCCAAGACTGGTTTAATGGAAATAAATGAAGACAAAACTAAAATCAGAAGATCTCCAAATAAACCCCTTCCTGAATTAAATGACCAGTATAAGGCTGCAATTAAAAACAGATCTGTATATGTTGTAAGTAAATTTTTCTTTACTTTGTGCTGTCCTGCATGACTTTGACTGATAACCAGCTGAGTAAAGCTTGAATTAACTCATACTGTAGAGATCATAATTTTTAAGAGTTTGTGGCATATAATTGAAGCTCATTGCTATCTTGCAGAAAGGCTTTCCACTAGATGCTACTCTTGATGATATCAAAGAATGGCTTGAAGATAAAGGTCCAGTTGAAAATATTCAAATGAGGAGAACATTGCAGAGAACGTTTAAGGTAATGATGAACATTTGGACCAGGGATCCCTCCTGGAATTTTGTTCAATTACCATAACAATATCTCTTATCATTTAACAGGGCTCAATATTTGCAGTTTTTGATAGTGTTGAATCTGCTAAGAAGTTCACGGAGATACCAAATCAAAAGTACAAAGACACGGAGCTGATAGTACTTTTCAAGTAAGTCAACTGATATATGAACTAATGGTGGTCAGGGGTGGATTTACACAAGAAGCTGGCTTGACCTGAGAATTGTGAGTTTCTACACTGTTGTACAGGCATCGACAGCTGTACCTTTTGGAGACTTAGCATCTCAACTTGGAAAAGTTATTTTCAACTGTTTCATGTCTACTGCAGTTTTGCAAACTAATTATAACAGAATATTTTAAATTATATTAACTTAGCTTATATTCTGTTGAAGGGAGGAGTATTGTACAAAGAAGAATGAAGAAAGGAAACAAAACAAAGTAGAAGCGAAAGCAAGAGCTAAACAGTAAGTCATTGTCAATCGAAGCGTGTGTTTTGCTTGCCTGACCATGCTTGAACTGACTTATAACTAATTTAACTTCTCTACAGGGAAAAAGAAGAAAAGCAGAAACAAGCAGCAGATGCTGAAATGGTATGGGTTTCTTAAATCACCTACATTTTGTAGAGCTAATGTGGAATATTCTGTTTGAAATGCTGTAATATAGAGCACCTTCTAGAAAGTAACTTCAGCTTTTCCAACTAACTTACAGTAAGACTGTTTTGTCCTGGTGTTTTAATCTTATTTTCAATAGACTAATTTTGTTTAAAGGCTCATGTCCTGAAATTACATTATTAGGCATGTTTGCCTGTTCAGAGTGATCCTGAATGCACCATTAAGATGATTTTTCTTCTGTGGTATTTAAAGGATCTGTTAAGGATTTAATTAGTATTATATAAATTTTCAACCTGAGGTATCAGCCATCAGAAAGCTGTTTTGTAAAATTTTGAGTGTAATTCCTATGTGAAAGGAGTCTTAAGTTCCACATAAGTTTATCATAGTAAGCAAAGAAAACGTCAAAAAAGGAGGGGGGACACACTGTACAAGACTTGGACATCAGCAGAACTAGGTTATGTAGGAAAAATGCTCGAATTACTGTAACTTCAATAGCTTATTTATCACTGTCCTGTTAATAGGATTGAGGGGGGAATATGAATATTCAAGCTTGACTCTTCAATGAAAATGTGGGTTTTTAAAATTTAATTTAGAAGTCTCTGGAAGAAAAGACAGGATGTCTTTTGAAGTTTTCTGGTGATCTAGATGACCAGACATGCAGAGAAGATCTCCATGAGGTATTTTCTGGTCATGGAGAAATCAAGTGGATACACTTTGTCAGAGGTGCAAAGGAGGTGAGTAATCTTAGACAAGGACTTACGCTCTCTGTATTGAAGTTTGAAAATGAATGATTAAATGTTTGTGCTTTTATGTTATCAAGTAAGTTACTGTCTTGTGAAATTGCAGAATATTTAGAAAATTAAATTATTCCCTTAACTTTCTTCAAAAGAACAGATAAAGGTTCCAGCCTTGTTTGTTGATAAGGTCAAAACTGAGAATGTTCATTAGGACAGTCTGAGGGCTTTGCTTCAGTTTAGACATGTTTTACAATCATACAAGAGTAATGAATTTGCTGAGGCACTTAGCAGGGTATGTTGTTCATCATTCTAGCTGAATGTTTTGGCAGTAAGATTAAGATGCAAATGCCACTCTTATTTTTTAGGGAATTATCCTGTTTAAGGATATTGCCAAAGAAGCTCTGGAAAAAGCCAAAGCAGCACATGATGGAAACTTGCAGCTCCGGAACAAGGATGTTTCATGGGAAGTGCTAGAAGGAGATGCAGAGAAAGAAGCTCTGAAAAAAATACTGGAAGATCAGCAGGAATTGCTGAAACAGAAAACAAAAGGTTCCCTCTCCTTTTATTATTTTAAGCCTTTATAGTGTCCTAGAATTGATGTGTGAAATTGACTCTTAAGTAGTGAATATATCATACATACTGATGTTAACTGTAAAGCAGTCCCTGAAGCTTGCTGATTAAACGATACATGATACAAAGTGCTGATATTGTATCTCCGCAGGGCGCAAAGTTAAAGGAAAAGGAAGAGGGGGAAAGATACCTCAGGGTGCACAAAAAGGAAAAATACAGTTTCAGGGCAAGAAAATAAAGTTTGAGAATGACGAAGAAGATGGTGACAATGATACTAAACCAGGTATGTCATTCTGTGCACTTGATGCAGCTTATTCAGTACTTTCACAGAAAGTAGCTCCATGTGCTCATGTTTCTTACAAGTGTTTCAGATTTGGCTCTGCATTGTAGCATTTCTGCCCTCCTGTCAGTATCAGTAAGTTTAAGAGACTTGTGCTTGATTCCTTCCACAACTGTCCAAAAAGCATATTAAGGTAATTACTAGATAGGTAAGGCTAGACTGCACGGCTGTTTAAAACATTATGCATTGAGAGATGATGCTTGTCAGCAACATTACACAACTGTACAGACCCAGGCTCTTGAGTGGTGCTTTTCTTCCCCCCTTAAAGATATGAGAAGACTTAATAGTTCTGCCTGTGTCAGTTTTTAGCTTGGAGCAGAGGAAGAGCTAAGCTTCTGTTCATTATATGTAGCACCTGCTTAGCCAGTGAACCCTATTCCTCATATATTCGACTCCTTCATTTTCTTACCTGCCCTCTTGCTGTGGAGGGATGAAGCTCTTTAAATGTGGTATTTTAGAACATCTAAAAGCTTTAGTCACAGTAATAAGCAAACCCTCTAGCTGTGGCTGTAGATAACTGGGACTCAAACTTACATGGTGGGAAGAGTTTGGGTTTTTTCAGAAGATTTCAGGTAAAGCTTTCCTTTACCCTACATGACTACATATTCAATCTTGCAGAACCAGCAAGTCCCAAGAAGAGACCACTAGAGGAAACAGAAAAGGAAGAACCTGCACCAAAACAATTGAAAACAGAAAATGGAGATGGCAATCAGTAATACTCAAATAAATAAAATAATTTTAAAAATTAGTGGTTTTATTGTTCCATTTTCAATAGGTTTTAAAGACATGCCTCAGTCAAGACTTTCTTGGCAGAAAATCTAATGAAATCCACTTCAATGTCAACCTATAAATAGAGAAAAGCTTCATTTTACTGGGTTACAGCTTTTTTTTGTTTGTTTAAGAAGCATGCTTACTTCTAACACAAAACCCTGGAAAACTTTTCTATTTATAGTTTTGTTTATACTGTCAGATCTTCTCATTTTTTCTGGCATCTCCTTCATATGTAAAAGGTTTTGGACTTTGTAATCTTGTGGTTATGTTTAATAGCAGCTGGTAATAAATTCAGAACTTAAAACTGCTTTCTACTGAAGCCTGGTTAATGTAGTATGTTTCAATTGTGAAGTAGCAAAGATAAGGACAGACTTAAATAATTTTAAGTTCAAGTCACCAAGAGCATAGGAACAGCTGATTAAAGCTTCTGTTCTTTGCTGCTCAACATACCTAACAGTCTTCAACTATTGCTCAGTCTCCTCTCCATTTCCCTTATGGTAAGGGATGGGAATACATGGCTTCCAGGCCAGCATGCAGTAGCCAGGAACTTGCTGTGGGCTTCGGCTGCCATACTCTAGTGTCCCCACTGTATCTTTTAACAGTGGGATCAAGTGCCCAAGTTCCTCCTGCTGCCCCCAGGCTGGCTCTGTAGCTGGCTGTAGCTGTTTGCAGGAGAGCACGGATCACTGAAATAACGCTACTGCTGTACCATCCTTGTTACTGTGGCCTTCACCACTTCGTTCAGTTGAAGTCCCAGCTGCAGACAGGATTGAGCAAAGAGCTATTAGGAATTGAGTCAAGGAGGCTACCCTTAGCTTTATCACATCTAATTGCAGTGCTGGCTTTAATCTGTGTATAGCTTTGACTGCCATTATGATTCTTTTCCCTGTTCAGCTACAACATGTAGTAACAGGAATGATGTGACTGAATGCTGTGAGTGTTCTTCATCCACTACCTATGGCCCTAAAACTTAAATTTCATTAAGGAGAATTTCTTTACCTCAATATTTTCTCAGTAATGTTAGGTTTTATACTTACTGATTTCTTCTTATGGAACTTGTATGATGCTGGTAAGTCAAACCTAAGTTCTGTGAACAGTATAAAGAATATGTGTTAGACTAGGATGATTACCAGCCACTTAAACCCTACAGCCATGTACTTCTGTTTCTAATGTCTGCATCTGTTGTGGCCTCTCATACTTGTTTTATCTTTGCACTACATGATGACTAAACATTGAAGCTGTCCCCATCAGACAGTTAAGTGGATAGCTGAAATACAGTTGTGTTTCAAGCACTTGAGCAACTTCGCATCTCAAGTTCTATGACTGTAAAAAGCATCTAGTTAGTGATACTGAAAACTGGGAAGATACTTAACTGTCAAAAATATTTAGGTGACTAAAGACAGGATGTCTGTTTTGTGTGTGAGAACTGACCTGTGCTTCACTTTTCTTTTTCAGCAACACTCCCTTTGAAGCAGAACCACCTTCTGCTTGAAGACAAAATCTAGTCCAGGAACAAACCTAATTCTACACACAATATATATTCCTCAGAGCTTTATTAAGTGCCTGTTTGAATTCTAGGCAGGTAGCAAAAAATTTTTAAAAATTAAAAAAAAGTCTGCTAAAAAGAAAAAAACTTGTATCATTTCTGTGTTAAATTACACTTAAATTTATCTCAGGCTGTTATGACTGGCTAGTAGTGTTACAGATAGTATCCCAAAACAAAAGGGTTTTGTTTAGGTTTTTTTCTGTTAACAATAAATAAATATTACCTGCTAAGACTTCCATCTTCACTTCCCATTCTGCTGCTTTCTTTTGAATGTGCTGCAATAATAGTACAGAAATGAGCTTTCAGTTACCTGTTTTATAAACATCTACACCCCTGTACTTAATAAGTTTCGTGTGCTTTTGATTTTCAAGTTGAAGCATTAGATCATATAGTTCTCTTGATGTGAGATTGCAGTTATTTGATGTAATTAGTATTTACCCCAAACATACCTCACAAAGTAGTCAGCAAATCAGTAAAGCTATAGCCATCTATATAGCCAACGATTTTGTTGTCTGGTTAATTCTTGCCCTACTAAAATGAAGAACTTACCTGCCGTGTTGAAGTTTTGTGAAGGGAATATACAGCTGTTTTTGCCATTTGTAGAGCAGTTTTCAGAAAAATCATATCAATTCCTAAAAGAAAGATGAAATTATTAGAATTGTTAAATGGAAGCTCAAACATCTGCTTAATTTTTTCTGGAATAATAGGTACTTGAGAAACAGCACTGAATACATTAAGGTACAGAAAGTATTTCTAAAACATAATTGCTTTTAATAAAATAAAAATGATAGGGATGTGAAATAGCTAGTATTGTTTATTTCAAATCCCAGTGACTGTTAGTTAGTGTTGAAGTTGTTAATCTTAGGAAGCTGACTCCAGCTGAACAAAACACTAAGTAATTAGAATACCTAACTAATAAAGAAGGGAGATGTTTCATTAAAAGCATTTCCCTTGCTGTTTTGTTGGTAATAATTTCTAACCAAATGTCACAATTACCAACCTTTGTTATGCTTGGTACCAAACGGAGGGTTCATAATAACTGTGTCAAATGTATCGGACATGCTGTCAGATAAAGAACAGATATCACACTGAACCATGTTGACATTCGTGAGCTCAAAGTCTTCAATATTGCTATTAAATATTTCCAATGCATCTGCATCTATGTCAAGCCCCACACAGAATCTATTAAAAAAAGAAAAGTGTCACATATTAGTCTCCTCCAAACTAAAATGGTGTTTAAATTCTACAGTAAGGGATCTGTGTACACAACTTGTTTTACCTAGGAAATGTAACAAGCATACACTATAAATTCAGAGCTGATAAAAATTCAAGTACTTCTGTTACCCTTTCTCAAGTATAAATCTAAATTCTGTTAAGGAAGTTTCATGTGTTCATTTCATGCTACAGGGGAAAGCAAATGACTTCCAAATTCATGACAACTTTAACAATATGAATGGTTACTGACAGTCAAAACTTGGTAAATAGCCTGATTATACACCAGATTATATACCTGAAATGGTTTAGTTCAGCATTGCTATGTTTTAATCTTACTTTCTACTCTTCTATGCCAGGAAAAAATATAACCAGAACTTAATATTAAATACTTACCCTGCTCCTAACATTGCACTTCCAATGCTGAGCATGCCACAACCACATCCTAAATCTGCAATTGTTTTGTTTTCAATATCATCAAAAGTATTGTGAATTGTATAAAGCATACATGCTGGGGGAAAAAAACCCAAACAAAACAGGTCAATAATATCAAATATGCACATGATTAATCAAGAAAAGCTGTTTCTGCCTTCAGAAAACTTAATTTTACATTAGGAAATCCTTTAGTTAAACTGATGTTCTCACTGCCTGTAATTCTTTCTCGTTTATATGTGAAGAGTCAAAAACATTTTCACGAGTTACAAACTGTGGATCTTTGGTGGAGAGATTACACATAGAGCTCTGAGTATTGCTTGTCGAAAAAGTATGGCTCTAAACTTTTTTGGGGGGAAAACAGCAGAAAGATTAAAAAAATGGAAAAGAGCATAATTAAGCTATGAATAAGTGTACACTTTCACTGGTTTTGTGGGTCATGACATACCTCTATTTCAGCTTCTACAGTTACAGATTAAGATTGCTTCTGCCACAACATTATCTTTCAAATTAATTTTTTGATTTTTGGATTTACCAGTGTACTACTAAACACATTCACGTTGGATATACTTTCTTAACTTCTTTTAGCGTAAAGCCTTCAAAGGAGACAATGCAGTAGAAAAAACTTTTTGAATTAAAAGTGCTGATGAAGGACTAGTAAAAGAGAAAACAGTGGTGTGGGTCCCCTCTACCTGCAATATGAGGTCTTGTTGGATACTGTTCCAGGAGTAGTTTTGGACTTTCAAAAGTATCAACTTGTTGAAGACAGCTTTCCAGTTCTTTAAGCTTTAATTTCTTCATGTTTATGGTTTAACTAAAGAAAATAATGTGTAATCAGTTACAACAATATAAATAAATATTAATTTATTTCATACTTAAATCCCCTGGTCCTCTTCAGCATCTCCCGGGTGTTTTCACGCTGCCGTTTCCCAGGACGCAGCTGGCGGCGCACCGATGACGGGGACCGAGCGCGGACCCGGGCGGCGGCAGCCCCTGTCCTCACCGGCTCCCGGAGTTCAGGCCCTGGGCCCCTCTTCTACCGCCCGGGCCCGCCCAGCGCCCAGCCCTAACCGGGGCAGGAACCGAGCCCAGGGACCGCCACCAGCTACCCTGTCCCGCTCGCCCCCGCAGCGCCGTACGCGCTCGATACCGCGCCCACTCACCGCAGCTCGGCCGGGCCGGGCCGGGCCGGGCCGCTCGAGCGCCGCCGCGCACTTCCGACGCGCCGCCCGCCCCCGGCGCGCACTGCCCGCCCCCTTCCCGCCCCTTCCCGGGCTTACGGGCGCCTGCGGGAATGAAACGCAAGGGAACTTCTCCGTGTTCCGTTAACAAGTGTGAGCTTTGGTCTCGTATTATAAGCACGAGACATTTTATTGCAGCCTTACGTGTTACCGCTGCGCGGTGCCTGAGAAAGCGCCGGAGGACACACCTGGCAGACCGGGCTTTCTCGGTGGTCCGGCTCCTGAGTGCCCTTAGGGACAGAGCAAGGAACTGGATTTCTGCCGGTGCGGTGGGAAAAGCGGTCGTTAAGAGAAGAGTAACTTTCACCTGAAACCGCGACAAGCCGCCAGCAGACAGGCAGCCACTGAAAACACAGGCAAAGCCAGAAGAGAGGCAGCTGCCTTGGGGCCCGTAGCTGTCGGGTGGAAGGTTACTCTCGTTTAGGAATAGATTTTTTTCCTACAAGGTTTTCCATTGCACAGTTGAAAATCTATTTATCGAGGTTTAGAACCGCCGATCGGGGTGTGAAACACGGTAACTCGCATCCAAATGCGTTCTCTCCTCGTGGGAGCGCCCAGGCAGCCACCCGCTGGTACCTGGGGGCGCGGCTATGCGGACACCCCGGGGTGCGGGGTGCTGCTTGCCAGAGCCCGGCGCTGCCCTGCACCCCCAGTGGGGCCGCTTGATGGCAGCTAGCGCAGAACCGCCAGCCCGAAGCCTCAGAGGTGCCTCCCACATTCCCCGCAGTTGCTTCTGCCTTCAAAGCCGTCACCACCTGAGCCCAGTGGGACCCCTGTGGCCAGGACACACCGGCGGCAGCAAGGTGTCTCACGGCAGCCGCCTCGCTGCAGGCACGGCTTAGTAACAAACGGGCTCCGCTGCCATCGGGGCCGCCGGCCGGCCCAGGTGCGCCCTCCCCGCGGCCGCCGGGACCCCGGTACGGACGTAAAGTTTCAGGCCGGCGGGCGGCGACATTTTGCGTGTCAGCAGCGCGGGGCGCGCACCTGCGCGCTGGGAGGGCGGCGGGAGGGCAGGGGCGGAGGAAGAGGAGGGGTGGTGTCAGGGGAGGGGAGAGGCGGTGTCGGGAGGGGGGCGCGGGCGGCGGGCAGGGCGCCGGTGCCGCGGCTATCGCGAGAGGGCGGCGCCGCGGGGCGGGGAGCGAGGGCGGCGGAGGGATCGCGGATCCGGAGCTCGGCGCGGCCGTAACGGCCCCTTGGTGTCCCGTCATGGCGGGGGCCGGCGCCGGCAGCAGGGACAAGCGGGCGACGGCGGCGCGGCTGAAGACGGCGCTGGGCGGCGAGAGCGGTGCGGCGGCGGCGGCGGAGCTGCGGGCGCTGCTGGAGCGGGGTGCTGGCCCCGGTGGCGGGCCCGGGCGGCGGCGAGGCGGCGGGCGAGGCGCTGGAGTGGTGCCGCTGTCTGCTGTCGGGCGGGGAGCCCTGGGACAGCTTCGTGCAAGCCGTGCGGGCCTACGACCCGGCCACGCTGTGCGGCCTGGTTTGGACCGCCAACTTCGTGGCCTACCGGTGCCGGACGTGCGGGATCTCGCCCTGCATGAGCCTGTGCGCTGAGTGCTTCCACCAGGGCGAGCACGCCGGGCACGACTACAACATGTTCCGGAGCCAGGCGGGGGGCGCCTGCGACTGCGGCGACAGCAACGTCATGCGGGAGGCCGGGTGAGCGCGGGGCGGCCGCGGCGGGGCGGGCGGGCACCTGCCGGCGGCGGCGGCCCCGCGGGCGGCAGAGCTGTGCCCGGGCTGTGCCAGGAGCGCGGCCCCGGCCCGCAGCCGCCCTGCGGGAGGACAGTAAGTGAGGCCCCTGCTGCCTTGGGCCGCCTCCCTCCATCCCTGGCTGCGGGTCGGACCACGGGCTGAGAGCGAGGAGTCCGCCGGGGTTCGGCAAGGGGCTTTGTTGATGTGTGCGTGCCGTTTTTTTAGGACGCTCATGCGAATCTTGTTGCCCTTGCACCGAGTGCCAGCCTTCAGGGAAGTTGATAAGGCAGAGTGCATGGGAGGCAGTACCTGTCAGCTTCCAGCTAGCAGCCTTGGCCTAACACAGCTAGCCGTGAAGTCAAAATACTTTGGGACAGCATGTGAGCAGATAAGCCAAAGTGAACAGATTGAGTAAGAGGGAGCCATTTTTGTGTGATTTCCTGGTCTGCAGTTCATTTTGCCACCTTAGCTTTAAATCAAGGAATGCAGTAACGCTTGGATGAATACAACAGGGCAGGGTTTTGTGGAAGTCAAAGGTCTTTTGTATTCTGACCTACTGGAGTAGACTGAAGTGCCTGGTAAGAAGAAGAGGAATCGGGTACCTCATTAAACCCTCCTTTGTTCCCATCTGTACTCAATGGTGAAAGGAAAGAGCAGTCAACCAGTTACTGGAGGAAGGTGATACCTAGCCAGTAAACTTCAAATTATACAGTTGAGTGTCTTTTGGAGCTCCTTGTGTGCCTATTGATTCACTAGCAAGCTAAACACTTCACTAGATAACCCTTTGGAGTGCTTGAATGAGGATTCTCTTCTGACAAGCTTTCTGGAATAGTCTGTCTTGACTGTGTTAGCCTGGGTGAGATGGTATGCTGTTGAATCATAAGTTGTGGCATACCTAGCAGAAAACACTACGAACATACAGAAATTTTAAAATATTTTCCTTGGTTCTCTTCTTGGATTTGTAAATTTAGTCTGTAATTCTGTATCACTCACTTAAGAGTGATACTCATCTTAAGATTCCTTCTCTTTTTGCACTTCTTCTAAGAGATGTCATTAATTCTGCTTTTTCTGTTTCTTGAATGTTGTTGCCTTGACTCCGATTCTTTGCATCTGTAATCACTGTTCTGCTGTAGGCCTTGAGGTGGCTTCAGTTTTTGCTTCTTATGCTTTTCTCACCTTTTCTTTCTCTTGCTATTTGCCTTCATCATTTATTCATTCTTTTTTGGTGGAATCTTTTCTTATTGATAGACTTCCTCCAATGGCAGATTTTTTTCCTCCTTTTGTTTTCAGTAATCTTCAGTGGTTTCAACTGGCTACTGCTGAAGTGATTCTTTCTTTATTGGTTTTTCTTCAACCTGTGATGATTCTGCTTTCCTCAGCATCACTGAAGTAAGAGCTTCCCTGATCTTGAGAAGTAGGAAAAAAAATTAGTGCTACTTCTTCCACTGTTCATTTTGGAATAGACTTAGGGCTCCTCTTAGTGGCAAGATTTTAACAGAGCGCACACAAATTGAACTACTTTAGGCTGAATATTGTAATGACTTGTGATGCTGCTCTCATCCCAGAGTGTATAGCTTTCCCAGTTGTCTTTTCTTATTTTAAAGAGTTTTCTTCTTGAAGAAAGCTGTTTTAATAAAGAAGAAATAAAAAACGCTGTTAAATTTGCAGTGTAAACAGATGCAAACCCCAAGAGAGTAACAATCTTCGCATTTCTATGTATCCTACTTATTACCTTTAATGGTAGAATTTGAGAGTAAATTGTCTTGTGTGTGAGGTAGGTCCCTTCTGGAGTTTTGCTCACTAAAGATAAAGAATTACATATGATTGGTTCAGAAGCAGCACTCAGTGTTGAGCAGTAGATTTTCCAGTCCTCTTGGACATACAAGGAGGACAGTACATGACAGCATATGGGGTGTCTGCATTTAACATAAGGTCACTTCTGCTTATGTAGATGAGAACTGATGTTAAGCCATTGTAATTAAGTGAACTAGAAACTTTGCTTGCTGTGCAAGACAAAGTAAATTAAGCTTAAACCAATGTAAAAACGTTAATGTGTGCAAACACACAGAGAGTTTTACCTGTTGACTTGAATTGCTACAATGCAGCATGTTTAGATAGTGTTTTGTGTGTACAAATCAACTGCACAGTTAGGAAGGTAATGCTTTTCATGTTAAAGTTAGGAGGCCTTCATGGTGGACTTAGGAAACTGGAGTGTGTCTAGCCCGATATAACCTTGGCCACTACAGCCTAGGCTTCTATTAATAGCAAGGGAATCAAATGTGGAGCCTACTTACAAACTTTATCTACCATCTGTCTGCTCAGATAAAATTTTGTGTAGATGCTGTATATGAATATTGTAGTAACATTCTTTTGTGTCTGTTCTTGTTATCTGGTCTCCATATTCAGAGTTTATTTTTTTGATGCAGCTGAAGAAATACTTCTCATGAAGTCTTAGTTAACTGACCTGCTATAAGGGAAATCTCTCCAGTTTGGAACCTGGAATATCTTTTCATTGCCTTTAGGATGGCTAATGTAGATCAAGAGATGGTTTGCTCTGGAATATGAGTATGGGTGTGTATTAATCTTGTAGTACTAATTAAATATATAATTTGCTTTATATGGATACCTGAGTATTAGTTTTTTTTATTTCTTCTGTCTTTATAAAAAGAAGCTGGAATATAGCATAATAGATGGATGCTGATTTGCCTTAGGTACCTTGATTTGCTTTAGGTACCTTTTATAATTCTCATTTGTTTTAGAAAAATCAGATTGACACATTTTTGAACCTTTTGATTTCCATGTAGATTTCAGTGGTTTTAATGTTTAAGTTAATTGCAGTTGGTTTGATCTACTAGAATGTAGTGTAGACTTTAGAAAATATTCAAGTTTGTAAGTGTAGCTGATTGTGGGAGTATTAAAAATTCTACCTGTGGCAAGGTTGAATAGGTTTTAAAATCCACGGATATGTCAGGAGGTGGAAATAGTTTGTAGTTGTCTCCCATATGGTATCTAGCTATTCGCAAATGAAATTTAGCGAGTCCTTCAGAGGTAATTAATAATGTTCTGAAGAAGGCAAAATCTTCAGTTCTGAAGCATTTTGAGTAGACATGCTCATAGTTCAAATGAGTTCATCTGTTGGATTAAAAAAAACTCCCATGCGGTTGGACAGGGGAAAATTCAGACTGGAGTGTTTTTTGGTTGGTAGATGGTCTTGTATTATAATGAAACGGATAGTTTATGAAATAAGCTTGAGGAAAGCAACATGCCTTATGGTTATTGTAAGAGTATAACTAGTCAATAATCTGTTACTGATGAGTACCGTCTTGTTTCTATGGCTGTCTTGTTCTGATTCCCCTCTAAGTCTGTAGACGATTACCTGATATAATAGAGAGCCTCAGCACTTTGGCTGTTATGTTCCACCGTGTCCTGTTTCAGAGCATGTCTCACCATGTGTTGACTTATTTGTTAAATTAATCATGTGGGAAGCAGATGTTTTAGTGCTGCATTACAGTACAACAAGAATAATACCACCATCAAGGGTTGCATATCCTGGAAGGCAAAAAGCCAGGTTAAAATTTTCGTTTAATAGGCTTTTGCAGTGATGTTGCCTGTGTATTTCTTGGTAGTTATGGCAACCAATGGCTCCACTGACATTAGAGTGTTGCCTTCTCTTATGACTTACATGAAAGGGACTAAGGTGTTACCCATTTCCACTTGCAGCTGTGGCTGTTTCTTTATCGAGTAAAAAATCCCATAGGTATAAGAAAGGTAACTCACAGATTCAGGCACCTAGCTCTAAACTTTCTGCAGTTCTGTCTTTACTGATCCCTGCTTATCTTTTCATTTAGCTATGTGTCTTAAAGTTTGAGTCAGTGTAGGTTTCACAGAGATCCTGTCTGAGCTACATAGTAGTATCAGACTTCTCTCTCTTTTCTTTTTTTCATCATTACGTCTCTCTTGGAGACAGATGTATCTGTTGGGTCTGCCGTGATCCCCTTACAAAAAGGCTGGACTATTCTCTTTGCCTCCTCTTGCTGCCAAGTACGAGAAGTATATTCTTAGTTTCTAAACTGCTTGGTATTTTCCGCTTTAATTTATTTATAAACAGCTCTGGTTTTTTCAGTGTTTTAAAATGTTTACATCCAGTAAGGATTAGTGAATGTTTTAGTTAAATTTTGGAGGGTAGATACTTAATATTGATGACCTTGGGTATTCTGTCCGCATAAAATTCTATTCTTTCATTTTCTTTTATTCCTTTTCAGAGATGCTTCAGAGATTGGGAGCTATGGAAGATTATGTTCTATTTCTTTTGCAATCTGTAGTAAGTAAGAGTAAAGGAACTTTTTCATATTCTAGACTTGTGAAAACTTTAACAAATAGAGTAACCATAAAAAAGGAAGCTTGCTCTTGAGAAAGCTATTATTACTAGTTATCTTGGGATACATTCTGTGCATGTTCATCAGGAAAGGTCTCTTTTACCTTCTTGGGTTGTAATGCTGGGATCCACTTAAGATCAAAAAAGTCAGATCTGCTTGTGGCTGTGTTTAGGGACATACAGGCAATTATTATTTTACTGGCACCAAGTGGATTACGTGGTTATTTTATGGAGAGTCTTGCAACAGCAAATCACCTGCTTAGCATACATATAGCATGTTGCTGCTTCAAGGTTGTTTCTTCCAGTGTGACTCTATCTAAACTTGTCTTTTTTGACAATTACCAAGAAGTTTTCAGTTCTCCAGGACTTAGGCTAGGTTTGGTAATGCAGCCCCAAAAAGGTAAGGGTGCTCTTTTGGCGCTTTCTTCAGGAGGTTGGTGAAACAGATGCTTTATCAACAGGCTGAGAACCTACAAGTAGCCAACTTTAGTTTAGTCTGTGAGTTTTATGAAACCATGTAAAAATATGTGTTCAGGATTGTTGAGCTGGTACAAATGGTGTTTTTTAGGATCTCTGTCAGCTCCATGCATCTTTTCTGCCTTCGAAGTCCTTTGGGCTACCAAGGAGGGACTGAAGAGAAGTCCGAGCTGTAGTGGCTGCTAGCTTAGCATGAGAGTCTGGATAAATCCATGGTCACCTATATCTGACGGATGTGACTCTGCAGAACAAGAACTCCACCATGTTCATCCACATTCAAAGTACAGCTATTCATTCCTACTGGGATTTACAATGACCACAGAATTTGACGTTACCATGCATTTATAAATAATTGATTCCCTCTGTCCTCCTTCATGCCTCCCCCAGACATAAAGCTCAGTATAATGTATTGCTTCATAGGATTCCACAGTAACACTGAGTAGTTTACATAGAGCTTCATGTTAGGCCTTATCCTTGGAAAGCAAAAGACATTGCAGATCAACATGCTGATTAAGTCTATTATGTCATACAGTCAGCTCTCAAACCTGCCTGACTTGATTTCTTTTAAGAATGTCTCTAATTAGGACTACATCAGCCTCTTAATTAGTTGCTGAGATGTATTCCAAATAGTTAACAGGCAAGTGCTAGTTTTGTATTGCTGCCTTTAGAGCTGTGACCTGACTAGATGCATTGTTACTTTATACATGTCTGGAATAATGTATAGCTGTTTCAAAGTCATCAGTAAGATGTTGAAATATATCAATATACAGAACTATAAATATTTAGAAGCCTGAACTATTGCTGTGTTAGTTACTGAGCAAACTTAAATGATGGCTTTACCCCAAAGGTTTTGCTGATAGGGCCAGTCTGGTGTGAAGAACACAGCAGTACTGTGAAGGTTGAGCTCACAAGATATGACTGCTCTATAGCTTGTCTTGCCTGAAATTTGGCTTATTTATTGTATGACTTGTCTATTGCTTTGTAACTGGCCTTGGTATTTATTCAGTTTAAGAAGAGCTGTGTTTTGGAGGTCTCTGAAACAGTCTTGTTTAGATTTGGGCTAACCAGTGTTGATTTTCAGTTCCTTTACTTTGATCCCACCAAATTCTAAAGCTGCTTTTATACCTTTTATGGACCTATCATCTTCCCAGGATTCTAAGTTCACAGTGTCAGTGTGAAGTGTTATTTGTGTGGTACATATCTGATCTACATGGAGCTGTCAATGGATCTGTTGGCAATGGAACAAACGTGATTTTGGGAGTATGTTTAGGGAACATGTTCCTAAAGAACTGTCATCTCTTACATCTTTCTTAATGACCATATAGGCTGATTCAGATTTCAGGCCATACTTCCTTATCACTTGTAGAATATCAGGAATTTTTTATTTTTAAAAAAGTCCTGGAATGGTATCTGACAGCTGCAGATGATTTTAAATAATAGTATCTTAGGTGCCTTCCTCTGTAGAGGATTCTGGTAGTGAGCTTTGAAAACAATTAATTTTCATTGAATTGAATTAATAGAGATACCCAAATAGCTATTACAGTATCTAGGACTAAATGAACTCTGTTGCCTTCACCAGGATGCACCTCTTTGTTTCTGCACAGTGCCTGCACTAATAATAGCTCTGGCATGACACACATAGATACTTTGTAAGAAAACTGCTAATTACTTATATAGGCACCTTGTCCGTTGGAGACCTGGACTAAACTTAAGTTGATACCTATTATTAAAATTCACACATCTTACTCAAATCCTGAAGAAATGAAGGTTGTTTTTGCATTTGTCTAGCACTGTGTAGTCGCTTAGAACTTTATCAGATGAAGTATTTGGGTCAAAATCCTACATGCTGTATGTTTGACCTGTTTAAATTCTCATGGGAAAATTCTGTTAGCCAGAAAATATTTTAACTCTATTTTGAAAACTTGATTTTTGTTCTTTTGAATGGATGTACTGTCCATGTACTTCTGGGTAGATAACTGATGTGACTCCAAAAGCAACTGGTCAGGGAGACTGCACATGAACTTACAATGGTTTGGGGAGATTGAGGGCGAGGCTGACATGGTTCTGATGAGGGCTCAGAACCAGATATTTTAATTGCTGATCTGCTTGTATTTCAGGTCTACTTCTGAAGTCAGCTGGTAATTCTGCTTGTGAATGCTATGTAAGACTAAGAAGGCTACAAAATCAGATTCTAAGTATTATTAAGTTAAGCATCCAGAATTAGCATATACATTATATCTTAATTCCTCTATCTTTAGGTCCATAGTTGAAGGGAAGAAAAAAAGATGATACCTTTAGACTCCATGCTGTGAAAGAATTTTGAATGTGAATATTTTTCTTGTGTGCTTTTTTCATGTTAACCTTGATGAAGATTGCTTTTAAGAGTTGAATTTGAAGTGTTCTCATCAATGCCTTCTTTAATACAGTGAAATACTAAATTTAACTGGTCCTTTAAGAAGTATGTTTCTTTTCTCAACTGAAAAGGCTGCAGTTCCTGTTGAAGACTGTATTCATACATGCAAATAGATGAATTAAGATAATTTAAAGAATCTCAATATTTCCATTAATAGCGTAACTGAAGCCCTTTTAATTTGTAAGAGCTTCACTTTACAATCTCTGTGATGTTTGAAGAAGCTGCACCAATGAGATTGAGTATTAAATTTGTAAGCTATCTAGCTGTGTGTCTGTTATTGTACAAATATATTTCAAATTCTTTGTAGATTGAGGCTTTTCAGTCAAACTAGGTAAAAGTAAGTTGTACTTAGGTAAAATTACAGTGCAGTAGTTTTATTCCAGAGCACCCATCCTTTCTCTAAAGAATATTTTTGCAGCAGCGGATTGTGTTACTCTCTGGAGTTGCTCTCTTGGCCGTCAAAATGATCAAATTAAACAACTTTCTGGTTCCATTCAAACATAGCTCAGCTTCAGCTCTCAGAAGTCCATTCCTTCTCATTCTTACTCAATTTTTCCTTGAAAAAGGCCTTATGATTAAAAAATCATAATTGCCAAATCTACTGTTTCTGATTGATAATGGGTACTTGTATACTAATGAAACTCATTGGGGTTTTGTCTACTGTACAGGATGTTCATGTCTGAGGACTAACAGAGAATAATAGAAATGCTCTGCAGAGCAGCTTTGTCTGATTTTTCTTTGAACTGGTGTGCTTCTTCACTTAATGTAGCACTGAGCGCCAAGAGAGCTTCTAGTGAGTTATTGCCTTGCTGTTCTGCAAGGATTGGAATAACTTCTTAGTGTCCAATCTGTGATTTCTAGCTTCCTAATCTGACCAAACAGCTTTGTCATGAAAGCTTAAGGCCTCAAAAGATGTCCTTTAAAGGTGGGGGGTTTTTTGTTTTTCTTGAGAAGCCATTAATTACTCTGCTGTGTTTCATTGTCCTCCACTATTGACGCTATTGTCTCTACTTTGGAGATTTTTCTGGTTAGAAAAGTTAGACTGACATCTTTTCAGTTGGCTTTGTCCATAATAGCAGAAATGCAAGTATTCAGTTCCATCTGTGAACTCTGTAGCTTGCAGTTTTTGTAAAGAGCAGAGGAGCACTCATTCCTTGGGCCTTGAAGTCAGTACCACATTGATTCACTTTCAGCAGCCTGTTTTGCAAGTGAAAGGAATTTAACTAATGAAATGTAGTTATTAGAGTGTATGGGGGAAACATGCTAAACTTGATTTTTAGGAATGGTAG
Organism: Corvus cornix cornix; assembly: GCF_000738735.6. Lineage (NCBI taxonomy): Eukaryota > Metazoa > Chordata > Aves > Passeriformes > Corvidae > Corvus > Corvus cornix. Next base: position 19,843,268 of record NC_046337.1, read on the forward strand.
GTTTATTTCTTTGCATTTCTTCAGTTACCATTGTGTTTGTTATTGTTAGGGACAGGGGATTTACATAAAGCAAGGCTACAGTATATCAAAGTCCTTTTTCATCAAGATAATTTTCTAATCCTGATCATGCAAGTTTTATTTTATTCTGAATTAAGATTTGGTTTGATATTTGAACTGCAAAAGCAGGAAAAAACATTTAAACACTCTGCCAGGACATAAAAAATTATGAAACAGGTTTGTAAGACTTGAGAAACAATTGTAGCACTCAAAAAGTATCTTGTATCTTCCATCTATTTTGTAGACTCAGAATGTGTAAGAATGGTATTTGTATGTTAGTTTTACAGTGGAGACAGAATACATGCTTTTTAAAAACTTTGTGTTGAATTCTTATTTATAAAACTTCATTTGAATACTTTATGAAACATTACATGATGTCAGTCATGAGGTATAGAGTATGAATGTATATTATACCATATATGTATATATGAAACGTATATTATGTTTTAAATAAGAGCTCAGTTTAGGTATGACTGCATTGAAGACTCAAGTCTTTACTTTCTTTGCTTAAGAATTGATTTCCAGCAGTTTTCATTTGGATTCTGCTGCTTGGCTCCCAGATCCCTATCCCTAAAAGCTTCTCTCAGAGTCAGGTACTCTTAGTGCTGTAGTACTATTAAGACTGTGAAATTAGGATGGTTTTTTTTGGCAGTCTTATGATCCAGTTTAAAAACAAATGACTTTTAAACATGGGGAGGCAGGGGACAAAATAGAGAAAAGTGAGGGTAAAAATAGTCCATCCGTGTATGCATGAACTTATGTCAAGTTTCTGGAATGCAGCTGAAACTTGAGACACTGTAGGATGTAGTGGATGAAGGACTGATCAAATGTTCAGAAGCTGTAAAGGTGTGGTCTGGCTGGTACTGAAGGCTTTTATCAGCTGCTGTGATAACTGTGGAGTTTAAAAACTCTCCTTTGAAGTGATGGAACTGCCTCCACAGTGAGCATTGTATCTACTTGTTGTGCTGGTTGGCCAGGATGGCATTTTCCTGCATGTCTTTGTTTGGGGTTTTGGTTTATTTTGTTCTCTGTGTTTTGCTCCCTGTCAAGTGAGCAAGGAAAGGGATGATGGCAAAATGATTCAGAGATTTCAGTGTGATTTCCAAGGAGACTGGTGTTTGAGAGTTGGTGGATTTAAACCAGCCCAGTGAAACTTTTTATATATTCATGTAAGTAAATAACTTCTGCTGGCTTAGCTTCTGAGCTGGTTTAACACAGGACCAATCAAGTGCTAGTGCTAGAACTAATAAGAGGGCTGAAGACAGAGTTGTGGCAGGACTGACCTAGTTTGACTAGGCTATCAAACTGTAGCCTAAAGGGAAGGAGTAATCTTGCCTGAAGCCACTTCTAAAATGCATTTCAGAAATTCACAGTAGAATTACTAAAAATGAATCTGGAAAGTTTGACATGTAAGTTGTTCAGAAGATACTAATGCTGCTTATGTTTATAACAAATGGTGTTCCTTACTCATGTAGATGTCAGCAATGTTCTGCATTTCACAAATAAGATATTAATGCAGCATAAGAAATGTCAGAATTTCATTTGAAGTCATGTGGACAAGATTCTTTGTTAAACCTAAGTATTTATTTAATTAAAAGTTCACTGTTTATTCTCTCCTTTTACTAACATTACCCTTATCTTTTTATGAAGAAGTGATTTCAAGGGTAGGAAAATGCCTAGAAAATCAAAACCAGAATATACTTTTGAATTGGAGAAGAATAAGGAAAAAAGATTATTGTTTTTTGTCTTCACGTGGACCTGTATTTTAGTACTTCCATGCTAGACCTTCAGATACATAGGGCTTGAATATTTCTGTCTATTGAATTGTCATTCTCACTGATACACTCATTCTTAAACATCATTCTAGTATAGTAGTAAAAATATCTACAATGAAGAGTATATAGTACAAGAAATATGAGCTGCTAAAAGAGTGAATAAGAACTACAGGCCTGTTGGAAGAAGTATTTTGCAATGTTGAAATCAAGTTAGAAATCTTACATCAAGGTGATCTGTCAGTTACCTAGTCAGTCTTCCTCTCCGTCACTATTTTTGAGCTTCTTCAGAAAAAATGTAATTCTTGTCTAGATTATACCCATCTTTCATTGCCCCCTGTTAGGGATTTCTACCTGCTGCAAGTGGTGGATTTCTGAAGCTTGATGGTACCAGGAGAGATCTGGGAAACATTCCTTTTAGTTGCCTATTAAAGCCTATTTTGATAGTCTCAGAAGTGTTTTGAAATGTACATTTATGTAGATGTACAGTTCTTTAGCTGGTGCTGTGGTAAGGAAGTTCTTTCAGAAGTGTATAAGGAACTGACTACGGAATAGCTTTGGCTGCTGTTTGTCCAGTAACCATGTAACCCATTGAGAAGTTTGTCCAGGTGTCTCTTACGGCTTGTATGAAATCTCAGCTTGGGGTTCAGTCTCTTCTTTAGTTAAAACAGCTGTTGTCCTGACTCTGAAGACCTCCCAAGTCATTGTCTGGCATTTTTATTAATATTTCTAGAAGAATTGTATAACACTGCAATAGAACTCTGGACTGTACTACTTAAATACTGTAGCATTTGAACCATAAATACAGAGTATGGTGCCTCTTGTAAAATTATGTTGGTATTCCTTCTTTAAGGTTTAGGGCCTGGTATCTAGAAATTGTTTCCTGTTTGAACCTGCTGTGGTTTATGCATGGAACAGTGAAAGAACTTTTCCTTACAGGGAATTGAATTTGGATTCTTTATTGGTCTTCCAAGATCCATGTTAACATAGCAATAAAAACACACTTTATAATTCAATAGTGCTTTCTTGAGAATCTCAAGACAAGACATATTCATAACTTTCATTTTCAGGATATGTAAAATTTGGGATCATTAATCCATTAAACCCTGAGATTAGCACAGTTGGTTAGAGCATGGTGTTAGTAATGCCAGAGTCATGGGTTCGGTTCCCATATGTGCCATTCACTTTAGAGTTGGACTCGATGATCCTTCTAGGTCCCTCCTAACTCATTATGTGATTCTGTCGTGATGGATTCAGAACTGGCATGTTGGCACAGGCTTCAGGGGGAGCAGAGCTTTTTTTCTGTGGAAGGAAGCCTTGTGCTTAGTAGAAGCTGGGATTCAAAATGAATTTACCTGTGTGTTTTGTTACAGTGGCTTCCTTAGCTTGCAATCATAACCAGAGAAAACATCTTTTGATAGAATGGAAAATATATGGGGGGGTAGGGAGGTGGTGGGCTGTAAAAGATTTTAGAACACACTGCACAGTAATTCCTTTCTTTTGTGTCTTTTAGGTCTTTATTTACTTTTGATCCCTTCTTATAAGGACAGTGGTGAAAGGGAAACCAATTACTTTTAAAATATGAAGTATCATCTTTCAGCATAGATGAAGCCACATTTGTGGTTTATAGCAGTTCACGTTTCTGTATCTGGAAAAGATAAAAGTGGATGACCAAAGAGAAGTGAATGACTTTTACAAGCTCCTTTGAATTCCCTGCAGTTGCAAATTGTGCTGTTTATTCGTACTTGAACAAGGAACATGGAATGACTTTTCTTAACTTCTGTGAATGTAGTATGAGAAGTGGGAGGCAAAAGTAAACAGTATTTATTTGCACATTATTAACAGAAAGTTGTCAGTCATCACATAGCTCTTTCTGTCAGGCCCTTTCCCTCCCAGGGATATATTGGTTGTATATACAAATTGCAGATCGACTGGCTAATACTGTCCTTCTATACCTTTTCTTAATAAAAAGTCTCATTTCTAATGTGTAAAAGCAAAGGAGATGCTCTTAATCTTTAATCTTGTGAATTTGCTAGCCATTGTTGTGAATTGCCATTTTAACTGTTGGACTTTAATCCTCTTTTTTTATTTTTGGCTTTTTTTCTTGATTCAGATACTTGCTTTGTGGCTTTCTTCTATTTCCTTCTTCTCTTGAAGGTGATTCTTCAATGGTCCTCAAAGAAGAAAGGCTTAAGTTTTAGAAAGTAGGAGGCTGCTTCTGGAAACTATGGCATAAATTTGGAAAACAATTTTCACGTTGAAACAAAGCTGTATTTTTTTCTGAATTTTTGTGTTGAAAAATTATTGGTAAAATCTAGTGAATCTTTCCAGTAAAGTTTATTCTTGTGTGGTATATTTTTAGACTATTCTTTGTTACTGTTGTTTTTGATGTGGGTAAATAACTCTTTGATGTTGGTATATGTCCTTTCTAAAAATAGCTTGGGAGCTGAAAAGTATTCAGTGTCTCTTGAGTCAGGCTCATGTTAAGTGAGTGGGAAATCATTCTGTCTGCTCTAATGGGGTTTGGCTCAACGTCGTATCACTGTGCGTTAGCCAAGCCTCAGCTAATACCATGCAGGAATTTTCCAAAGAATAAATGTTTTCTTTTCTTTTTAAATGAAACTATTTTGTACGGATTTTGTTAATCTTAGTTGCTGTACATTTGAAATACACACTGATCCTGCAAAGTCTTGTGCCTTTCTAGGTTGTTTTTATTGTCAAAAGGCATTTTAAAAAGTCGTTGTCTGAATGAGGACTTGAAAAAATCAGTCCAACCTCTGATTATGTCACAGAAAGGAGAGGAAAGTTAATGTTCTTCTAATTGTTCAATGGAAGATGCATCTGATATGTATGGGGAAGCTGGGATGTTAGATATGTGAACTTTGAGCAGCAGAAAAAAAATTGGCACCTTTATAATTCTCTGGCCTCAGAATCAGAATGGGCTTGAATATAGTAGCTGGAATTTCAGAATACCATTTCTATACCACCTTTAATGTAAAAGCATATACTCTCTGAAAAATGGAAAAAGTAATGGTATTCTTAGTATATGTTGACACTGCTGAGCTCTGCTTGGCTAACATTTTTCTCATCTGTTACAGGTTTTGTAAAAGACACCGTATTAAATCAAATTCAAATGTTCCATGTGTCCCGAAAGACTTGTTGATGATGTCAGAATTAGTTCTTCCACAGTTCATCTTTAGTCTGATTCAGCACTTAAGAGAGGGATATAATGAGCCTGGTATGTTTTGAATTTGCATGTACCTAGCATATCTTACCATGCTGTTATCTCTTGCTTTGCAGTCTATGAAGACACAGTACATGTATGCTATCCATAGTTTATGTCATTGTGTTTTGTGCCTCTCTTCCTAACAAAATTACAGCCTGACTAGGTGTCGGCATGCTTAAGTATGTTTTAAGGGTTACCTAGCATTGTGCTGAACTCCTCCAGAAAATGAAATCAGGTATAGTTTGAAATTTGTATGTGTGAGCTTTAGAGCATTATGAATATAAAAATTATTTTCGTTTGTGGTGGTCTTAACTGTTCTGCTTGTGATGGTCTTGGGTAAATTGTATTACATCTACACCAAAAGTTGTTTTATTGTGGTTTTCAGCTCTTGATCTGCCATCAGAGAAAGACCTTCATAAAATCCTCCAGGTTTTGGAGCCTCATGTTTCCTTCCTAGAAGACTTGACCAAAATGGGAGGTGCAATGAGATCAGTTCTTACCCAGGTTTTAACTAGCCAGCAGTTCTACAAAGATCTTAGCTCTGGTATGTTTGTGTTATTTCTAATAATTAAATTTTCAAACTGTGAAGAATTAAGGGCATAAGTTTTGTTTATAACTTCAGTTTCTTCATGTTTTTATTTGGCATCTCAAAACACAGAAAAAATCCATATTTTTAAGGATATTATGTTGATAGGAAGGTGAGCTTCAGGAGTGACTAGAAACATTTGTTATTAAGACCCGTGAGAGCAAACATCTGATCTGTGTCCCAAATAAATGTATAAAGAACATCCTTTCAGAAAAGCTTTTATAAGAAACCCATTCTCTTCAAAGTGACATGAACATGGTGATGTGAAACAAGTACTTCCAAGTTAGGCATAACAAGGTTATTCAAACTTATTTTGGGATCTGCTCTCACAGAGGTTCCTGGAGGAGACCTGAATGGCAAAAGGCCATTGTCTGTCCTGCATTTCTGTGCAAAGCCTTTTTCATCTTTTTTTCTTAAACATTACCCCCTGCTTCTTTATTTATTCCATCTTGTACCAAATCACAATGAATCTGAAAATGTTGGCCAGTCACAACTAACCCCAAATCCCTAGCATAAATTAGCTCCATGTTATTTTCTTGTGATTAAGAGTCCTTTGCATAGATATAGAGCAAACAGTAATTACTGTAGTTTTAAGTTGCCATAACTGGCTTGGGCAGCGGCTAGTTAAAGAACAGGCAATCTCCAAATCTTTATTTGAAAGGAGAAACACTTAGTAAAGTTGCCTCAGGTACAGTTCTCTTTATTCTTTCCTTCCTTTTTCTCTCCTGTTATAATATTTGAATGGGAGTAATGTAATTACTTCTCTTTCCTATATGTGATGGATTTCCTGATACAGAAATATGGAAAGGAAATTGAAAGTAAGACATGCTTATCTGCACTCTTGGAATGGAGAATATGTGTTATTAAATTAAAACATTGTGGACCATTTTTTAGATTGCTTGCATAGAGTATGAAGTATACGAGCCAAGGAGCTGCTTTTGTGGTTTAATACTGTTTTGTGTATGTATTCAAGGTGTTGGAGAGAATACATGTGCAAAGAAAAGTCATGAGAAGTACCTCATTGCTTTGAAAGGCTCTGGACTGGCATTTCCTGAGGATAAAATTGCGTGTGGTATGCAGGAACAAGGAGCTGGAACTAGCACATTATCTGTTCAAGGTTTGTGCAGAAAAATATTTTAAGAGAAGACTTGATTACTGATGGGTTTTATATGACCTGCTTTAGGTTTATTTTTAAAAAAAAGCTAATCTTAATGAAACGTAGGGAATTACCTGTAATTTATTGCACTACCATACTGCAGGACTCTTACTTCTATCAGCAAAGCTAAACATGTTAACTTTCTGTTGCTGATCTGCTAAGCGCCATTTTTCCAGTCGTAATATTAGTGGAATTTGAGTAGGCAAGATGAAATTGCTCATAGTGGAATTTTGCCACTGCAATGAAGTGATTATCAATCCTCAGCACCTCTTCTTATAAAGGTTCTGTAGATTTTTTTTTTTTTTTTTTGGATCACTGAAGTCCATCAGGGTTTTTTTCAATTTCTGAAAGAACGCTCCTTTGTTAACGCAGTGCATTGAAGTTCTACAAAGGAATGTACTTGCAAATCTCTGATTTTGTATTGCTTAGAAATCTTACTCTTAATTTCTCAGTTAACTGCTGTGTATCTTTTAAAGTAAATTAATGTAGTGTTCCATCTCATACTGGCTCATTAAGTATCTTAAAATACAGTCTTTTCAGTATAAGACTTATGAAAAGAATCTCTGAACTTCTTTATTTCAAAAGGTTTGACAGGTGCTACGGCAACATCGGGACAAGGGGATTCTTCAGATGAGGTGAGACTTTTTAAAGACTGTAATGAACTGCAACAGAATATCAAAGGGAGAGAATGCTTGCAGCCAAATCCCACAAAACTTCAGTCTTCTATCTGCCATACGTTATCCCCATTTTAGTAATTAGGAATAATGGAGGTTTAAAGGAACAGATCTCATGCCTTTGATTTGGTAGGGACCTCTTGAAATAACTTCTTGGTTTTTGCTAATGCTGTTCCAGTTTAATTTATGTATGTAATGGAGAAGAAACCTGTGTAGGTATTCCAGAAGTCACTATCAAGTAAATTGGACTTGATTAAAACAAACTTAGAGCATGTAATGCTGTGAGTGGTGTTAGCAGGTTTTGGCACTTGAGAATCCAGCTGAACTGGTGATAGCAGCAGTGAGAATTTCTTTGTAGATAAATTCCCATGTGTAGACTTGACCTTACTTACCAAACACATGGAGTGGGAGTAGAAAGGAGAGAATCTCATTTTAGGTTGAGCTTTAATAAATAAGTGGAATTTAATGAGGAAAGTTAAATTCTGGTAGAGTAACGTTATCAATTTATTCTCATCTTTTTTTCTCAATTTTTTAAAACCTAATTTCAACCAGTAAGCCTTAGCAGAAGCTCTGGTAGGGTAACATAACAAACTTTAAATAATGTAAAGAGTTATCCAATATAAAAACTTTTATTCCTCAGTGTGGCAAAAGTGTTCATGGACTGTGTTTTATTTGATTCCTTGGAACATAAAATCTTCTTAAATTGCTGGACAGGTTTAGAGCGGGCCTTTTTTCTCCTTTTGCAGAAAGGAAAACATGAGAAATAACAGCCATCCTTCAGATTAGTTTTTTGCTTGGAACCATCTACTACTGTAGAAGTAAAACTAAATACTGAACTCTGCAAAACTTTTCAAGGTGTTTAGTTCCCTGCAGAAGCACTGCTCTGATTTGTAGTCTATGTAAATTTTGTAATCTAGTGTTCCAACTGTGAAACAATGCTACTAATTAGATCTTGGTAAGAAAGAACATTTTTAACCTTTCTAGATTAATTTTAAATACCGGAGGAAGAAAATCCAGTTAAAAGTGTACTTTTGCCACATTTCTAAATTATAACATAATATTACTCTGCTCTAAGAGAATATAATAAGGTATTAAAAAAAACCTGTAAAAGCCCTTTGTAGCTCACATGGGAGTACAGCGGAGAGGAACATTTTTCTAATAAGCATTTCATCTATCCACCTGTACAGTCTATTTTGACTTTTGAGTGAAAGGAGTGGACTTCCTTTTCAGTAATTCGCGTTTGTCAAGCAGATCATGATTAAGAAAAAGATTACAAAATAAAAAATTAACTTTCTTCACTGATGCATTTTTCAGAGAAAGAAACTTAAAGTGCAGGGTCCTGCAGTTCATAGTAATATCTCAGGAAGTCTGATTTTTTTCTTGAGAATACTTGGCCCCTCTGATAGGGGACTGGGCAGTGGCAACATCCTGAGAACTTACTGACTCATTCCTGATTGAAGTACCAAAGTACCCTGTGTTCACAAAGACCACAGGATGCCTAAGTGTTCAAATGTGTGTCTGTCTTAAAACAAATTTTCAGATGGAGGTAATGAAAGGATAGGAAAAATCAGACCTTTCATTTACACCATTCTTGTGGTCAGTCCTTAGATTTAAAGTATGAACAATCTTCTTCCTCAAGGCAGAATAGTAATTTCTTGAGATTCAGGTTCTTTATCATTCCAGAGAAGTTTCGAAGTAAAACATGGCTTTTGCTTAGGGGAGAAGGATACTGATTGCTTCTTTTTAATCTGCATTAATTTTATCTCTTTTGATTAGTTCCAGTAAGAATCTTTATTTCTAGTTTCATTAGAACTGCCCGTGTTGGTAAAGATCCATGCAACATTTAATATACTCCTGTAATGTCACATTTTTTTTAACATCCAGTGTTAGATTTTGTGAAGTGGTGGTGAAAATGTTTTTAACCTGTATTTCATTTTGGAACCTTTGCTGTTTAGTTTGTGGATTGCCTTGAAGGCTTCAGATGACAAGTGCCTGTGTAAAATGTTTCCATTATTCTGTAGGGAACAAGCAGTTAGAATTGGCCTCTTGAAAGCGTCAAAAATACTTTGTTCTTACATCAAAAGTTTATATTGATTAGAAGGTATCTAGCTAATTGTATGTGTTGCCAACTTTGATATACAATATGTTGGTTGATATTTTTTTCTCTGAAACAAAACTCTACAAAGTGGATAAGGTAAAATCTTAGACATGCAAAGGTTAGAAATTTTGTAGTGTTAAACTTTTGTAGCAATCAGTTTTAGAAAACAAAGCAAGTAAAGTTACAAAATTAATGAAATAAATGTGGATGATAGTGTTGCCTATAGAGGGAAAAAAGGCAATTAAAAAAATTATGTTTTTCTCTAAAGAGTTGCGCACCGTACGTGGTTCCTGTAAACGGTAAAAATATTTTTCTTGTAAGAATATATTGAAGGCTTCTCTGATTTAGTTTGGTAGTTAAACCAGAATTTTTAGAGCATACCATCTCTTGGCAATAAGATTCTAAGTATACGATAATCAATTATTAAAACTCTTCCCCTACCCCAGGAGGACCAGGATGGTAGCCAAGGTGTGGGAAAGCGCAAGAGGGTGAAGCTAAGCAGCACCACCAAAGGTATTTATAAAATACTGATCTCAGGTTATCATGTTTGCTTTATGTCTGTCTTAAAAATATCCAGGGATACTCAATTCACTTCCCGAGCACTGTAGTGCTGCATGTGACAGGTATTAAACATAGCAAAGTCTAAAAAGGAATAGCAAGTGAAAATGTGGTAATTGGCAAGTTAGATTTCCCTTGAGTGAGTACCACTGTCTGGGGCTCTGTTTGACCATTTTGTCACTTCTGTGTTGTAAGCTGACCTCCAAAAATTCATTCAGTTTTCACTGTGTGGCTATCAAGGCTGCAAATATTGCTTTACGAAACAAGTGTTTGATGTAGTTGTTCTTAACAAATTTTTTTGATTGTGCCACTGTATGATTGTGTTTTCAACCAGGCAAGAATGGTTCTCTGGTTCTGGTTGGTCTTTCTGTACTGTTTGAGTAATGTTTAAGATAAAATATGTGAATGAAGTCTCCCTTGAAACCACTCCACTATTTTCCTAGCTTGAAATTAGTCCCTTGTGCAGTTTCTAGTCCAACATGAGCAGCACTCACATTGAGGTCAGGGCAAGTTTTCATTCAAGAATAACCGTAGGCTAGAGACAAGGTAGTTCTATCTTGTGTTTAACATGTTTCTGTGCTAAAAAAGTGTTTAATAATATTTAAATGCTATTGTTAAATAAAGAAGACCTTTTTGGTTGTGGTTTTTTTAATATGAATACGAGGAGACTGACATAGGAAAAACAAAGAATTACAGGCCTTGAGAAAAGAATGTTTGGGTAGAAAAATTGTGGTGAAAGTTGAAATAAAATTTCTGGAAGGTCTCTGGAGTGAAGGTTTGGAGCTTGAGTTTTAAATGCAAAGGTTCATGAATCAACAAAATAGTGTGATGTCGTGAGGAGTATGGGAAAGTAAGATTGATTGTTTCTAGTGTTTTCAGAAGGAAGAAGAGATGAGGAAGCTGAAAAAGCAGAGAACTAAATGTTTTGGCAACAGTATTGTTTAGGGATGATCTTAAAAATGGTATGAGAAAGATTGTGGTGAAAAATAATAATGTGGAAGAGGCAGTAGTTTTGGAGAAATGCAGGAGATGTAGAGACATACAAGGAAGGATCTCTTACTTGGATATAGAAGGCTGTTAGCTTGTCTAAAAGATGAGTTAGTCAGGTAACACAAGAAAAAAATGCTGTTGTTCTGATGCATAATAAATAATTAGGGAGCGAGACGTGGAGGAAGCCCAGATTTAGAAAGCTGCCTGATCAGAACACCAGTATCAGCAGTGGCATTTCAGGAAAAGTGATACTTGAATTCAACATTTCATTTTCCCCCAGGGTAGTCTTCCCCCTCTGAGGCATCCCAACATGGACTGTGGTCATGATGTTAGCTCCTAATATCTGCCCCAGAGGAGGGAGTCTGCCAATGGGGGAGGGGTAAGTGTCTGTTTTTATTAAATATCGAATCCTTTTCTGAAGTTTTCAGTATTCCTATTTTATGTCCAATAGGGTATAAAATAAGAGTATGAAAAGAAAATTTTGGAAAACTGAGTATTGAATAAAAACAGATTTACCTCTTCCGTATAAGCAGACTCCCATCCTAGCTCTTCGGTGGCACTGTCTTCATCCAGGGTTATTTATATACTGGGGATATCTTGGAATGCTAAGTCTCATGTTCCAGAGAGATACTTACAACACTCTGAGGTCTTCAGTGGCACTAAGAAAGAATAAAATGTTTTTTTAAAGAAAGTACAGTTTTTATGTTGAGGTTCTCTCATACAGGTATGGGACTGAGTACTGAGAAATTTTTTTTTTTTAACTCTGTTTTAAAACCTCATCCTGCATCCATCTGAAATACCAGATGTTTAAGGCAATTTTAAACCCAGAGGCACTTTTTTTTAAAAGAAATTTAAAATCTAGCGATGCTTTTCAGAAGAGTGGGAACATTAGTCCCGGTGTTCTTGACACATTTTCCAAGTTTGGTAAGAGCACTCTGCCTACTTAAATTATATAGCAGGTGTAAGTGGATATGTATTGTTCTGTCCCTGCCTGAAGCTGCTGCATAAAGTACTGGATATGCACTGTTCAGCTGTGATATATGTCAGAATGCTGCACATCAGTGACAGATACAGTGTTGTGTCACTTGTCTCCATGCCTGGTGTTCTCACTCAGAGAAGCATTTGGCATGTACCGAAACTTGTGCTCTCTGTTCTGTGGACAGAGGACTTCAGTCTTGCATGGTTACCAAGCTTTCATGGGCAGTCAAATCACACGTGCAATTTCATAACAAGAAAAGAACATAAATGAGCATCATATGTTTGTTGCAGTAGGTGATGTGTAATACCTTACAAAATAGTTTAATATTAATTAATATTACAAAATATTATAATATTTTAATATCTTTCATGATTCTGTGAAGGTAATGTTTTTATATCAATGCTTGTAGAATATATTGAATAAAACATATTCTTGCTTTTTTTGTGGCTTGCTAGAGTCTTGAGGAGAATCCTAAAATTTAAGTCTGGGCAAATTGGTTACTGGCCTGGGGAACTCTGACATTTGGTAATGGTGGAAAATGGATGTAATTCCTGCTTAGGAAGAGCACAAATGCCTATCTTGCTTAGAATAGACACAAAGCTACCCAGTGCAGTCTCTAAAGATGTCACACTTCAGTGAAGATGTGAGTCCTCAAGGCCGGACAATGTTCAGTGCAAATGTTTTTGGATGTGTGCTGGTGGGAGCACTTCATACACTCGTATTGGAATATGTGATTTTGTGTGGAGTTACATATCCTCAGGTGTAGTTGATTTCTAGGTATAGAGAAGTAGTAGTATTACTACTTTCTTCTTTAGTTCTCATATGTTACTGGAGTGAACACCACATGTTGTAGTTGTAAAGCATAAATAACCTCTTGAAAAATGATGATGACTTTATATTTTAGTATTTTTAAAAACAGAGTTAATATGATTTATGCTCTGTCAAGTGATAGTTTCATGAACAGCTTATTCTAGCAAAGGTCAGTTTGCAGCTTTGCAGTCAGGAAACTGATCTGCTTGAAAACACAGCTGACAAAATGGAAAGATCCTCTGTAGGTCCCCCACAGGGATCTACTGTCAGCATGAGTAAAGGGGCAGAGTGAATGGACAGGAGTTGAAAGGGGAAAGATGAGACTGTCTCTCCTGCTACCATCAGGAGCAAGTGCCTCCTGATTATCTGGTTATGGTAATTTTTATATGAAAAAGCCCCAACAAACAACTTAGTGGTTGGTCAAGCGGTGTATATATTGCTTTGAAAGTAAGAATAAAGGATACACTATTACTTCTATTTATTTTGTTTAGAGCTTTGTAAAGTGTTGTTTAGATAATAGAATTCATCACTTAATCATAAATTGTATGTAGTGCTCTACATTGTTCCCCCTGGTTAAATGGTTGTGTAAATATTGTGCAGTTTGCTGTGATGCATTATAATCAGTGCAGCTATTACAGTGAGGTGATATGATTCAATGCAATCAATGAAGATTGGACTCTGGTAGAATAGTACTGAAAACTTTCACTAGCTTCTCTGGGAGGTCTTTTTATAGTTATAGGCCCTGACACTGTGCAGTGTTAGTCATGTTCATTTGCCCAGTGTTTAAAAAGAAATTATTTACAGAATGCACTAAGATGTTCTTAAATTTTTGTTCCTGAATTTTTATGAGTGCAACTGCACTATCAGTGTTCTTAGTTTTAATATGTATTGCATTACACATGCCCTGCTTCAACCTTTTATGCAGATCAGTCTATCATGGATGTTTTGAAGCATAAATGTTTTCTAGAAGAATTATTATTTTGGACAATAAAATACGAGTTTCCACAGAAGATGGTGACTTTCTTACTCAACATGCTACCAGATCAAGATTATAAGGTACTTGGCCTTACTTCATTCAAACCTAAGTATCTTTTCTTATTCACATACTTAGTGTATATTATGCCTTGCATGACACCGTGTATGCTTATGTTTGAAATAAGCAGTAAAAGAATGAAGATTTTTTTACCTTGGTGTTGAGTGTTTTGTTAGAAGTTCTAAAGTGTTTAGTATTTGAAAAGCAATATGGACAGAACAAGATGGATAAATCTGGAGCAGCACTATTAATTCTGATTCCATGGTTTATTTTTCTTTTTGTCTGTTAGTGCATATTTGCATGTGTTGGATTTTGTTTTATTTTACTTTGTAAATTGTTTTTTATCACTTAAAACACGTGGATCAGCAGTGTATGATTCTGTAGCGTGGTTTGACTAGTGTATAATTGCAGTGACTTCGCTCCTGTTTCAATTATTGTAGTAGGCAGTGGTTTCTCCGTACAGGCCATTACAGTGTGAGTGTTCTTGCTGCAGCTATGCCCTAGGTGATTTTGGCAGCCTTCCAGGTGCTTCCTTACAGAGTTTTGCAGTTGTCCATACCAAGTATCTCCTGGCCTGGAGTTGTGGAGACTGGATGTCATCTTCCTGTTTTAAATCTTGGTGTGCAGCCAGGTTTGGTTGTTTGCTCCACATGTTCCCAAGACCTAGTGTACATAGCAATCAGGCTTAACATTTTGCTCTGATCATGTCATGCCCTTGAGCCATGCAAATATTTTGGACCTTCTCAATCCCTGCTGGGAGGCAAAGATCAAGAAATTCTGAAGTCCAGGCATGCAGATTTCTTCAAAAATGTCTGTTTATAATGGGACGACTCTGTATTTGTGCCCCCTTAAAACCTTGCTGTGTCAAAACAAAGGACATGAAGATAACTTGCAAGGAAGAAAAAGATAAGATACGGGCCTTCAGCACCACTGTGTCAATGTCAAGACACCCTTTTGATTTGGGATGTCCGCATAGATTCGTCTTGGTCTTAGATTCAGCTAATACATGAGGAGACATTAGGACTTCTTAACTGATGACCCATTGCTATGAAGCTTGAATTCTTCATGATATTTGGACACCCACATGGACATCCAGTTCTCCTGATCCATTGCCAGCTAAATTCCTGCCTGTAAAAACACCCAGCTGGTAGCAGCATGCAGAAGAATCTGGTAAGTGTTGCTGTGTTTCCCTTTTTACTGTACCGTGTAATAACAATAGCTTCTAATGATTGTGGGATCTTTCTTCCTTTGACAATGAGCCACAGTCTTCAGTGACTTTCTTTGTTCTGTTCATTGTCTTTCTTCACTCAGAATGGAGATCATGGAATATTTGGTCTCTCTACTGATTGCCACCTTTAACTGGAAATAGTCCATTTTCTATCCACCCATACTACATGCTCAGATCGAAAGGTTTTTTATAAACTTTGTTTGGGGGTTTTGTTACCAATTTCATATTGTTTTTCATTAAACAGTTAATTCCTATGTTAAAGCTTTATTAGAAGCACAAATACCAAGCATTTGAAATTTTTTTAGAATCTCTTGTTTAATTGCTGTGATTGTCTAAATGGCATTTTTAAGTAGTGAGGAAACTCAGAGCAGGAAATGTGTCACACAGCAGTACTAGGGAGGCAGTAGACTATGTTTTTTGCAAGATACCTATGCTTTGTTGCAAAACTGTCAGTGCTGCATGAATTTTAAACATGTTTATGAGGCTTGTGGTTAATTTACAAGGAGTGGCTCTGCCTTTTACGTGTAAAAGAGAGAACATAACATTTTGGGATGAATTAGAAGAATGTTTTATCGTATATGCTTCCATTTAGCTTTTTTGAAAGAAAAGCTTGTTTGCTGATTAATCGTATTGCATTCTCAAACAACAGGAATACCTCTAGGGATATAAACTGTTCCAAGTGATCATTCAGCTTTCTGCTACTTTCTCTCATCCCATCTGCACCACATGTACTGTTCTAATTTTTTCTGTATCTGCTGCTGTGCAGTTTATCTGATTCTTCGTGAGGCGATTTAGCTCATTAAATCAGCAGAATTTTGCTAGGTTGGATTTCTGATAAACTGAGGGAGCTAGCCAGACACAGAACAGAGCTGGCTATCAGTGTATGCTTTGAAATTGCTGAAATCTCGGACCTCCAGCGTAAACATATTAGAATTCATCACTGCCCTGTGTAGCAGTCACTGAGCCACTAGCAATCTCAGTTACACAGATTTTTTTTGAAATAGGAAAACAAACTTCCTTTTTAGGATTCCCAGTACTGAAAAGAGGCGTTGAAAGGGGTGGGCTAAAACCCTGGGTTAACTAGCTCTTCTCTCTCTCCCCACTTTGGCATATGAGAGAGATAGCACAACAAAAAGTGTGGTCTTTGCCTTACAGATTTGTGCTTGAGGCATCCCTTCCAGCACTCTCTGACACTTGAAGCTTGGAAGACTTTACAAATGAAGAAAAAGAAAGCAGAAGAGAAATTTATTGAAGCTTCCAAGAAATTGAAGGTGTTACGGTGTGGACAAGAGGAAAAGCAAAAGGCCAGAGAAACAGACCTTCATGTAACCAAGGAGAAGCAAAGAATGTGTTGGCAGTAAACAGGAAGATGGTGGAAGAGTGTAAATCATCCAAGAGCAGAGCCTTGCTGAAATCTGGAATACTGGAAATACAAAAATGCAAAAGCATCTGGTAGACATAATGAATCAACAAACATCATTACCAGAAATGCTGTGCCTTGTCATGCACTTCCCATAGTGACCCTTGAGGCAGCTATTACAGCAGTAGGACTTCACTAAACCCTGGATATGTTGTTCTACAAATTTTGTGGAACAGTTTTTCTACTGGAACCTTAATTTTAGTGCAGCATTCAGCTGGCATAAATACTTTCCATTTTAGCATCGAGAATATAAACATGGGAGATGTAAGTTCTAACTGAAGCATGGGGTTGATGTTAGTCTCCAAAAAATTCTGGGATTGAAGTTGAGTGGTCACCAAGAGGAAAGGCTAGCTGAAAAAACTAACTTTGTTTTTCCATAGGTAGAAATTTAGAAGCTGCTCAAGATCACAGAGAGTAAGTCAGTGAAGATAATTAGATATACAGAAAGCATGTCTGTCTTAGGAACCATTTCTTGCAAAAGGTTGGAAGCTGAGTATTTGGAAACCCGTTATGACAAAGATTGCGTTCTTGCTCCGTTCTCTATTTTTCCTTAGTTGTGTATATAGCTTTGGCCACCAAAAGAGAGGATATGTGGATGGACTGATTTGGCCTCCTGTGGCTGGTTTTATGTACTGACTGCAGTTTACCACAGTATTTCAACTTTTTAACTTCTGGAATGAGTTTAGTTTCTTCCTCTAAAAATTGGAAAGGATTGTATTTGTTTGTTTAACTTGCAAGTGAATGTAGGAGTAAAGCATCTGTCTTTCCTTTAGTTAAGTGTTTTACAGAGTCTCTACCATTATACTGTAGTGAGACCAAATTTATAGTATTTTCAGAAGTTCATTATTGTAAATGAGTGAGGCACAAAAAATTTTGATGCATGCCAATATAAAAAAAATCCAAAATTTGTCCTTAGAGAAGGACCTTGTTTTTGCAGTTAATTTGAAGTGAGCGTGCTGTGTAAAACAAGTAAAACGTGGTTTCTACATCACAAAACTCAAAAATCCTATTTAAACATAATACAGTGTGAAGAAGTAATATATAAAAGTATACTTTTTTACTAGGAGCATTAATATACTAACTTCTTAAAATACCTGGTACATAATTTCTGTCTTAGGCTTAACATTAATTGTGTGAATGTCTTGATGATAAGTGCTAATGCTGGTGATGAAAAATTGTTTCAAGCTTTTAACTTAAACAAATTTATATGATGGGAATATTTGTAATACCAGAATGATACCATATTAACTTTGCTCAATTATTGTGAATGCGTTGTGCCAAAAAGGCTTTAGCTGAAAACAGTTACCATTGTGCTGGGTGCTGTATGTGGAACACACTTTCAGTTATTATACAGGTTTCCATCACTGTGGACCAGGCAAAGAAAGGCAAGTTAAGTATTCTTGCAGTGTTTCCTGCAGTGATATCTCCATTCTCGTGCTGGTCATTTTTTTTCCATTATCAACTTTGCCTTTGGGGGTATTTGCTGGGAGAAGCAGTTTCTGTGCTCAACAGCAGAATTATGTCATATTTTTAGAAGTATTTTTTAAGTGGTAATTATATGGTAGTTCCATAATGAAACTATGGGAGAGTGGGAGTGTAGGCAATTTATCATCGCACATATCAATGGGACGCACTGAATCTAAGGCAGGTAAAATCAAGTAGTGATCTGTGTATGGCCTGGTGAAAACACGGCTGCCTGGGGGTGGTTTTAAAATGTCTAATTCTATGCTTATGAAAGGTTAATACTTCCAGAAGGAATAGGCAAGGGATTTTTCGACTTTAGGTTTTTATCACTACACAGCTTGTCTTCTTACTAAGCCAAGCAAGTCCAGATGGTGTTAATTCAGAGCCTAAAGTACTAAGTAAGAAGTGATTTCAAAGCTAGCAGATATGTTCATGTAAATGCAGTGCAGAAGTTTGATTTATAATGCATTTTGAGGCTAATGGAGTGGAACACAGAACTGTACTAAGATATATGTATATATGTACAATACATTTAAATACTGATCTGGTTTAAAAAAAACAAACAGTTCAGTTAATAATAACAAAGCTGGATAATTAATTTAGTTATTGAGGGAAAAGCACTAAAGGTTTATTTAAAAAGGTATAGGATGCTATGATAGTAGAAATGAAAATCAGTGTAGAAATGTCTTGCTTGAAAAAGAAATGAAAACCTTTCTTCATGGATAGATGGCTGCGAGTGATAAGGCAGCTTTTTAAGGCACTACTAAGCTCATTGTTCATAGTGTATCATTTTAGGACATACTGTTCTAGGATGTTCACATTTAGGATAAATTAATTATTAGAACTTAACTACTTTCACAGGCATGCTGAGACCTTATATTCCTTGTTTGAACATTTCTGGGTTGTTTTTTTTAGTGTGGAAAGTATAGAATGAGAAGATTAGATTCTGGGAAAAGGTAATAAAATTAGAAGCCTAAGATCCCCCTCCCTATAAATAGGTCTTTTCATTTGGTCTGTTTCTAGAAAACAGCCATCAGTTTTGGTTTGTCACAGCAACTGATGTTTCACAGGGTATGTTGATTGTACATTTGTAAAGGAATATTTTATAATGAAAGAAAGCTATAATTTTTGTATGATGCCTATTAACGTCAATATTTCTTTATAATTTGCAGATTGCTTTTACAAAAACGTTTGTTCAGCATTATGCTTTTATTATGAAAACACTGAAGAAAAGCCATGAATCAGACACCATGTCTAATAGAATTGTGCATATCAGTGTTCAGTTGTTCAGCAATGAAGAATTAGCACGCCAAGTAACAGAAGAATGCCAGCTGCTGGATATTATGGTTACTGTTCTGTTGTACATGATGGAAAGTTGCCTTATTAAAAGTGAATTGCAAGGTAGGTTGAGTTGTTCAGTTGTTTCTTTCCATTGATAATAAATTGATTATAGAGGAAATTTAATCTTTCTTTGGTGGTCAATCCACCCCTCTGATGCCTTTATAAAATGTACAGGATCTAGCAATATATGATAGAGGTTGAGTCTCGAAATTCCCTGGAAATATAAAGGTAGTTATCAAGAGTGATACTAATATTTTATCCTTTGGTTTGTAGGGGTTTTTTTTGGTAGGAATGTTATATAGTTCAGAATGCAGATTATTACCTTGCAAGTACTTAATTTGTTGTTTAAAGTGCCTAAACAACTATTTGAACAAAAAATTATATATGCCAATTGCGATCCTTATGAATTTAAAAAATATTTTCAAAGATTACTGCTATTTGCAGTATTTAAAACTGTTTTAATTTTTTAAACCTGTGATTGACTTAATAAAATTTGATATCATTAGAGGAGAATAATTTAATACTTTGTAAATATAGTAATTTGATCAACCTTTTGTTTGACAGAGAAGCAGTTTGAATTTGAGGTATTGTAGACTGTGTAACTTCTTTAGTGAAAACAGCTGTCCTATTTTCATCTGCCTTGTTTTACCTGTCCTTATGTGAAAATGGCATAATTAAATCTTGCTGACTTCTGTCATTCACTCTTTTATGTGCCTAACAGACTGGAGACCTCTCAGGCCTCTTTATCCTAGTTTGAATCTGAAAGTCCTCTCTAGACAGGCTGGGTGCTGCTGCTAAACAAGTATCATGAACTTCTGCATGAAATTGTATTTTTTTTTGCCCAAAGTATCCTTTGTGTCAGAGTCCACTCTATGTATAGCCTAAACCAAAACGACTGTGCAGAAATGGGAAATCCTCACTTATCTAGCTATCAAGCTATCAAGAGTGCCCTCATTCAGCAGGACTTCAATATGAAGAATTTTTCTGTTGTCCTACATTGCTTTACAGTATTAAAAGGAAAATGCTGAATATTTAACAGTTTGTATATCAAGTGATTTTTGCTAAATCAATGCCATATTGGTGGAATGTAATTTAAAATTACTTCTAAGCATCTTCTGAATGTTACTTTTTGGTCAATATGGGATGTTGCTAGCATGGTGGTAAGGTTCTGTAATGGGTCAGAATTGCAGTCAAGCAGAAAAAGGCTTTGACTGTGATTAGCAATTTTCTGAAGAATCTTCCTGTTAATTAATGGATGTAAACTGGAGCTGGTAAGTTTTGTTGCATATATTTGTGATAGATGTGTGAGAAAAAAAAGTACCTTTGGAGCAGCTATTCCACTGTTTCCTTTTCTCTTTTCCCAGCACCAGTCATTTCTCTTAGCTAAAATACTGTTATAGAAGTATAGAATCTTTTAGGCTGGTCATCGAGTCCAACAGTAAATCTCGTACTGCCAAGTCTACCACTGGGATATGTCTGGTACTTTTCAGTGTTCTCACAACATTTTCCCCTCACTGCTTTATATATGAGGGTTTGGGCATAATGTAAATGGGCAGAAAAGAAATCATAAAATATGTTATTGGGGTTTTGCCCTCTCATATTCTCAGTGGCCTTCTTTTGCAGTTCTTTGAGCTTGTATCTTGTGTTTAGTTCAAGTTATCTCTTATAATGCTGGAAATTGTGAGAAGTCTGTGTTGGTGAGATAAATTTAGAAGAATTCTGTTTGTGCAGCTACTGTAAACAATACGCTGAATGAGACAGAATTTACAAATCCAACCAATGGATATGGGGAGAAAGCATGTTTAAGAGGAGCAAGGAAAACATGGAGCAGTACTTGTGTGTGCTACAACATGTTTAATTTGCATTGCTCACAGATCCTAATTGTCTTTTGAACAGCTGACACCTGTTTAAAATGTGCAGTTCACTGAGGATATTTGTGGACAAACTGTTTTAATGAAACAGAGTTGGCCTGTGTTGATACCAACTTTGTAAGTGTTACTAACTCAGCTTACCTCTGTCACGTGCAAAAGATGAGGGGTAGAAATAGAGATGCAGATGATAAAATTGGCTTCCTAAGAAGATTTACGTCCATATATTCCTAGAGAATTTTTTCTTCTCTATCAGCGCTTTCCTCCTAATAAACTTTATATGGGAGAAGAATTTTCTTTATAGCCCCAAGGAAAAAGTTCTGGTAATGGTTTATCTGAAAAACCAACCTGTCTAAAATGACTTTGCATTGAGGCAATGCCACTGCCCATTTGAAGTAACTTTGGATTTGTCTAATCTCTACTGGGATAGATGTAACTGTAGGTTCTTTGCAAAATCCTTCAGCAGATTCAGGCAGAGATGTTACCCTGTTCTTGGAGAGGCCAAAGAGAACCACTCTATATACTCTACATACACTTTCATCAGCCAGAGACTGGAGTCTCCAAAGTGTCTTTTTAGTGCAGCTGTGCTGTGCTGCTTATGACTCCTTCACTGTGTAAAGGGTAATTACAGGGGTCCTTCAGTGCATTTGAACTGGAATAGAGCCATCCCCAAGGCTGCTCATCAGATGTAAGATTTTTTTCCTCTGTTCTTCTTTCTGTTGAAACAGAATATTAACTGACATACGGGTGCTGGAAGTTGTTTTGCTTGGATTGTGAATCCAGAACCAATTCTGTTTCCCTTGTGATCTTTCCAGGAGTCCCTCTTATGAAAAGGAAACGAAGAGATTTATGAGGATGAGCTTCTGTGATTCGGGGTGGGAGGGAAAGAACCCCCCCTTCCCCAGTTTCTTATCCTCCTCTTCTAGGAACCTTCTCCTGCCCTAGTCTTGGACAGGCTGCATAAACCCTCTCTCTGTCCCAAATTCAGAGTGGAAATGCTTTGCTCTGCTCTTCTCAGACTCAACATGCCAGTGTAGGTTTCAATCACCAGATTTCTTCTTGAATGCTGTGAGGTACCTTGCTCACTGGGGTATGTCAAATTCAAAGTAGAATTCAGGTGTTTGTAAGAGGGATTGTATTGTTTGGTCTTTTTAAACTTCTTAAAAATATTGGAAGAGCCATAGTTGGGATCATTTTACTAATGTGCTGCTTTCCAAAGGTTGTGATACTGTTCAAAGTTTAAGTGACTCCTACTGAGTGGGATCTCTGGTGGTCAGTCTATGATGAAAAAACAGCCTCAGGTATCACAAAAGAACCATTTTTCTTTTCTGCAGTTTTCTCTGTGTGTGTCTGACCACAGCATTACAGTACATCCTAATTGTTATTTTTACATTCTTTGTAACTTTATTAATGAATAAAAAAATTACTTTGTCTTCTCCTTTAGTTTTGTTTTTTTCTTTTTTAAATCTAGATGAAGAGAATAGTTTACATGTTGTGGTGAATTGCGGGGAAGCACTACTGAAGAATAATACTTACTGGCCCCTGGTTAGTGATTTTATAAACATACTTTCACACCAAAGTGTGGCAAAGAAATTTTTGGAAGATCATGGTCTTTTGGTAACATGGATGAATTTTGTATCATTTTTTCAAGGTATGTGACTTTTATAATCAGTACTAATACAAGGACATTAAGATGGTTAATGCTCACAGTAGCAAAATCCCTACAATGCTGTATGTAAATACTTAATTTATTAGTATTCACCTAAAACTGTATTTCTTGAAGAGAACAGTATATTCTAGAAAACAGTTTACAAGAATTATCTAATGGATCTTTTTCTTGTGTGAAGTAGTTGAAGAGCAGTCATCACTCTTAGTTGACTGAGATCCATGCTGCAAGAATTCTGAGGTTGTACGAGATCATAACTGTAAAACAAACTGTTTTAGTGGTGAAGTTCTAAATTTAAATATATGGGAAATTAATCTGATGAATCTGGATCTTTTTCTAAGATTTTTCTGGATCTTCAGTGTTGCTGTGAAGAAATTTTTTTGATTATATTAAAAAATGTTAGAATGGTGAGCATCTCAATACTGATTAATGTTCTGCTTAGAAAGAGGACCAGCATTCAGATGTTCTGATTGACTAAGTGGCATTCAAAGTAGAAGTTAATGTCCCCTGAACAGCAAGGACTGCAGTTATTAGCCAGTCTTTTATCTTTTCTGGTTTATTTCTGTTTAAACTTTGTTGCTTGTTCCAGTGTTTTATCAAACACTCTGCTGCTAAATAAAATAGAGTATTACACTTTGTGGAGTTGTTTTTAGAGGTGTCTAAATGCATAATACTAAAAATACTGCATTCCATTTAGCCCTAGTTAAATCTTCAATTGTATAACTCTGCTTAAATCTTTGAAGGTATGAATTTAAATAAACGAGAATTAAATGAGCATGTGGAGTTTGAATCGCAGACATACTATGCTGCCTTTGCTGCTGAGCTGGAAGCCTGTGCCCAGCCAATGTGGGGTCTTCTGTCACACTGCAAAGTTAGGGTAAGGCTAACATTACCCTGTCATCATTCCTGGTTTTATTTATGACTTATTCTAGAATTCTCAAACCTGAAAGGTCTGTCCTTTGTGTTTGAAAAGACTTTGGTTTTGCTGTCTTTGTCTATTTGAATAACATAAAACTCCAACCAACTCAGATTCTCTGTATAATGAGTGTAGAATTCATGCTTGTACATAATTTACTGTTTCCAGTACTGGGACTACAATTTCAGGATGTGTGCAGTCATTTAATATGACTGTACATATGGAATAACTTCTAATCCAGTGAAGAACTTGAGAAATGTCTCTGAGTCATTCTGCCTTTGTTCAGTGGGAACCGAGATACATAAGTCATCCTAATGTGATTCTAATGTTGGCCGTGTCTGCGAATAGACACTTCATTATGATGGGGGATGGAGTAATTGATGGGTTTGTGTGGTTCCCCAATGAACTTGAGGCGAAAACCTCTTAGGTTCTGACATGTCATAGTCTCCAAACTAGAGCAAAGCCTTGTTGCTATTCACTAGACTGTAAAGTATATTAAGTTATAGCAAAAGCAGAACCAATCAGCTTTTAGGAATACTTAACATATGAAAAAAACTTTTTACTGTTCTACTATGAAATACTTACATTCGAAATTAGCTTGTTAAGATACCTAATAGTGACAATGAGACAGTACTGCCCGAATTGAACTGCACACTGAAAAACTGCGCAAGCAGTCCATGCCATTTCAGAACAGTTTGAATCAGGCAGTTGCAAAAGCTTTTCAGTGATGTAATTTACACTGATACATTATTAATTTGTCAATTTATGAGTCTACATTAGTTTTTGAAAATGGAATTACAACTTCTGGCTGTTCGAAGTGTTCCTTTCATTTTTGTCTAGGGACGGAATGGGATGTTCTTTTTTTTAGGGCCATGCTCCTCCGCCAGTTGTCTTGTCAGTTATGTTCAGTCACATGTTTGAAACTTTTGATCATTCTCAATAAATCTGAAAGTGTTCAAGAAATTTCACAACTTAATTGTTGTACTTAGTGGAACCTGATGGGTAGGAAGAGATTCCAGCTCACGTCTCACAGGATAGGAAAAGCCAGCAGAGCCTGGCCATCATGGAAAGTGGAGCAACAGGATGGGAGCATGGCTGTTTTATTTCCTGATGAGAAAAGGTGCCTGACAGAGGTAGTGGCCACTTGCACAACTTTTGGCTGGCCTAAGCACTGCTGGCTCTTGCATGAGAAGTGTGTCATTTGATATCCTGAGAGTGTGAGGCAAGTCTGGAGCCTATGTTTAGGTGGAAGGGAAGATTAAAGGAAAAATCTGTTAAGAAAAGAGGCTTTGCAAGTTCTGCTGATCACAGAGCAATTTGATTTAGCTCCCCTTCTACCTTCCCTTCTTGCACATGACTGCTTCTCTCCTGAAGGGCAATGTACAGCTCTAGTCCTGAATTAACCTGAAATATAGTACAGTTCTATGGCATTGTTACAGAGTTAATATCATTCAATCATAACAAGGTTTGCTTACTGTTAAAATGTATGCAGTATTGTGGTATCATATCATTTAAGGTGTTTTGTGTTAGCCAGCTGTAAGGACCTTTTAAGTAGACAAAACTTGCAGGCCATTAGCTATTCCTTTTGGTTGCGTGGAAAGACTATTTTTTATGCTTACAGCTCTGAATTCTGGGTAAAAGTAAATGGACAAATTAAACAACAGCAGGCACTGGAACCAGCTGACTGTTCTGAAGGTGCCCTAATTTTCACCACTGGAATGGTCATCCTTTAGAGAAACAATGAAACAGTCCTAGTACTTACTAGTTTCCATATCAGGAGGGCTCAAAGTTGTATTGGTGGCCAGTCACTTGTGGGGTTCCCCAAGGCTCAGTATTTGAGTCAGTTCTGTTTAGTATCTTCGTTGATGATCTGGATGAGGGGATTGAGTGGTCCCTCAATCAATTTGCAGGTAACACTAAGTAGGGCAGGAGTGTTGATCTGCTGGAGGGTAGGAAGGCTCTGCAGAGGGATCTGGACAGGTTGGATTGATGGGTTAAGGCCAATTGCCTGAGGTTCAGCAAGGTGAAGTGCAGGGTGGTGCACTCTGGTCAGAACAACCTCAGGCAGCCCCACAGGCTGGGGGCAGAGTCGCTGCAAAGCAGTCTAGCAAAAGAGGACCTGTTTGACAGTGTGTCCCCAACATGAGCCAGTGTGTGCCCAGGTTGCTAGGAAGGCTGGGGCATTCTGGCCTCTATCAGAAATATTGTGGCCAGCAGGACCGGGGCAGGGATTGTCCCTCTGTACTTGGCACTGGTGAGGCCACACCTCAAATCCTGTGTCCAGTTCTGGGCCCCTCAGTAGAAGAAAGGCATTGAGGTGCTGGAGTGTGTCCAGAGAAGGGCAGTGAAGCTGGTGAAGGTCTAGAGAGTGAGTCCTGTGAGGAGCAGCTGAGGGAGCTGGGGGTGTTTACCCTGGAGGAGATGAGGCTCAGAGGTCACCTTACTGCTCTCTACAACTCCCTGGATGGAGGGTGTTTCCAGGTGGGAGTTGGCCTCTTCTCACAAGTAACCAGTAACAGGACAAGAGAAAATGGCATCAAGCTGCAGTAGAGGAGGTTCAGGTTAGACAACAGGAAGAATTTCTTTATGGAAAGGGTGGTTAAGCATTGGACTCCACTACCCAGGGAAGTAGTGGAGTCTCAATCCCTGGAAGTGTTCAAGAAACAACTGGACCTGGCACTTAGTGCTGTGGTTTAGTTGACAACGTATTGTTCAGTCAATGATCTTGGAGGTCTTTTCCAACCTCAGTGTTTCTGTGTACCATAAAAATATTCTTGAAATAATTGTATTTATTTTTAGTAGGAAAACAATGGCACTTAAAACTGTTTTGGCCCATGTAGTATGCCGGTTTCTCTTAACTGCAGGAAACACAAGAATACACACGCAATGTTGTCAGATACTGCCTTGAAGCGCTTCAGGACTGGTTTGATGCTATCAACTTCGTAGATGAGGTAAATATCCTTAGTGAATTTAAGGAAAGTACTGTGAAAATTTGATTAAATTTCAAAGGTGATACACTCTCTATGCCCAACCCCCTCCCCTTAATTTAAGTAACTGTACAAGGTAGTGATCAAAAAAGGATTGCCTTGTTGAAATTAGAGTTTGTAGTTAATACTTACAATGCTATGTTGTAGGATCCTTTTCTTCCTGTAGAGTCTTGGTGATTTAGATTTGCGGGTGCAAGCTTAAGCTGTGTGAGTTTTAAAGGCGGTGTTGTCAACACACTACTGTTGTGCTGAATGAAGAGCTGAATGAAGCAATGGCAAAACAGAAGTCTACTTCTGCTGTGGTAATGGGGAGCCACTTTGCCACTTGGCAAGCAATATTTCAGTCAACTCCGAGTGCCATTAGCTTCTGGGGACTCAATAAGAGATGAACTACAACTGTCTGAGGGAAACTTCTGAAAAATCAGAAAGACAGGGAATGAAGTACTACTGATAGCTTAGTGGAAAGTGAGCCCATCAAATGAAGACATACAAGATACTGTCCTTGGTGGTTGTGCCAAAGATATTTGTATATTTGTTTTTTTCCATATATTATATTAAATACCTTTATTTTACTTTCAGCCAGCACCTAACCAAGTTACTTTTCATTTGCCACTGCACCGTTACTTTGCCATGTTTTTAAGTAAGGTAAGCACATGTTGTAGTTTTACAGAAGATGGAAATTCCCTATTGAATGTGATCATTCAGCACAGCATGTGCTTACTTTTGTTTCTAGGCTGTTAAATGCCAAGAACTAGATCTGGATACTATCTTGCCAGATCAGGAGATGCTGATGAAACTAATGATTCACCCACTTCAGATTCAGGTATGGGCAGACTTCTGACTTAACAATAGGAAGTATATCTTAATTGTGGAATATAAAAATAAGCCGTATATGACAATACTAACTGGAATATACTGAGTAGTTAGGGTAATGTCTTTTTTTTTTTTCTTCCTATTTCCAAAATTTAAAAAGTGTATTAGTTATCATACTCTGAGAAACATATGATAATCATATTTACTATAGCACTTACAAAATGGTAGCAAGAACCAATCCTTTGAAAACATAGAATTGTAATGTGACTAGAATGAAGTGCAGGCTCACAAGAAACCCGAATCTGGAAATTTTGTATTTTAAATTGAGAAATGAGTTCAGGAATGGATGCACAACATTTTTATTTGCAAATTTGGACTTACTTGTACATAAGTGGCAGTGAGTAGTATTTGTAATCACTGCTTTTAGATCTAAGCTAACTGTGATGCCTTAATTTTTGGTTCATTTTGGTTCCATGATGCCTTCATTTTGAGTACATTTCAAGATTTTAATGAACAACTACATATATAAATCGCTTCATTTGTCTTTGATTACTTTCATTGTCTGAAATATGCTCTCATATGAAAGTATGGTATCTATTTCATAAACTTGCAGTGGTTCTTTTAATCTCTCACTCTCCAGGAAAAGTAAATTAGTATTAAAAAATCTATGAAGTTGTAGTATGTATGTATATGTGTAATAATAATGAATAAAATGATGAGAGGGCTAGAGCACCTCTGCTATGAAGACAGACTGAGAGAATTGGTGTTGTGCAGCCTGGAGAAGACTCTGGGGCAACCTTAGAGTAGCCTTCTAAAGGGGTCTACAAGAGAGCTAGGGGCAAACTTTTTATCAGGGCCTGTTGCAATAGAACAAAGGTAATGGGTTTAAACTGAAGTAGGGTTGATTTAGATTACCTATAGTAGCTTTTTTACTATGAGGGTGGTAAAACACTGGTGCAGGTTACCCATGGAAGTGGTAGATGCCCCATCCCTGGGAGCATCCAAGGTTAGACTGGATGGGTCTCTGAGCAGCCTGACCTAGTTGAAGATGTCCTTGATTATTGTAGGGTGGGTTGGGCTAGATGACCTTTAAAGGTCCCTTCCAACCCAAACCATTCTATGACTCTCCAAGAAAGCCACAGAGGGACTTCTTATAATGACATGTAGTGACAGGACAAGGGACAACAGCTTTAAACTGAAAAAGAGTAGTTTAGATTAGGTATCACAGAGACATTTTTTACTGTGTAGGTGGTGAGACACTTGAACAGGTTGCCCAGAAAAGTCATGGATACCCCATCCCTGGAAGTGTTCAAGGCCAGAGTGATTGGGGCTTTAAGCAACCTGTCTAGTGGAAGGTGTCCCTGCCCATGGCACAGGGGTTGGAAATCTTTAAGGTCCCTTCCAATCCAAACTGTTCTATGATTTCTATATTTCTGTAATAATATACTGATGATCTGCTAACATTGAACCAAGTAGCTGACATCCCTGAAATGTTTGTAACTTTTTATTTTCCTTGAACAGGCAAGTCTTTCTGAAATTCACAGCAATATGTGGGTTAGAAATGGTCTACAAATTAAAGGACAGGCCATGACTTATGTGCAGTCTCATTTCTGCAATTCAATGATTGATCCTGACATTTATCTGCTGCAAGTAAGTTACGTTTTCTGAGAAGCCAAGCCAATATTATTTACCCACAAACTATTGAATAGAATTAATTTAATAAAATTAATTTACTTTCTTTCTACAGGTCTGTGCCTCTAGGCTGGACCCAGATTATTTTATTTCATCTGTTTTTGAAAGGTAGGACTAAAAGATGAATGCTCTTGTTCAATGTTGTGCTAGGTGTTGTGTTAATTTATAGCATGTAATAGAAAAATTGCATATCCGGTACTTCTCTTCAGTGGTACACCTCTCCCTAGCCAGCACTAACACTTACCTGAGGGCTCTACTGAAAGAGGTATCTCTTGATTTTAAACAGCATTGGCTTTTGATTTGCAGTGCAGTAGTGAAGCTTTAGATATTTGTTTCCTGAGCCTCTTTAGGGTTTTTTAAGTTTCATACATGTTCATATACTAGGATATTCTCTCCTGAAGAAGTAGGTAGCTAGAGCTGCAGTAGTAAGAGATACAGGATGTTTACTTTCCTGGAAAAAAAATCAGGGTTTGAAAACCGATTAATATGCATTAGTTTTTTTATGTTGATAAATATAAGGTGTTTTCATGTGGAGTGAATATCACTGTAGCACATTCCATATATAGTTAAATAAAAATTGAAATTTAAGAAGAGGGTTTTCATGTATGTCTGTTTGCACTTAGGGTTTTCATCTGGGCTTTTGTATTTCATTTTATGTTGTGAGTGCTATCCTGAGTTTATGAGTATATTTCACATTGGTGTCTTAATGGTGGAGAATGATGTTTATGACTTTACTGTTCGCTATGTAGATTTAAGGTGGTAGATCTGTTAACGATGGCATCACAGCATCAAAATACAGTTCTTGACTCAGAGCACGAAAGGTCCATGCTGGAAGGAGCCTTAACATTTTTGGTCCTTTTGTTAAGTCTTCGTTTACATTTAGGTAAGAGTCACTGCTTTAGGAATACTTGTATGTAAGTAACATTATTACACCTCCATTTATATTCAGCACTTAGTAGCTGCCTTAAAGCTGTTTAACCATATAGTAACGTAAAGCATTCACCACTTGGTTTCATCTTTGCCAGTTACTGAATTCTAATCCCTTTTGAATTAGAAATAGATGTAATACGTAGAAATGGAGAAAAATGGCTTTAATGGAAGTGGCTGATTAGTGTAGGTGATCACATGAAGATTCTATATCTTTTCCAGAAAGGCAGCAGTTTGAGTTTGTACTTGTATTTTCTGATTGAGATTGTGCCTTTCATAACATTTGCACGCCCCCCTTTTTTTCCTCCTGTATTTTTATAGCACTGTAACATTACTTAATTTGTATCATATTTGACATGCTTTTAATGTCAAATGAAAACTGAATGTGTGTTTTAAAATCATGCTATTTTAACAGCTTTTTACGTTTCTTTGTTTCAGGAATGACAGATGATGAGATCCTCAGAGCGGAGATGGTAGCCCAGCTCTGTATGAATGACAGGACACACAGTTCATTATTGGATCTCATATCCTTGGAATATATTAACTGATGTGCATGAATGAGAATGACAGGTGCCTGGATAGTAGTGAGACCTAAACAACATGGTTTTAGCTTACAAATTAAAAAACTGTGTGAAGGTGTGTTTGCATGTACTTACTTGCAAAGGCATTTGCTCCAATTTTGGTTTTTCTTGCAATAAATGCAATACTTTTTAATAGTTTAAATTAGTTTTGTTACAAAATGCCGTACTGGTCTTTTTATTATTTTTCTAATACTGCAAAAGTCAGTGTTTTAGGTGTGAGGTAAAATGTGTGTTTTCCAATGACATTGTGGAAGGTTTAGCCAAGCATCACATTTGTCTGGATTTGAGCCTTTGATTTTTGCTAAGTTTATGCCAGTATAAAAAGAAGCCATTCTACATTATATGCCTTTGCTATCAATAGCTGAAAATGCCAGTAATAGCAATCCTGCATGCTTTGGCGTTAGAGTGAAGTGCATGTGTTATGGGGCAAAGAATAGCAAACTCTTAAGAAGTCCCTCTGCACAGCCGTACAGTTCGTGTCCCAGACAGCTGGCTACAAATACACAGGTTTTCCTGCTATCACTCTTAGGTTGTGTAAGCAAATTAAATAGCTTGTCGTGGTTGCATAGAAGAGCTTGCAATCCAGGGATAGGCATTGAGCAAAAAGAATAGGAATACAAAGATAGGAAGGGATGAGATTGAGACTAATAAATACATAATAAGAATTATTATGGTCTAGTAATTTAGTCACTTAAGTATGTAAAATAAGTGATTACTTAGAACAATTCACTTAAGTGAATGACAGCTATGTAAAATAAGTGAATCATTTATATAAGCAATCACTTATCACTAAGCAGAAGTTCACTTACTTGTAAGTGCTGCTTGTGTTTTAGGGTATTGTCAGTAGGTCAGTTAAGTATTGCTACCAAAAATGAGAGCTGTCCAATCTGAGATGCAGAATTACTTACTATGTTTACGGATCCTGAGCTATTTGCTTGCTTTTTCTGCACTTAGCTGTAAATGCAAAATATTCTCCTTATGAAGAGAGACAAAGTGTTTGTAAATAGAGGCAATTACAGAAACTTTATATACATTACAGGCAGTGTTTTTTATTTCTCATTAAGTACTAACATCTTGAGCCAAGCATGTAGGAAGTCTTGCATTAAAGTGTTTAATATCCTGGCTGAGAGGCTTAGATTCTCTTCAGCAGTAGCTACTGTTCAGCAGCTGGAGCATACAGACCTCTTGTGGTAAGCGCAGAGCACTGCTGAGATGTGGTCTGAAATGACTGACTGAAAATGTCAAGAGGGGAGTGAAATGCTGTGCCTGCAACTAAATTAACTTTGCTCTCCTTAACCCAAACATTACATTCCAGAAAACCCCAATCCTAAAAGTGGTATTATTCCAGGAAGCTTAAGCTTTGAATCAGTCCTGTCAGCAGTTGCTGACTTTAAAGCCCCTGTTTTTGAACCTGGAGGTTCTATGCAACAAGGAATGTATACACCTAAAGGTATGGTAATCAGTGTTCTCTTGTAACATACTCAGTGAGAAGATGCCTAACCATGGTTTGTTTGGTTTTGTTGTAGTGGGTTTTTTTTCCTTAAAAAAACCCAAAAAGCAAACCCAGCCTACCAGTGTTGAAAACCCCACTCCATCCTCCCCACGAAGAAGCCAAACCTACCACCACCACCAAAACCCCACAAAACTTACTTTTTCATTATTGTCTATTGCTTGTATTTAAGAGCATTGCCAGAAACTGTGAATAGTCTTTAATAAATTGATTTTGATCTAGAGTGAAAATGAGCTTCTCGTATTAATCAGGTACTCTCAGAAAGCAAAGGAAAATGGAGGAATGAAAAATTATCTTACTTGCATTTTACTGATCTGCATACTTAATTCTTCATGTGATTTAAATAAATCTGATGTATATTTAGTAGCATTTAGAACTGTTTGCACTAGTGAAATGTCAATTGTAAAGATACTTTCTTTGAACTTCTCCACCTTTTCATTATTAAAGATACCATGATACATGGTTCTTTATTTTATGTTGCTTAACTATATTAGTATCCTGTAACATTTTTCCAGTCAGTAGTGAGGGTCTAGAAAAAAGTTCAGGCTAGACTTGTTACAGAATATTGTTCTAGAAGTCTACAATGCATACAGTGCAAAAATGACAAGTTTCTTTCCCTGACCAGCTTGTCATCTAAATGGGACTCAACACAGCATTGGTATATCAAAGGAGAGAAAGAATTTAAGAACTCAGTGTTCCATTACTGTGTCCTGTCACTGAGCAGATAAGCCTGTAGAAATCTGAAATGCTCCATGTGCTCTGGTTGTGCTTCAGGCTAATGGCAAAGCTGAAGAGGGATTAACTCCTTCTTCCCCTGCACAGCTTCTATGAGAACTGGGAAGGTTAGGGTCTGACAGTGTTGAAACCATCTGGTTTATAATATTTTGTGGATTTTTTGAGGGGAGTTGTGGTTAATGTAGGTACTAATATTGTAATAACTTGTTTGCCAGGTTTTGTACTGGGAGGTTGAAGTGTCAGTAAAGCTCTTTTATACAAATTAACAACTAGTGAAGTAATTTTGTAAAACCAAAGTTTTTGGAATTGATTCATCTTGGTTCCATGATGTGTAATTAGGCAGCTTAAAGTTATTTTAGATACATAGGTGTTATTTTAATGTTATGTAAATTGCATTTCCTTGTGTCCTCTCCAGTTTCTGGAGCTAATGACATGCTGGTCTTTTTCATAACACAATATGAAGGAAAAAGAGATGGATTATGCTGTTTTTAATTCTAGCACTTTATATTTAGGGAATCTAGTGCTAGATTACAGTTTCTGGGGTTTTTTTTGTATCTAGGGTTTTTGGTTTTTTTTTTTAACTTAGGTAAACAATTTATTCCAGAGGCAAACTGTGTTAAGTATCTCATCTGTAGCAGTGAATACTGAAGTGATTTGTAACACTGTACAGATCCCCTTTTTCTTAAAGTAATAAAAGTTGAAAAATCTTCTGCATGAATAAAAGCTGATATGGCTTTCTTTACCCTCTTAAGTGTTCATATTCTCCGTAAGACTGTATAGGTTCTCAAACCCTTTGCTTTTAAGAATTGTAGTTTGTGGCCTGTCACAGTTAAAGCAAGTCATGGTCAGATCCATTCCCTCTAATCCTCTAATACCTTATTTCCCTAAATTTTAGGGGGATGGAATCTACTTTATGTTCCCAGATCCCTAGATTTTGCTGCCACTAACCATTAAATAAACCACAATCAACCCAAACCGACTTCCAAAGCTAGGTTCTTTCTACACACTGTAGATTTGTGTGCTGAAGATGAACTGTGTGTTGTGTGCATTTCCAATATTCACTGTATGGCTCACTCAGTCCTTTTTTCTCATTATGCATTAGCAGCCCAAAAAAGCTTGGTGTGTGTTTCAGACTTCAGTACTAAATTCTGTTCAGAAAAAATGTTTTCTTTTTCTCAAGCTAAATTTGATCATATTTCATACATAATGGAAACTTTGCTCAGTGTTCTCTCTCAGCAGTCTGTGAGGATATCTGTAGAACTGTTAGCCTTAGCAGGGGTTAATATATAAAGGATAGACCACTGTGTAGGAGTATAGACACTTGTCTTCCTCCCTGGGGAAAATTAATCTCTGAAGTGTGGTAAAGCTGCTTATTTCTGCCTGTGGAAACTTTGAAGAATGCTGTAAGCACTTGTGTTGGGTTACGCCTGCTGGTGGAGCTAAAATTCCGTATCCACTGGCTTCCTTCCTTGTTTTAGGGTCATTTGATCTTGCCTTCATTTTTTTGTGTTATGAGAGCTAAACACTTCAAAACGTTTCACAGAATTAGTGTCTTCATTTGGCTTTAGATTGGAACTTAGTTTTGTTTTTTAATAACTTGTAAATTAAAAAAAACAAAAAAAAAGACCACCAAATGGGGTATTTTATAGACTGTTTAGACTTTTCTGTTTGTGATTGCTCTGAAAAGCCACTCTGGATGTCACTTTAGAGCTACTAAATTAAACAGATGTAACTAAGATTTCAATGCTAAAATGATGCATAGATATTAGTTATAAAACAAAGGCATATATGTAAAGGATTGATCACAAATATTATTTGATACTAAGCTTGATCATTTTTGATACTGAACAAGAAATTGTGGTGTTGTAGCAATACTGTTCACTATACTTAATGGTAAAATATCATCTACCTGCTAACTGCTCCACAGTCTACTTCCTACTTTCAGGAGGGCTTGTGCTTTTCCTGTACCAAGTGAAAAATAATGTAAACCATTTCTTACATGTACTTGGAAAGGAAAGAGAGCAAAACAAGATGCCTCCAGAAATGATGTTTTGGGGGTTGCTTAGTAGACTGTTATATTTTTGTTGTGAAACCAGTCAAAATTTTGCAAAAATATATTTTTCTATTTTGATAAATAGTGGTAATTATTAGTATAGAAAGTATTACTAGTAAGAATTATTATAAATGGCTGCAGTTTGCCAGGAAAAGTTTATATAATAGAAGTGACATAATTAAAGCTAGTTATGAAGAGAATCTAGAATAAGTGGTAAGGTTTTTAAAGAGAATGTTAACATGTAATTTCTTTTGAACAACAGCTCAAGTTTGGGATAAGGAATTTGACCCTGTCATGGTAATACTTCGAACAGTTTACCGTAGAGATGTGCAGTCTGCAATGGACAGATACACAGCATTGTAAGTTGGATCATTTTTAGAAATGCATCATATTGTTGCTCATTCCACAACAAACCTTTTGTTTTCACTGCCTGGTAATGCTAATCACTTTATCAGTGTTTTGAAGCCCCAGATTTGTTCTTGAGTAAATTGTCTATAAATTTACAAGCAATATCAGGGTTTTGGTTATCTTAGTCTGTTACTCTTCCGTAAATGTTTAAAAATACATCTGAAGGGCCACAGACAAGGTAACGGTGTCATCACAGATAAAATATTTCACCAAATACAGTGTTTAAAATCAGTTACAACTTACTTGAAGGAGTCATCTATTTTTAGTTAGTTTACTCTTAGGTACGCAAAGCGAAGCTTATCTATAGCAATGGCAGGTTTCTACATTGTTGCAGTGTTTAATAGTATTTCAACGTTTAACATTTGTTTCAACAGCTTGAAGCAAAGTGGCAAATTCCCTGGAAACCCATGGCCTCCTTACAAGAAGAGAACACCACTACACCCAAGTTACAGAGGTCTCATAAAGCTTTTGCACTGTAAAACCCTGCACATTGTGCTCTTCACACTTCTTTACAAGGTATAGTCATGATTTGCATTAAGTGCATTGGTCTGCTTCCACATTTTTTACAAAAGTTCTTGGAAGCATGATTTTTTTAAAGTTTATTTGGAGTAGTCAGGTTCAATTTTATGTAATATTTTTGGTTTTGGTTTTATTTTTTAAGTCTAGTGTGAGGTTTTTTTCCTACCACTTTGATTATTTCATGAATGATTGTTTCATATATATACACACTAAGTCAGTGCCCAAGTGGATGAATGATGATGTTCTGCTTTGAGGAACACTATATTAACCATCAGAGTTGCCATTCACCTTGTTCTTCTGTGTTAGTTTCGGGGAGCACAATGGCATGAGTGGAGTTCCTTTGGCTCCTATTGCAGAATTTGAAATTCAAAAATGTACCACTTAGATGGCTTTAGATCCTCAGCATCAAATAAGTCTCATAACTGCAATTGTTTCTAACATCACTTCCCAAATACATTCTGGCTTTTAATAATGTTATAGCAATTGTTGTTTTGGGGTAGTTGGTGCTTTTAAGTTATGTTTGGTTTTATCTTTGATAGCTGGCTGCTGTCTTTAAGAGAAGCACATCCTTTTTGAAAAGTCTATTCATCAGAAAATGGACTTTGTACTTAGAAAGTGTTTTCAAAGCAGTGTGTTGCAGAGGCAGATGAGGGACTACAAAAAGTGGTTCGTTTGAGTAGTGCTCATCCTGGGCAGACTTTTCCTTTTGTGCTCTTTTAAGGGCTCCCAGCTTACCTAAAACTCATATTTTGTTTCACTGTTAAATTTTTGTTGAATAGAAAAAGATTTGTTGTACTGCAGGAAGGCTGGTGAAGGAAAGGAGAGCTTGGGACTACATAGAAGATCAAATAATATTTTGACATGGAACAAAAATGGCGAATATAGGGAAGCAATGCATCATCTTTTACTGTCTTGCTTGGGGGTCTTTGGCCACTTTTTCTCTTACTCCATTAAGAACCTTCAAAGGCTTAAGTTTTGAGAATCTTAACCATTACTGGGTTGCTGTTTTAGCAACCAACTTTTCCACCAGATTTATGGATGGTGGAAAATATATAGTGGTTGATTCTGTGGGTTGGCTTAAATAATGCATACTCTGTGAAATTTTGCCAATTCATGACAGCCTTTATTATATCTCTTGGCTTTTGGGACTTCCTGTGGAAGAACAGTAAAATATATCCGGTGATGTTACTTTTCGGAAGCGTTGGTCAATACGACTTTTGATTCTGACTGGTACAATTGCACATGCTCTTCATATTAGCATAATACTGAGTCCCCTTTTTAGTTAAATAACCTCTATCATCTCAGATTTGGTTGGGTTTGATTAAATCATCTGCTCAGTCATTTTTTAGAAAAGCTGTTGTAAAACAATGGTTTTTTAAGAACTTTATCTCTCTGACATTTCTAATGGCTTTATCTACTTAGAAAATTCATCCATTTGAAACCAAGTCGTATTTCAAACTTTACTAGGTTACAGTCTAAATATACTAATTTGTATAGTAATCTGTCTACAGTGAAATTTTAAACACATTTTCTCACCCACTTTTTTTGGTAACTTGCATTTTTTTTCAATCTTCTTTCCTTTAATTCAGAATATTCTCAAGAGGAAAGTTGTCCCGGTTTTTAATTTTAGCAGTACTGGTTCTTCCTCTCAAGGCATTGAAAGCTGTGCTAGAAAAAAGATATGGACATTTATTAATTTAAAGATGAGGTTGTTTATTATTTGTAATAAAAAAGATGATGTGAAGGCGGTTGTGAACTAAATTAATTTTAACCCTTCTGGTGTTCCCAGTTATGCCAGCACCACTCAAAGGACTAGGACTTCTTGAGACCTTTGGTGATTGATCACATGAAAAGGGGAGGGAAGGCTTGGAGCAGCTCTTTGCATGTAACTGGCAGGAGTGGTGTCTGTGCAACTTTACTGCCACTCTGGTGTTAAAGTAAATCACAGCTTGAACTAGTAATAGCTTTAATGTACAAATTTGTTTGACGGGAAAGATGTAAAATTAA
Source organism: Corvus cornix cornix (assembly GCF_000738735.6). Taxonomy (NCBI): domain Eukaryota; kingdom Metazoa; phylum Chordata; class Aves; order Passeriformes; family Corvidae; genus Corvus; species Corvus cornix. The sequence continues at coordinate 19,881,342 of NC_046337.1, forward strand.
ATTTTGCTTTTGTGGTGATGATCAATGGTTAGGCTTTTTCTAAACCTTAAAATAATTTTTCATCAAATTAAAAAGCAAAAAACCAAAAAACACCCACAAAAACTGAAGAGTCCATAATGTATTATCCAGAACACTCTTCTTTAAGTTTAGATGTACTGAAGCCTTAATCTTCTATGATGTGTTTCTTTTCCTACCTAGATATTAATGGATCATCAGAATTTATCAGAGCATGTGCTTTGCATGGTTTTATATTTGATTGAGCTGGGGTTGGAAAATTCTCCTGAACAAGAATCAGATGAAGAGGTAAGAACAAATACCATCTTATTCTTCAAAATACAAAGGTTTTTTTAAATGATACAGTATTCTTTAAAATTAGATTTTACCATAGAAGTCAGAATAAATCTTTATTAACTTATATAGGGAACAACTAATAAAAACAATAAACAAAAACAAAGTGTTTTGAGGAAGAGTATGGTACCTTGTTATGCTTTTCAGCAGTTCCTCTGTTTGTAATCCAGCAATGCAGATTGATTAGATCTTTACTGCATTGTAAAATAGCTCTAGAAATTGTGCAAAGACATTTTAAATCATCGAGTCTAAAATTCTCTAAATTTTCAGCTGAAACTGTTATCACTGAGCATTTTATTGTGAAAGATCTGGATCTTCTAAAATATGTGAATTAGTCAGAATTTTAATTGTACTTTTGATGACATTTGAATATAAAGAACCATTATTTTTGTGATTCCAGATTCCCTTATATTAGCTTAGGCTTTTTTTACTGATCAACAGTGCTTTTGGACTAAGAATTTGCCACATTTTTTTCCAGAGACTGACTCCTCTATAGTTCTGAATTTTTTTATTGATCTTAGATTGTACAGCTTTGGATTACTCGATGGAGTTCTTTTTACTTCTGCTAGCTATCACTAATGGCTGTATTTGATTATATTAAAATAAAATATTTAGACTTATGTATTTATCAGCCCTGGGGTCCTCACGGGCCTCACGTCAGTCATCAAAATTTTTAAGAGGTATATTAGTTTTGTTGAGGTACATAATGTTCAACACACTGTTCCTATCTCATGGAGACATTATGGCCTCTGTAATACAGTTATAAAAGCAGCACAAATTATTTTAATACATAAGAGAAAATATACCAGAGTTTTCTTAATTGTTTTAGGAATCTGCAGGTAGACAAGAGCGTTGCCATGATAGTTGGTTTCCAGGTAGTAACTTGGTTTCTAACATGCGTCACTTCATTAACTATGTCCGAGTAAGAGTACCAGAAACTGCTCCTGAGGTGAAGAGGGAACCACCTGCAAGTACGAGTTCTGACGGTTTAGCTTCATCACAAGTAAGTAGATAAAAATACTTGATTCTCTAGGTTAGTTTAAGTTATTGGCTGCGTTGGCATTTTTGTTAGTTTTGTTACTGTTTTTATGAATTTCTTAGGGTAGTTTTCCTTCAGTTATTTTTCCTATATGTAGTGATAGCAGAAATTGAAGTTATTTCAAAAGGTCCCTCCTTCCAAATGATGTATTTAATGACTTTTTTTGTCCTCAATCTACCAGAGTTCAAGGCGGAAGAGCCTCCAGAGAGAGGTAGATCTGTGTGCAGTTTGTTCTAAGCAATTAACTAGCAACATGGCTTTAATTGTGCTCACCTTAACATTCAGTGGAATCTTCTAATTTTCCTGAATTTCCTTTTAATTCATATTGCAAGGAGTCATGCTTTTTTCATGTTCTTGATGGTAATCTTAGGCAGTAGACTTTTAAGCAATAAAATGCCTTCACATTTTTAATACGTATTTGGAAATAAAAGCTTCCTATCAAATATAAAACGTCATTGATAGCTTACTGCTTGAGCTTTGTGTTTAGGCCTGTTTGATCTTGCCAAGATACTACTAACATTTAATAATGTAGAATAGTCTTAGCTTTCTTGAGTCTAGGTAAGTTTAACCTTACATTGAAAGTGCATTTGAAATGATTAATAGCAATTTTTTGTTGTTGTTGTGAAAACAAAGGAGTGTGTAAGTGGTGGGATCCTGAAAGATCGATAGCCAGTAGATTATATAATCTGTATGTCAGTGTTGCTTTTGTGTCTATTGTATACAGCACTTCAGATTACTATGTGCCAGATGTGGCAAAATACAATGGATATTTCTTTTGCATGTTCATGTCAGAAAAATAGACAAAATCTAAAGTAGGAAGATGGCATGAAATAGGTTAAAACATAAAGAAGGTAGGTGAGATGTTGGTCAGAATCCCATCTTTATATTTGTTATCTCTTAATTGCCCAGCCTTCTGAGGAGGAGGGGGTAAGATGTTAGTGTGCTGAATTTTGTGTTCAAAACATTGAAGAAATACCTGGATTCAGTGTATGATGTATCTGGTACTGCAAGCAAGAGTAGTATAAGATAGAGAGATCTAAATGGGCTCTGTCATTAATGTAACTGCACTCATATGCTCACATGCCCTGGATAGCGAATTCTGCCAGCAATAGGGGTATGGGGCTTCTGGATCTTACCTGATAAACCCAGACAAAATGGACAATGTCCATGGGGATGTGTGGGCTTACCTGTATTCATCTGTGTGACATCATGAGTTATATTGTGCAACAGTGCTCAGTAGACTTGAATAAAGGTATTTAAATGACATAAAGATACTGGAATTATTACTGTTGTAGAAAAACTAAGGAAATATTACTTGGATAACAAAATTGTAAGTTAGACTGGAGTAAAACCAGTTGTTACTTGTTTTGGTATGGATATTTTCCTTTGGTACTTGGTTTTTTATGCAGTCTCATATAACAGACTTGTACAAAAATACAGTATGCAGGCTTAGTATTTTGCTATCCTGATTTTCAGTACATTTTGGGAGCAGAGAAGAATCTTTAAGTTTTATGCTTTTCTTCCTAGCTTCAAATATTTTCTATAGTTTTAGAAATGTGTGTTGTTTATACTTGTATTTTTGCAAATTAATCATGATAATTTTTTCCCTAAGAACTCAGGGACAGCTCAAGTGTTCAGTTTGGTCGCAGAACGTAGAAAGAAATTTCAGGAGATCATCAATCGGAACACCAGCGAGGCAAATCAGGTGGTGCGGCCCAAAACATCAATGAAATGGTCAGCACCTGGTGCAACTCCACAGTTAACCACAGCCATTCTAGAAGTCAAGGAAAGCATACTGTCTTTGCTGATTAAATTGCATCACAAACTCTCAGGAAAACAAAACTCTTACTACCCCCCATGGCTCGATGATGTGGATGTTTTAATCCACCCAGAAATTCCAAGATACTCTCATGGAGATGGGATGACGGCAGTAGAAAGAATTTTACTGAAAGCTGCTGTACAGAGCAGATTGAATAAACGTATAATTGAAGAGATTTGCAGGAAGGTGACACCTCCTGTACCACCAAAAAAGATTAGTTCTGCAGAGAAGAAAACTCTGGATAAAGAAGAAAGGTAACATTAATAACAAGATAAAGGGGCAGTAGAAGGACAGTGTATGTTGTGCATCTATTGATTGATCTTTAGGGTTTTGTATCAATTACATACTAAAAGAATGTCTTAATTCTACAGTTCCCTTTATCTGAATTGAATATACATGATTTACTGAGGAAGAATATGCACCTTGCTATTTTAGATCTTTAAATCAGAAGATTTTAATAATAATTTTATGTGATATATATACTCATCCTTTATGTTGCCATTTATAAAACTCATACATACAAAGGTGTAGAATTAACATTGTGTTAGCTTTTGTGGCTTAACCTGAAGATAAGTTAGAATTTTTATTTGTGCTGTCTGTTCATTCACATGCACACATTGCACCATGATTGTTTGGGGGTTTTGTTTACTATATATGGGTTTAATAATTCTACCTTTTCTGCTTGTCTTACCCATTCAATTTTAAAAGTATGTTTTTAACTTTTTTTATAATTCTTACTTTAAAAAAAACAAAGTTTGTATTTTCATATTATGTGGCCTGAAAACTTGTGTGCCAGATGTCTGTCTTGGGCTGAAATTTTTTTTTGGAAAAAGCTTGGACAGTTTTGATTTTAATTTGGGACATAATGAGTCCTGAGAGCCCCCAGAATACTAGCAGTTTTGAGACTAAATGCAGAGACCCTGCTTCGGTTCTGCTTTCAGCAGATGTTGTGTTGGCGTGAGAGTCCTATGGAAGAGGAATCAGCTAGGGGAGAGCAGCTAGAGCTGAGAAGAGAGGTGAAAGCTGGAAATGACAGGGATAGTAGTGAAACTGGGCCTGGAAGGAGAAATCTTGTGGTCAGCGTACCTGTGAAAAAAAGAGAAGATGCCAGAGCAAATGATTAGTTGATGTGGGAAGACTCAAGCTGGCAAGTGGGAATATTATGAAGATATATGAAGAATTGGGTTGTTGGGACAAAAGTACTCAGAGAAGAGTAGCAAATGAAAAAAACCACCAATTTTTAGTTAAAATCTCAGTGGGGAAGAATGTGGTCTTGAGAGTTAGTAGGAGAAGAGAATGTGGAATAGGAATGCAAATGTCTGGAGGCTTTGAATGAGACAGTTTGACATTTGGGGGATGTCATAAACTCAGCTGGAAAGAAGAGTTGGCTGGAGTGGGAAGAGACTGACACTTGGCTGGTGCAAAAGACTGGAACATGGTATTTGAAGGGAGAGGACGGTGGAGAGTGTTAGAAGGTTGGGGCACAGAAAGTGGGGAGCTCAGGTCAGAGTACTTGCTACAGTAGCTGAAATAGAGAGCATAGGCTGGAATGGACAAGAAGACAATGGAGTGCTTGTTCATGCAGTATTTTGAAGGGTTTATGTAACCAGACTATGTAGTTATGGTTCTAGAAATTTGGGTAGAAAAGTGCAGTCGTCTGATCCAGTTGGTTTCTGGATTACCTTTATTTTTCTACTATTTTTATTTGTTTGAAAATAAATTTTTCATTAAATTCTCTGTGATATATCCAAGGCCTACACTGTACTGGAAAGTTACACATAAGAATATGGCAAATAGATTTAGTATATTCATATGTTACATACTTTACAAAGTAAAATTATTTTTGTCTCGCTAGTGTTTAATAGTTTAATTTTCAACATTGCTTGTAATGGTTCGTTCAATGAGAGAAATAGCCAAGGTTTAGCATGTAAAATTGCTAATCAGAAAAGTCAGAATGAATAGCTGCTTTAGATAAAAGACAGCTACATTTTGGGCACCTAATCATTATTGTGGTACTCAATAGTGCTAGAGTTATGTACAGGGGGAGCACAGGCATCAATGAAACAAGTAACTTTTCATATAGTAAAGGGTAAGGTCATTCCTTTTCCCCATTAAAAGGATGTGGTGTTTTTAAGGGTCTATTGGAGGCACACTAAATTTTCAGTTAAGTTTGTGGGCTTAAGCAGTGGTGAAAGTGAATGTTTCCCATTCTTTGTTGTTCTGAGTGATTATTATTTTCTTCTCAAATTTATAATGATATTGGAGGACCCATGAAGTTTATTAAAGGACAGTGTGATAACTGAAATTACTAAATTCATAGAGTGTTCATAAAGCCAGGCTGCAATTTTTACTGTTTTGATTGTTTTGTTTTCTTTTTCCCCCCAATTCTGATTTTGTATCCATGAAGACTGAGCAGACTGTGCACATTAAGCAATTAGTTTTTTAGCTTATTTCAATATATAATGGCATCACTCAGGCAATGGATTGTTGCCATAGAAACTGAAATACAGAACTAGAAGCAAGCTTGAGCTGCTTGCAGTACTTTTTCAATTGCAGTGTCATATTCCCATGGGCCATCATGGAAAATTACTGAGCTGTACTGAATCTGTCAGAGTTTGTTTATATCTTCTTATTAAATGCATCTATTTACAGTCACTCTGCTTTTAGTCAAGGTGTTTATTGAGAAATTTCCAGGGAGAAATAAATAAAACCAAGTCTAATGAATGCCCTGGTCTGATCCTCAGAATAATGAATCTTAGTGATATTGTAAATAGAAGTTATTTTGAGAAATGGTGACTGTACAATGTAGCAGATATATGGGCAGAGATATTTGGGTCTTTCAGTTGTCTTTAAGAAAACAAGTTAGAAGCTTTGACTTACAACCAGGTCACCTCAGGATGACAGGTTACATTATACGAGCTGCTTTGGGCTTGTGCATGCCAGTTCCTGTGCCAGGACACTGATAATCAGATGGTGCTTGAGACTAAATGACTCACCCATCAGGGTATCAGACACCAAGTGATGTTTTTAAAGCTCATGTTAGTTATCTAAATCATCTCTGAGCAGTGTAAAAAATGCATTGTAAATGCTGATGCACAGAATTTGTAGCTATGATAGAGCTTCTGTAGCTGCACAGAGGGAACTCTGTGGGGAGGTGCTGTGTAAACCCCTCAGCTGAGGGTATGTTCTGTGTGGTGTGCAGCTGTGGTGTAGGGCTTTTGTTTGGTTTTCCCACTTTCAGTGTCCCATTTCCTCTATTTGTAAACTCATGTCAAAGTAAGGAAAATTAATGTTTATTTTCTTTATCTTTTTACATCCGTCAATATTCCTCTACCCACTGCAGTATATATTTATATAGGGAGTTGTATAGCTGGTCATACAGCCTTGTACAGGTCACTGATACAGTTTAAATAGAAGGATAGACAAGAATAAGTCTCTAATGTCTTCCATTTGTAAATCCAGAGCTGTGACAAACAATGAGGAAAAAGTTAGTGAAGTCAGCTTGGCTTCAGGGAGATATGGGCTTTTAATCTGGACGTAATCTCAAGGTACTTTAAATCCCAGTATAAAGCTGTTGGTGGCCAGAATCTTGGGTGGAAGTGGGGGAGAAGGAACCACTGTGAGCAGCCTTAGCTGGAAAATAAATTACTCGTAATTGTTTCCCTTGCCATCAATCTTGATATTGAAAGGGAGTGAGGTAGGCTTTTATTATTATTGTTATTATTAACTTTCAAATGTTGGTTTCTCACAGGAGTACTCATTTTTGTACAAATGACATTGCGCTCTCTTTTTCTGCCCATGTGTAAAAGAGAAAAAAGTTTCAAGACTAAGCTCTTGGGTTCCTTTTCTTGCAATGTTTTGGCCTAATCTGTTAAAAGATCTTTTGGTGAACACCTTTGAAGGGTGTTTTAGGACAGAATTTTATTCATTTTTTTCAGACTCAAAAGAAAGTAACACTAATTTCTTAAAAAACTCCACTTCTAAAGCAAGAGATTCCTTTTTTAGGTTTGGAAATTATTCCTTTATGTTAACCTTAATTTGGAGTGATACTGTTTAAGGTGGTAAACCTAATCAGCTTAACATTATAAAGTATTTTTTTTGCTCCATTATGTATGCTTATTTTTTCTTCTTCCCCCTTCTTTCACTTAGACGACAGAAGGCTAGAGAAAGGCAACAGAAATTGTTGGCTGAATTTGCCTCAAGGCAGAAAAGCTTCATGGAAACTGCCATGGATGTTGGTAAGTTTTTGTGTTGTTGACTGCTTGCTTTTATGTATTTTCCCACATGTTAGTATAAAGATTTTTACTCAGTTTAAAAAACAAAGGCACACACAAAAAACCCTCAACCATCAACTACCCAAACAAAAAGATTCTCCCCTCAGATTCCACTTTTGTATCCATTTGTTAACTTTATACTTCTTAAGAAGCTGAACTTTGTTTTATAGGACAGATACTACTGAATACATAATTGCTAAATAATAGATTAAATTTGTAGGACATAAATTTATTCCTAGTTTTTCTTAATATACAGTAGGTGAAATGATTAAATATGTGGTATGTTTTAAAGTATTTACCTTTAATATAAAATGTCCCCAAATTAATCTGTCTTTTTAAGACTGTGTTTTCTTTAATCTGTAATAATACAATTTAAGATTATTTCTCCATAGAGTCTCAAATTTTAATAAGGTTAAAAGTTTTTCCTTTTAAATGTAGTTATGGATCTAAGGAAAACATAGTTTTTGGATCACCTCACTTACTGTAAGTGGTAACGTATTCTACTTCAAATACTGGCTTTACAGCACAATCAGTTCTTGTTTTTTCTTGAGGATGAGTTCTTTCAGATTCTGCTGTGTAGAAGTGCATAATCCTGATTAGTTTGTGTTTAACTGAAGAATGGAAAATACTTTCGTCTTTTGAGCCACTTCATTGAAAATTAGCCCTTCTGAAAAATAAGAAAATGCAGGGATCTTCCCCCCCTCTTCCATCAAGTACCATGTGCTATGAAGTTTTGGTTTGGGTTTAAGCATTGGTTAGAAATATTTTGACAACTGTATTTGCTGAAAAAGTTTGTCTTTTGAAATTGTTAATTCCCTCCAGTTCATAGGTTGCTGAGATTTATTCATTTATACTTACTAAGGTTTTGGATACAGGAATCTTGGATGGGGCTCTGAGCAACCTGATCTAGCAGAACATGTCCCTGCCCACAGCAGGAGGGTTGGAACTTGATGATCTTCAAGATCCCATCCAACCCAGACTTTCTAAGATTCTATGAAATTAATCACTGTATATATGATGTTACATTTGGAGGGTGTGCAATACACATAATTTTTATCTCTGAACTTCGTATTGTAAGTCAGCATCATTAAATGGGTAGCTATTTCTTTGTAATCTGTTTGTTGAAGTAAGGAAGAAGGGAGGAAGAACCTTGCAGTTCTTCTTATTAAAAATTAAGTTTTTATACAGTCATGGCTAATTGAAAGTAACTGGGAAACTTTGATTCTTCAGTCACCTATATTTTGAATTCTTCGTATTGCAACTTTGATGGGGTTTATTTATGAAATCAGATTTATGTGTATATATATAGACATGGATATAAGATATTCCTGTCAATAGCTATATAGCTAATTTGTATATATACATAAATGTGCATAAGTACTTCCATGCATAAGCTTTATAAGCTATATTTAAGATAACTGCTTTGATTTGTGGATGAATCATAGTAGCTAAATCAGTAAATTACACAGCATTTATTTTTGTGAAGGACTGGGAACACTTAGCTTTTAGTTAATTAATACTAAATTCTCAGCTAGGCAGACCTGGGCCTTTGTGTTTATGATTGTGCATTAAAAAGTTCTTGGGCATGCAAGATTTAAATCGCTTGCTTCTTAGTATTTAAAGACTTAATAACTTCAGGTGCCTCAAAGTAAAGTGTAGTGTTTGTTGTCAATTGTACCAGGTTGTGCACAGCACTAGATAGAACCAACTTGATGAACTACATTTTCATGAAGTTATTCTACATAAAGACATTTGGCAACAACTTAATACAATTCCAGGCATTGTGTTACTCTGCCTTTTCACTAACTGTTTTCAGTGTCTTGTATGTTGACATTCTATTTTCTGACTTTGTTATGAAAATACACTGAATATAGTCCAGTATTAACTAGCTTTTATGTTCTGACTGGCATTAAAATAGCTTGCTGAGAGTAAGTTCATATACCATTATAGTGCATGGGGTTTGTTTTAAAATTTAGATTGATTTTTGCCAGGAATATTTTCTTCAGTTTGTTGAATCTAAGTGGTTTGTTTAGCTGTGAATTCAGTCTCTCTGTGTTACAGAAAATTACTGAAAATGTTGCAGAAACTATTGTTACTCTAATTTTAAAGCACATGACCCAGTTAGAATTCTGAGACTAGTCTTTCTGGAGTGATTCAATTTAAAACTACTCTTATGTAATTAATAGGTTTACCCTGAATTGTATCATAGCAGTGCTGAAATAGCTGTTTGAAAATAAAAAAATCCTTTCTTACTAAAATCAGTAAGAATTCATTCCCCTCTCACACAAAGTCTGTTACCTGTTACTTTTATTATAGATTGAAGGTCAGCAGTAGGTTTATTTCTTAATTTTGTTCACTTATTTTAACAGTATAATACTGTCAAAAATGCAGGGATGGTGAGGCCTCAGCTCCCTTGTTTTGTCACTGTTTTAGTTGGTGTCATTTGGGCAAGTTTATATTATTATCATCATCTATTAAAACTTTAACTATGAAAAGTAGATGTGATTCAATGGTAAAATGTGAGAACTGCTGTAATTGGTTTTGGGTATAGCATTTAAAAACTTCATAATGCCTTTCTATTGACAGTTGTAGAATATTGGAAATAGTCTAAAAATAAATGTGTGTAGGAAGAGATAGGAATACTGGAGACTAGCCAAAGTTTAAAGGTTATTTTATTAAAACCCATATACGTCATATATTTCTAAAGTGTTTAATAAAGTGGACAGAGGCACTGTTAATGCCCTGAGATACTCCTCTTTGATTGTTGGGATGCTGTAATGAAACGTGGCTTAAAAGGAAGTTACCTAATTACATGTTAATTATTCACTATTAAATGGGTCTTATTTTACCAGCAGAATTTATTTATTTGGATTGAAATACACAAATTCATTTGAGATTCTGAAAATAAAGGTTGGCATTTTCTTTCACATGGTTACTGTAGAAAAAATTCCAATTATGTAGCACTTCCCATTTGTGCCCCCTGTTACTTTCTATTTATATTCTGTGACATCTGCAGAACTGCATTGCCATTCAAGCTTGCCTGGAAGTAATTAGGTGAAATTTAGAAACAGTTATGTTAATGAACTAGGATAGAACAGCATCCACTGTGCTGTCTTTAGCTATTTGACTGCAGGATAAACAAAAAAAGGAGAAAAATAAAACAAGAAAAGTGCTCTAAGGAAAGCAAATAGAGCTCTTGAAATGTCTGAGGAGACTGTCCAGAGAGTCCAAAATGTGGACTCAAGTTTCAGCTCCAGAGGCCTTTCCAGCTCCTGGTTACAGCTCCTGGTTACAGCTCTTCTGAGCTCTTTGAGGGCACTGCCTCAGGGTGAGACCATGCTTTATCTTGTGATGTGGGACTCTGTGCAATAGATTTTTGAACCTTCATAACCTTCAGGAGGGACTTGATAAGAACAAAACTAAACCACCCAGTTCTAGGTTAATAGTAGCCTTTAAAAAATTACGGTGATACTTGTAAAGATCTGTCTTATCTGAATTTTATAAAAACAAAATATGATCCATTCCAGGCAAGCTGCCAAACTACTTACCCTATTGAAAATTTGTGAATTGGTTACGTTGTTAATTATAAATATTAAGATATCTTTCATTTCTTCAATAGTTTTCTTGTCTCTGAAGTGGCCAGTGGGATTTTTAGACTTTTTTAATGCATCCTGATAAGTATGCAGATGATGTTTTATGTCTTTCTTACCATGTGTGTCTTAGCAGGATGTCTTTTTGTCCTTCATGCAACATTCCTTAGTTAGACTTGAAAAGAAGCACAGAGTTTTAATGCAAGGCGATATGTATTTCCTAACACTCAATCTTCTGAACCCAGATAGAAAAATAAATTAGGTACTGATCTCTTGAGAATATGTATGCTGGGTCAGGGCACAGAATATTAGCATACTAATGGTTGCTTTGATACCAAGGGGCCGCTTTGACACAATGTGTACAGCAGGACAAATGTTGACTACAGTCAGTGGAGATTGTGAACTATATTTACTGTGTTTACAAAGCCCTTTTGGTTTTGGGGTTTTGCTGGGTAGGAAAAATAATGGAATGCATGCTTAGCTCTGTAGAGTAGAAGTGAAATTAAATCTAGGTAGCAACCCGTTCTGCAGTACATCAGTGTGCTAGATTTTAGCAGATTGATCAGTAATTTCTTAGGAAGTAGGAAGTGCTAGGTTTTTGTAACTTTGTGTCTCTGCTTCTATTGGTACAAAACTAAACAAAGAGCTAAATAATTAATTTTTAAAAAACTCTTGGGAACTGTAGGGTTTGCCTCTTCCTTGGATTTCTGTCACAGTTTTAAGCTTTTTCATCCTCCTTCTGTGTTTTAAGGTTCATGTTTATTCAGATTTGTGAAATCATTCACAAGGACAAAGAAAAGTTCCAGAACCCACTGTAAGGGGATGAGGTGTACTACAACATTAGGCGAATCCTATGAGAGAAACTTGGTGAACTGATACCAGTACCATGTCTTACCTTGTAGTTTTCATTGGCTCCTTCTTCACACACATTGACATCATTAGGACAAGTCTCTGTGAAATCAATTGGGTTAAACCTTTGGAGCTAGTTTAAGTGAGTAATTGAGGTTTATCAGAGTCCATTCAAAAAGAATCAAGGAGTTTTGTTTGGTTACAGTTTTTCTGGTATGCTTACTTATTTGAGATTTTAATTTCTTGCCAATATCCCTTTGTTTTCTTTTACTAGCTCTGGCACAAATTATTTTATTAGGAAGTCTTCCTTACTGCTAGTAGCTTACTTTCCTTGAAATTTTATTGTTCGCCAGAGTAGCCTAGCTGTATCTGCATCTAAGTAGTTGTGAAGGAAGCATGCACTTGATCATGGAGTTCTAAAATTAAATTAGCCTGATTTTTATGTGCCTGTCCCCCACAGGCAATAAAACTATAAATTGCATATATTGAACTGGTTTTAAACACATTTAAAATCCTAAGTTCTGGTTTGTTTTTTTTTTTTCCTTCAGGTTAAAAATAGGCAATTTATGATGAATGAATGGTATTTTGTAAATTAAATATTGACAGATTTTGATGACTTCCATTGAATTGTTCCAAATCAGATTGATACACTGTATTCTCTTTCTACACTTCTGAAAAATACTTAATGGATGCAGATTTTCTGTTGCATTGACAGTATTTTAGAAAGAGAGAAAAAGGAAAGCTAGCTAAAACTCTAGTCCTTGTCATTTCTTGCATTTGATATATAGGTGTACATGAGTGTGCATTACACAGTTATGAGGTGATGTCAAATATAAAAAGTAGAATTTAGTGTTTACTTCCTCCCTTCTGTGCTACAGTTTGCTTCTAGGTTTGCTGGATGTTTTGGACATTGGCAGTCAATGCATCGTGCTTTTTCTTTCATTGTGCATCTGGCTGCCACTAGATGGTGATAGACATGTGTACAATATTAACAACTGCACGTCAGTGAAGATCATGGTTCATTTTCATATGACCCTCAATAACTGGCTGGGAAATCAGTAGTTACTAAAACAGTGTAATTTTGATTCAGCCCTGTGAGCAAGAGCATTGCATGGAGCTTTTTACAGCAAAGAAATATTCTGTGTGGCACCCAACGCACCTCTCCTTATGGCAGCAGCCTCCTGTGCCAAACCTGTAGTAGACTTTCAGAAGACAGCAGTTCTCCTAAAAGCAATTCTGCATGAGGA